>NC_137965.1:29495689-30214406 GCF_963924665.1 Micromys minutus | reverse complement strand
CTCTATGTCTCTGTTTCTTTATCTCTCTGTCACACACACATACATACACACACAGAGAGAGAACCAATGGAAAAATGTTAAGTGTTTATTCTGTATATACTTACTAAAGCCCCACTGTGAGTGGAGAGTCAGTTCAAAGTAGTTGATAAAGTAGAAGACAAGACTCAGTCCCCCTGGCAGCTCTGTCACTGCTGGGACTCATCTGACAATCACTTTAGCCTAAAACAGCTGATGGGGGCCATTTCTACAACATGGAAGCAGTTGAGATGCAGAGAGTTGAGGTCCTGTGGGAGGAGCTGTGTTGAGGGATTCCTCCTGGAGCTGGTGCTGTTGGAGAGGACCTGAATGGAGCGAGGAGAGAAGGCCTTGGTTATTAGGGAAATGGCCACTCTAGAGAGAAGGAGCCTGACTTGGAAGTGCGTGAAGCTAGAGCATAGCTGTTGTGTCAGAAGAACACAAGAGAGCCGAGCTGTGGGGAGTGAGGACAAGAGAAAGGAGACACATGTGAATGACCGTGTCAATGGTGTATAAACTCATGAATGCAGGAGAGAGTGACGCAGGATGGACGGATAGATCCACGAGTTAATAAGTGATAAGTGAATGAAACATGTATGGATGAATGGAGTGTGGGCTACCGGATAAATACATGAATTCAGAGATGAATGAGAGATTCACTGATTAATTCATTAATTAATATTAATTAATAGATGGGTTAATAAAGAATGAATTAATAATTGACTGTGGATTAGCTAATGGAAGAATGAAGGGTGGATCCAAAGACTCAGGAATGTACCAATTGACATTTGAAAGACAAATTTGTTGATAAAAGTATGTTTGGATTTTTAGGTGGGACTTTTTTTTTTTAATGAATACATTACTGGTTGTATGGCTACTTCTCAGAAATATATTTTGATTTCTTTTTCAAGGACCATTTTTAATTGTAGAGTTTCCTTGATTTTGGTCCCCGCATCATCCACCTGGGAAGGTCATCACTGAGATGTGTGCACATAGATATTTTGGTACTAAAGAATTGGTGTATAAATGACAATGGGAAGGTGTGTAATATAAAATCAGCACAAAGGTACAGAACAAACAAGAAATATAAAGGGAATTTTCCATGGTGTCACCCGAGTTGAAACGGAGTGTGACTGAGCTGTGGTGAGACCTAGAGTTCAGTCACATGAGGAAGATAAGCTAGCAGCTGCTGATGTGTTTTCGAGATGGACTTTATTTACTGATTTTAACATTGTCACATCTGAGCTGTCACATTCCACACAAATGGAAAACATCACCAGCTGTGTAAATGTATTACTACTGACCAAACACCCACCCACAGGCTACTGCCACCTTTCCAAACAGCACTCAGGTAGCATAGCTAATCCACATTTTCTGCCTCTATTACCTCGCAAACTTTTGGCACTTCTTCAGCATCAAAATGAAAATTCAATTCACCTTCACTTCATCTTCCTACTCATTCTCCTTCTCCTCCTTTAACTTTCCTTGGGTTCCTGAAGCTTGGAATAAAACCCTCTTCCTGAACTGGGAAGATGGTCCAGTGGTTAATCACTTGCTGAGCCCCCATGAGGACCGGAGTTCAGATTCCCAGAACCCATGAAAGCAGCAGGTGGCCATGGTTGCCTCTCTGAAATTCTAGCCTCAGACAGTTTCAGGGGGTCCTCAGGGGAACTGACTACCCAGACTAGCCCTGTTAACAAGCTCTGGATTCGATTGAGAGCCCCTGCCTCCCCAGACTAGCCCTGTTAACAAGCTCTGGATTCGATTGAGAGCCCCTGCCTCAATGAGCAAGATGGGAGAACAGCTGTAGATGATTTTCAACAAACAACAACCTCAAGCTTCCATATACATGCAGACATATGAAGCCACACATACTCAAACATACATGTACATACATGAATGCATACTACACATGTTTTTAAAGCTACTCCTTACCATTGGATGTTGCCTGGCTTGTCTCTGAAGGATTTAAGGGAGAGTAGCTAAGCAATAGGACTCATCTTAAAGCTAATTGCTTCAAATTCATAACACAGGGTATGTGTGTGTGTGTACACCCACATGCTTGCATTTCTTTCTTATCTACTCTGTAGCAAAGGGCCAAGCTTAGCAGTAACTATACAACACTAATGGTCTTGGGATGTTTACAGATTCAGCTCGCACTGATAAGTGTGTTTTAGTTTCATTCCATTATTGCGGTGGCTTAGAAAGACTTAAGGGCTGGGATCAGCTCAACATCCAAAGTGAAGTTGGCTTGTGAAAATGAGTTTCAGGAGGAGGGTAAAGGGAGAAAGAAAGGATCAGGGAGAAAGAAAGGATCATTGGGGAGAATACGGTACTCTGTGTACTTCAGCTTCTCAGAGTAAAGAGTCTGTCTATCAAAGAACCCTGTGAACACAGGCCTCAAGGGTCACATGAATTCAGGCTGTGTCCTGGACTATCTCAGCCCAGTGGATGCCAAACTCTGCCGTGTGTGTGTGTGTGTGTGTGTGTGTGTGTGTGTGTGTGTGTGTGTGTGTGCATGTGTGTGTGTCCGTGTCTGTGAGTATGTGCATGTGTATGTACAAGTGTGTGTATGCATATGTATGTGTGTGTATGTTAAAATGTGAAAAAATAATAAAGAATCAAATTTTAAAAAATGGAGGCTAATAGAAAATGAAAACTGCAACACTATGTGTTTTCTATACTAGTTACCTTCCTTGATCTATTGACAATTTCTATGTCATTTCCATTACATTTATTTTATTTTATTTTATTTTGTGCATGTATGCATTCACATGTCAAGTGCAAGTGTGACCAGAGGACAGGTTACAGGAGTCAGTTCTATCCTTTAGCCCCTGAGCCATGTTGCCAGCACCCAGTGAGTTTCATCAGAACTGCTTACAGGAACTAGGTGAGGATTTGGTTCCGGGAGCATAGTCAGCTTGCCAGTAGCTACACCTAATTTAGGATGGTTTTAATCTCTCAGGAACATTTGGAAATGTCTGAAAAACATTTTGGGTTATCACAAAGGGAAAGGTGATATGTCTCGGGTACTCCTACCGAGTGAAGGCCAGCGATGTCACTCGGCATGCTGACGTGCCCAGGACAACCAGTTGCCTTTACTACAAAGAATTATGAAGGTCCGAGTGCCAGCCATGCTGAGATTGAGTAAAGCTATGCTGTACAACGAGAATTTATCCCACAACTGTGTCAGAAAGCAAGTTTAGCATCATGGTGTGGAAATGTGAAATGTGCTCACACTAGAGCCAGCTGTGTACTGAGCCCGTCACGAACACATAGGACAGGAATGCACTATGTCACACAAGGGAGAGAAAAGGCAGCCAGCCCCAGGAAATGAAAAAGAAGCTGGCTATCCGTTGAGTCTAGGGACGTGGCGTCCGAGCACACAGCTGCGGTTTCAGTGCTCCGCTGGCCATGGTGAGCTGCTTCCAACAAGCTGCAGACCCCCTGAGTCCTGTGGAAGTGCCTTACTTCCTGGACTTCAAGGGAACCTTTAGCTCACCTCCCATAGGATTCCACCCACAGAGAGTCCTGGGAGCCCAGCATGAATTTTGCAACTGGATCCTGTCTTGACATTCATATTGTGTTTTTGGATACTCCACACTATGTGCTAAAAAGTTTCTCCCACTGGTACCTTGGTCTTTCTTTTAAACCTTACCGATGCAAGCTGGGAAGGTGGCTCTGTTGGTAAAGCACTGGTTTTGTAAGCACCAGGAGCTGAGTTCAGGCCTCAGAGCCCATGTTATCCCAGCTCACTGTTCAGCCAACAGAGCCTAATTAATGATCAACTCTAGGTCTACAGAAAATTCTATCTCAAAGATAGTGAACAGCATTCCTGAGGATGACATACGAGACTTTACTCCTCTTCCCTCATACACACACACACACACACACACACACACACACCAGACAAATGAATTTTGGAAGGTGTGTTTTCAAGGATCAACTGTTAAACAACTTATTAAAGTACAAGAGAGACTCCATTCTGAGCCATCTCAGTGGGTATTGACAATGGAATTGTGTAGTCAAGAGACACATTGAGCTCAATGCAGCACAGACATGTGAGAGATTTAGAGCCAAGGATTAAAGTTTGGGGCAATCAGTGGACAGAAAACCGATAAGAGAGATCACCAGGTACAGGGGACAGCCCCACTGTCACTAGGGGATGGCTGAAGGGCACCTGATGAGAGACTGACCATATCTCAAGGCTACTAAGCATTTAAATTATAACCCCCTGCTGGGACCAGATACCTCATGTTATGCCTTAATACCCTGGGGCTGGCTGCCCTTTCATCTCTTAAGACACAGACCGGACAGGTTCTTACTGAAACCCCTTTGGAGACTGGGGTGGAGGGGGGTGAATCTAAGTTGGTAGAGTTCCTGCCTAGCATGAACAAAGCCCCGTGTTCCATCCCCAAAGCTGTATAAGCCCAGTGTGGTGGTCTACAGCTGTAATCCCTAGGAAGCAGAGATGGTGTGGGAAGTTAAATTCCTACCTAGTGCAGAGCTAGTGTGAGGTCCACTTGAGATATACAAGACCTTATTTTTTAAAAAGTGAAGGGGCTGGGGAGATTTCTCAGTGATTAAAACATTTGCTACAGAAGTTTGAGGACCTGAGTCTGCAACTCCCCAAGTCCAGACAAAGTGTCTGGTGAATGTGGGCCAGTGCCTTAGACGGTAGCGGGAGGACATCCCTCCCTACAGCAAGCTAGCCTGCAAAACAGGTCACATTGGTGAGATCTGAGTTTGCTTGAGAGATTATCCCTCCATGAATAAAGTAGAAAAGAGGGTGACTACAGATAATTTCCAACATCAACCCCATGTCTTCCCAGTCACATACATGTTCCCTCATGCATGCAACATACATGGAAAATGGCAAAAGAACGCAACTGAATTCTATGAGGACGTATACACATTTGTACAGGACAAAGTTCAGGACCCTGACCAGAGTTCGGCCACCTGAAAGCTATTTCTCAATGTGGATAGACAGCACTGGGAGTAGGAGGTGTTCTCGTTGTCCACCAGCTCCCACAGTTCATGTCTTGGTAGCATTCCTTTCCCACAGATATGGAGGACAGGGCTTCTAAGCTGTGGAGATCAACAAAGGAGCTGTACGTGGGAATGACATGACCCTGTCAGCCAGCAATACATCCTAGATTCTCTTTGCTGGCTTGATGAAGGACTTGTACTGGGAGAGCTTGACTGGCCAGGAAACACAGGTGGTCCTCAGAACATGAGGCAGACTTCCAACAGGAGTCGAGGAAGGGGCCTCCACTTCCTACAGCTGCAAGGAAATGGAATCTGCCAGCAACCCCAGGCAGCCTAGCCAGAGATCCTTCCCCGGTTGAGAGCCCACACATACTGCCCCTAGATTCTAGCCTTGTGAGACCTGGAGCAAGGGGTCCAGCTGAGCCGCACCTCCGCTTCTGGCCCACTGGAAAGCTATTGTTTGAAGCCACTGAGTGGGGAGGAGATTATTTGTTAGTAATTTAAAATGAATTAATAGAATATTAAAGAGACTGTTCAGAGGACCTGGGTTGTCCCCAGTACCCATGCCCAGTGGCCCATTTATGTGTGTAATTCTAGCCCCAGGTGACTGACACCCTCTTTCTGGATTCTGAAGGGGCACCTGCACTCACACATGCACACACAAACACCACACCACATATGCACACATACTACATCACACCACACTACACATATATACCAAACCACATATGCATACATACATGACACCAAACACACATACACCATGCCACATATGTACACATGCTATGCCATACCACTATACACACCACACACACATACACATACACATACACCATACCACAACATATGCATACACACTACACCACACTATGCTACACACTGACACTACACCACAGATACTACACACACACACACACACACACACACCACCACCACCACCACCACCACCACCACCACCACCACACAATTTAAAATAAAAATACATATTTTTAAAAATCAATGCATGGATTATAAGAAATTCTGGAGTTTTTAGATCTAAGACCAAAAGAAAACAAAGAGCCATCAGCATAAATGAATAGGAATCCTACTGATACACATTAGTACATTCACATTTTATTTCAGGTAGGGAGAAAAGGAGAAGGGACCTGTAATGGATAAGCTTAGCACTGCCTCTTCTCACCCTAGTCCACAGCCCCCACGGGTTCTTACTGTTCATGTCCCATCTCAGAGACAGTGGACACCACAGGATTGCCTCTAAACAAAGACACAAATTTGTTTAGATATTGGTCATTGGAAATACACATACCTGAGTGTAAGCAGGTGTGTGTGTGTGTGTGTGTGTGTGTGTGTGTGTGTGTGTGCATATTAGTTTGTGCATGTGCAGACAGAAAGACAGCCGCTTGTTTGGTAACTGAACTCCATCCCCAAACCCCTGCTGTGTGTTGTTGTTGTTGTTGTTGTTTACAGTGTAGTCCAGGCTAGCCAAGGGTTCCTGGGTTAAGCAATACTCCTGCTTCAATTTCATAGTGCATGTAGCCTTTGACTTTTTATTACATTTTCATTAGTTTTTGTGCGTTTGTGTATGTATGTGTGTGCATGTGTGCACCTGTACTTGCAGATACAGATGAAGAAAAGTGGGATCTACCCCATTGTCTTGCATTTCTTGCACGAGGGCCGACTATCTGGAAGTCGGAACAAAGAGCCTAGCTGAACCTTCGCTTGTGTGCTGGGCTGTAACGGGTATGCTCCAAGCCACTGCATTAGAGAATTGAAACACAAAGATTTTTTTTAGCCCCTGAAAAATTGGAGAATAATTACATGAAATGGTCTCCATGGAAACAATCAGCAAAACAACCTTAATGGACCATGTTCTATGTCTGAAAAGGGCATCTTTTGAATACTTTGTTTCTGTGCCATTTCTTGCCATTAAATGGCTGTGTGCATGCACAATGGATCCCCCAACAGGCATTAAGCACAGAATAGGAAATGTTCTGGCCTGGTCTGAGCCATTATCTCCTGGGTGTATGCTTGGCCTGAGCTTCGAGTGGCTTCTACTTAGGGGAAGTAATTTCAGGGAGAAAAGACTGCTATTTCCAAGTTGTTTGTCTCCCGAATCATCCATAGTTCACTATGTGTGGTGTTCATGGGTGCCCGAGGTCTCTTTGTTCTCACAGCACACCTTCTCTGCTCATTTCATTATGTTTTATAGCTATTGCAGTCTTTAAATGGTTTTAGCCTTCAGTCTAAGTAACTCTAATTTGTCAGTCACCAGGCAAGTTAGAACTACCAAAAAAAAAAAAAAAAAAAAAAAAAATCTGATCGTAGAAAACATGACATTTTTCCTGCATGTCAACCCTTTTAGACTCTCCAGCACTGTTACTAGCTGCCCTCATGAGGTTGGGTATGGTTCCATTGGTAGATGCTTGTCTAGCATACATGAGGACCTGGGCTCAGGCCCCAGCACTGGTATAAACTGGTTGTGTTGATACATGCTTCTCCATACCAGTACTTGGGTTGTTCGGGTAGAAGGATCAAAAGTTCAAGGTCACCTGCAGTCACACATGCTTCCTCACTAGCATCTCCATGAACAGAACACCAGCTCCTCACATTCTTCCTTCTGGCCCTCCATCTCTCTCCTCATCACTGGTCAGACGGCCAATGGTGTCAGAGACCACACAGAAGTAGAAACATCTCCAACGAGTGGCCTCTGATGGACTCACCCTTGCCTCCCTTCGCCACAGTTTGATATATGGAAACCGCGGGCAGTAACTCTTTTAAAACCGTTTTGATTGCAGATGCACTTCACATACGTTTTCAGTGAAGATTTTGTGTTTTTTGGTTTTGTTTGTTTTTAAACAAACAGAATGTGGTAGCTCGAATATATAATCTCCGAATCTGAGAGAGACTGTGAGTGTCTGAGTCCATGCCTGGATGCATAGTCTTGTACCTCTGGAGTGCTGGGACTCCTGGGGTGTGTGGCTCTGCCCTGTGTGTGCAGTGCCGGGAGTCTCTGGATTTTCCCATCCAGCACTAAGCCCACAAGCACATGCTATGTGGCCTGACCTTTTTAAATGTGAGTTCTGGGGGTCAAATTCAGGTCCTTGTGTCTGCATGACAAGCCTTCCCTGAGCTATCTCTTCAGCCCAGAAAGCTTTATTTTCTACGGGAGTTTGAAGGCACCTCTTGCAATGCTGAGTTAAATTGAGTAGCATCCCCTGACTCAGGATATGACTGTTTGGAGGAGTTGGACTGGTGCAGATGTAACTAAGTTAAGATGGAGTCACAGTGGCGTACAACTGATTTAAAATAGAAAATGGCACATCAGGTATTGGGTGTGGTGGTTCATACTAGAAATCTCAGCGCTGTGTGGTGGAGGCAGGAGGATCAGAAGTCCAAGGTCATCCTAATCTACATAATCAGTTTAAGGCCAGCCTGAGTTACCTGAGAATGTTTCTCAAAATAACATAATTAAAAGTGGGACTGGGGGTGGAATTTAGACACAGACAGAAAAAAAAAAAAAGACACAAAGAGACATTGCCTGCAAGACAAGCAGAAAGATCTCAGAAAGAACTAACCTAGCGCTGACACAGGAAATCAGCAGCCCTAAGCAAGCCAACTCTCAGGTCCGTGGTTTTTCACACATCTGCAAAGACTCCAATTAAGAATAAAGAAATAAACAAAAGCTATACAAAACTAAAATTATAACAGAACAATAATCTACCCTTTTCTGAGCTGTCAGATTTCCTGGGGTGGGGGAGAATAGTGGTGGATCCAACTTGTTGTGAGGAGGATAGGGAAGCCACTTCAGATTGTTACCATGGAAACTGCTGGAGTGGGAGGAAGGACCAGGGAAAGAAAAGACACAGAAACCCACCTTGTCCAAGCTCTGAGATACTCCTGGGCTTAATGGTCTCAAACCTCATTTCAGTATATAGTAAATGTTCAATAAATATTCACGGGGCAAATCAATGAAGCTGTGCAGTGTTTATTAATAGTTCCCAGCTCATACATCATGGAACCTGAGGCTGTAGGTTTCCTGAGTGATGGCATTAGAATCTACTTGTAAAATGCATAAAAATTGTTTGTAAAAATCTGTTTTTAAGGCTTCATTAAAAGTGTGTGTGTGTGTGTGTGTGTGTGTGTGTGTGTGTGTGTGTGTGTGTGTACTCATGCACGTGAACACAAGCTTGAACATTCATGTGGAAGACAGAACAGCTTCCTGAAGTCCATTCTTTCCTTGTATCATACTTGTAGGTCGTGCATTTCACACCCATGTGATCACTGGAACAAGTGTGTTATCCACCAAGTCATCTTGCCAGCCCACACTCCACTTTTGTCTATGGGTTCTGGGATCCTAAGCCCAATCTTCACAGTTAAATAGTAAGCACTTTATCTCCAAGTCACATCCCCAGCCCGTTGGTTTTGTTAAGACAGGGTCTCTTACTGACAGTAAACTGACCTAGTAGACAGACAGACTGGACAGTGGTCCTCAAGGATGCTTGTGACTCTGCCTGCCCGGTGCCAAGATCGCACGTGCATACTGCTACATTCAGCTTTAGAAAAATGAAAACAAAACCAAAAAACAAGTTACTGACTGCACTATCACCCAGATCATTACACACACACACACACACACACACACACACACACACACACACACACAGGTTAAAGGCCAATTGTAATGGCACAAGCCTGTTGATCCAGAACTCAAAAGGCTCAGGCAGGAAGATCATGAGTTTGAAGCAATCCTGGGCTACTTGTTTTAAGTCAGCGTAGGCTGAACATAGTGAGACCTCTATCAGTGGTTTTCCTTTTGTTGCACATTTGTCATCAAAATTAGGCCTAGTGACGCACACCTGTAATCCTGGCCCTTCAAAGGTAGAGGCGGGACGGTCACAAATTCAAAGCTATATATGGAATATATATTGAATTAAGATTAGCCTAGACTACGTGAGATCCCGTTGGTTTTTTTTTTTTTTAAACAGATACTAAAAAGCCAAAACCAACCACTGGCATCGGCGAGACCCTGGCAGACACACCTCCCTGCTGGACGGTTTTCCTTTGCCTGTCTGTGTTGGCTGTGCTGGTGTCAGTGTCTGAACCTGCCTGCTTTCCTGGTTTGAATTGTTGCTTGGTCTCCAGGTGGCCCCCTCAGTCCCTCACGAATGTCTTCTGTGGGTCTCTGTGCTGTCAGGACCTGGAGAGTCCTGGCTTATCACCAACATTCGCAATACGTGACTCAAGCGAATATGAAAAGAATCAACTCTTATTTCAAGTGTGCCCGTGTCCTTTGACTGTGCAATATTCCTTCCAGAATACATCCTGTGCGCACATCAAACTAAATACCTGGTGAAATACGCATGGGCTTGCTTCTCTGATTCTTCTGGGACCCCAGGGAAAGGGACGAAGATGACTTCATTGTTCACGGAAGGCCGTCTGTCCATTAAATCCCCATGTCCTCACACTGTGGAGGATTTCGCCATAATAAAAAGAAAATGAGCAAATTTTAATCCTATCAGGAGACAATGCCCAAGATGAATTGTTTCGTGAAGAAAGACAGGTGACAAGAAATATAGGCAGCTGTTTTGCATAATATATATGAGAATATAATTGTGCAAAATAGGACACTTCTAACAACGTATGCATAATAGATTACACATAATGACCTGTGTGTGATTATGCATAACAGTCTGTTCATAATGTGTGTGAATAATTTTTACATAAATGCATATGTAAAATTTATCTCGGGGCCAATACACATAACATTGGCGATATGGGAATCCGAGCTGGAAGGGAGGTGTGAGGCTCCCGAGCTCGGAGGTGGGAACAAAGTCCCTGCTTCTGTCTCTTCTCTCATGCAGTCCTGAAAGTTTACAAAGGGCCATCGACTAACTACTGATAACTTTATCTAACGAAGTCAGAATTTGGCTTCAGAGAAGTCACAGCCAGTGATAAGCTGCCTTAAGATTTTAATTCGTGGAGGAAAGCCACAAGCAAATATTAAATGGTGAACATCAAGGACCAGCTACAAAGTGAAAATTTAAAATGCCAATCACAAGCCAGGTGATGGTCCACACCTTTAATCCCAGCCCGCAGAGGTAGAGATGGGATGATCTCTGAATTCAAGGCCAGCCTGCTCCCCTGACCAAGTTCCGGGACAGCCAGAGTTACACAGAGAACTCTGTCTTAAAAATAAATAAGTAAATAAACACATAACAAAAGATAATAAAATGAAATTCTGCTTACATTATCATCTACAAATACGTAAGACCAGAAGAAGGGAGATAACTCATCGGATACAGATGCTTCCTGTCCAAGCCTGGTGACCCGAGTTTGATTCCCATGATCCAAATAAAGAGAAAAAGAGAGGCCTGGGCTCTCTGAAGTTGTTCTCTGACCTCCACGCATACACCATGCCTATACGTGCCCACACACACAAATAAATAAATACCTAGATAAATAAAGTAAGAGTTAGAAGCATGGAGCCACAAGTATAACTGTAATATGTTATATAAAAGATGTCTACGAAGGGAAAAAAGAATGATAGGAATTTACCAAAGTTGTGTTCTGACCACCACACACCTGTCATAACTGTTTCACCAGATTTTAGCAGCAAATGCCTTTACCCCTGAGCCGCAATGGCCTTAGTGAATTCATTAGGTCAAAAAAAAAAAAAAAAAAAAAAAAAAGAGGACTAAAATGGATATCAACCACTGGCCTATGTTCACACAGTCACATGCAGGCATACATGCGCAAAAATGCACACAGAAGTGCATACAAACATATATACACACACACACACTCAATGTGGTCTTTTCATCCTATTCCATGTTGGTTTAAGAAATGTAACACTCAGAGGAGAGGTGGTGGTGCAGGACTTTAATCCCAACACGGGAAAGCAAAAGCAGGTGGGTCTTTCTGAGTTCGAGGCCAATCTGGTCTACAGAGAGAGTTCCAGAACAGCCAGGGCTACACAGAGAAACCCTGTCTCAAAAATCTAAAGAAGAAAAAGAGAAAAGAAAGACTGTAACACTCAGAACACTCAGGCAGGTAGAGATGCTTGCTGCTAAGCTTTCTAAAAATGAAATACGACCTTCAGACCCAGCACATTCTGATGGGAACATATTCTGTTTCAGAAGAAAATCCATTTAACAACGCAGCTGCTCAAAACTTTGTGGGGTCCCCCCCCTCACCCTTTCTCCCAGGGTACAGAGTGGGCATGCATTTTACATTACAATTATTGCTGTTTCAGATGACATTCCCATCAAGGCTTTGACATTTAAATGACAAATGTCGTGTCTCAAAACCCAGCATGAAAAGACACATCTCTACCGCATTGCTAAAAGCAATTTTCATTTACCAATTCCCAGCCTGAGCCCTGTGTTCGCACAGCCACGTAATTCCTATAATTCGGAGGATGACTCACTGTGCCTGAGTCCTGTCAGTGAGGGAAGCAAGCCTCTCCTGAGGGGCCCTAGGACTCGGTCCTGCTCACTGTATGAAACAAAGCATCTTCCAGAAGGCAATTATTTTACCTCATATTTTTGTTCTTTTGCAAGTCACAGTATTGACCTTTCTTACCAAAGGATTGTTGACTTTTCAAGACTTCCGTAACATTTCAAAGTTATAAACTACAAAATGCAGGGCTGGTGCGATGGCTCAGTGGTTAAAGTACTTGGCACAGCTCAGTGAACAAATAAAGAAATCCACACAACACACAAGAGAGTAAGGGGTCTCTCCATGGGGGAGAATTTGCAACAAAATAAGCAAAGCCCAGTCCTTTGGAAGCAGAGGCAAGAAGCTAAGTTCAAGGACATCTTCACCATGAGGTCTTGTCTCGTGTGTGTGTGTGTGTGTGTGTGTGTGTGTGTGTGTGTGTGTGTGTGTGTGTGTGTGTGTGTATGTGTGTGTGTGTGAGAGAGAGAGTGACAAAGACAGAGAGACAGAGATAGACAGAGATAGAGACAGAAAGACAGAGAGAGGCAGAAGGAAAGAGAGAATATTTCTCTGTATAGCCTTGGCTGTCCTGAAACTCAGTCATAGAGATCCACTTGCCTCTGCCTCCCTAGTGCTGGGAAAGGCTCTGTCTTAAAAACAAAATTAACAAGAAAAAGAAGAAAATTAATTTTCTTCACAGTAGCACACAAAAACTGTCAGGGAATACTGCATATCACCTCAAGGGAAGTGGGACTCACAGGGTGAGTATCTACAGCGCCCAGTTGGAAAGCACTGCAGTTAACAGACAAGGTAGAGTGGATATCCAAGTCCACCGACCAACATGTCGGTATTTGTGTTTAAAGATGTTTTAAAAGTAGGAGTTCCATCAAAAACAGGGAGAGCAGAATGCAGACGTCACAGCAGCCTGTCCATGTTCTCCAGAAGAATTATTTACAATAGCCAAGATGTAAGTCAAAAACTAACCATCTCAAAGCTGTTTCAGACTGAAACTTTCCAAGGGACTGTAGCCGCAGGAGGGGTCATTCAGTCTTCCTGTCCCGGGGCAGCAGCAGACCATAAAGATCCTTTGGGGAAGGCTGTCCTTCAGATACCACAGCTGGGACAGAGCCGTGCTGACCACAGGCGGGTGACTGGGCTGCCCTGAACCTGTGTAAACACCCTGAAGTGGCCCTTATCTCCCCCAGCCTGACAGCCCCATATATCTCCTAGCGACAGCCTGGCGTTTACTCCCCAGTCAGAGACCCATCTGTCTTGTCATTCCTTCTCAAACATATTGCTCTTTGTCTGAAAAACATAAAGGCCTGCTTTAGACATCAGCCACTTGTTCACGTAAAACTAATGAAACTTGTAGTTCCCTCCCCTTCTCGGATCCAGCCTACTCAACCTTGGGAGAACTAAGCAGGAAGAATGCTTTTACACTTTCTATTTATTTTTTAAATTTTGTTTACTTACTTTGTGGTGTGCAGACATTTCACAACATGCATACAGAAGTCGGAAGACACCATTTTGAAGCCATTTCATTGGTCTTTAGAAAGGTTTTTCACTCTGTCCTGTACAACCAGTCTGTTTTCCTCAGGAACTATGGGTATCAGTAATTATACACACGCACACACACACGCACACACACACACACACACACACACACACATGTGCACACACACATACACAGACACACACACATTCCAAAAAATAAATGTAATTTATTTATTAAATACACAAACTGAATTGTCTCCAGTTTCTCCATTCTGCAGTCTCTGAAGTTCCCCGAGACATTCTGTGCTTTGACACTGTGGTGACTACGTTGTCTTCATTTCTCCAGACAGTCCTGATCTTGGTGTTAAAAACTCTATATCCACCTCAAAAAATAAAAATAAAAAATCTCAGGGAAATAAAATGACCAACCACCTTATTTAATGTTAGCCAGGGTGCGCTCGTCCCTCAGCCTGGACCCACAGCAGCAAGGAGGTTCAGGACGTTGCTTAAACACATCCCAGAAGCCCTTGCTCCATCACATAAGACTCCATCCCAAGAACCCTCCATTACAGAAGCATTGCCTACAGCATGCCTTTGGGAACTGACATCTTACCTCAGCAAGTCCCTCAGACTGGGCCTCCAGCTCACTTTTCTCTCTCTGTGTGTCTCGCTGTCTCTCTGTCTCTATCTCTGTCTCTCTGTCTCTGTCTGTCTCTATCTCTGTCTCTCTATCTCTCTCTGTGTCTCTCTGTCTCTGTCTCTCTCTCTCTCTCTCTCTCTCTCTCTCTCACTTTCTCTACCTCTCTCCCTTCCTGTCTCCCTGTCTCCCTGTCTTCTTCTCTCCCATTCTCCCTCCCTCCTAAATCCTGGTATGAAATTTCACAGTCTGATTCATTAAGTTTTTTTTTTCCTTTTCATGTATGTGTAATGTGCATGTACACAAATAAGCGTGTGTGGGGTCTACTCTCATGTGGATGCCCCCACACCATCCTCTGTTCCTCCTCTACCTTACTCACTGAGGCAGGGCACTTCACCCATGTGACTAGCATCACTAGCTAACAGCTCTGAGGTCTGTCTCAGATGGGTTACCTCACCCACCCTGCTTGTATGTGATTTCAGATTCTGCCCATCTGAAATCTATTTCTTATGCCTGTGTGGCAAGTATTTTAAACCCTGAGCTATCTCCCCACCCCATCCCCTGAATGACACTGTTGTGTGGGATTAGCCTCTGAGCACCTTTCGCTTTGCACCCTAATCGCTTCACACCAAGACTGTCTCCCACCAGGTCTTTCCTAGACCCTGCTCCACACACTGTCTTACCTGACTGAAGACATCAGAACCTACCAGGGGCCATTCTGCTTTCCGCCTTCCTTTGCCATTAAGCGTCAGTGCCGCCAAGCTTTCAGGAAGGCCATGGTGTCATGACAGCTGTGATGTCTCCAGGCAGTAGGAACTAGAATTTCCAGCCACCCTACCAGGACTCTGTCAGACGTGTGCTATGCTATTGACTGGAATATCCTCAGCACTCAGGATGAGAGATGCAATGCACGTGGTGGCAAGACTTGGTTTAGAATCTCTTACTACTTTTTAAGTGTTCATGTGTGTGCCTGTATACGTGTTGGGACAAGCATGCAATGGTTCACATTGGGGCATAGGGGTCAACATGTGGGTTCTCTCCTTTATTTACTTATTTAAATTTATTTATTTTTATTTCATGTATGCCGGTGCTTTGCCTACACGTATACTTGTGTGAGTTTGTTGGATTCTCTGGAACCGGAGTTACAGATTTGAGTTGCCATGTGGGTGCCGGGAATTGAACCCAGATCCTCTGGAAGAGCAGGCAGTGCTCTTAACTGCTGAGCCATCTCTCCAGCCCTGGCTTATCTCCTTCTACTACATGGGTTCTGGGGACCCATCTTGGTAGCAGGTGCCTTAATCCTCTGAGCCACTGCACTGGCCTAGATCGTATGAATTTGGCAACAACCTGGATGTATAAACTCCTCTAAAGTTCAAATAGATAAAATATGTGGCAGTGCAGCAATCTCTGTGAGTTCAAGACCAGCCATGTCTACGTGGCGAGTTCCAGGCCAGCCAGTGAAACCCTGTTTCAAAAGTAAGATTGAGTTCGGCTACCCTGAGGATCTGAGTATACATGTCACCTATGGTATACATGTAAGAATGTATGTGTTTGTGCGTGTATCCCACTGAACCGTTTCTCCAGCCTTCAAAAATAGCTTAATGCAAGTAGCATCATCATACCTGATGCGTGTAAACTTGGGGGTCAGGAGCATTGTTCAGGTGCCAGAGGTGTTTCTTCCCCTTCCTTTTACCTATCACCTTCCACCAAGGACCAACACACCCCTTAGACTCTAATTCCATACTCTTTAAATCCACTAAGCAGACACTGTTGCTTCTTCAGATCACGGGGACATAGAGTTCTTCAATGAACTCCTAAGAACGGGCAGTGAGGCATCAGCGGGGTTGCTCGGTGACACACTTGCCACCAAGACTGATGGCCTAAGCTCCACCTCAGGAATCCCCGTGATGGAAGGAGAGAGCATATACCTAAGGTTTGTCCTCTGGCTTTCACACACACACTGTGGCACACTCGTGTGAGCACTCACCCACCCAAATTAACACACACACAATTTTTATTTAACTGGTGGTGAAGTCCAAACTCCCCAGTGAATTGCATGCCACCACCACAGGACGCGCCAGGCAAATGTCCGGGAAAGTCACAAGCAGGTTTTCTCTCTGGTCAGGCTTTATCCAGGGCACAAAAAGAGAAAGACCAGAACCTGCCAACACACCAGATCTCAAATCGAAAAGTGGTCGAGACTTTGATTTTCCAGACACAATATGTTGAATCTGTGATTCCAGTCCGAGGGTTTGTCCAAAGGTCAGATTGTGGCAATGACTGAAGACTGCAGGCAGTTTCCACCCAGGCTCTCAGTGTCACTGCTGTGGACACAACAGAAACTCACCAGACCGATGTGTGAAAGTACTGGTAATCCGCAAATGGCATATTCTTTGGCCATAAGTGACCGAATTTTAATTTTAAAAGTGTGGTGCATAGAGGTGTTTTGTTTACATACATGTTTACGCCTCATGAGTGGGCCTGATGCCCGAGAAGCCAGAGGAGGGTACCAGATCCTCTGGAACTGGAGTTACAGATGCTAGGGATCCATCATGTAGATGCTGGGAATCAAACAGCAAGTGCTGTTAACCACCGAGACGTCTCTCTGGGTTTCTCTATGGATTCTTGACTGTCCTGGAACTAGCTCTGTAGACCAGGCTGGCCCTGAACTCAGAGAGATCACCGCCTCTGTGCTGCTGGGATTAAAATCACGTGCTACCACTGCCCGGTGTAACATAAAATAAAACAAAAGTGTAAACTTTGTTTAAATACAGATACAAGATTTTCATCAAGAGTTCTTAAAGCAGCAAAAACTAAATAAAATAAAATAAAACAGTGAATAATGCCAAGCTAATCTGCTCTGGTTTTAAAGTAGGAGCGGCCTGGGGCATGGCTTTGGTTAGTACAGTAGTTGCTAGCATACATTACACTCCAGATTCCATTCCCACGATTAAGTAAAGGAAGTCCTGGGTTCCATTCCAGGCACTGTGTGAAAGCAGGTGTGGTGACATACACCTGAAATCGCAGCCTGAGGGGATAGAGGCACGAGAAGCTTCCGTTCAGGGTGATTGCTGACACACCCAAAGACCTAAATTTAATCCCCAGGACCCACATGATAGGAGAGACTAAATTCCTTTACCCTCCACATCTAGACACAAGCACACATACAAATAAAAATATCATTAAAAGACAAACAGGAGCTGAAGAGACTGTTCAGTGGTTCAGTGAGCACTGGGGTGGGGAGAATGAAAGGGGCAAGCACAACTTCAGTCCCAGGGCTCGGGAGGCAGAGGCAGGCAGGTATCTATGAGTTCCAGGCCAGCCTGATCTACAGAGGGAGTTCCAGGACAACCAGGGTGACACAGAGAAATCCTGTCTTGAAAAACAAGCAGAAGTCATGAGTGCTGCTCTTCCAGAAAACCCGAGTTCAGTTCTCAGCATTCATACCCAGTGAGTCACAGCACCTGTAACTCCAGCCCCAGAGGAACCAGTCTCTTCTGGTCTTCTTGATGCACACACCCAAACATTTAGTTAAAAGTAACTTAGCCACAGTACTAGCCTTTAACCCCAGCAGTGGGAGGCAGTGGCAGGTGGATATCTGGGAGTAAGAAACCCAGTCTGGTTTACATAGTGAGTTCCAGGCCAGCCCAGGATTATCCTAGTAAGACCCTGTTAATAACAACAATAACAGCAACAATATCTTAAGCAGGGCGTGGTAGCTCATGCCTTTAATCCCAGTGCTATGGAGGCAGAAGCAGGCAGATCTCTGAGTTCAAGGCTAACCTGGTCTACAGATAGCAGTTCCAGAATAGCCAGGGCTACAGAAAGAAGCCCTTTCTTGGAAAACCAAAAGTAGATAAGTAATATAAAAGATAAAATCTCTTTTAAAAAGTAAGTAGAGGCTGGTGAAATGGCTCAGCAAGCTAAGGTGTCTGATAATCCCTGGAACCAACATGGTAGAAGGAAAGAACCAAGTCCTATAAATTGTCCTCCAACTTCCATATGCAGAGCATAGCAGATGTGCAAGTAGAGGTGCAGGGGAACACGTGTGTGCATGTGTGTACACATATACACTAAATAAAGCAGTTTTATTTAATAAAATCATTAAGTTTATTGAATAAAAATAAAATCATGCTTTAAAAAAAGAAAAATTCAAATAAACAAAATAATGATTATTTAGTTTTATGGCTAGACAGACAGACGGACGGATACAGTGGATGGATGGATGATGTTGAGGGTCTTGAGATGGGAAATCACCCCCCTTTGAAAAGGATACTGTGATCTGCTCAGCTCTAAACGGTAGAGGAAAAACTGGTTAGAAGCAGCAATCACCCGCGCCGTTTGCCAAACAGATGGTTAGCATTAAGTACGCTGCTCTCATATTTTGGAAGGGGCTGCCTCCCACATGTCTGCAAGAAAGCAATGTTCTGCCTCATCTCTTGGATGTACATCCTGCCTTCGATGCAACGCCACCCCTAGAGCCCCATGGAATTCTGGAGGCCTGAGGGTCCACGTGGCCACGTAGCCTTGTGTGAACATTTTAAACATTTGTTTCCCCTCGCTTGGAGACGTTTCCTCTGTTTGTGCACGTTCAGCAGCGTGAGGGAAAGTGGGGGTGCAGTCTCCAACAGGAGGCAAAAGTTTAAGAGGTGAAGTGCAAACGTGCCAGCAACACAGAAAAACAGCAGCTAAATCCAAGGGTTTTTAGGTTGTTTCTAAGGTCCAATTTTTTAGACTCTTGGGGGAAAATAACCAGAGGTGAGATATTAATATTTCAGTAGTTTGTTTTTGCCTCTTTTCAAGACAAGGTCTCTTTTATCCCAGGCTGGTTTTGAACTACGGATTCTCCTGCCTCCACAGAGTGCCGGGCTTACAGACATTCAACAACAAACTTGGTCTGCACGGTGCTAAGGCACCGCTCAGGGCTTCGTGCACATTAGCCAAGGACTCCCCACTCTCCTAATTAATCCAGGCCCAATACAAAACCTGAGCTAATGACAGGACATCAGTAAGAAAAGGCAAGAACAGGTAACACTTGCCAAGGGCAGCATCTGCCCTGTTTCTAGGGAAGATTTTGTTGTGGTCATTGTGGATTTTCTGTGTTGCTTTTAATTTCCTGTTGTGGGGTTCCTGCATGTGTGCCTCCTTGTGGGCACAGTGGAGGCCACGGTGTGTTGTTGGGATGGTTTCTTCCGTTGGTTTTCTGAGACCTTATCTTTTGAGATAGGGTCTCATACCAAACCTGAAGCTACTGCAGTAGTCTGGCCAGTGACTTCCTTGGATCTGCAAGTCTCTGTCCCCAGTCCTTGGGTTTCAGGTATAGACTTCCACGTGCACCTTGGTCACGGGTGATGAGGATCAGACTCGAGTTCTTACGCTTGCAGAGCAAGGGCTTCACCCCTGAGTCCACCTCCTCGTTCTGTGTTGTTTTACATTTTTTTGAAATACTGAATTTGTGGCCTAGGCCTGTACTGCAGCTGCTTAACAGGCTGACACAGGAGGATTGCAAGATTTATCTGAGGTGGGGTGTGACAAGATGGGTCAGTGGGTAAAGAAGCCTGCTGCCGAGCCAGCTGCCCGAGTTCACTCCCAGAGACCCACAGGATAGAAGGAGAAAATCAGCTTCAAAAACTTGTCCTCTGACTGCCGCCAAATGATTCTGTGGCATTTACACACACACACACACACACACACACACACACACACACACACACACACACACGATGATGACGAGGAGGAGGAGGATAAATTAAAAAGACAATCAGCAAGAGGTGATGGTACATGCCCTTATTTCTAGCACTAGGGAGGCAGAGACAGGCAGATCTCTGAGTTCAAGGCCAGCCTGATCTACAGAGAGAATTCCAGGACAGCCAGGGCTACATAGAGAAGCCTTGTCGTGGAAAACCAACCAAACAAACAAACAAACAAATAAAAACCTAAATGGATGACAGAGTAAGTTCAGGGACAGCCTGCGCAACTATGTAAGAGCCCATCTCATCATAGAAGTAGACACAGCTGGCGGTGTGGCCCAGTGGTAAGGCATTTGTCTAGCATGCCCAGGAACCCAGGTTTAACCCTCAGTACCATGTAAAAATGTTTCATCAGAGCAGTAAGTGTGGTAGACTGTTTGCCTGCCTACCCTGTGTGAGTGCTCAGGTTCCAGCCCCACCACTGGAGAAAGGCAAAAAGAAAAGAAAAAGCAAGATTGCAGTAGAATTCACTTAGAATGAGACTGGGGGTAGGGGACAAAGGCTTCACTCGCCTTATCCAGTCACTTGCCTGACCACCGCTCTTAGTCCTCATGGTCCTTGTCCTCTCCGCCAAAAGATCTGGCTCGAGCAGCTAAACACAACTTGCTCCTAACCACACCCCCATCTTGTCCTCTGCATGAGAAGTCATCACCAATCAATGGCAGGAGAAAATCGCAAACGAATTCTCTGCCATTGTTTTTCTACAAAGCCTGAATTCTACCCTGTCTACCTCCAGCTCTCCACAGCTGGACACTTACAGATGCGATGCACTCCAGTTGGCCCCCCTGCTGCCGCCGATGGCCTGAGTTGTCACATCTGACTGGAACCTGTTTCCTCACGTCCTTCCCATTCTCTTCTCAGAGGTTTTCCAGAATGTAGCTTCAATCTCTAGTCAGTTCTCCCCCATTCCATCCAAAAAGAACTTGCTAGATGCACCAGGAGTGCTTCCAACAACTAACTCTCTACAACAGCTGCTAACGATTTTATTTTAATTTTTTACATTTTTATGTAGGTGATATGCAAGATGTGTGTATGATATGTATGTGTGTGCGCATGTTTGTGTGTGAGTCAGTATTCACGTTTGTAAAATGTGTGCTGGCGCCATATTGTGGAGGCCTGAGCAGAAAACTCGTAGCAGTCGGCCTTGCCTTCCGCCTCGTCTGAGATGGGGTACCTTTGTTGCCCATTATTATGCATGCCAAGCTTGCTGACCCTCAATTTAGGCATCTGCCAGTCTCTGGCTTCCCTTTCACTCTGTGAGTGCCAGGATCACAGACAAGCATCACCCCAAAGGCGAATCTTTTATCCACAGAACCGTGTCCATAGCTTGTCAGGTACCAAAACGCTTCCAACAGCCCCATGATACTTCCTATTCTTTTCTTTCTTTCTTTTTTTAAATGAGAATGCATTCGTTGTATAAATGCATTCATTATTCCACTTCCCTGTGCAAATTTGATCATTCGGTTTGATTATGATGACTTCACATTACCATTTCCTGTCCCCTTTCTCCCTAGGCTTCTTCCTCTATAACAAAGCACAGTAGTGTAATTAGCACTTGGGAGGTGGAGGAAGGAGAATTAAGAGTTCCAGGTCAATCTCAACTACACAGGGAATTCAAGGACAACCTCGGTTAAATGACTCTATCTCGCAAAAGAGGGCGTGGGGGAGGAAGGAAGGAAGGAAGGAAGAAAGAAAGGAAAGGAAAGGACAGAGACTTGGGGAGATGGCTCCGGGAGTAAAAGGGTTTATGACTCAATAAAAGCCTGAGTTCAGATTCCCAGAACCCACACTTAAAAAAACAAAAACCAAAAACAACCTAAAAATCCAGGTGTGGTCGTGTGTGTGTGTGTGTGTGTGTGTGTGTGTGTGTGTGTGTGTCTGTGTGTGTCTGTGTGTGTCTGTGTGTGTGTGTGTGAATCCGTAAAGCAGAAATAAGGAAATCACTAGGGCTCGGTGGCTGCTAGCCTAGCTCTAGGTTTATTGGAAGATCCTGTCAAAGGGGAATGTGCTGGCCAATGACAGAGCAGGACCTCCACATCCTCTGACTTCCTGTGTGCACCTGCATACGTATACTTGCACACTCTTTTTATAATATTTTATTTTTGAATTTATAATATACTTGCATCATTTCTCCTCTTTCCTTTTCTCCCTTAGACCTTTCTCCTGAAGTCTTATCCCTCAAACTATGGCCTCTGTTTCTTTCATTGCTGCTACATTGTACATGTGTATGTGTATTCCTACATACAGAAATTCACTGCTACATTGTACATGTGTATGTGTATTCCTACATACAGAAATTCACTGCTACATTGTACATGTGTATGTGTATTCCTACATACAGAAATTCACTGCTACATTGTACATGTATATGTATATTCCTACATACAGAAATTCACTGCTACATTGTATATGTATATGTGTATTCCTAGATACAGAAATACAACTTGCTCAGTCTTGTATATGCTATCATTTTATATATTGTCTCAGGACTGACAGTTTGGTATTGGATAGACAAGTAGGGTGTTCTTTCTTGGGAAAGACTTTCTCCTGCTCAGCATTCTGCATGCAGATAGTTCTTTGTCTACGTCTTAGACCCTGCAAGATTCAGCCCCTCCAAGTTAGCCTGTCCATTGGAGTCACCGTAGTCCAGGTCCTATTTAACAACCATGTTGTTGAGACTACAGGGATGTACAGAAAAACTTGAAGGCAAAATCTCACAGAAATTTCCTTGCTCTTCTGGAACAGAATCTTTCCTTTCCCAGACTACTTTCATATACATGGGTATACATGCAAGCACAGGTATGTGAGTGAGTGTGTGTTTGTGAGAGAGAATACTTACATATTGGGCTCTACATATGAGAAAAATATGCAATATGTATCTTTGTGAGTCTGGTTTATTCCTAAGCAATATGACAACCTCCAGTTCTCTATTTTATTTCTTTAAAAAAAGCTTTATTTTAATTTAGCACATATGGACATTTTGACTGCATACATGTCTATGTGCCATATTCATGCCTCTTGACAGAGATCAGAAAAGGTTGCTGGGTTCCCTGGAACTTGAGTTTCATTCAGATGGTTGTGAGCCACCATGTAGATGCTGGGAGCCAAACTAAGGTCCAACAAATGTCCTTAACCACTGAGCCATTTCTCCAGCCCCATCCATCCATTTTATTACAAATAACACAATGTCCTTTTTCTTTACTTTTACAACAGAAGAGAGCACCAGTTGGATCTTCAGCAGGTGATGCCATCTGGTCCAGGGGCTCTTTTGTCTTGCACTGTGGACATTCAGCACTGGAGAATTCTTTGCTTTGTGAGTGAGTGTATGGGATAAGTGGGAGGAAGATCCTTTCTTAGGCTTTTAAGAAATTTTAGTCCCTACCCACCACATACCAGTGAAGTCTTTATTCTTTGTTACATTCATTTATCATGTGTGTGCATCCACACACATGTGTTTACACACGTATAAGACATGCATACAAGATAAAGGACAAACATGAGTCAGTGTGTCGAAGGTTCAGAACTTGTCATCAGGCTTGGGAACAAGCCCCTTTACCCACAGAGCCATCCATTTAGGTGATGAGATTCTCCTGTGTGGCAAACTAAACCTGCTGGAGATCAAGTTCAAACCCACGCCTCTTCTTGTTGCCGTGCCCTTTTCCGTCTCTCGTCTTCCTGTAACGTGGATCACAATGGCTTCCCATGAACATTTGCAATATCGAAACTTTAAACTGATCTAATCTAAAGCCTTAGATTTAACAGATAAACAATAGTAAAATAGTATATTGAAGTCCAGTTGTTGAGGCTGGAGAGAGAGCTCAGTGGTTAAAACTCTGGCTGCTTTTCTAGAGAACCCAGGTTCAGCTCCCAGGACCAACAGTAACCACCCGTAACTCCAGTTCCAGGCAACCCTAACTTCTGCAGGCACCAGGAACTCGTATGATACATAAACATAAATACAGGTAAAAGAATCATAGACATAAATAAAACTTTACACACACACACACACACACACACACACACACACACGCTGCTGGGGTTGAAAATGGGAATCAGCATTGCATGAAGCCCACAAATTTCGTACAGTCACTCACACAGCAAGCCCTGGGTCTTTGTAAAACCAGAAACCAGGCATGGTACCACAGGCCTGTAAGCACTTGGGAAGGAGGAACAGAAGAATTATCCTTGGCTACATCAGGAGTTGTAGGACACCCTGCAAGACAAAAGACGTCATTATCGAGAGAGAGAGAGAGAGAGAGAGAGAGAGAGAGAGAGAGAGAGAGAGAGAGGGGGGGGGGGGGGAGGGAGGGAGAGAGAGAGGGAGAGAGAAGAGAGAGAGAGGGAGAGAGGGAGAGAGAGGAGAGAAGTATTTTGAAGTCTGTTTAAATGGGTAGGGCTAGAAAGATGGCTCACTAGGTAAGAGCACCCACACTGCCCTTTGTAAAGACTCAAATTCAGTTCCCAGTATTCACAGTCCAGAGGCTCACAACCGGCTGGACTCCAGCTCCAGGGGATCTGCCTCCTCTAGCTTTCACAGGCACTGTACTCACATACGCACACACACACACATACATTCATATTACATACACACACAAATTAAAAATAAAATAAAATATTTAAAGTAATAAGAAAAAGACAGAGGGTCAACAAAATGACTGAGCAATTAAAGGCACCTGTGTGCTACCGTAACAACCCGACTGAGTTCCCAGAACTCATGTGAAAGGCCAAATGTGGTAGCTACTTTGTATAACCCCAGAATCCCTACATGAGGATGGAAGACAGGTGGGAAAGACAGACCCAGAGAGGCTGTCTACAACACAGAATGACAAGAGAGGTCCAGCCTCAGGACGGTGGAGGCAGAATCCTGACTCCTGAGATTTGCCCCCTGACATCTCTGGAGACTGGGGCTATGCTTGCTCCTCCTCGCAGAAACAGTAAATCTTAAAAGAAAGGAAAGGAGAAAGAAAAAGAAAATCAGATGTTGGCTTGATCTCAAACAGACCCCAGAACTTCAAAGACTCAACCTACTGAGGAAAAAAGGACCACATGAACTGATTGGCTTATCATCTTGATTGCCAGTCAAGATGATTGATAGGCTTATCATCTCTTTGACCCTGCTATCTGTGGCTTCCACCCCCTCAGGGCAAACTTCACAGGCACCCCCACCCCTACATGTGGTTGATTTATTATAAAATACCCAACTTTGAACTTTGAAAAACAAACACTTAAGGACTTATCAGCAGTGTCTTTGGGGGTCCGCCCTCAGGAGTCTTCTCTCAGACTCTCAAGATAAGAACTCTTTATTCTTAAAACAGCAGCCTGCAAGGAATGTGCGTCTCACATCCTGTCTCTATGAGTATCCGAGCTCTCATTTCAAGACGTATATTGATAAACCATTCACATTCCAGACAAGACCACTAACTAACCTCAGTCTGGAGGAATATAAGTGTGTGTGTGTGTGTGTGTGTGTGTGTGTGTGTGTGTGTGTGTGTGTGTGTGCGTGCGTGTGTGTGTGTGGAGGGGAGCAGGAGGGGGACTGGAGGAAGAAAAACCATCTTTCTCCTATTTCTCTTCCACTAGCTACAAGGGGGACGTGCTATCTGACCTCAAATAGCTCTCAGACAGGGTGTAGAAGCCCCCCCCAGTGGGAAACACAACCGTGGGACAGAAGTCTGAGTCCAGATTCCATAACAAAATGGCACAGAGTGGATGACTCGGACAGCAGAACTTCTTTGGTTTTTCTTGGTTTTTAAATTTTTTTCCCCCACCATGCTCCAAGCAGAAAGTCAGCACTAGAGATGCCTGCAGACTCTGGGTACTGGTGAAGACTTCCTTCTGGGCTTACTCACTTGCTGGAAGGAGAAAAATGAAGGGAAGAAGGGGAGAAAGGAGAGAAGGGAGGAGATCCAGAAGAGTCAAGAATATGTCTGGGGGAGAGGGGCTGGAGAGATGGCAGCTCAGTGGCCTCCTGCAGAGGACCGAGGCTCAGTTCCCAGAACCCACGTCAGGCATCATAACCACCTGTAGCTCCAGGTTCAGGGGATTTAAAAAGCCTCTTCTATACTCCAAGGGTACTGCACACATATGCACATTCTCACATGCAGACACACACACACACACACACACACACACACACACACAGAGAGAGAGAGAGAGAGAGAGAGAGAGAGAGACAGACAGACAGACAGACAGAATTTAAAGTAAATAAAAATTTGACCTGTAGTATTGACCTGGTATCATTTCCTGTCCTTAGAAGGAAAGCCACAATGGACCCCACCCTCTGACTGCTTTAAACTTGAGTTGCCTTCTCAAAAGAACTCTCTCCACAGACATCACTTTGGGGTTCAGCCCTCCATGCCCAAACTTTGAGGAAGAGGACAAAACACATGAACCATCTCGGGCAGCACGGAGCCTTCCTCAGGCTGCTTAAGCTTTTTGCCACCAGAGAATGCGAGATGCCCGCTGTAGCCGCCCCAGACACAGGGCCAGCCACACATCACTAGACTAGAGTCTGCGTCCCTACGCACGCACTCACACTCCCTCTCTCCCTCTGAAATCCACAGCTCTGTGTTACATGACCGACACACTCCTGCAGAAGACCTGGGGAGGAGGCGCCATCCCTACCCCTATCTGAGCAGAGGAAGGGAGACCCCCCCAACAGCTGGGTTGAATCGCTTGCCAACGTCAGAGAACAAGACTTACTGAAGAATTTCTCCCTCATGGTGACTCAGTGACTGGTGACCAAGGCCATCTGGGAGGGGCTGCTGGCAGAGCTGTCCTTATAGGCCGCAGGAATCTAAATTTAAATATATATGCATCTGTGTGTGTGTATGTATATGTACGTGTATGTGTATTTGTGCATATGCATATTTGCATGTGTATGTATGTGTATATGTGAATACATGTGTGTCTACATGGATATATATGTGTGTGTATGTGTGTACGTACTTATGTACATATATGTATACATGTATCTATATGTGTATATGTGTGAGTTTATGTATGTATTTACATGTGTGTATATGTGCATTTATGTATGTATATATGTGTGTATGTACCTGTATGTATGTGGATGTATATATGCATATATATATGTGTATGTGTACATACGCATGTGGATATATGAGTATAAGCCTGGGTTTACATCTATCTATATATATGTATATGCATACGTATATGTATCTGTACATGTGCTTTTTTATGTTTGGGTGTATGTGTATGTATACTTATGTGTGTATGTGTATGTGTACACATGTGCATATGTGTATGTGTATGTTTGTGCATCAGTGTATGTGTATATATATATGTAGGAATGTGTATATGTGTTGTGTGACACTGTTCCTGGGGAGCTGTGACAAATGTCTCCTCACCCCAGATAGGGAGCCAAGGGCAGAACAAAGTAGGGACAGCACCAAAGTCCAATTTGGTGAATCAATGAGTTATATTGGGGCTACTCACAGGAGTGTGCGTGCGGGCTTAGTCACAGAAGCAGACATGACTCAAAAGCAGCTTCCTCATCTAAGCCTGGCCCAGGATGAAGACAGCTCACTAACGCTGGGAGCTTGCAGCCTGCACAGCCTGAGGGCGGCTCAGCTGTCCTGAGAGTGTCTCTCCAGCCCCTTACTGCTCATACATGCCTGGGGAGGGAGGGGTCTAGTGAATCCTAGTCGTTTTCAGTGACTTCTTGGCGCCTTTTTGCTGTTTCTTTCCTGTGCTGAATAAGCTTCCCACAGATAGAATGTTTTTCCTTCCCCTTAGAACATTTGATGTCTTAAGATATTTCCCTTTAAGATGGAAAGGTTTTATCCTTGGAGGGAACTCTCACAGAATTCTGTGTGTATATGTGTGTGTTTGTGTGTGTGTGTGTGTGTGTGTGTGTGTGTGTATGTGTGTATATATATATATATAATATAAAGAGAAAATAGTACTGGCTGAAGAGGGTTAAGGCAGGCAGGAAGGGTAACTAGAGAGTGGGTGCCCGCCAAGTACAAAGACATATATGTATTAAACTGCTGTAATGAAATCCATCGTTTTGTTGTTCCCAAACTTAAAAATAACAATAAAAAAGAAGGCCCAGGGAGCCATTCTTGATACCAGAATCCTGTGGACCTTGGATTTGTGTTTATTTGCTTCCGTCGTGTCTCAGTAAAATGCGTCCTGTTCCTGTTCCTCTAATTGTAGCTGAAGTCCCAGGGTTCTCTGCCCACAGAACATCAGTGGGACTTCACCTCTGACTTCAGGCAAACCTGTGCCTGTGTCCTTGGCCCGCCACGGTGGTGGGCTCTTCTGCTGCGGGAAAGCTGGTGGGCAGCCGGGCGGTCTCAGGCAAACTTTTCTCCCCACCCGACTCCCGCCCCTCCTTTTGGTCAAAGGGGCTTCTCAGAGTTTGCTCCAAGAAGATGGGAGCTGCTGCTTTCACGGGTGACCAACGTCACCCGTGACCGTGATGATCGATCAACAGCTTTCCTGTCACCAACAGGTCTGCAGACGCTGCCGCTGGGCAGGGCGGTCAGCGCCATCCCCTGCTGCCTGCCAGCAGAGGCCCCCGACGGGTCAGAGGCAGTTTGACGTACTGTGGCGGCCAGCGCAGCTGTTGAGGGGGATTAGCTGCAGGGAAAACTGATCCAGTGACAAATGGTTTAGGTATGTCCGCCCCTGGGAAACGTGATCTCCACGGTTTGTGCTATAGAAACTTGTTTGTTTCAAAAGATGAGGAACATGTTTGTTGTCTGTGTCTCCAGAGAAATCACAACGTTGACAGCTCTGGATATACCCAAAGAGACAGAGTACAAAAAAAAAAAAAAAAAAAAAAAAAAAAAACCAATTACACGTAGGCTGCGCTCATAATCAACAAATGCTGGTTTGGGAATTGCTGTGTGAAGATTCCTCTCGGCAGCCTGCTCAGGATATATGTCTGGTGACTTCTGAGCTGTCACAGCCATCACCCACAATTACTATGTAATAAAAACACTTCCCCAAAGGAAGATATATCCACAAGCACTACTTCTCACGGGAGGAAGCCTGCAGCCATAGGAGCCCGAGATGTAATCACAAGTTTATCAATATTTCATTTTCTTTGCACAAAGCTGATAAGCATTCATAGCCCTGGGTGTGATGGGAATGTATCGAGATTTACATCTTTCAACTTTCTTTCTAGAAGACAGTGAGGGGTTTGTAATAAGGGAATCTGGCCCAGCAAGATGGCTGCGAGGTAAAAATGCTTGCCCTGCAAGCCTATGACCTGAGTTTGATCCCTGGGTTCCACAGTGGAAGGAAAGAGCTGACTCTCCAACTTCTAAGGTCCTTTGTGGCCTTCCACTGGGATGTGGTTGACTTACCAGGCCTATGCTCTTGGAGAAAACTGGCTTCTCCACCTCCAGCAACTATTAATTGCCAATAGCTCCTCAGCTAAGTGGGGGGGGTCTCCATGCCTATCTCCCCCCTCCAAGAATATCTGGGCTGTACAATGTGGTTGTGATGAACTTTCAAAAACAAAAACCAAAAAGACACAAAGTTGGGTGGGCAGGGAAAAAAGCTGGATCTGGGAGAATTTGGGGGAGGTGATAAGGTTAAAACACGTACAAAATTCTTCTGCCTACCCCACCCCCAAGAATAGGGAAAATACATATTAAAGGCAAATCAAAAGTGTCCTCTGAACTCTTCATGCATACCAAGGAATACATGCATTCACAGACAGACAGACAGGCAACAGGCAGGAAGACACACACACACACTCACATACCACACTATACATAAACACACAAAAGCAGAACCAATAAATAAAAAGCAAAATAGAGCCAGAAAAGTGCTCATCAGAAAAAGCCACCAAGCCTGATGAGATGAACAAGGCTCCAGGACTTTTATGGTGCGTGGACAGAAGGAGCCAACACCAGCAGAACATCTTCTGGCCTCTGGACATTCAGCACAGGCACTCGGGGCTGAGAGCAATGGCTGCCCTTCCAGAGAACCCAGGTCTGCTTTCCTCCTTTCAACTGCTTGTCACTTCGGTCTAACGGACCTGGCAGCCCCTCCCAACTTCTATGAGCACCAGGCACACTCGTGGTGCACAGGCACACATGCAGACAAAAACACCCATCCATGTGTAAAATGAAATTTAAAAAAAAAAACTTTTAATTAAAAAAAAAATAGAATAGGGTAGTTGTACCCACGGTTTAGAGAATGACTTTGGCCTTGATCTGTGAGGTGGAGCACGTTTGTTATTGACGTGTGAGAACCGAGCAGAGAAAATACAAATGCATCTTCCTTATAGACAGTGAGCAACTGTGTATCTCAGTAACAGGAATCTAAACCACCCTGAGCCACACATCGATTTTGTTCTCCCTCCCTCCCTCCCTCCTTCCCTCCCTCTGTGTGTGTGTGTGTGTGTGTGTGTGTGTACAGAGATAAACAGGATCACTGATTCCAAAACTTGTCAGTTAGGCTGGGCTTGACAAGCCAGCATGCCTCAAGGATGGGACTCAATTCCATTCACAAATGTTATGGCATCCATCCCTTAAAGATAAGAGAGTTGGTGTTTGAATTGAGACAATTCACATTCAAGAAGTAGTCAGCACCGTGAATGTCTGTTACAGTTTGTATACAGAACCCGGACACTGTGGCTACAGTCTGAGCGTCTGCTGCTCACCCATCAGGCTCTGATCGAGTTCTGACCCTTCACAACCAAGAGCTGCACTGGGTGCTTAGAATTCAAAGAAACGAAGGGCTGGGACAACAGCTCACTCAGTAGGTGAAGCGCCTACTGTTCAAGTATGAGGACCAGGGTTTGAATCCTCAAAAATCACATAAAAGTCTGCCACAGTGGCTCTTGCCTTTTAGCCCCAGTGCTGAGGGGCACTCAATGGCCAGATTAGCCAAATTCATGGGCCTCTGTGGGAGACACCACCTCCAAAAATAAAAATAGTACAAAGAAGGAAGGATGGAAGGAAGGAAGGAAGGAAGAAAGCAATACTCAGGCTGGAAGATTGATAAGCCATAAGGGCTCTTGAGAGCACCAACACCTACCATTGTCCTCTGAGACCTGCATATTCGACACACGCCCTCCCCATACACACACTAAATAAATCAATGTAAAAAATAAGTAAGATCCCTAGCTGAGAAGCTATTGGCAGTAGATGACTGCTAAGGGACAGGAAGTCCGTTTACTCAGGGATGTGAACCTCTGGGAGGCTTGCACCTGCTCCAGCAACTTGTTCTACGTCCACACTCCTACAGGCCGCACTAAGTACTCTCGGTGTGTTTAAGTGAAAAGGGAAACAGGAAACTGGGAAGGAAAAGTAGAGGTGGGGTAGAGCCCCAGGGTCAGTCCTCAGCACCGTGAAAACCAGGATTGGTAGTGCACACCTATAATCTCAAAATTGGGAAACAGACAGATCCAGAGTTCAAAGTCACCCTTGGCTCACATAGCGGGTCTCTGGCCAGTCTATGCTTAGGAATCTAACTCAAGCCCTACACGTGCAAGGCAAACACTGACGGGTCATCTCTCCTGCCCTGAAACAACTAGGTTTTTTTTTTTATCTGTGCCTCAGTTTCCCAATCTGGAAGAAAGATGTAGGACTGGTTCCAGATCTCCTGGAGCTGGAGTTGCAGGCTGTTTTGAAACACAGACATGTGTGCTGGGAACTATACTTGGGTCCTCTGTGAGAGCAGCAAGCACCCTTACCCACGGAGCTGCCTCCAACTCTCAAGTAGTCACTCATGCATGGTAATTTCTGAATTCAGGACGCTGAAGCAAGAAAGATGACTATGGGTTCAGGGGCGATTTGGATTACACAGCTCAGGACAGTCTGCAAAGCGAGATTGCATCTCTAAAAAAAAGTTTAAAAAAAATCGGTCTTTGCCAACTGGATGTAGTGCCCAGCTTTAGCCCCAGTACTCGAGAGGCACAGGGAAGTGGATCTCTAAGTTCGAGGCCAGCCCGGTCTACAGAGTAAGTTTCAGGGCAGCCAGGACTACGGAGAACCCCTGTCTCAACACAACAAAACAGAAAGAACAGGTTTCACTGTATTTCCATATACGGGTCATTGTGCGCTGTTCTCATGTCCACACGTCCCCGGTCCCTTCCCACCCTCCACACCGTCTCCTCCTCCTCTCATTGTCCCGTCTGTCCTCATGTCATAAATGTATGAGATTTAGGTTTCACATCTGAGACAGAACATATAATGCTTGTCTTTCTGAGTGGGGCTTATTTGTTTAACATAATGATCTCCATCTATTTTCCCAGAAATGACATAATTTTATATGGCTTTATGCCTGAATAATGTGCCACTGTGGGAGGGGAAGCGGGGTGCGGGGTGCGGGCACACACTGCTGCGTGTGACTTTCTCTTTTTCCTTTCATCTGCTGATGGGCATCTAAATTAGTCTTGTAATTTGGCTATTTGTGAATAACATTGCTATAAACACGGGTGAGCAGCCCCCTCCTTTTCCCGTAATCACGTCTGTCTTAACTCTTATTTCGGGGCTGCCAGGACGGCTCAGCACACAAAGCCTTGTGCTGCCAAGTCGGATGACCCAAGTTCAGTGACCCAGGACCCATAGGTTGGGCGAGAACTAACTCCTGTACGTGGCCTTTCTGACCTCCACAATGACGCACACAGGCACATAAATAAATGTGTGTGTGTGTGTGTTTTAAAGACCCGGTCCCCAGGGTTGGAGACACAGAATGTCTGGAATCCAGCAGCAAGGGAGGCCTAGTCTCTGTCTCCTGCACAGCAAAGATAAAAGGACAGCTGTTTATAGCTGCGCGTGACAACGGTGGTGGTCGTGCCTGTCACTCCAGCCCTCAGGAGCTTGAACAAGACAAGTGCTGTCATGTTAAGGCCACACCAGGCTACAGAACAAGATGTTGTCTGGAGAATAAATATGGGCCAAAGAAATAGGCACTTGCCACTAAGCCAGTCTACCTGAGTTCGATCCATGGTACCCCCAGTGTGGAAGAAAAGAACCAACTCCCTCAAATTTTTCTCTGACTTCCAAATGTGTACCAAGGCACATATAGGCCCCAGCATTTTCATATACACACAAAAAATAAATAAATAAATAAAATAAATGTGGACGGTTTTAACTAATTAAATGAATCAATATCCCCTTTCCAAAAACATTCGGAGGCACAGGCATTGGGTCTTCAGCACGTGAGATCCTGAAACACCCAACTGGGCCCTAGTAACCCGAGTAAAGGGAAGGCTGAGAAACTGGGAACGGAGCCTATAGTTTGATAAAAACAGAGTTTAGAGGCATACCCAAGGCCTTAGCAGCTTGGATTTTACGCTGAGTGTGGAAGGGAGCCCCAGTTGACAACAAGCGGTTCAGACTTATGCCAAAGCAAGGTGGCTCTGGTGCCATTGCCACCGAGTGGCACTGGAGACCCGCAGAGGTTGTACAGCATCCCAAGCCCCCTCCCTATAAACAGCACACAACTGGAGTCAGGATGGCGGAGGCCCTGGGCAGAGGGCAAAGAGTTTTACGCTCAAGTCTGCAAGTGTGGGGACCTTACTGTGATCTCCCCAAGAGAACAAGACACATCACATAAGAGATTAGATACCGCGGCTGTCCCCCGTCTCCTCTCCCACGGGAAAGGGACAGAACCTTCAGCCATAAAGTCCTTTGCTTCTCGGTCTCTGCTCATACATTCCTTTCTGGTTTGCAGACTGACGAGTGATCGCGGGCGCCCTCTGCTGGCTGCTGGCGGCACAGTGTAACAACTTTGGCTTGTAACTCCTTCACCCCGCTTCCTTTTCTTCCATCAAGGCTGTCTAGATTGAAGGCCTACTATGTGCCACATGTTATTTAGCTAACTCAGATAGCCTCCGTATGCACACAGAACTTCACTTGTAAGGGTAAGCAAGATATCTGTGAGGCGGAGCTTAGACAAAATGCTAACAGAGGGACCTTATGCAAAAAAATAAAATAAAACGCAGGTTCAGGCACAGTCGAGTAATTTAAGGAAAATGGGATCAGAACATGACTGGGATGAAACAGACATGGGGGGGGGGCTCTAAGAACAAAATATGGTGTGTGTGTGTGTGTGTGTGTGTGTGTATGCAAACACACTTAATATACATGTGGAACTCAAAATGTTTAAGGGACAACTTGCAGGAGTTGGTTCTCTTCCACTCTGTGGGTTCTGGGGGTTGAACTCTGGCTGTCAGGCTTGGCAGCAAGTGTTTTTATGTGCAGAGCCCTCTTGCTGGCCCCAGGCACATGCTACTGAGATGTAACCTGGGATCCACATACTTAGCAAGCAGCAACTGCCTTGGTGTTTCTGGGTGGGGACAGGTTAGAGGTTACCGTAACCAGCCAGGCTGCAGCCGTGTGCCAGACATCTTTGTTTGGGTGTTTCCAATGCTCACAGACCTCGGCCTTTTCTATGTAGTAGATGAGAAGTTCTGTGGGGCACAAGCCACTGGCCAAGGGACCCTGGTTTCGGTACACCCAAATCTTTTCGGAGTCTCCACTGTGAATCCAACCTGGCACTATGAGCCTACACACACACACACACACACACACACACACACACACACACACACACCCCACACACATACACACCACACAGACACATACACACCACACACATACACACACATACAAACACACACACACACACCCCACACACATACACACCACACAGACACATACACACCACACACATGCACACACATACAAACACACAGACATATACACACAAATCACACAACACACGCACACACATACACACACACCACATATACATACACACAGACCACACAACATGCACACACACACACACACACACACACACACACACACACACCTGTGAGCCTGACTCTAGAATCTATAATAATCCAGGTATTGCTTTTCTCTCTGGTCTTGTGGCAGCTACCTCTTCTTCTCTGTCTGCTGTGGTTTCCATAGAAACAGATATGGCTAGATGAGAGATCGGAAGGAGACAGAGCCTGACACTCCAGCCCTTAGATTTTTATGAAATTAAAATGCATCACCAGACAAGGTCTCTGCAGAAGGAAAGGAGAGCACAAGTCTGTGTGGGTCTCTGCCACCCAAGCAGAGATCTCAACTGTGTGGGTCTCTGCCACCCAGGGAGAGATCTCAACTGTGTGGGTCTCTGCCACCCAGGCAGAGATCTCAACTGTGTGGGTCTCTGCCACCCAGGGAGAGATCTCAACTGTGTGGGTCTCTGCCACCCAGGCAGAGATCTCAAGCTGTCCCAGAGAACCAGCAACATAAATGCTATTTGTTTTTCTTTTATTTATTCACGATTAAGCCATTTATCTCTCACTGATACTCAAAAATTATGAGCGATTAACAAACATAAGCCAATTCTTGTTCCTGAAGCTGGATCTTGCTATATATCCAAACTGACTTCAAATGCATGCCAATCGGCCTGCTCTGGCTTTTCCTGTGTTCTCGGATTACATTAATGTGCCACGATACCTGGTGTAGATAGTTATATTAGTGTATATTGTAAGTATGTATATATTTAATGCAAGCATATGGAAGTCAGAAGACAGCTGATTTGAGTCGGTTCTCTCTCTACCATGCGGGATATAGCGATCAAACTCAGCCCACAAGTCTTGGTTGCGAACACCTTTCCTGGCCAAGCCATCTGGCCTGGTCACATTAATATGGTAACTTTGCTTTGTTGTTGTTGTTGCTGGTATTGTCACAGGAACACAGTATAGAGAAAGGAACTTCCTCAATGCCTGATAAAGATGCTTGCTTCTCAGATGGCGTGACCACACACAACCACACACGAGAATCAATAATGCTGTGAAGGCAGGCACGAAGACCTGGGTTCAATCCTAACACTGCATAAACCATGAATTGTAGCATGCTCCTGTGATCCGAGCACCAGCCAAGTAGAAGCAGGTTGATCGGGAGTTCACACTCATCCTCAGCCATAGAGCATGTCTGAAGCCAGACTGAGCTACTTGAGATTTTCTCAAAAAAAAAAAAAAAAAAAGAAAAAAGAAAAAAAAAAGAAAAGAAAAGAAAGAAAGGAAGGAAGGAGGGAAGGAAGGAAGAAAGAAAAATGAGAAGTGGGGGCAAGATGGCTCCACTGATGAAGGCCCCCAAGCCTACTAAACTGAGTAAGATCTCAGGACCCCCATGGTGGAAGGAAAAACTAACACCGAGAAGCTGTCCCGTGTCTTTCGTGACTGTGCCATGGCATTCTGTAGCTGGACACATGCACACACATAAGTATTGAAAATGTCTTTATGGGCGTGCTGAGTTTTCTAAATTGCATAATGTGCACGTACCTCTCAGGACATCATGGATATCTGAGCTGAAGACGTTTGCTTTGCTCTTTCATATGTCTGAGAGCACAGGGACTCTGGGTGTAGACAAAGAAGCCTCCTTTTGCTTGAATTCCGAATTCTGGGTCTCCACTTCCGCACATCACCCTGCGCGCCCACGCCCTCTCTCCTTCCCAGCCTGTCAGTCTATAGATTCCATCTCCACAAATGCAACAAGGTTTCCATTAAAAACATTCAGAAGCTTTAGCCCCAGCACTTGGGAAGCAGAAACAAACAGGTCTCTGTGAGTTCAAAGCTAGCCTGGTCTACATAACAAGTTAAAGACCAGTTAGAACTACACAGTGAGACCCCCATCTCAAAACAAAATTAGAAAAAAAAATCACATCTTAAATGAAAGGACATAGGTATTTTTGAAGGGTCAGAATTTCCTACAACAGTATAATTACTACTATATAGAATTTACATAATATTAGGTACTAGAATTAATCTAAAGTTGACTAAAATATATATGTGATGTTGAAGGGCTGTCTTGGTAAGTCAAGCCTGATGAACTAAGTTCATTCCCCAGGGCTCATATGGTGGAAGAAGAGACACTTGAATCTCTGACCACCACAAGTGTGCTATTGCACATGTGCACCCGCAACAGACACCATACATACACACAAAATATATAACCATGAGAAAATTCCTATGGGTAATATATGCAAATACTGCCCTAAAGGGCTTGAGTATGTGTGGATTGTAGCATATTCAGGAGTCTTAGAACAGATTTACCATGGTACCGAATCAAGACTGTAAACATCAAGTATCTACTGTATGTGAGAACCAGAGAAAATCTTCTTCATCCTGGTCCATTACTTTATTCTTCAGCGAGAAGAAAGTAATGGGGGGGGGGGGAGATAATGACACAGAGAGAGATAGAGAGACAGAGACAGAGAGACAGAAAGATAGACACAGAGAAAAAGAGGCAAACAAAAAGACAGAGACAGAGAACACATGACATACAGACAGAGACAGACAGAAAGAGACAGAGACAGAGAGATACAAAACATGGAGACAGTACAGAGATAGAGAGACACAAAACACAGAGACAGAGAGACACACAACACAGAGATAGAGATATATGACACACAGAGAGACCAACAGAAGGACATAGACAAAGAGACAGAGACACAGAGAGACACACAATACACAGAGAGACAGACAGAAACAGACAGACAGAAACAAAGACACAAAAGCACAGAAAGACAGAGAGAAACAGAGAGACACTGGACACATGAGAGACAGACAGACCGAGACAGAGAAACAGAAACAGACAGGCAGAAAGAGACAGAGAGACACACAACAGAGAGAGGGAGACAGAGACACACAACACAGAGAGATACAAAGAGAGACATATGACACAGAGAGAGACAGAGAAGAAGGAGGCCTCAGAACAAATTTTGTAGCAAAAATAATAATTCAGGGAGGTAGAGCAGAAGTAAAGATGAGGTGGGTGTTTGCCTTCTCTGATCTGAAGAGCATCCTGGGTGTCTGCATTTGCAATTGTACTGAGCTGTCAATCTTCTCATCCTTCTGGGAAGGACGGTCTGAGTTGTCCATCTGACTGGATCTAGGACATTGTGGGAGTGTGTCTTGGTCAGGCCACTTGAATTAGGGAAGTGCATCACCTTCCTGATGGTCAGCTATGAGAAGGTCCCGGGGAAAGCTTGGTTTCCCACCTCACTGCCTCAGGTTGGCAGTGTTATCTATCCTGTCTTTTAGTCTATCTGCCCAACCGCTGCAGTCACTACATCCAATCCTTCATAGCTATCAGAACCCAGCCAGCCTCAGTGTCTCAGTGTGCAGCCCGCCACTGTGAAAACCCGGGTTGGATTGTGTGACTTAACCAGACAAAGTTTCTTCTAATACGTCTTGTTTTGTTTTGTTTTTTGAGATGGAGTTTCTCCGTATAACAGCCCTGGCTACCCTAGACTCATTTTGTAGACCAGGCTGGTCCGGAACTCACAGAGCCCCACCTGCCTCTGCCTCCCAATTGCTGAAATTAAAGGTGTGTGCCAACACGCCTGACCTAGTACATTTTTTTCTATGAGCTCTCTTCCTCTACTGAATCCTGACTAATCCACTTCCTCCCATTCCGGTATCTATGCCGTCTGAAAAACACTATTTTACAAACTCTGCCCATATGACAGATGTAGGTTAAGCAATTTGCAAGTAACACCTGTTGTAATCCTTCTCATAATCCAGAAATACAGATTCTCCACTTCTAGATGGAAAATCGAGGGACAGTTGGCCCTTTTACCTCATATTCTCCACACCAAATACTACTGAGAATTCTAACCTACAATATAATCTGGAAAGTTCTGTCTCCTGTGCCTCTCAGCCTCACTCCAATCAGCTTCAGTTACCATAGCAACAGGCAGAGCCTGCCTGTGTCACTAACACCAGAGGATGCTCCTAAGTAATCAAAACAGACTAATGGATTCCAGAGCAGCCAAGCTGGGGGAAATCATGCTCTAATGCACCCCTATCTGGGATTCTAATCTGAAACAAATATGGCTATAATATAAATACAGAAACATATGTGATTATAGTTGCAGGTACATAGACATGCATGTACATATGTGTGTGTTTTTAATCATAATGCATGTATACATAGATTTACCTTATATGAACATCTGGCCATGTTACCGTCTCTGGAGATTACTATATTGGAATAAGACACGGTGTGACAGAGGTCCTTCAAGTCAAGATTCAGGATTTTATACAGAGAAAGAAAACAGTTGAGTATAGTAGGCATTCTGCTGGGAAGTCTCTACACCTATACTTCCTCACAAATCTACATCTCAGCTATTCTCCTGGACAATGTGACCCCAGCTACATACCCTGCTGCCTCCCAGGACCCAACATGAGCTCCTGGGAAGGTGGGACAGAGTAGACTTTGTATAAATGATAGCAGAGGGGAAAAGACTCCTTGTCTTGATATCTCACCACCCAGGCGATTGGTGAGAGAGAAGTTTCTTTTGTTGGTAGCTGATTTCCAAGGCTCTGCTCTCATCCCAACACACACACACACACACATACACAGACACACATACATGCACACACAGACACACACACTGACAAACACATACATGCACACAAACACACACACAGACACACACTCAGACACATACAGACATACACATGCATATATACACAGAGACACACATGGACACACAACAGACACACACACACATGCATGTTCACACACAGAGAGAGAAAAACACACACACACAGACACAGACACACAGACACATGGACACACACAGACACACACACACTCGGTGGATGAATTGTTCACCACACAAGTATGAGGACTGGGTTTGGATTCCAGAATCTACATCCTCTGGGCACAGTAGCACGTGTGTTTCCACTGTGAGACTGGAGGCAGAGACAGAAGAATCCACACGAGCTCATGGGCCAGCTCGTCACTACTGTATAAGAGAGAGCGGGCACAAGTGTGCACTGAGAAAGAAGCCTAGGGTTTTGTGCATCTGGAAGATGTTCTACCGCTGAGCTATCCATCCCTAGATCACCAACACTTTAAAAATATATTGTATTTTGTATCTTCACAAGCTAGCCTGTCTATAACATGAACACATTAGGCATTCAACACCTTATTATAAAACAAGCTTTATGAAGAAGGAGTTGTATGGAATTGTAGAACACTAGTTGCTCTGAGTGTGTGGAATGGGATGAGAGATCTAGTAGGTTAGGTGTACTAAATCCAGTTTCTCGTAGTGGAGGTGTGTTGTGTGCATGTGTGTATACAGGTGGGTGGGTGATGCACTCTCTTCCTGTCTCTTTGCCCCATAGTCACCAAGGTTACAGACAAGTGAGGCCACTTCAGGTTTTTCTCTGTCCTAGAGTCTAAACTCAAGTCAGCAGCCATGCACAGCAAGTGCTCTCACCCATTAAAGGATACTTTTCCCTTTTCCCCTCCTCCTCCTCCTTCTCCTCCTCCTCCTCCTCCTCCTTCTCCTCCTCCTTCTCTTTCTCTCTCTCTCTCTCTCTCTCTCTCTCTCTCTCTCTCTCTCTCTCTCTCTCTCTTCCTCTCCCTCTCCCTCTCCCTCTCCCTCTCCCTCTCTTCCTCTCCCTCTCTCTTTCAGTTTTGGATTTTCAAGACAGATTTCTCTGTATAGTGCTGGCTGGCCTGAATTTCCCTCTGTAGACCAGGCTGGCCTTGAACTCAGAGCTCCTCCCACTCCTGCCTCCTAGAGTGCTGGGATTAAACGTGTGCACCACCACCACCTGCCTCTCTCCAGACTCCTAAATACACATTTTCAATGTAGGATGTTTGCAGTGCATGATGGGGTTTACAAGGATGTCGCTCTATCATAGGGTGGAAAGCATGCTTATATCAAGAGCCAATTATGTGGGGAATGGACACAGCAAGGTCCAGAGATATGGCTCAAAGGGAAGGACCACTTACTTGGGGCACCTGACAATCCGGTTTGCTCCCTGGAACCCACAGTGAAGGTGGGGGTTGGAAGATTTCTGAGAGGTCTCTCCTGACTTCCACACACGCATTGTGGCACATATGCCCTGTGCTTGCACACACTGGAATAATACAGAAACTTTTTTTTAACTACCAGCAAGTCTACACTACTGTTCACAGAATCCTCACTAGGACCTACAGGTGCAGAAAGCAAATGAATAAGATACAAAACAGCTCTGGAAACACGGGGACACAGTGGACACGGAGCAAACACAGGGACACAGTGCACACGGAGCATGGTTTTCAACGATCTGTAGCCACTCTGTCCTTTGAAGGTAGAAAGAGGCTGGGAAGGTGGCTCACCCATGGACTCACCTCCCACAAAAGCACGAGAACCAGCATTTGGATTCTCAGAACACGTGTAAATGCTGTGGATACGGCAGCTCAGCTGTAGGTCCAGATCCTCAGAGCAAGGAGCCGACAGGGCGAGTCATATCTGCACACTCTTGGTCTGAGAGAGCCTGCCTCATTGAGCAAGATGGAAAAATAAAGGAGGTTAAAACTCCATGGCAACCTCAGGCCTACATACATACAACACACACAACCACACATACACACCACATACCACAAATACACACACCCCCACACACAACCACACACACATATATACACCACAGACACATACATACACCACACACACACATACACCACACACACACACACACAAATACATACACTACACACATAAACACATAAACACCACATACCATACACACACACATGCACCACATACACAAACACACACACATACAATACACACACACACACACACACAGAGCACACATATATACACACAGAGTTTGAGGTTAGTTTGGTCTACAGGGCAGGCTACACAGAGAAATCCCGTCTCAAACAAACCAAGAAAAAAGAAAGGAAGGAAGGAAGGAATGAAGAAGAGAAAGGAAGGGAGGGAGGGAGGGATGGACGAAGCAGGGAAAGGAAGGAAGATGGAAAAGAGCAAAAGAGAAAAGGCTAGAAAGAGTAGAAAGAAATGGATTCTTTCACTGTAACGAGTTATGTTTAACTAAATTGATCCAAAATATAAGCATTTAAACATATCGTTAAAACTTTTTAAATTGCACACCTGATCCAGGTGCTGGTGGCCCAGACCACTGCTCCCAGTGCTCAGGGTGGGGTGGATCAGAGTCAGGTGAGTATCACTGAGATTGTGACTAGCCTGGTCTACAAAGCAAGCTCCCAGACATTGTTCTTCTACCCTGCTTGGGCCCTGGACTCGGTCCCTAACACAGTGGAAACAGGAAAAGCTGATGGGCTGGGGACAGCTTTGCCATTGGGGAGTTGGAGTGCTGCAGTCACACAGCCAAAGTTATTTTGGACCATCTTAGTTCTCGTAATAGCTGCTCATTCCCACCTCTGTGTCTGTCCTGTATTCCTGTCAACTGTCTGGTAAGGTTTTGGGTATGTGTTTGGTAACTAGCAGAACTTCCATCAGACTCCAGGCTGTGAATGCTATTTGACAGCATCTGAGACCCACTTCTCTCTGGTTTGTCATAATCTACCTGCCTGGCATTCCCATCAGAGAATCTGGCCAATGCCTGGATGTGTGATTTTCATTTGTATACATTTATTAATTTATTACTTGGCATTAGCCATGAACATCTATGTCTTATCTCTATACATATCCATATGTATAACCTACACCCGTCAATCACCTGATTTTCCTCTAGACCCAGTATTTGCAACCACATTATATTGCCTGATATATTTCAATCTCTGAATCTCTCCCTGCCCTCTCCTCACCCTTCTTGACCACCCACTCCTTCCGCCCTACAAGTGGTTTCCATGGTGACCTTCTCTGGTTGCTAACAGAGTTGAGTACCCTGCAGGGGAGAGAGGAAAGCTTCTTGTGAGGGCAGAGTGGATTGAGTGTGGGTGGTGAAGTTCAAAGGGGGTTACATTCTGCAGTAGGACACAACGGGTAGAGGGGATGATGTGTTGGGGTGGGAAGGGGGAGATGGTGTGCCCATGTCCAAGATGCATTGCTTGCTTGTATGAAATGGTTAAAGAATAGATAAAAGATATTCTATTTTAAAAAATAATGGCAACAACAATAAGTCCTCCAGTCTTCTTCTGCCGCCCCCTTATTGGTCCACTCAAGTCCTCGGAGCTTATTAAAGACCTCCAGGTCATTTTTGAGTTAGAGGGGGGCAAAAATCTAGCGGTGTAAGCCTCTGACTCAAAGGACAGTGATGGGTTCTGGTGGGCAGCTGCTGCAGGTGCGGGAGAAAGCCTCTTTATTCTGTCTCCTCAGTCACCATTCAGTACATTTTGTCCTTCCTCTTTTTGTGTGGCTGATGGAGGACCTCCTTTATGTGCCAAGGAGGTTATTAGGCACTTGAATGCAATTTCAAAACCTCTTTGCTATAAGAAATGAAACACCGCTCTGCAGAAGGAGCCCAATAGCTCTCCCAGGGAATCAAAAGCATGAGAGTCCCATTTATTCCTGTTTCAAAAGACATCAGGTTCTTTTGTAGTTCCCCATATTTTTCTGCCTTTCTCCTCCTCTTCTTCCACTTTTTCTCTTCTTCTTCTTCTTCTTCTTCTTCTTCTTCTTCTTCTTCTTCTTCTTCTTCTTCTTCTTCTTCTTCTTCTTCTTCTTCTTCTTCTTCTTCTTCTTCTTCTTCTTCTTCTCCTTCTCCTTCTCCTCCTCCTCCTCCTCCTCCTCCTCCTCCTCCTCCTCCTCTTTTTTCTCCTCCTCCTTTTTCCTCCTCCTCCTCTTTTTTCTCCTCCTTCTCCTCCTCCTCCTCCTCTTCTGCTGCTGCTGTTCTAAAGACTTATCAATTGTTGAGAGTGGGGCACTGAAATCCCCCTATTGCTACTGTACCAGGGTTTGTCTATGGCTTTGCATCTAATAGCATTTGTTTGATAAAATCGGGTGCACCTGTATTTGGAATACATGCATTTAGAATGTTAATGGTCTCTGAAGTGACCCTCTTTATCTTTTCTCTCTAGTTTTGACATTGGGCTCCTGTTTTTAGTGCAACCCAAGAGTCCCTAACCACTTGGAAGAACTAACAGGTAATTAATGAAACCAAAGGCCCAACCACTGCTTAAGGACCCACAGGATGCTATTTCCATGATCAGCTAGCTTCCAGCAAGGGCAATGGCAGGTGTAGGCTGTCTGGATCTGTTCCTTCAGAAACCAGTTACTATTGACTCTGGGATGCTGCAATTGTTCAGCACAATGCCAAGATCTAAAGACGGGTGCTTTCCAAAGCAACTCTGGGTAACCGGGGGCAGGTCTCCGTCGTTCTCAGGGTACGAAGCAGATGGTACACGAGAAAGAGCCGAGGAACATCTGTTCCATTTCCCTAGTCATGAAAACAGTTCAAACTGTGTTTTTATCTATAACGTATGGGCTGCGTCACAGATTACTTTTGTATAAGCACCGGCCATTGTGGCTCACAATTAACATGGTCCCGAGTAGATGGTGGCAGCTGGAGTACAACTCCAGTGGCGAATACGCTCAGCGCATTTCTCTTCGGGGGAGCTGAAGTGATGCGGAGCAGGGCGGACCCTGGTTGCAGAACTAAGAGACGAGCTGAGGAGAGAGCTCACTGGGCAGAGGGCTTGCCATACTGAGTGCGAGGATCTCAGTTAAGATTCCCAGTGCCCGGCTGGAGTGCTCAGCGGTTAAGAGCACTGACTGCTCTTCCAAAGGTCCTGAGTTCAAATCCCAGCAACCACATGGTGGCTCACAGCCATCTGTAATGGGATCTGATGCCCTCTTCTGTGGTTTCTGGAGACAGCAGCAGTGCACTCATATACCTTAAATGAATAAGTAAATCTTTAAAAAATTATTCCCAATACCCATGTAAAGCCAGAAGTAGTTTTATGAATCTGTAAATCCCAATGCAAATGGGATGGAGGTGGAGCAGGGAAATTCACAGCTACCTTGGCATAGGCAGCCAAACACAGTAGAAGGCAGGGACCAGCACCCATGGCTGTCTGACTAGCACATGTGAACACACACAGGGTATTTTATTTGTTTAGTTTATTCTATGTGTGTACATATTTGCCAGTATGTTTGTGTTGTGAGGAAGCCAGAAGAGGCCATGAGACCCCCTGGAACTGGACTTTACAGTTGTGAGCTGCCCTGTGGGTGCTGGGTGTGGAACCCAGGTGTTCTGGAAGGGTAGTCAGTGCTTTAACTAGTGAGCCATTTCACCGGTCCCACGAAGATGTCATTTTTGAAGAATTAAGAATGTGGTGAGCATGGTAGTGTACACCTTTAAGACCAGCACGCAGAATTTGGAGGCAAATGGATATCTGTGAGCTCAAGGTCAGCCTGATCTATGTGAAGTGTTTATGGGTAGCCAGAGCTACATAGTGAGACTGTATCTCAAAAAACAAACAAACAAACAAACAAAAAAAAACATTCATGAGCCAGGAGGGGTTACACACACTTTTAATCCCAGCACTTGGGAGTCAGAGGCAGACAGATTTCTGTGAGTTTGAGGCCAGCCAGAGCTACAGAACAAGGTCCAAGACACCCAAGGTTACATAGAAAAATCCTGTCTCAGGAAGAAAAAAAAAAACTCTTCATGATAGATAGATAGGTAGGTAGGTAGGTAGATAGATAGATAGTTAGTTAGGTAGATAGACAGACAGATAGATGATGGATAGGTAGGTAGGTAGATAGATAGGTAGATAGATAGATAGATAGATAGATAGATGGATAGACAGACAGACTGACAGATAGAGATAAATAAATAGATAATCATGAAAACAGACACTGTGAAGCAGGGGATAGAGAACTGAACGTAACCGGGGCAACCTTCCTTGTTCCTTGTGATACAATTATGAAATTTTATCAGTTGTATTAGATTTTTCACATTTAAAATGCTTTGAAATTTGGAACATTTTTTCCCATAATTTATTATTATTTTTTAAATTCACATTACTAGTCTTGCTGGGACTAGATATCCCAGAGATGTGTGGTACCCTAGGGAGGGCTTCCCGTTCTCTGAGGAGGAGGGGAGGGTCCGGGGGAGGAGAGATCTGTGAGGGTGGGACTGAGAGGAGTTAGGAGGTTGTGGTTGGGATGTAATGTGAATAAAAGGTTTTTTTTTCTCAATGTGAAAAAAAGAAGCCTGACAGGAGTGACTTCTTCACACTGTGTATACCAGCAAGGGGCACCCCAGTGACCCACTACCAACTAGGGTTCTCCTCCCAAAGGTTCCCCAACCTTCCAAAACACCACTGGGGCACACACACTTGTAAGGGACTCCTTGCATTCAAACTCTTTGGTGCTAGAGAGAGAAAAAGAGCCTTCCTATGTAGTGAGCAAGCATTCTACTTGTGAGCTGTGTCACTGGTTGAGGAATCAAATGAGCTTTTCACAGGGGTCACATGTCAAATTAAATTCATAGCAATAACAAAGTTAAAACTATGAAGTAGCAACAAAAATAGTTTTATGGTCAACATGAGGAACTGTCTTAAAGGGCTGCAGCATTAGGAAGGCTGAGAAACACTGACTTAATTGTTTCTCTTCCTTACCATATCTTGTAATGGCAAATGATTGGAGAAAAAAACTCAATACCCTTCAAAAAGAATTGGTCAGCAACTTCTAATTATATAGAGATACATAAACAGAGATAGATAAATGCACATACAAGTGTGCATACATATATTAGGTTGGGGGTTGTTTGGAATTCTTTTAAGATACTGAGCCATCTCTCCAGCCCCTAAAAAGATTTACCTATGTATTTATGTATACGTGCACATTCAGTGACCATCAAATTCCTTTATTAAAACTTAGTTGGCACTGGAGATGTAGCCCACTTGGTAGAATACTTGCCTACCTTATATGGAGGCCTGAGTTCAATTCCCAGCACAGAATAAACAGGTTACAGTGGCATTCAGTCACAAGCCTGGAACTCCAGACTGACTGGAGGTTCAAAGTCACCCTCGCCTGCACAATAAGCCTAGAGCCTAGAGTACACCAGACCCTGCTTCAAAATAACTAACTAAACAAATAAAGCCAAGCATGATGTCCCATGCCTTTAGCCTCAGTACTCAAGAGGCAGAGAGACACAGATCTCAATCAATCAATCAATCAATCAATCAATCAACCAATCAATCAATCAATCAGAAAAGAGAGGCTTGAGAAATGGCACACTGGCTGCTCTTCCAGAGGACCTGAGTTTGGTTCTAAGCTCCTGTATGGGTTATTACCTGCAACTCCAGCTTCAGGGGAAACTGAGGCACTCTTCTGGTCTCTGTAGGCCACAGGCACATACTCAGACACAGTCACACACTCAGACACATACATTAAAAAAAACTTAGTTTGTTTTATTGATGTTGTTGTTGTTTTTGAGACAGTTTCTCTGTGTAGCCTGACTGTCCTGAAACTTACTATGTAGACCAAATGGGCCTCAAATTCAGAGATCAAATTCTGCCTCTGTCTCCAGAGTGCTGGGATTAAAGGTGTACACCACTACCCAGCTTAAAAAACATTTTAGAAAACAGAAATAAATGTAATACTTACTGCATTGCAGTAATTAATTGACTTGCAGTTCATGTGCATCTAAAGTACTCCAACAATTTATGGCTGCAAATTTTTCTTCCTGCTCCTGTGCCTCCTCGGGTCATACACTGATACATTGTGTCACCATCTCACTTCTTCCTGCTCCTGTGCCTCCTCGGGTCATACACTGATACATTGTGTCGCCATCTTGTTTCATGTGTCTCTTTAACCTGTAATGATTTCTGGCTGAATGTTCCCCAATACTGACTTTAAATTTTTAAAACATCATTGTATGTACAATAGAGGGGGCAGCCGAAGGGTGACTTTACAGATAAGTTCTTTTCTTCCACCTTCACTAAAGTCTCAGGACTGACCTTAGGCCACGAGGCTTTCCCGGAAAGTGAGTGAGTTTATCTGCAAAGGCATCTCAAAGAGCCAGACGGACACTGACATCATTTGGTTTTGTTTGTTTGTTTGTTTGTTTGTTTGTTTAAGAAAGAGTCCCACTATGCAGACGTGGCTGGCCTGAAATCTGTTCTGAGGATGGAACTGGCCTAGAATTGACTAAGTTCACAGCATCCCAGACGTGACTCCCACGGCCAGCTTGATGCTGACATTTTTGAGGAACACAGAGCAGTCTGTAGAATGTCCCTCAACCTAGGTTTGTCTAATCAGTCCCGATTCGGGGAGATTTTCATCTTGGTGCATGTGTGTCTTTGTCTCTTTCTCAGAGGTGGTGGTGCAGGCCTTTAACACCAGCACTTGGGAGGCAGAGGCAGGCAGTCCTCTGAGTTCGAGCCCAGTCTGGTCTACAGAGTGAGTTCCAGGACAGCCGGGACGATACAGGAAAACCCTCATCCCAGAGGTAAGCAAGTGAGTAAGCACATGAGTAATAATGAGCTCATGGCATCTTTTTGACCCCACGCTGGAGCTATTGGCCTTGACACTTGTCTAAAGTGTCCCCTGCCTTGATGAAGTTATTATTTCCCCTCGTTACCTGTAAATATTGTTTCTCTTTTTAATTCTGCACAACAGAGATTTATTTCCATACTTTTCTCCAGGGCATGGCCTCACACCCATGTTGTAATCAAGGGGCGAAGGCATCTGAAGGCATCTGAAGGAAAGGCTCAGAGCTCAACCTGAGCTTGTTAAAGGTGGAAGGAGAGAGCTTACTCACCGTAAAGTTACACTCCTCCTTCCTGCAGAGAACCCAAGGGTGGTTCCCAAGACCTATGTGGTCAGGGATTCACAGTTGCCTGTGACTCCAACACCAGGAAATGTAATGCCCTCTTCTGCCTTCTTTGGTCACCTGCTTACTTGTGTACAACCCACTACCCCCCCCCCAATAAATGTCTAAATAAAGTTGTTTAAAAAGAGGGCCCACAGTTGGGAAGGGTAGGGTAGATGGTGGATCAGAGGGGTTAGAAAGAAGGATTGGGGAATGTGTATGACCAAAATAAACTGTGTGGATGCATAAAATTCTCATTTTACTGTTTAAAGACTGTACATGTATGTGTGTGAGTAGGCAGGCCCACGCCACAGGCCACACATGGAGTCCAGAGGACAACTTGCAGGAGTCATTCTTTTCCTTCCATTGTGCAGGGCCTGGAGGTGGAACTTTCATCTTCAAACTTGGCTGAAGGCTCCTTTATCCACTGAGCCACCTCACTGGCCCCACAAATACAGTTTAGTAGCCATTGATCACTCTCTCCTTAGTTAATGCCACGAGACACAATGACTTTCTGGTCCCGTGTCCCCTGTATCTCTGTTAGAACTTGTCTCTAAGTCTCTGTTCTGTTTTGTCCCACCGTAATTGATTCCATGCTGATTTTGTGGATTTTAACTTAATTAGGGGTTTGTTTATAATTTGCTACTTTCAGAATTTATCTCTCCAGAACTGTTCACATTCTGATTCTGGATCTTTTCAAGCTTCTTGACATTTAAAAAAAAGAAAATTTCCTCCTACTTCCCAGACACAGCGAGACAGTCTAGTCTTCCTTTTCCCTGCCCTGCCCTACAGTCGACTAATGATCCAGAGTCCCAGGTCCCCTGTGAATAGAACAATATGTCAAAATCAAGATCTGAGCCCTGGGTGTGCCTTTTTATTTCTCATGTTTTGGAGAATACTGAAGACAGTTGGGCTTTTAATCAGAAAATGAGACGATTTGTTACTTTTTACATTTTTAAAAATTATTACATTTAAAAAATGTTTTTGCTTGCACTTCTGCGTACGGAGGGGGCTGTGCATGTGTGTGGAGGTCTGAAGACTCCCTGTGGGAGTTCAGTCTAGCATTCCACGGTGTGGTCCCATGGGCTGAATTTATGACATCAGTCTCAGCTGCCTGTGCTTTACCTATTGACCCACTTTCCTGCCGCATCATCACGTCAGCTCATTTCACCGCGAGCGTTTACCTGCTGACTCACTTCCTTGCAAGCGTCTTTATGGTTGACCCTTTTCACTGGGCCTGCAGTTTTAACTTGTTTTTGAGACTGTCTCCGGTAGTCTGACTGCCCTTGGGTTCAGAAGATTTTAATCTCCCAAACTTCCTGCTTCCTTCACCTGAGAGCTAGGACACGTTTACATTTTTAAGAGAACATTCAGGTCGCCCATATGGCAAACCTTAAGTGTTAGAAAGTTTCCAAAGACACACTTATCCAAATCCTTCCTTCCTTTCTTTCTTTCTTTCTTTCTTTCTTTCTTTCTTTCTTTCTTTCTTTCTTTCTTCCTTCCTTCCTTCCTTCCTTCCTTCCTTTCTTTCTTCCTTCCTTTCTTTCTTTCTTTCTTTCCCCCCGTCCCTCCCTCTTCTTCTTCTTCTTCTTCTTCTTCTTCTTCTTCTTCTTCTTCTTCTTCTTCTTCTTCTTCTTCTTCTTCTTCTTCTTCTTCTTCTTCTTCTTCTTCTTCTTCTTCTTTTGGCAACCTGGGTGAATTTGAAGGACATCCTACAGCTCGGGAAAATAAGTCACATACCGTGACATGATGTTACTTGCTGGCAGGATGTAAAAACATGAACTCATTGAAACAGACAAATGGTAGTTGTCACAGCCTGGGTTTGGGGGTTATGGGAGTTGAGGAGATTGATCAGAACCCTCAAATGTTGGATTAGCAGGCTGATGAGATGGCTCAGTGTCCCCATGGTTGAGATGCACGGGCCAGAGAGGGTGAGAGCGCAGGAAGAATCTCACCTGGGATTTCGTCCAGAGCAACTTTGTGAATCATGGCGACATGATAGGACAGCTTGGAGAACAGGAGGAAGAAATGAAGGAAGTCCAGAGAGATGACTCTGTGGGTAAGGCACCTGTGACCAAGCCTGACAAGCTGAGTTCAGTACCAGAGACCCACATGGTGGCGGGAGAAAGCGGACCCCTCAGAGTTATCCTCTGACCTCCAAATGAGGGCCACAGCACATTAACTTAAAATATGGGGGCTGGAGAGATGCTCAGTGGTTAGAGCACTGACTGCTTTTCCAGAGGACCAGGGTTCAATTCCAAGCACCCACATGGTGCCTCACAATTGCCCCTGACTCCAAGATTTGACAACCTCACATAGAAATACATGTAGTGTACATAAACACCGTACATAAAATTAAAATTCATAAATTATTTTTAGAAACTACATGATAATGATAAATATAATTCTAAAATAAATTTTAAAGATACCAAGCCCACCTGAGGAAAAAATGGCAGTGTTACAGTGGAGCGGTGGGAACAGAGAAAAACACGGTGGTTAGTGAATTACACTGTGCAAACACAGAGCCTAGGCTTGCAGAGAGAAGGCAGCCAGAGGAAAGCTCAGCTCTCAAATCAGCAACGGAATTTTCCACTGAGCTAAAGGCCAGGCTTCATTCCGAGAATTATATACCTCCCCGTGTAATTAAGGATGGAAAAGGTCTCGCTTAGACACAAAACAATGTGGACAGTCTTCTGAGACGTCTGTTTAAAGTCACATCTGTCTAAAGAGCCATCTGGTTTGCAAATTTCCCCTTGATTGTATCCTTCATTTTCATCCAAATTTTGAGAGCTGACAACATTGAATTTTATAATTTGCAGGCTTTATTGCTTCAGGGTGGTAGGGTTGGGAGGGTGAGACAGGGTCTCACTTGGAGCCAAGATTGACCTGGAATGATATGACCCAGGTTGGCTTTGAACTCTCAAGATTCTCTCACCTCAGTCCTGCAAGGCTGAAGTTTTCAGGTGTTAGCCACTGTGCCTGGCAGTTTAATTCTTGAGAGGTGTTTATCATTGTCTGGTACAAAAATTAGTGTTTGACGGAATCATTTATGGAATTCACTTTTTTGATACAGTTTTAACAAAATAAGAAGCGTTTTTTTGTATTATAATTTTGGGTTCTTTTTATTTGTTTCTATTTATCTGTTGATCATCATTTAGGAGTTTGAGATGTTGTTTTTGTTGTTGTCCTTGTCTTGAAGCATCTTGAGGCTTCATTGTAAAGATGGAGCTAGCCTCAAACTCTGAAATCAACTTTCTTCTACCTCCTGAGTGTAGCATACACCACCATGCCCAGCCCTTTGGGATTTTTTTAAATACATGATTTTACAAAGTCTATGCTTGCTTACAACATCAAATCCAGAATGAAATCTAGCTAAAAGAAAACAAACAAAAACAAAGGGAGGTAAAGGCAGGCAGATCTCTGTAAGTTCAAGGCCAGCCTGGTCTACAAAGGAAGTTCCAGGACAGCCAGAGCTACAAAGAGAAACCCTGTCTCAAAAACAAAGCAAAAAACCTTCCCCAGATCAGTTCACACAAATTGTAAATGTTAGTTTGTTTCCTGATGCACTCCTACAGTTACCTATTTTGTGGCTTCTTCTTCTTCTTCTTCTTCTTCTTCTTCTTCTTCTTCTTCTTCTTCTTCTTCTTCTTCTTCTTCTTCTTCTTCTTCCTCTTCCTCTTCCTTTTCTTCTTCCTCCTCCTCTCTGTGGGAATCTCCTGGTGTCTCTGGCACAGGGCACTGACTTCTTTAGTGTTCAGCACCAACACACACATCTCATCTCTGTCTTGCCATCTGCTCACCATTAGAACATAAAGTCTTAGAAGATGGAGCTTGAAATTTACAGAATTTGGCAGGATTGCCAGCACAGGAGAAACTCAATGAACCTTTCCCTTTTTTCTTTCTTTTTAATTCTTAGGTTTATTTTCCCAAGTACTGGGAGTTGACCTTAGGACCTGTGCCTAGAAGGAAGTGCGGCAGCCACAAGTTTGTATCCGTTTTTGAGGTAAGGTCTCATGTAGCTTGATTTCTTTGTTTGTTTGGCTGTTTGTTTGGGGTTTGGTTTTGTTTTGTTTGAGACAAGGTCTTACCACCTAATCCTAGCTAGTCTGGAACCCATTACGTAAATCAGACTGACCTTGAACTCAAAGAGACCTGCCTGCCTCTACTTTTTGTTTTATTTTTTAAAGATTTATTGTATTTATATGAGTACACTGTAGCTGAATTTAGACACAGCAGAAGAGGGCATCAGATCCCATTACAGATGGCTGTGAGCCTCCATGTGGTTGTTGAGAATTGAACTCAGGACCTCTAGAAGAACAGTCAGTGCTCTTAACTGCTGAGCCATTTCTCCAGCCTCTGGCTCTGCTTTCTGATTACTAGGAATAAATGGTGTGTCACCACACCTAGCTACGGTGATAGGGTGGTGTGGAATTCCACAAATAGCTAAGGATGGTCTTTAATCCCTCCTTCCAACTCTTAAGAGAAGTTAAACTATAAAATTATGTATATTTACAGTACACAACATGGATTCTCTGATATATGTGTGAAACCACTGACAAAACTATCCCTTCTCCACGGTGAGAACATTTAAAATCTCTTCTACTAATTTCCAAGTAACATTATTATTGAATTGAATTGTTACACTACCCGAATGAACATGCAAAAGAAGAAACGGAAGCCTGGAAGCCAAGAAACCCCCACCCAGTGACACACAGGCACTGTGTAAACACCAGTCCCCACGCCCTTGCTCTCTAGCCCCGTTGCTGTGCTGGCTGGCCTTGTGACACTTGATTGGTCAATGCAGCCTGATCCCCGGTGGCCTCCTTCTTGAAGCTCATCCATCCTTGTCCTTGTAGGGTAAATGGTTTGAAATATTTTAGAGCAACTGCAGCCACAAAAACGGCCCAATTCCCTAGCCACGCTCCAACTGCTTAAGTCAAGATCCTACGAGCGCCACCTTCTGGCCACTGGCCGCAATTACTGATGAATGTCCTTAAGGCCATAGAACGTTCCAAAGATCGCAAAATTTTCTCTTGTAGCCCCAGCACCTAGGGGTGCGTGGGGTGGTGGTGGTGGTGTGCCTATGTAGCAAGTTCTAGGAAAGCCTATGTTACATGAGAGCCTTTCTAAAGAGTCAAAAGGGCTGGGAATGTGGCTTATTTGATAGATTTCGTGCCTAGAAATCTCAAAGCCCTGGGTTCAATTCAACCTTGGTGAAGAAAAACAGAAAGGGGGAGGGAGGAAGAGGGAAATGTGAGGAAGAAAAGAGACAGACATACAGAGACAGACAGAGATAGACATACAGAGACAGACAGAGAAAGAAACAGATCCAAGGTCTTCTTCAGCTACAGTGAGTTTCAGGGCAGCCCAGCCCAGACTCGGTGAGACCCAGTTTCAAAATAAAACATCAAAACAAAAGAGGCTCCCTGGGTATAGTGTACCTACATTCACATCTTTCCTTCCCAGGCCTAAACTTAAACAATGCCTTGTTTTGATGTTTTGAGACCAGGTTTCTCTGTGTAGCTCTGGTTGTCCTGGAACTCACTGTGTAGATCAGGCTGGCCTCGAACTCAGAGACCCATCTGCTTCTGCCTCCCAAGTGCTGGGATTTGAGGCCACTACCGCAGGGCTTTTAGACACAAACAATGCCAATCAGTTCTCCAAAGGTCCCAACAACAAACTAAGACAACATGTCACCAGTTTCTTGGGCTTGCAGGGCATAGGTGAGGGATGTGGGTGTAGAGATGGAAGGTCCTATGTGCTCCAGTCCCTCCCTTAGGTCACATGTGCTCTGGAGAGAGTCTAGTGACCCTTCCCACCCCTTCATGAGAAAGAAAAAACAGTCAGCCGGGCCCCCTTTGCCTGATGGTGGCTACAAAACTCCCCAAGTTGCTTGACTCAGAGGCTACACACACACACACACTCACACGCACACACGCACGCACCATTCCCCCAGCATGCCTTTGTGTATTTCTGTCTTCTGATCTATTGGGTTGCCAGCATGCTGGATGCAGACCTAATCCTACTTCTGACTTAAGTCATATTCTGAGGAACTAAGAGCAAAAGGACCTCAACACAGGATTTGGGCGGTTGGGGGAGTGCAGACACAATTTGCAGAGATTCTGGCCAGTGTGGTGAGTGTGGCTCTGATAGGCTTTGCCCTTCTGACTACCAGGGTCCAGCTATCAAAGTATTAAAATCCATCAATCAAAAACCCTCTTTGGCTCACCTAATACCATTCCCAATTAAAATTAAACACCTCACCCTAACACAGGGTTCCTCTTTACCTTTATAAACCGACATTCTCTATGTCTGTCTCCTCTCTATCCTGAGCCAGACCTTTGTCCCTTTCCCCTCTGGGATAAACATCCCTGTAACCTCTCCCTTCTTCCTCACCCTCTGTCTCTTATCCCTGCTCCTCTGTGCTTAGAAAGTGGTCCTGAGGGTCCTGAGATGATTTTCCTGTTCATCCCTCAATGGTCTGGTTACACAGTGCCTCTTGGGGGATGTCTTAACTTGCCCCCAAACTCAGCCTGAGACATTCCACTAATACTTGCTGGTCTGGCCTAGCTCCTCAGCCCCTGAAGTAGAAACAGATTCTTACTTTAAACACATTTCAGGTTCTACAGACGTGTGATGAGTTGAGGGTTTGAGAAATATCTTTTGTTAATGTTGGCCTTGCACAGTGGGAGAGACTGGGATAGGGAACCAACGACAGCCTGTAGATGTGAGTTTCTTCATTTGGAAGGCTGTGGCTGTGCGGTACTGTGAGACATGCCTTTAATCCCAACACTCAGGCCAAGTGGATTTCTGTACCTTTGAGGCCATTTTGATCTATGTATTAGTGACTTCCAGGGCTACACACTGAGACCCCCACTGGCCGTGAGTACCAGGCACTCATATATACATGCAGGCAAATACTCAAACACATAAAATAAAAAGAAATGTTTTGTTTTTAAGAATCAACTAAGCAAGGCTCATAGGGGTTCACAGAGGCTGAGGGGACAGTCAAGCGTGAGTCTGCACTGGGCCTCTGCACACTTGGCATTCCTGTGGAACTCTGAAGATGGGAGTCGGAGTGTCTCTGATTCTTTTTTTTTTTTTTTTATTCTTGGAACCTTTTTTCTCCCACTGGGTTGCTTAGTTCAGCTTCATCCAGCCCTGATACGAGGCAGTCTTATTGCAACTTGGTATGTCGTGTTCCCTCAATTTGGGGGGGGGGTAAACAGGAGGAGTAGATCTGGGAAGAGAAACAACAGCCAGGATATAATGTCTGAGAGAAGAATAAAAGAAAAGAGAAAGGAAATTTTTTAAAAAAGGAAGGGTGTCCAAGCTTAGAGGGAGGAGGGCTTAGGAAGTTAATTCAGATACAGAGTAAAGAGCAGTCGTCAGGAAGATGGTCATGTTGTCCCTCCCGCCTTGAGGCTGCCACCAGTTGGGACTTTAGCTTACTAGTGGTGGCATCATGTAAGGCAGTGTCTGCCTCTGGGATAACCAGGTGCAGATTTGTGCTTCTCTTCCCCCACCTCCCCAGCCCCACCCTCACCCCCTCTCAGGAGAGATAGCTCAGTAATTTACTGGCTGGGTGTTATGACACACACCTTTGAACCCAGCACTCCCGAGACAGGAGAAGGAGGATCTGAGTTCCAGGCCAGCCTGGTCTACATAGTGAGTTCCAGGCTAGCCTGGTCTACATAGTCAGTCCCAGGATAGCTCAGACTACATTGAGAAACCTTGTTTCAGAAAAAGGAAAAAGACGAAAGAAGAGAAAGCATTTAAAAGGGCAGGTACCGCTCTTGTGGAGGACCGAGGTTCGATTCCAAGTACCCAAAGAGTCCCAGAGAAACATATGCCCCCCTCTAGCCGAAGTGGTTCAGAGACAAGCAGTCACAGCACCTATACAAACAAAATAAAAACAAATGAATCTTTAAAAACATATAAGGGGATTTCTGAAACAATAGATTTAATCAGATAAACCTGTCAAAACATGCTCCATCTTAAGTCGGAAAGACTGGAGGAAAAAATACAAGAATCAAAATACAGCTTGTGAATACAACATACTTAACCCATGTAAACTTAGCTCTAACTTGAACTGTTACGATTCTGTGGTGTGTCTACATACACACGCATGTGGACATTCCCCGAGGGAAGTGATAAAAGGCAGCACGTAGGGAGTGGACCTAAGCCTCTGCAGACTTGGGTTTTCCAAGTCATCCACGGCTCCAAATAACTGCGGTCCTGAAGGCTTGGTCTTAGCCGAGCTGGGAACTTCTGCAGCAGTTACTATGGGCGGCCACTAGATGGTGGTAGAACCACCACCCCCCCCCCCCCAAAAAAAAAAAAGCTGAGGGTTTGTTGTTGTTATTGTTTTGTTTTTTGTTTTTTGAGTCACCCAAGCAGCATTGGGGGATAGGTTCCGTCTCACACCGTGATCCTTAAGTCGCTCCCACAAACCTGGCGCCATCATTGTCCTAGCTTATTTTTCAGACAGGACGGATTTTAGGTCAAAGGTTTTGTGGTTGGGTTGGGGTTTACGTCTCTCTTTTGGTAGTGCTCAGGGTACCTTCCTGTGTGGAAGACACTAGGCGTGAAGGGTCTATGTACCCACCAGCCCAACCTCTCCATGTTAGGTGAGTTGTTTGGGTGTTGTCTTCAGTAATGGGGACTTGCTGTCAGTTTGTAGAGAGCAACCTATATAGTCTTGGTTACAGCTTGGTTGTCTGGGGAATATTCCCAGGGGACCCCTTTGGACAACTCAGCTGTAACCCAATCCCAGTACTGAAGCTGTGGTGATCGAGTTGGCCAGTGGGGGCTCTGTCTCTCCAATATTCCTCCAAGCAACTCCTCCTCCTTCCCCCTTCATCCTCCCATCCCCCACTTCATCCAGACCCATATTTCCCCCTCTTTAATGAGATCTAGCTGTTCTTGCTAGTCCCTTATTCTATACCTGCCCTCTGTGGTTCTATGGATTGTGGCTTGGTTATCCTTGACTTAACAGCTACGATTCACATATAAGCAAATACATAGCATATTTGTTTTTCTGGGTCTGGGCTACCTCATACAGGATATTTCTAATTCCATCCATTTGCCTGCAAATCTCGTGATGTTCTTGTTTTCTGATAGCTGAGTGGTACTCACTTGTGTAAATGAACCACATTTTCTTTATGCATTCTTCGATTGGGTGACACCTAGATTGTTTATATTTTCTGACTATTACAAATAAAGCTATCATGGACATAGTGGAGCATGTGTCCCGTGGGAGGGCGGAGCATCTTTTGGGCATGTGCCCAAGAGTGGTACAGCTGGATCTTGAAGTGGAGTGATTCTCATTTTTCTGAGGAGCCACCACATTGACTTTCACAGTGGCTGTACAAGTTTGTGCTCACATCAGTAGTGAAGGAATGTTCCCCTTGCTCCACATCCTTGCCAACATGAGTTGTCCCTTGTGTTACTAATCTTGGACATTCTGACAGAAACAACATGGAATCTCAAAGTTGTTTTGATGTGCATTTCTCTTATGGCTAAGGATGTTGAATGTTTCAATTGTTTTTTTTTTTTTTTTTTGGTTTGGTTTGGTTTTTTGCTACTTGTTTTTTTTTTTTTTTTCTTTCCTTATTTATTTTTGATATTAGTACCCTATTGGATTTGTACTTGGTAAGAGTCTTTTCCCACTCTGTAGGCTGCCTCTTTTTTCTTATCAGTCAAGCTTGCTTCTTCTGAGTGATGGGATTAAAGGCATAGGTTACCACACCCAACTTAGATTTATTTTCATTTTATATAATTATGTGAGCATCAGAAGGACTCAGATTCCCAAGATAATTGTGAAACACCTCTAACCCGGAGAAACACACACTCTTTCCCTCCCTCTCCCTCTCATCCCTCTGTAGGCCTTGAACTCATATTAATCTGCCTGTCTCTGCCTCCCAAGTGCTAAGAAAAAGGCATTCACCACTATTACCACCCAGCTCCTCCGACCCATTTTCCTTTCCAATCTCCTTTCCTCCCCTCCCCTTTCCCAGGAGAGGGGTGGCATCAAGAAGTGGGTGTGGCTTTTCTTAGCATGCTTTAAATTAAATTGCATTTTGTGCTTGACCTTCTAGTGAGTGGCCTTCAGCAGAACCGTGAACCGCCCTCCACAGCTGGGATATTCCAGAGTAGAAACCTGGGTGAGTAAAATCTTTCTTTCAGGGGTTGTGTTACTAAATCTATCTAAATGTATATACAGGGTACCAGAAGGCCCAGGGGCAGCCAGTTCTCTGGGGTGCTGGGAAAGAAATGGTGGAGGTGCAGTGGTGCCGCCAGCATTTAATCCCAGCACGGAGGGATGGGGGTTGGGGCAATGTCAGGAGGATCTCTGAGTTTGAGGCCAGTCTGGTCTGCACAATGAGTTCCAGGAACAGCCAGGGCAGTTACAAAGAAAAATCGTGCCTCGAAAAACAAACAAAAAGAAATGGTCAAACAAAATTTAAAGGGCCGAGGGAGGCTGCCGAGTAGTTAGCTCCTTTTGTAGACTTCTGACCCAGAATACTCTAAGCTTTAAGCCCTTGACTTGGTCCCCAGCACCACACAGACTGAACAGAACAGAACATTCCTGTAACCCCAGCACCCCGAATGTGGTGGATCAAGAAGATCAGGAGTCTGGGGTTATCCTCAGCTACATAGTGAATTTAAGGCTATGCTGGGCTATATGAGATCCTGTCTCAAAAAAAGTGGGTTTATTTTTGTTGTTGTTGTTTTGCTTTTAGTATATATTTGTGGAAAGTAATGGGGGTTGTTACGACATTTCACAGAGGCTTACAATGTACTCAATCTTTTTTGCCGCATTTACTTTTCATTGTTTTGAGAATCTCATATGTATGTATCTGACAGAGTTCAATCAAATCCAGCCTGGTTTCCCTCTCCTCCGGTTCCACTCCTTCCCACTACTTCTCTCTTCCAACTTCATGTGCTCTTTTAAAAAAACAATCCTGGGGCTGGAGGGATGGCTCAGTGGTTAAGAGCACTGACTTCTTACAGAGGTCCTGAGTTCAATTTTTAGCAACCACATGGTGGCTCACAACCATCTGTAATGGGATCTGACGCCCTCTTCTGGTGTGTCTGAAGACAGCTACAGTGTAGTCATAATACATAACATAAATAAATTTTAAAAAAAAACAACTTTTATCCATATCCGCTGTCCCAATAAGGTCTTCCCTCTCCCTTAGGGGTCTTTCTTCTACTTCAAAGCCCCCTTTTCTAAAAAAAAATGTAAATTCTGTCTGTGAAAGAGGATATGAAATACTTGTCCTTTGGAATCTGGCTGGGTTTGCTTAAAACAATGTCTGTTCCAAATTGTCCTGCTGATGTAATTTTGTTCTTTTTGGCTGGATCCAACTATGTTGTGTCCACAGACAGTCGAATTCTTTTATCCCTACACCTGTTGTGGTTTTTCTGTTCACGGCCTCTCGGCTGATCCCATAAGGCGGTTTTCTATAGTTCTGTGAAAGTCATAGGTGTGCAGACCCTGTGTTGTTCCCTGACACTGATTCCTTCAGATAAGCACTCAGCAGGTCACACTGGCTGTGTTTTAAGTTTTCTTTTTAATAATGTTACGTTTTATTTGGTTAGGATTATTTTCATTTTTTTCTTATTTTATCTATTTGTCTATGGGTTTTGCTGTTTACATTTTGTATGTGTGTGTGGGGGGGGGGGTGGTTTGGTTTTGGGTTTTGGTTTTTGAGACAGGGATTCTCCGTGTAGCCCTAGCGGTCATGGAACTTGCTCTGTAGACCAGGCTAGCCTCACTCAGAGATCCTCCTGCTTTTGCTTCTGGAGTGCTAGGATAAAGGGGTTCATGACTGTGTATGACCAGCTGCCTCTGAGCTTCTGATTGGTATTTTCCAGCTGACTATAGGTATTAAACAGTTCTCTTGTATTTAATAGTAACGTGTTTCTTCTTGTAACTGTTGAACGTTCTTGCCCACCCAGTGATCGGATGCTCAGTTCTGTTTTGGGCTTTGTTGTTGCTCGTCTGTAAAGTCTTTATATACACTCATGTTGTTGCTCTTGTAAGGAATGGCTGGCACCCACCTCCCATTCCATCTGCCTCTTCCATCTGATCACGGTTCTTTCTGCTGTTTAGAAGCTTTGGAATTTGAAGCAAGGTTAGGTCTGTTCTTATAGTTATGTTCCGAGTCATTAGAACTGTGTCTAAAAGTTTTGGAGGCATTATCAGAGTCCCAGGTATGTACTCCACCCTCAAACTTCTGGCTATGTGGTAGAGGATAACCTGAATTTAAGATGATGTTCCTTCTGCCTCTGCATCCTAAGAGCTGAGATTACAGGTGTGTAGCACTGAGCCCCATTTATGAGGTACTGGGAAATCGAACCAAGGGCCTGGTGCGTGGTAAAGAAGCACTCTGCTGACTGAACACAAAGCTCCTGAGACTTTCCTTTTTGAAACTGGCCTGTTTATAAATATCTGCATTCATCTGCCTCTGCAGTACCAACATTAAGGACATGAGCCACCAAGCTAAGCCTAAGAATTCCCCCATTCCCCCTCACTCCCTCCCTCACTCCCTCCCACCCTCCCTTCCTCACTCCCTCCCTTCCTTCCTCCCTCCCTCCCTCCCTCAATCACTCCCTCCATTCCTCTCTCACTCCCTCCCACCCTCACTCCCTTCCTCCTTCCCTCCCTTCCTCCCTCACACCCTTCCTCCCTCACTTCCTTCCTCCCTCACTCCCTCCCTCTCTCACTCCCTCCCACCCTCACTCCCTTCCTCCCTCCATCCCTTCCTCCCTCACTCCCTCCCTCCCACCCTCCCTCCTTCCCCCTCCCTCCTTCCCCCTCCGTCTCTCTCTCCCTCCCTCCCTCACTCCCTCCCTCCCTCCATTCCTCCCTCACTCCCTCCCACCCTCACTCCCTTTCTTCCTCCCTCCCTTCTTCCATCCCTCCCTCTCTCCCTCCCTCCCTCCCTTTCTCCCTCCCTCCCTCCCTTCCTCCCTCACTCCCTCCCTCCCATGCTCTCTCCCTCCCTTCCTCCCTCCTTCCCTCACTCACTCTCTTCCTCCCTCCCTCCCTTCCTCCCTCCTTCCCTTCCTCCCTCCCTCCCTTTCTCCCTCCCTCCCTCCCTCCCACCATCCCTTACTCCCTCTCTCCCTTCCTCCCTCCCTCCCTTGATCATTCCCTTCCTCCCTCCCTCCCTCTCTCCATCCCTCCCTTCCTCACTCCCTCCCACCCTCACTCCCTTCCTCCCTCCCTCCCTCTCTCCCTCCCTCCCTTCCTTCCTCCCTCCCTTCCTCCCTCACTCTCTTCCTCCCTCCCTTCCTTTCTCCCTCACTCCCTTCCTTTCCTTCTTTCCTTTTTGATTTTTGAGATAAGGCAGGGTTTCTCTGTGTAACAACCCTGGCAGTTAGGATTTCATTTTGTAGATTAGGCACTTGGTCTTGAACTCACAGAGATCCTCCTGCCTCTGCCACCTGAGTGCTGGGATTAAGTCTGTGCTGCCACAGCTGGCTTGAGGGATTATTTTTTTTCTTGCTAAGACAGGGGTTCTCTATGTAGCAGTGGTTGTCCTATAACTCACTCTCAGGTCCACCCTCCCCAACCCCAACCTGTGACCACCCCAAAGAAAGAAAAAAAGAAAAGAAAAAAAAAAAAAAAACAAACTAACCAAACCAAACAAAACAAAACCCCCAAAACCAAGACAAGTCCAGTTTATGTTGCCCTTATATTCTGGAGCATGGCCAAACTTCATGCTGCCAGCCCTGGAAGAAAACTGCACCCTTCCCCACCCCCACCCCGCTGACTTTTCAGGGTCTTATCACAGCTTTTAAAAGTTGTCTAGACAGTCCTGTCCAGACTGTTTCTTTGGAGTTGGGGATGGGTTGTCACAGAATCCTTTTCTCTCTCAGTTTCAGCTGTGAGCTGGCTATAGACAATACCACTGCAAAAACAAGACTTTTTTTTTTTTTGTCTAGCCCTGGCTATCTTTGAATTCACATTGGAGACCAGGCTGGTCTTGAACCCAACAGAGTCCACTGCCTCTCCTTCTCACCTACTTGAATCTGAATTTTCGCTCTTCCTGCCTCAACCTCCTTGAGATTCCAGCCTGCACCATGCACACTGCTATTTCCACATAAGGCTTAGTTTTCACATGTCTTCGAAATTGATTTTAATTTTTATTAAATTTTTACACTTTAAAAAAGAATTATTTATATTGTTTATATGAGTACATTGTAGCTGTCTTCAGACTCACCAGAAGAGGGCATCAGATCCCATTACAGATGGTTGTGAGCTACCATGTGGTTGCTGAAAATTGAACTCAGATCCTCTCTCTTAACCACTGAGCCATCTCTCCCGCCCAAGTTTTTATATTATTATTTTATGTGTATAGGTGCCTAGTCTTCAGGATTCTGTATATATATATATATATTAGAGAGGAACCATGAATTTTGAGGAATGAGAATGTGGGTGGTGATAGGGTATGCATTGGGAGTTGAGTTTGAGGCCAGCCTGGTCTACAGAGTGAGTTCCAGGACAGCCAGGGCTACACAGAAAAACCCTGTTTTGAGAAAAATAAAAGAAAAAGAAAACCAAAGTGAAAAAGAGCATCTAAGCATCTTTGAGAGTTCCAGGGCATGAAATGGCGGCCCCTATGAGAGACCCATTTTGCCTTTTACGTGTCAGAAGGGAAGATGTTAGGGTGAATCTTCTGGGAAGATACTGCCTCCGCATCCCCACGACTCTGTGTTTGATCATGTCCACTGGGAGGTGGGTTTGGTTTTTCTGTTTGTTTGTTTGTTTTCTAGATTTCATTGTATATAGCTCTCTCTCTCTTAAGTTCTCACAGGGGACTGAGCTCTGCCACAGGCACCTTTAATTCCGGCACACATGGTGCAGAGGCAAGCAGGTCTCTGAGTTCGAGGCTTGCCTCCCTGGTCTACGTAGAACTACGCCAGTCAGGGAGAAAAAGATTTCTTGGGAAAGTCCCATTTCTTGGTGTCCGTTGTCTCAACATTCTGACAGACAAAATGAAGGAACTCAAGTGTCTCTATGGAATATTTCAGCCAGGCAGTGGTGAGGATGTTTGAGCTGGACCTGGATGTGGTGGTCCATGCTTTTAATCCCAGCACTTGGGAGGCAGAAGCAGGCGGACCTCTGAGTGGGAGGCCAGCCTGATCTACAAATTGAGTTCCAAGATGGCCAGGGCTACACAGAGAAATCCTGTTTCGGAAACCAGAAGCCATAAAACACACACAACATTAAGAATAACCCCGTTTCTGATGGAGAGCTGTGTTTTCACGAGTCCGCGTCCGAGTCCGAGTCCGGTCTTGCCTCCTTGTCCAGAGCGGTGTTGGAGGTGGAGGGGTGGCGAGTCGGGCGTTCATCGGAGATAACTCTTCAAGCCCAAAGCAGAGATGTTCTGGTCCCTTCTGAGGTCTTTCTTTTAACACTATGCTAGTTTTAAAAGTCTGCTGTTGCAACCGGGTGTGGCAGTGCACTCTGGAGGCAGAGGCAGGGGGATTTCTGTGTTTGCAGCCACCCTGGTCTATATAGTGAGTTTCAGGACAGCCAGAGCTACACGGTGACACCCTGTCTCAACAAAACAAAACAGAACAGTAACTATTTTTACATTGTCAGTGGTTATATCTTAACGATTTCCCTCTGCTATTTGTTTGTGGTCTCATGGAGGATAATTTGTCCCCTAACGTGTTTCTTTAGTGTCCTATATTTGGGTCTTTTGTTAGTTTCCTTTATGAATTCCAAGTTCAGGGATTGGAAAAAAGACTCAACTGTTAAGGTCTCAGCACCTAAACAGTGGCTCACAACCCTCTGTGACTACAGTTCCAAAGGATCTGCGGCCCTCTTCCGCATGCCCGTGGCATGCATGTGGTGCACAGATGCGAGCAGGCAAACACCCGCACACTATGCAATGGAGACAGTGATACTTCTGAATAGAGTCCATTGTGTAGCTTTCCTGGAACGGGCTGTGTAGACCAGGTTAGCTCCTGGCTGTGTAGACCAGGTTAGCTCCCAAATCACATATCTGCTTCCTATCCTGTACTGGGATTATCACAGCCAGCCTAAAGATAAATAAGTCTTTCTTCAAAAATCCAAGTTTAGTATTTCCAATTTTACCTGGTGCTGGACAGTCCTCCGCACCTCTCACCCCTCCTTGCAAACACATCTCCATACTTGGTTTCAGATTCCTGAGGATACAGGAGAATTTTGTCAGGGTGTATCTGCTACACTAGCTTTTTTTTTTTTTTGGTTTTATGCAGTTTTTGTTTTGTTTTTGTTTTTGTTTTTTTTACCCCAATCCTTTTGCTTTTGAGTCAGGGTCTTTCTATACAGCCATGGCTGTCCTGAAACTGTCAACCAGGCTGGCCTTAGACTCACAGAGGACCTGACTACCTCCCACGTGCTAGGCTTCTAGGTGACGTACCTGTGTGTTTGTTTACTCGAATGTGCTGCGCTCTCACACACTATAGCATGAGTGTGCAGGGAGAGAACAGTCTGCAGGAGCTGGTCCACCTGTGGGTGCAAGGGCTCACACTCCGGTTGTCAGGCTTTACTCACCCACCGTCCTGCTGGCTGTGTTCAGTTTTGACATGAGTCTAATATAACCTTGGTTAGCCTCAGATTGACTCCCTTTCTCTTTCCCTGATCTCTTCTCTCCTCCTTCAGTCCCCACTGTGGTCTCCTCCTCCTCCTCCTCCTCCTCCTCCTCCTCCTCCTCCTCCTCCTCCTCCTCCTTCTTCTTCTTCTCTCTCTCTCTCTCTCTCTCTCTCTCTCTCTCTCTCTCACACACACACACACACACACACACACGCACATCCACAGTCTCATCACATACCCCATTCTTGTGTCACATCTGTCCATCTCTTGGTTTGGCATCTCAAGTGCTGGAATTATAGTAATACAGTCACAGCTCATTTGTGTGTTTGTGTGTATGTGAGTGTGTCTGTATGTGTATTTGTGTATACGTACGTCTGTGTGTATGTTTTTGTGTCTTGGTGTGTGTGATTCTAGGGATCGAATGGGCTCCTTTGCGTGCTGACTGCCTTGACTATGAGCCTTGTCTTCAGTCCCCTCATGTGTGCTCTTCTATACTCCCTGATTCATTACCATGGTGACCACTGCAGGACTTGCGTCTGCGTCTGGAATCTGCATTCAGAAAGGCCAGCACCGGAGGTGACGAGGACTCAATCTCATATCGGCATGAGAGACTAGAGGTTGAGCAGGACTTCCACGGTCTCTGCCTCACCAGTGAGAAGAGCAGAGGCACCAGCACCCAATATCACCAAACTTTACCTGATTTTACTTCTGGTACTTGGTGTTTCTTTCTATTGTTATGATAATGCACTCTGACAAGCAGGCAAACAAACCTAGGGGAAAAGGTCTACTTTAGTATAGTCACAGTGCATTACTTTGGGGGCAGTCATGGTATAGGGAACTTGGGATGTCTGGTCAGAGTTTGATACTTCAGATTAGGGAAGTAGTGCCCCACACTTTCAAGCTGGGTCTTTCCACAGTAATTAAACAAGACAACCCCCTGGGCCAACCTGATCTAGACAAAAACACACTGAGAGTCTGTTTCCTGGTGAGCACAGTTTGTGGCAAGTTGACAAATAGAACTGTCACAACTAAACATTGTGACAGGGGAGAAAAAGTAACTCTGATAACTTTTCCAAAGAGTCTGCACAAACAGCTTTAAAACATGAGATTTAAGGCTAGAGAGATGGTTCTGCGGTGAAGAGCCCTTAATCTTACAGAGGACTGAGGTTTTTAGCCCCCAAACTGGGTAGCTAATAACTGCTAGTAATTCTAGGGGAGTTAATGCCCTCTTCTGGATTTCCAGGGCACTGCACACATGTGCACAAATGCACACACATACACATAACTGATTTTTATTTAAAGGATATAAGTAACTCCAATTTTTATGAATTGCAATTAACAAACAAGAATGTTTTTCACAGTAAGGGTTTTACTTGAAGCATAAAGAAAAGACTAAAAGCTGATTGTGGTCAGTTAAGAGTTAAACCAAAAACCTTAAAACATTACAATAGTTATATTTTGAGTTGCAGTGTCTGCATGTGTTGTGTTTTTGTGTTTTGTTTTTAGATTGTACATATCTTATTTGTGAAGAAAGAATGGCTCACCTGAAGATGCATGGTTTGGTCCAGATCCGCAGCACAAACAGGAGCAAGCACACCCGGGCCTCGCAGTGGAAAGAAGCAGTCATTGAAATCGTAGAAAGAAAACAGAAAGTTAATCTGGTGGTTTCTTTTAAGTTGGAGGAAAGGAGGAGGGTTTTTCAGCTGGGTGATAATGTAACAGGCGTAGTGGTTAGTGGCGATCTGGGGCTGTATCACCTGGACTTAACTTTGAGAGATGACACATCCTTGCTCATCGACAAGTTATCCTCCGAAGATGTTGAACATTTGAAGTCATTCCTGGATTCGTCCACTCCGTGTGAATTCCAAGAACCCATGGAGCCCCAGAGTAATCAGGATGTTTATGAAAGCAGTGACCCGTTTTTCAGGGAGCAGCAGGAGGAATTCTGTGGCTCTCTGAGTGCCGCCCTAGACAGTGGGACACTGCTCTCCCAGAAGTTGCCACTTTCTATGTCAAATGCCACAGGCATTTATACTGAGAAAAAGAGAGGAGAAAAGCAAGGCAGAAAAAGGAAGACAGAAGTACCATCAACCTGTGTAGAAATAAACAAGGATATTCTCAAAGAAAACAATCCTGAATCAAAAAAGAAGTCCAGGCGCTATTACTCCAGGAATAGAGGAGGCAAAACAGAGAAGGCCTTGGCTTTGAGAGAACAAGAGAAGCGTAACAACTGGAAACTTGAACCTGCTTTCAATTCCAAATCCTACGGAAAGCCTACCCTAGATGGCACTGTACTTCCAATCGCGACATGCTCTGATGAAAGAGATGTATCCATATTTGGTCTGGAGATCATAACACATAACGGAGTCCTACCTCCTCCTGACAGCTACTTAAAGCAGCTAAAACGTGAAGGCTTCCCCAATTTGGGAAATACTTGTTACATGAATTCCATCTTACAGTCTGTCTTTGGGATTCCGACCTTTGCAAAGGACTTACTCACTCAAGGTATCCCGTGGGAGAAAGTTTCCTACGATGACCTTATCATGCCCTTAAGCCAGCTCCTTGTCTTGAAGGACATTCGGGACATAGAGATCAAGGGAGAGTTACTCACCAGTGTGAAGAAGTCCATTTCCACAGTTGCAGACACCTTCTCGGGCAATGAACAGAATGACGCCCATGAGTTTTTGAGTCTGTGTTTAGACCAGCTCAAACTGAACATGGAAAAGGTGAACGCCATGTGGGATACGGAGAGGAGAAATGAATCACCTGGTTCTGCCACCAAAAGGTTCGTTTGTCCCGTCGGTGCTAATTTCGAGTTTGAGCTGCACAGCTCCATTGTCTGTGAAGGGTGTGGTGAGGCCACTCTCAAAACCGAGGTGAGCAATTACCTCTCCATTGACCTGCACCATGGGACAAAAGCACAGCCTCTGTCGATCCAAAAGTCTTTCGATCTTTTCTTTACACCAGAAAAAATTGAGCATAACTGTGAGAAATGCAAGAACAAGAATTCTGTTCTCAAGTACACACTGAGGAGACTCCCCAGGGTCCTCATTGTTCATCTGAAACGTTACCAAGTTACCACTGATTTGTTGCCTGTGAAGAGTGAGCAGCCAGTTGAGATTTCTCAGTACTTAAATATATCTTCTCATTGCCACGAAAACAGGAAGCTACCATTTCCCTTGGTCAATACACCCACTAAGGGGGACTATGACATCCCCAATGTCTCTCAAGGGATGATGCCTGAGATCTTCAGCCAGTCAATGTCATCTAAGAAGATGACTTCAGAATCCGGTGACCCCATGATTCTACATGTTGAATCCACTGCAGATGCTGAAATACAAAGCTTCCAGATAATGTATGAGGATGAAGGTGAGGAGCAGCAGCAGAGAGGCCTGGAAAGTGGTTCTATGCTGGAGCCAGAACTAGTGAAGACAGAAAACAGGATCCTCAGACAAAAGATATCACCAGCGCCTGAGTCGATGATGGGCGAGGCATATAGCTTCCTTCCTATGCTCTGTGGCCCTCTGAGCATCCAAGACCCAGGTCTGACAGAGATGGGTCTTCAGGAGGTCCCAGAGAATCCAGAATTTAAGAACTATGAGAAAATTAACATATATGGAAAGCCAGATGGCCATCCTAACATTGAGTTGTCAAAATTCCGCCAGAATCATGGAAGTCGAATCAAGGGTTCGTTTATACCGGCATCACTTGCAAGTGTTAGGCCTCAGGAAGACCCAGAGAAGGACTTGCAGGAAGATGACCCACATGCCTTTGTGTTGGGTCCTGATGAATCAAAGGATGTGGAGATGGAAGAGGATCTTCACAATTACAGGCTTGTCAGTGTCGTCAGCCATTTTGGGAGCTCCCCAAATTCAGGCCACTACGTAAGTGATGTGTATGACTTCCAAAGGCAAGCCTGGCTCCTTTACAGTGACGTCCAAGTGTTCGAGAATCCAGATCCCTCCAGTCAGGAGAACAGGCTTCACACAGGATACATTTTCTTTTACATGCATAATGAGATTTTTGAGGAACTGTTGAAAAAGGCATCTGAGTGCAAGGTCCTTAGCACATCTAAAGAGGAAAAGAAGGACATAGATTATTTCTCAACACTGCTTAATGGCCTTACATACATCTTAGAAGAGTTCTAATCCTGCCCATAAGGAAGAAGAGTTGCATAGCTCGAGATGAAAACTTGGCCAAAAACAAAAAGTGAACGGACATGTCAGAACAGAAACCCAGGCCTTGCTAATGCAGGCTACGCACCATTCTTCCTATAAGGCTAAATGGTGCTTTTCCTGTTTTGTGGTGGTTTTAATTTATTCGCAGGTGTTTAAAAAAAAAAAAAAACTCATCATTTTGAGACTACTACTGTTAACGTAACAGGGGATCTGGAGAGGTGGCACAGGACTGAGTACATTCTGCTCTTAGGACCCGAGCTTGACTTCCTAAACCTGTGTTAGGTGTGACAACAGAAGTCTTTGGAGATCGGAGGCACGGAGTAGCCTGGAATGGGACTTACATGTGACAGAAGGAGGCCTGACTTGGGTGCCGGGAACTGAACTTAGGTCTCCTGCGAGAGCAGTTTCGACTTTTAAACACTAAGCCATCTCTTGGCTCTCATCCTAATTTTAGTGTGTGTGCTATCCACATGAGTGAAGCATGATGCTTTTTAAATGTTGTCCTGAACCAATGCAGCACAGCAAGGAACTAGTTATAAGTCCAAATGCTGGTCCTGAACAATGCAGCACAGCAAGGAACTAGTTATAAGTCCAAATGCTGGTTCTGAACCAATGCAGCACAGCAAAGAACTAGTTATAAGTCCAAATGCTGGGGGTTCAATGGTCAGAAACAATACCAGTAGTTACTTAAAAGTTTGAGAAACATTTATTTAGTGTGTGAAGTGTCTTATTAAATTTTAGTGTATATATAAATCACTCACATCATCCAGAGGCTCCTCATTGTTTTTTTTTTCCTAAGTTCATATACATTGTTCTTTTTGTCAGCCTATTAAAACCATTGTTTTCCATATGTGTTTGTGATTCATCGATGAGATTATACAGCTACCCACCACCTGGTGTTGTGCTTCTCAGAATTACAGGGTACATTTAAGTTACGCAGGAAATGAAATACATAGTTTTTGCAAATTGCAAAGCACTCTTAAGGACTCAGTGGGTAAAAACACCTGCCACCAAGCCCCGTGACCCAACTCCGACGAGTCCTCTGACCTCTAGGGAAGCTAGCACATGAGCACCCATAAATAAATGGATGAGTAAAATCTAATTTTCTAAAGGTTTACTCATTTATTATGTATATAGTGTTCTGCCTACTTGAAGGCCTACACACCAGCAGAGGGCACCAGATCTCACAGATGGTTGTGAGCCACCACCTGGTTACTGGGAATTGAGCTCGGGACTTGTAGAACAGCCAGTGCTCTTAAATGCTGTGTCATCCCTCTAGTCCCTAAAATGTGACGTTTGGAGATCTCACTGTGTAGCTCTGGCTGGCTTGAAACTGTATAAATCAGACGACCCCCAAACTCGAGAGATTCGCCCCGACTCTTGGGTGCTGCCGTTGAGGGTCGGCACCAACATGCCTAATACAATGAAAATGCTAAAGCACTTGAACGTGCCAGATATATTTGTTAGATTTAAGTCAGGATTGGCAGGAGAAATAGGGTGGTTCAAGGTAGATTCTGGGCTGCAAGGGGAAGGGTAACAATTAGCTGGTGTTACTGTCTACAGTGTGCGTAGCCTGGTCTGAGACAGCAACACCACATCTAAAAAGCGTTTCAAACATGGAAAAATATAGTACAGAGCCACTTTTAAGGGTCTAGGGAGATGGTTCAGTAGGTAAGGGTCATGTGCAAGCATGGGGACTTGAGTTCAAATCCCCGCCGCCCTCTTGAGCTGCTCATGGCTATGTATGCCTGAGACTCTAGCACTGGGCAGCAAAGGCAGGTTCCAGAGCTCACTAGAATGGTACTAGTGCGGGACAGTGAGACTGTATTTATAAACAGGAATGGGAGGTGGGAGAAGAAAGCACTGGTGTCCGCTGCCTTCACACGTGCATGCACCCGTGTGCAAAGATCACACAAGTGTAAATTTTCAGATTCTTCGCTGGGCCTGTTGAAATGGTTATGATTACTTTTTACTCTTTCAGAGGCCCAGTATCTCTTTCAATCACCAGTATCTCCATGGGTTCACACCATCTGTAACGTCAGTTCCAGAGGATCAAATGGCCTCTTCTGGCTTTGTGGTATGCAGACAAAACATGTATATGTATTAAAACATTGCTTAATTCTACCTTCAAAGGGGTACCATATATTCATAGCCCATGGCTAATCTTAAAAAGCTTGTAAAATTCAGTGTTAATATACTATATAACAGCATGTACAAAGGTTTAGAAGATTTCTGAGGTTATGAGAAATATACTAGCTGGAGAGATGCTCAGCTCCTCCAGACGGGCCCGGGTTCAATTCCCAGCACCCACATGGCAGCTCACAACGCTCTGGAACTCTGGTTCCAAGGGATCTGACACCCTCACACAGACATGCACACAAGCAAAACACCAACACCAATGCACACAAAGTAAATATGTATAAATTCTATAAAAAACATCTAACTTGGTTTGGTTAAATTGCTGAGCAGTTAAGAACACTAGGCGTTTTTTTCAGAGGTCCTGAGTTCAATTCCCAGCCACCATACTGTGGCTCAGGACCATCTGTAGAGGGGTCTGATGCCCTCTTGTGTTATGTGGGTGTACATGCAGACAGCACTCCTACATTAAATAAATTAATTGACTAAATACTAAAAGCCTGGTAATTTATAAAATACGGGACAAAATTAAGTGAGGGTGATTTGGGGAAAAGATTAGTCTAGAAATGCAGTTCTGAGCCTGTGGGTTGTGATCCCTCTGGAGGGGGTGTTAAAGGACCTTTTTGCAGGAGGTTGCATATCAGATAGGCAGCATCTTGGGAGAAAGCTAAAGAAACTTACTCTAAATACTTCCACTTCATTTTCAGACTCCATTTAATCATAGGGAGAAACTAAGTTCAAGCCGCCCTAGGGGAGCTTGAAACTTCCCAATAGCTGAACATCTTCTATTATAAGGAAACAGTTGTCTGAGTCCAAACAACTCAAGGACAACTCCATCTTGCTGTCGGGGTCATGCTAAGTTCGTGTTCCCAGGCCCAGGAACCCACTCCTAACCTGCTTGGTGAAAACTCCCTTGCTCAACCCCTCGTGTCAAATATGGTACAGTGATGCTACAGCCCGCCCCACTCCCCTCGGTTTGTGGTCTTGTCCTTTAACTATGTTGTGCAATTTCTCTTCGGGTTGCAGCTCAGCTTCCGAGTCTGTTCTTTGGCTGTGATTGATCAGTCGTGGCTTAATTACAATAAATGTTTTTCATCTGCATTAATCTGGTGTTTGAGTCATTGGATTTGCGTTGTGTTTAATTAAGCGTACTCTATAACACTTCAGATATTTACACAACAGTACATAAGAGCAGCGAAAATTACTTACGAAAAACCATCAAAAATGATTTGATGGCTGGGGCTCACCACAACATGAGGAGCTGTATCAAACAGCTACTGCCCTAAGAAGGTTGAGAAGCACCGCTCTAGAACATGCTTACAATTCAAAACTAATTCCTTTTTAGCATTTGAAAGATTCTTTTAAGTGTCAGGGAACTGAGGATATATCTTCTTTGGTAGACTGCCTGTCTAACCGAGGAAGCTCTGGGTCTTGTCCTCACCACCACATAAGCCAGCAGCAATGGTGACGTAAACCTATAGTCACAGCATTTTGAAGATGGAGTGATGAGGACACAGAGTTCAAGGTTTTATAGTGAGTTGGAGGCCAGTCAGGGATACGTAGACACCATCTTAAAAAAAAAATGAGGTGTGGGATTCGGGGGATGGCTTAGCAGGTTAAGGTGCTTGCTCCAAGGCTAAGAATCTGAGTTTGATCCCAGAGACATTTATGAGGAAACAAGAGAACTGATTCCCACAAGTAGTTCTCCCTTCTATCCTCCAAATAAATAAAAAGGTAATTCAAAGGAAAAAAAATAAAACCAGGCTGGGTATAGTAGTGGTACATAACTTTAATCACAACACTCAGAGAGAAGAGGAAGGTGGGTCAATCTCACAACACAACTCATGAATTAACCATGATTTTAATAAACTTAGAGCCAACTGCTGTACTTGGAATGGACATTACCTTCAGTTCCCAAGAACTTCCTGAGCACTCTGTTAAGTCTAAACACTTGTGCTTGTGATATACATATATGTAGGCCAGAACTTGATGGTAGGTATCTTCACCCATCTCTACCCACCTCAACTCCTTAGAGACAAGGTCTCTCATCAAACCTAGAACTACTTGAATCAGCTAGACTGGTTGACCAACAAACTGCAGGAAAGTCTTGTTTCCCTTTCCCCATCTGGTTAATCATAGAAACACACCATTACACCCAGCTTTTGAAATGGGTCAGTTATATACATGGGAATATAACTAAGGCCCTCATACTTGGCTGTAAGCACTTTACCCTTCCCTAGGCTACTGAACACCTATTTTAACCATCTTCTAAGCTTGGCTGAATGGCAGGTGGAATAGCTTAGCCAGATGTTTTAGCTCATGCCTATAATCTCTTTTCGGGAGGCAGATTTCAAGCTAACCCAGGTTAATGGGAGACCCTCCTCTCTACCATCACTCCTGGAAAGGACTAATTCAAGATGTTCTCTTCTGGCTACCTTACCTTCCAGAGTCCTGGGTGACCTTGTCTTTTCCAGTCAGATCAACTTATAAGAGACTTGGCAAATCAGAAGTGGCCAAATTCTGCATCAGATTAGAGTTAAAAACCAAAACAAGGCACTGGAGAGATTCCTCAGCAGTTAAGAGCACTGGCTATTCTTCCAGAGGTTCCAACAATTCCCAGCAACCACAAGGTGGCTCACAACCATCTGTAATGGGATCTGATGTTCTCATCTGGTGTGTTTGAAGAGAGTGACAGTGCACCCATATACATAAAATAAATAAAATTAAAAACAAAACCAAACAGAAAAACAAAACCTGAAAATCAGTTGGTTGGGGCTACCACTTATAGATTGCTTTTCCTATTTCACCAGTTGAGATAAATTATTCTCTTTTGAAAAATCAAACAAGATGGGGAGGCACAGGGATTTATAAGGCAGAAAAAGATCCCTTCCTCCCCAGCCATTTAAATAAAAACAAGGTCTTCTATTCATGTCAGTATGTCTTTGTGTATTCCCCATGTGTGTAGGTGCTTTCAAGGTCAGCAGGGAACATCAGACCACTTCGAGCTGGGATTCAAGCCATTCAGCATGAGTGCTAGCGATTACACCCAGGTCTTCTAGAAGAGGGTAAACAGTTCAACCATGGAGTCATCTGCTTAGCACTCCCACTCCTCTTAAATCAATCTCTCTCTCTCTCTCTCTCTCTCTCTCTCTCTCTCTCTCTCTCTCTCTCTCTCTGTGTGTGTGTGTGTGTGTGTGTGTGCGCGCACATGCGCCAGTTCATAGGTAGAGGTTAGAGGACAACTTGTAGGAGTCAGTTCTCTCCTACCATGTGAGTCTCAGAAATCAAACCCACAGAATCATCTCACCACAGGCTGGCCTTGAAGTCCTGACGTTCCTGTCTCCAACTCCCAAATTCTGAGGTTACAGGCATGTGACATCGCTCCTAGCTTCCTTTCACAATGTTTAAGACTTCTCGTGGGTTGGTTTGAGGATGTAGCTTGGTATCAGAGTAAATGAATCCCACATTAAGGCCCCATGTTCCATCCCCAGTATTGTGTTAAACACAAACACACACACACACACACACACACAGAGTGTTATCTACAGTATCACTTGGAATTTCAAGGGTTTTATTTATTTATTTAACAACAGCAACAAGTTCTAAATACAATATACAACCAACCTGCTTAACATATTTTTTAAGCAATATAATATTGCGTTTTCTGATGTGAACTATCAAAGAAATGGCACTAACACAATGGCATTATATTAGTACCACAATAAAACTCCGCAAAAACGGATAAAAACTCTGGATGTTTTGCACACGCTTGGCTTACTGGTATCTCTTCAGTCGAGTTTGTAAAAAGGCACTGTATAAATATTTGCTGAATGGCAGCCATGATGCCGTGTTCCTGAAGGCTGAGGCAGGAGGATAACCTGAGCCCAGAAGTTCAAATCCATAATCGGCAATTCCACTTCAAAAACATGAAATTAGGGGCTGGAGAGGCGGTATAAGAGCTAAGAGCACTGTCTGCGTATTCCTAGCACCCGCGTGGTCATCCGAGTGGCCATCCACAGATGGAGATCTCATACCTTCTGCTGCTTTCCATGTGCACCGGACACATGTGTGTGACATACATGCAGGGGAAACACACACACACAATGCATAAATAATTTTTTAAAAATAGAAGAACATGAGGCTGGAGAGATGGTTTTGCATTTAGAAGCACTTGCTGCTCTTCCAGAGGAATAAAGTCAACTCACACCACCGAATGAGGGTGGCTCACAACCACTTGTAACTCACTGGGACCTGATGTCATCTCCTGGCTTCCCCGGGCTCCCGCACACACATGACACATATATACAAAGACAAAACAAGTATCCATAAATAAACGAGTTAAATCTATCCTTAGAAGGAGGGTCCCAGTGAATTTAAGTTCTCTGTGTTCTCTGTGTTAGACTGTGGTAGACAAAATGCTAGGCCCTTTTGCAGTCAATTTTGGGATGAGTATTCCATGCTATCCTATAATGGGACAGTTTCCTATATTTTTGAAGTGCTCAAAGTCCCCATTAAGTGTGAATTCCCTTTTGGTGTCTGTGAAGATATGATTTGTCAGCAAAGGCCTTTCCACACTCAGAGCATTTATAAGGTTTTACCCAGTATGGAGCTTTTTATGAAAATCGAAGTGTTCTTTCCAGCTGAAGGATTTCCCACATTCATTACACTCATAGGCTTTTTCTTCACTGTGAATTTTCTGGTGCACGTGGAAGTTTGACTTCAGAGTGAAGGCTTTCCCACATCTATTACAGTCATAGGATTTTTCCCCAGGGTGGATTTTTTTCATGTTGAGTAAGGTTTTTCTTCTGCACAAAGCCCTGTCACAGAGGTGATGCTTGTAAGCCTTCACACCAGCATGGATTCTTTCTGGACAAAAGCCTTCCCACACAGCTCACATTTGTAAGGTTTCTCTCCTGTGTGCGTTCTCTGGTTTCACAACAGCAGCCTTGCAAATTAGACTTTGTACAGTCTTTACACTGGAATGGCTTCTGCTCCTCGTGAGTGTTGCTGTGTTGGCTGAAGGTGGAGTTCTGTTTGAAGGACATGCTACATGTACTGCACTCATAGGCTTTCCCCTCCTCGTGGGTTTTCTTATGATTATTGTAAGATGGCAGCCTGGAGAAGGCTTTCCCACAAGCTTCACATTCATAGGGTTTCATTTTCGTATGGGCTTTCTGATGTTGAACAAGATTGATTCTGCTTGTAGGTTTCTCCCCACGCCTCACACTTGTAGACATTTCTCTCTGGATGAGTTTCTGATGTTTAGTCAAGTTCCACAGCATTTTAAACACTCATCCACATTTCGTGCATTTGAAGGATTTCTGCCCATTATGGGCCCCCACGCTTCTGAAGGAGTGGCTTTGAGCTGAGTAACTTTCCACAGGCGTTGTATGCAAACTACATTTCCAGAGATTTACATGAATTACGGCAACTGATTTTCTATATCCTTGAGAATTGTTTTTTATACAGCACTTCCTATCAAAGTGATGTCTCAAATGCCTTCCAGGTATCCTGTACACCGAGAGCCCGATTCTTGAAGAAGTTGCTTGGAAGAAACATTTTCTCATGTGTGGTGCCCTTTTGTTCAGTGAATGTTTTCTTGTGGCCTGACACAACTCCTCTTTTGAGACTTGTCTCCACAGTCATGGGCATCCCAATCTGCCTTTCAACGTCACGGTCTTTTTCTGAAATGGATTATGAAGAAAAGTTCCATGAGAAACTTTCCACTCTTATGATTTGAAGTTTATATGTTACAAATCGCTGAGTGGGGCCATTCTAGTCTTAGGGAATTGGACTTGATCTAGCCTCAGTGGGGGAGTAGGTGATCAGCTATGTGCCACCAAACAAATGGGCTAGCAGGGACAGCTGCCATTAGTACTAGTTAAGAGATTTGGGGCTGGAGAGATTTCTCAGTGGTTAGAGCACCACTGACTGCTCTTCCAGAGGTCCTGAGTTCAAATCCCAGCAACCACACGGTGGCTCACAACCATCTGCAATGAGATCTGATGCCCTTTTCTAGTGTCTGAAGACAGCTACAGTGTACTTATATATAATAAATAAATAAATCTTTTTAAAAAGGGAGATTCTGACAGAGGCTAAACAGATGTCCTCCTCTGTACTCACATGAACATAATTAAAAATAAAATAAATCAAGACTGGAGAGAAGGCTCAGCAGTTAATAACACTTGTTTTCTCCTCTAGAGGGTCCCAGGCTCTAAGCACCTACTTCAGGTGGCTTACAATTGCCTATAAGCTCAGATCCAGGGGATCAGATGCCCTTCTTATAGCTTTCACAGGCACCAGAATACACATGGTACACACACACACACACAGAGTAAAATTATCTTTAGATAAAAAGCAATAGCAAAAAGGGTTGTGGAGATGCCTGTGCAAGTGTCTGGATCTGCAGAACTCAGGTTAGAAACAGACATGGTAGGGACATGTCTGTGATGTCAGCAGACAGCTCATGGACCAGTTCGCCTGCCGTAGTCAGGAGGGAACAAGAGGCACTGTCTTGAGTAAAGCAGAAGGGTTGTCCTCTGACCTCCACCTGATGCAAACAAGCACACAGTCACACAGATATACCCATTAGGCTGACCGACGACAGAGCAACTGACACACAGATGGACCAATATACATGCACAGAGACAGACAGACAGACAGACAGACAGACAGACACACACACACACACACACACAGAGGAAAATAGGGGAAAAACAATAAAACAACAGCAAAACCAGGCACCACACTCCTCTTCAGCTTCATCCTGATCCTGGCTCACATAGGACACCCCAATAGTGAAAAGCGGCCTGGAATCTGCTCACGCTCAAGCAGAGCTTGTGTATTTCACACTTCAGGCAGTCAGTCACCTTTGTCACTCACAGAGGCTAGGTTGCAGTAGTTCTCCAGTATCACATCCTTCTACAAGTTTCTTGTTCAGGGTTCAGCCCCTGCCACTCCCCTGTAACAAAAAGGTCCCCATCTGTAGAAAGATGCCACTGCACAGGAAAACCCACAGAATCAACCAACCCGGGATCACGAGACCGAACTGACAATCGTGGAGCCTACACACGTCTGACCCAGGCCCTGTGCATATATGTTATGGTTGTGTAGCTGGGTGTTCTTAAGGGATGCTGAACAGTGGGGATGCGGCTGTCCCTGGGTCTTTTGCCTGCTCTTGGGACCCTTTTCCTCCTCTGGGCTGCGTGGTCCAGCCCTGATATTAGGGAAGATGCCGTATGGCGGTGAGTCTGTAACTTGCAGCAGTATAAACAACGGGAACACAGGCGCGTGGATCAGCTCGGGACTGGGCCCATCCTATTACAAAGGAAGGCGCACTGTTTTCCCGAAGTCCAGCATTCCAACCGTCAGTTCAGCTAACACTTGAGCAGGGGTGGGCATGGCTCCCAACAGCTGTCCTGGCTGGTTTTGTGTCACCTCGACACAAGCTGGAGTTATCACAGAGAAAGGAGCCTCAGTTGAGGAAATGCCTCCATGAGATCCAACTGTAAGGCATTTTCTTACAGGGACCAGCCCATTGTGGGTGGAGCCATCCCTGGCCCAGCCCATTGTGGGTGGTGCCATTCCTGGGCTGGTAGACCTGGGTTCTATAAGAAAGCAGGCTGAGCAAGCCAGGGGAAGCAAACCAGTAAGTGACATCCCTCCATGGCCTCTGCATCAGCTCCTGCTTCCTGACCTGCTTGAATTTCAGTTCTGACTTCCTTTGGTGATGAACAGCAATGTGGAAGTGTAAGCTGAATAAACCCTCTCCTCCCCAACTTGCTTTTTGATCATGATGTTTGTGCAGGAATAGAAACGCTGACTAGGACAGATGCCTAGTCTCCTTATACCATATTTGGTTGATACCTCTGGGAGGCCTGCCTTTTCTGAAGGAAGACAAAGGAGGAGTGGATATAGGGGAGGGAATAGAAGAGGGAGGGAAAACTGTGGTTGGGATGTAATGAGACCAGAATTAAAGAATGAGTAAATAAATAATAGAAATGTGCTAAAATTGAGCGTACACACACACACAGTGAGAGAGGGGGGGTAGGGAGAGAGTGAAGGGGGGGTTCACTAAAGGCAGGTGTGGTAGCTAATGCCATAACTCAGTACTCAGAAGACTGAGAACAGTGGGCTACTAAAAGTATAGACATTAAGTTCCAGTCCAGTCTGAGCTACAGTGCGTGAGCCTGTCTCATGGTAACAAAGCTGGGCTTGTGGTGCACACCTTTAATCCCAAGCACTTGGGAAGCAGAGGCAGATGGATCTCTGAGTTCGAGGCCAGCCTTCTCTACAGTATGAGTTCCAGGACAGCCAAAGCTACACAGAGAAATCAGGCTGAGACTAAATGGCTGGGAGGTAGCAGATTAGCAAAGTCGGGTTAGAACAGACAAGTAAGTATCTGCCCAGTCACGGTGCTTAAAGGTTGTTAATAAATTTAATATGTCCCTGTGTCAATTACTTGGGAATAGGAAAAGCTACTACCATTAAATTTATTTCCTAATAATTTTGGTTTCATGTAGCCCCAAATGGCATTGAACTTAGCACATGGGCAAAGATGGTCTTTGCTATCTGTCCCTCCCATCAAGTGCTGGAAATACAAGTGTCATCACAACTCAGTCTGATTCCCAAGGGTTCCTGCTGTTTGTTTGTTCCTTGGATGTATTTCATTGCATGTGTGTGGACATATTGCACCCCACACACTTGCCTGGTGTCTGCAGAGGTTTCAGTCGGACACTCAACTCCTTAGAACTGGAGCTATGGATGGTTGTGAGCCACCATGTGGGTGCTGGGAACTGAACCCCAGTCCTCTGCAAGAGCAACAGTGCTCTTAATCTCTGAGCCATCTCTCCAACCCCACCTGATTTCAAGTTTTAATAAAACTTAGTAGTGAGGCTGATGATTTACTCAGCAGTAAAAGGCTATTTGCCAATTCAAGGTCCTGTACAAAAAAAAAAAAAAGTTCTTCTCAAGCCAAGGTAACCCTGACTTGAGATGTGCTTGGAACTGAAACAGAACCATAAAGATCCGAATTTCTTTGGAACATGCCATTCGACACAGATGGTTCTCAAACTAGCACTCTGTATTTGATTCTATGGTGATTTGAATAGGCTTGTCTTCCATAGATCTGCGTGTTTGAATACTTGGCCACAGGGAACGGGAACGGCACTTTTTGGGGGTTTTGCCTTACTGGTGTGGGTGTGACCTTGTTAGAGGAAGTGTGTCACTGGGGAGGCGGGGTTTTGAGTTCATATATATGTTCAAGCTCTGCTCAAAGGGAACAAAAATAAAACCCAGCATTCCCACTTCTGGTTATCTATCCAGAGAAAACAGAACCAGAACTAGGCTGATTCCTGTAACCCAAGCACTGAAGATGAGAAGAAGGAGGGTGATGTGTTTGAGACCCAGCTGAGCTATGAACCAGACACTGGCCCCAACAAACACAGTACACAAATGGAAAACTCACTGCTACCACCACCACCAACAAAAATACCTTAGGAAATAAAATCAAGATGGTGAAGTAGTATCTGTTCTTGTAGGTTTGTTACAGCCTTGTTCAGAATGGCCAAGAAACTGAATCAACCTATATGTCCATGGATAAAGAAAATGTGGCATGTGTAATGGAATACTAGTCAGCCAAATAAGGTAATTAAATCTTGTCAACTACAACATGGAAGGGACTAAAGCCACAACTGTAAGTCACTTAGACCAGGCAGTAAACCTGGTTAATCACATCCATGTGCAGAGCCTAAAGACAGTTATTTCAGGGAAGGATTTTGTTGTTGATTTTGGTCTTTTAGAGACAAGGTCTCATGTAGCCCAGGCTGGCCCCATCCTTCGAATTCCTGATCCTTCCATCCCCACTTCAGGAGTGCTGAGGTCACAGGTAAGTGCCACCATGCCAGGCTGGAAGCTGAGAACACAGTTTATATATGGCGGAGAGAAGAGGGGAGCTAGTGCGGGGGTAAACTGGAGAGGGAGAGCTCTGTAGCCCAGGCTGGCCTGAAAATCACAATGGAGCCCACACTGGCATGGAGTTTAAGTTTATGGCAATTCTCCTGCATCACTGTCCCAGGCTGGGATTACAAGCAACCTCATAAGGGCTCATAATTCCCAAATATATACACGCAGGCTTCTCTCTGTTCTTAGTGTTTAGACATAGGCTAAACTGCCCATATGGCACAGTTACTGTTTATGTTAGAAACAACAGGCTGCCCCTGAGGCCTCTAAAACCCCTACCCTTGTAGCCTTCACTGGTCTGGAGTCTGTGCATCGAGGCTGTTCTGTGCCACACAAGACCTAGGTCAGTAAAGGTGATGGGACAAATATGTTGAGATGAGGCTTCCCCCTCATGAAGAATTTTAAGCTACATTTTCTGTTGTCAGCTTAGAACACGATCCTCGTAGGAAGTATCTGAAAGGGACAAATCATGAGATCAGCTGGGCACTAGGATCCATACCGTTGCATTAACCCTAAGATGGGCAAATCCCTCAGCCTCCCAAGCTTTATTTCACTGGATGAAATAGGTCCTTCCCCACAAATTCCATCTTCTAGATGTCCCTGCATTTGAGAGAAACTGGGACTTTTATCGTCCTTTGCACTGGGCGATGAAGCAGCCTAATCTCGTCGGACACAGTGAGAAAACCTAAGAAAACCACATTACCCAGACTATGCTGAGAGCGAGCCCCCTACCAGGACGGGGTTCGCTTCCGGGTTACTCGACCAGAGGACTTATGTGCAGGGAGCCCAAGGGGGGTTCTGTCCAGGATTGTAGCGGGATTTGAAAAGAACCGGAAGATAAAAATCCTCTTCGGAAGGCTGTGCAAAGCTCCGGCGGGCTGCGACTTCTAAGGCCTGGTCCTTCAGCCTGCAGCAGCCAAGGGCAGTGGTTTGCCATCTCCACGGAAGACCCCGCGGTCTTGAGTCCAGCCAGTTCCCCAAGCCAAGGCTGGATGGGGTGGGGAGGTCCACCTCAACTACGGCGGCCGGGAAGGACCACACACAGGTGAGTGGACTGTGGGCTGTGAGCTTTTAAATCTCTGCTTGTCCAAAGGTCCCGGGAGCCAAGATAGCCACCCACCCCCTGGATTGAGCTCTACCGTTGTCATGGGCGGGGGCAGTGGGCCCACCACATTTTTTAGTGGTCCTAGGTGCTTCCTAAAGATGCTCACTTTGAACTACAGTTTCCGTAAAGGTGCTGCACCCAGCAGCAGATTGCCGGTGACTGTGGAGGGACTGGAACGGTTCATGTCAAGAACCGGGTTACTAATTTATCTTGGGCTATCTTTAGCCCCTACATAACTTATATATAACTTATATAACTTGCCCACCGCAGTGTCTAACCCAACGTCATTGTGAACCACAGATGAAACATTTTGGATGTGTCAGCGTAGCCGACCGTTAGCTTCCACTAACCTGATAGCTAAAAGAGTATCTTCAGGTAGCATCTGAGGTAGAAAGCGGAGGTTTCTCCACTGGCTTCTAACCGGCCTGCCCGATGTATTCGTGAGTTGTCGCTAAGAAAGTAGAAACATGTAGTTAGTATAACAAAAGTTATACTTCATTATGCTGAGTGCTGTCACACAAGGGTCACACTCTAAATTCCTAACTATGGTCCTAAGCCTATTTCCCAAGGCTGCCAGCTTACACAACAGAAGTCTCCGATTCAAGGGTCAGGAGCCTAGGGGAGTCTTTTTCATCTGCATGGCAGATTGAGTTGGCACATCTCCAGATGTTCAGAGCAAAATAAGAGCACAGCAGGCACCATAGGGTTCTAGGACTGTTCCTGGTTATAGTGAGTGAGTGATGTCACTGGGTTCTGGTTATGAGTTGCAGTCTTGGCTGTAACTAAACCATTTTCACAGAAAATGCATTTTTTACTGTTCCACGAGTGTATTTGAAACGTGTCTTGATGTTTGTCCTTCTTTGTTCTGTATCATAAAACTGTTGGTACATGGCATTTGGGTTAACCTAAATCTGAGTTCCAGGGTCATGGTCCTGTAATGGTTCTAGCTGTCCTGAAACTTGAACTGTAGAGCCAGCTGGCCTCGAGTTCAGAGAGATCTGCCTCCCGAGTGCTGGGACTAATGGTGTCACCATGCCCAGCTTAAAAAAAGAAAATCCTTCTTCAAAGATCTGTTTGCGTAAGGGTGTGTGTGTGCACATGAGCGCTAGTGCCCCCGAAGGTCAGAATAGACTGCCCGTGCCTGGAGCTGGAGGTAAGGAGGCAGATGCTGTGACCAAACCCAGATCCACTGCTCTTAGCCGCCGAGCCAGCTCTCCAGCCCTGTAACTCCCTTTTGGAATTAGTGTGTTACTTTAGACTCCCCTTGCTATTACTAGAGTGTCAGGATTACAATCACAACTTCAAGCCCCTGTGCAAATCCTGCCAGCAATGTGTGACTCCAGGTGAGTCCCTGTTTAAAAAAAAGATTTATTTATTAATTATACGCACAATTTATTAATTATTAATGCACTGTAGCTGTCTTCAGACACACCAGAAGAGGGCATCAGATCCCACTACCAGATGGTTGTGAGCCACCATGTGGTTGCTGGGATTTGAACTCAGGACCTCTGGAAGAGCAGTCAGTACCTTTAACCACTGAGCCATCCCTCCAACCCCGATGAAACTCTTTAGCCTCAAGTTACTTACTGCTGTGTGAAGACCTGATGATGGTGACCTCAGAGAATTAAGAAAGTCTTCACAGTGAACACTGGGGAATGTCTGTGCTGTCAGATAGAACTTTTTTTTTCCTTTAGTTTGTACATTTTTTTAGTGTGCGTGCGTGTGCATGGGTCGGGGATCAGAGGGCTCCATAGGGGAGTTGCTTCTCGCCTTTCACCATGTGAGTTTCAGGAGTGGAATTTAGGCAAGTGCCCTTGCCCACTGAGCCATCTTGGCTGCCCTAGAGAAGTATTGTAAAGCATCATTAAGAGGCTCTGCTTGTTACCGTATCACCTTCTGATTTCCTACAGTTCTTACTGTCTGCATCTCACAGCCACGTGTTTTTCTTGTTGTTGTCTGTCCTTCTGGTTTTGTTTTGGGTGGCCATCTTTTTCTTACTCAGCCATTCATTTATCATAAATGTATCTTTTTACTTCTTGTTCTAAGGTTTATTTATTTTGTGTATGTGAATACACTGTAGGGAGGGCATCGTATCCCATTACAGATGGCTGTGAGCCATTGTATGGTTGCTGGGAATTGAACTCAGACCTCTGGAAGAGCAGCCAGTGCTCTGAACCTCTGAGCCATCTCTCCAGCCCTGTCGTTTACTTCACTTATGTGGTGTGTGTGTGCACGCATGTATGGTATGCCTGACAGTAGAGGTCACAGGACAGCTGGAGGGATCAGTTTTCCTCTGTCATGGGGGGTTCCAGGTATTGAACTTGGATGGTCCGGCTTAGTGACCTTAGGCATCTTGCCAGCCCAGTTATTCTGTTTCTCTTTAGAGACAGAATCTCACATAGCTCAGTTTGGCTTGAAATGGCAGCAGTCTTCCAGCCTTCACAGATGAATTCTGTGAGTACAGGCATTAGCTGTCAGGCTCTGGTAACTCTTGCACAGGAGGCCATTCTCTGTACACTTCTGTACCCCAAGTGTCATCCCCCAACCCTGAATCCCAGAATGAAACCTGGTCCTCAAGACACACTATGTAGTTTGGGCCGTCATATGTCTTAATTTCTTTCAGTAAAGCTTTTCTAATTGAACCCCAAGGCTAACACTGATACCTCTGTTTGACTTTGCAAGATGTCTCTGGCCTTTGAAGATGTGGCTTTCCCCCAAGATGAGTGGGGACAGCTGGACCATGCTCAAAAAACTCTGTACCAGGAGATGAAATCTGGGTTGGAAATCTCTGGGCTTCTGGTCTCTCTGGGTAAGGCTTTCTACTCTACTTTTAAAAGTATTTAAAAAAATATTTTACTTATTTTGTATACATGTGTTGGCACACACGTGATGTGTGTAGAGGTGGAAAGGCAACGTGCAGTGATAACTCGGTTCTCTTCTTTCACCACATGAGTCCTAGGAATAAACTCAGCTTTTCAGGCTTGGTGATAAGCAACTTTATAAGCTAAGCCATCTCACCATCCCCTCACCCTTCTTTTTAAAAGCATGTCTCTCATTCTGCAGCTCAGGATGACCTGTGTGGTGGTTTGAATATGCTTGGCCCAGGGTGTGGCACTATTAAGAGGTGTGGCCTTGTTGGAGGAACTGTGTCATGTTGAGTGTGGACTTTGAGACCCTTCTCCTAACTCCCTGGAATCAGTCTGTTCCTGGCTTCCTTTGGATGAAGATGTAGAACTCTCAGCTCCTCCTGCACCATGCCTGCCTGGATGCTGCCATGTTTCCTGCCTTGATGGTAATGGACTGAACATCAGAATTTGTTTATTTTATTTATTATTTTTAAGATTTTTTTCTATATGGGAGTACACTGTTGCTGTCTAGTGATGTGCTGAACCACTACCTGTGGTTTTAAGTGTGTTCCTTACTTTTCTGTTCCTGTGATAAAACACCATGACCAGGGCAACTTCTAGAAGGCAGGGTTTATTTGGCTTATGATTCACAAGGGCTGAGTTCATCATGGTGGGGAACTGAGATGACAGGCAACAGGATTAGCCCACATCTTAAGCCACAGTCAGGTTCAAGCAGAGAGAACACTGGGAATGGTGCAAGGCTTTTAATCCTCCCAGCCTGCCCCCAGTGATGACTTCCTCTGCAGTGTCACACCTCCTAAGACTCCCTAAATGGTACCCCCAGCTGTAGACTTGTTAAAAGGCCTGTGGGGGCGCTGTCATTCACATCACCACAAGAAGTGTGAATCACTAACTGCCGTATCAAGCTCCAGGCTCAGTGGTTCAGCATATAACTTCGTCTCCCCCATTCCAGGTTCTCTATGGACAGCTGAGAGCTCTGTGTCACACTGCTGTTTAGGGACTCTCACCTCTCTGTCATCTGCCTGTTGCTGTAAGGTTGTCCTGCCATCTTCAGACTGCCTACGACTGAGAGAGGAAGAGAGATCACACCCACGTCCAATTCTAGTTAAAGAACTAGGCATTCAGTCTTCCTGGGGTCCACAGGGCAGGGATATGTTACAGAGCCATGTGTCCAAAAAGAGCAAGTCTTTTATCAGCATCTGTCAGTGGCCTGCACCCAGTCTATTCCAGGAATTGCTGGCAGTCATTAGGATGTGTAGGTGTGTCCGCATCAGTGTCTGTTAGCATTGCCAGGGGATGTTGCATCTAAAGCTCGGTTGCTCTTTGCTCCCTGAATGTGGCTCGAGCTGTAATGCACCGGTACAGCCCATGCGGAAGTGGGTGGATGTGGCCTTGGTCCCACATTGGTCGTATCTAGTAAGTATTCCTCCATTTCCTTCCAGACATTGTGGGGAAAGGTATCTTTGCTCATCCGCCCAATTTTTATCCACAGTTCTCTTCTACCCACCACCCTCTCCAGCCTTCTTGTTCCCAAGAGTCCTCCAGACACTAAAAGGAATCCGGTGAGTTCATGAATAATGTGGTGGGGAAGGTCTCGGTGTCACTGTGATCTACCTTGGGGCTGTTAACCATCCACATGGTGGTTGACATTTAGGCTTAATGTTTAAACGAGTTATTCTTAATTTATTTTTAGGGGTAGGTGGCATGTGGGCAAAGCCCAGAGAACTATGAAGTTGGTTGCCTCTTTCTTCTAGCAAAGGTAGTGTTGCCATTTGTACTGAACAGCCAGCAGTTCCTTTACTGTGAGCTGTATCCCATGCATCCTGCCCAAGCCCCTCAGACAACGTTTCCTATTATGTATCTCTAGCTGCCCGGGAACTCACTGTGTAGACCAGGCTGTGCTGGAACTCACTGTGTAGACCAGGCTGCCCTGGAACTCACTGTGTAGACCAGGCTGCCCTGGAATTCACTGTGTAGACCAGGCTGGCAAACTACAAATCTAGAGATCCACCTGTTCCTTCCTCCCAAGTGCTGGGAATAAAAGCATCTACCGCCATTACTTCTAACCATATAATTTGCTTTTTTTTTTTTTTTTTTTTTTTTTTTTTTTTTGTGAAGCTTTGCTGTTCCCTGAATCATCTCCTGTATGTAATTTGTATATGGGCTGGAAATGAATTAACAATTTGGAGAAAATATATATACTTACCAGTTTTTTGTTTTTGTTTTTTAATTATTTATTTTATGTGAGTACACTGTAGCTGAATTCAGATGCACCAGAAGGGGGCATCAGACACCATTACAGATGGCTGTGAGCCACCATGTGGTTACTGGGAATATGAACTCAGGGCCTGTGGAAGAGCAGTCAGTGCTCTAACCGCTGAGCCATCTCTCCAGCCCCTGCTTACCAGTTTTAATGATAGGAACACATAATGAATTTTGAGAGCAATTCTGGACACCTCTGGTGCTTGAAGGTTATTCCCTATGACGCTGAACAACAGCTGGGGCTCCCTGTGTGTGCTTTCTTCCACAGACATTTTAATTCTTCTGTGGCGATGGTGTTAGATGTGTCACCTAGGGGAGTTTACTCCAAGGTGTCTGTCACACTCTCCTTACCCACAACCAGCCTGTAATTGTTAAACTCATTGAAAGTCCCTCCTCCAGCTCCTGACCCATTCTTTCTGCAGTGTGTTCTTTCACTTGGACTCTAACAACCGGAACAAAAAATTGCTAACCTATGCTTTGGAAATAATATGGCAGGCACTATTTTTAGCTCCTTGGGTATGTGTTTTCAATAGCATAATAGTTTTATTTTTTTCTGTGTTCTCCTCACTAACAGTCCCTGTTCTGTGTTGAATTTGTTTTAGGTGGCAGTGGAAAAGTCAAGGACGTAGGACCTAACACTTGTAAGCCAAAACTTTCTGAGGGAACCTCATTCTGGGGAGAGTTAACACCAAGAACCCCAAGAGGCTTGCAATGGATGGAAAATAAAGGCCATGACGGCCCATCAGAAGTTCAGAAAAGACTCTTCAAACAAGAGGCAGAGGTCCAGAGGGGAGAAGCTCCCTGGGAAAATGAGTCCTATACAGGATGGTGTTGAGCTAGCTGAGGAGGAAGAGGAAACTCTCTTGAATGTAGTGAATGTGGGAAGGCACTTAGTAAGAAGCATCTCTTGGCTGGACGTGAGAAGGTCCACTGGGGTGAAGCCCTGAGTACCGTGTGTGGAAAGACCTTCATGAAGAGTACGCATCTCCTCCAGCACCGGATGATCCACACAGGAGTCTACGCGGCCGCCAGTGTGGGAAGGCCTTCAACCCCAAGTCATTCCTCACCCAGCACAAGCTCATCCACAGCGGGGAGAGGCCTTACCAGTGTGGCCAGTGTGGGAATTCCTTCACCCACCGCTCCAACTTTGTCTTGCATAGCAGGAGCCACACTGGAGAAAAACCTTTTGTTTATAAAGAATGTGGGAAAGCTTCTCGAGATAGGCCAGGTTTTATCTGACACTACATCATGCACAGCGGGGAGAACCCACGAGTGCTTTGAGTGTGGCAAGGTCTTCAAACACAGGTCATAGCTCCTGTGGCACCAGCGGACTCATTCCGGGGAGAAGCCCTGTGAGTGCAGCGAATGTGGGAAGGCCTTTGTGCGCATGTCAGGTCTTAAGGGGCTCGAGCGAATTCATCGTGGGGAAAAGCCATTTGAATGTCTTGAGTGTGGGAAGACCTGCAGCTGGACCACGAATCTCCTTCGACACTCCATCATCCACACTGGAGAAAAGACATGTAGGTGCAGTGAGTGTGGGAAGACCTTCAGCACAACTCGTCCCTCAGTCACCATCAAAGGACTCACAGTGACAGAACCCCTACCAGTGTGGCAGAGGAGGGAAGACCATTCACAACCAGGAACACCTCAGCTACCCTTCGAGAACTCCTGGGGAAAGAGTTTTGTCATAAGAAATGTCTTCCTCAGGATCTGACCATCTATACCAAAGAGAAGCTCCACTGTGTATTCACTGTAAAACAAATACACAAGCCCCCCAGTGACAGTCCTCTGTCCCCTGCAGAGCAGCAGCCGCCCCAGCCTACTTCCCCTTGAAAATTTACCGAGGAAAGAGCTCCCAGGCTGGAGGGGTGGGGCCTTGTTCTGCATTCACACTGGAAAAATCTTCAGCCACATCTCCCTCCTCGATTACATTCTCGTGTTATCCCAGGGATTGTTTTACAAAGGAGCAGATGCAGACAAAAATTAAAACAGTCTCTTCAGAGCTTTCCTGCCAAACCTACAGCACCTCACTATCCATTCCTCAGTGATTCAGAGTGAGGTGGGTGTTTCAGCAGCAAAGACTTTGGCCATTTTTTAAAAAAAAATATTTATTTTATGTGCATAAATACACTGTAGCTGTCTTCAGACACACCAGAAAAGGACATCAAATCTCATTACAGATGGTTGTGAGCTACCATGTGGTTGCTGAGACTTGAACTCAGGACCATCTGGAAGCACAACCAGTTCTCTTAACCACTGAGCCATCTCTCCAGCCTGCGTTGGCCTTTTTCTTGTGCCTGGTATAATCACTTGGTGTTGGGCAGTTAGCTGAGAACAAGTCTGTGAATGTATATTGCTTAATTTTGTGTCCTAAGATACCATTCTAGAAACTGGTAGCTTTTATGATGAATGGGGGCACTTGAGCCATGAAAATTCTTCATATGTAAGGCAATGAGGATCCCTATTTTTCCTAAGCTTCTCTGTGCTTTTGCAAATTCCAACAGCCCTTTTCTGTTTTCCTTTACCAAGATGTACCTACCTACCTACCTACCTACCTACCTACCTACCTACCTACCGTGTGTGTGTGTGTGTGTGTGTGTGTGTGTGTGAGTGTGTGTGTGTAAGCTCTCTTAACTGCTGAGCCATCCCTCCACCCCCTTTAATCATATAAATTCTCCATAATATACAGCTCAAATTTTTGTCTGTATTTGTAGAGAGAAAATAGCCTGTGTTTTTTTTAACTGATTCAAATATTTCTCAGGTTAAAAAGATGTAGTGGAGTCAGGTGGTGGGCGCCTTCTTTAGGAGGAAGATCAGGTTAGAACTCAGAGTCAGTGAGGGCGGTAGACTGTTGGGGTAGCTCGGTGGTCCAGAGCATACCTTCTAGAAGACCTGCATTCAGGTACCAGCACCCATGTGGAGCAGTTAACAGTTGCCTGTAATTCCAGCTTCAGGGGATCCTGCAGCTCTTCTGACCACAAACTGCCACAGGCGTTTTTCTGATTGCACACAACAGATACAGTTTGAAAGTAAAATACATTTTTATGAGTATTTTCCCAAGCCAAAAATAGTGGCTCTGCCAGGTGTAGCTCTAATTCTGCAAGACATATTTTCTTTTTCCTGATGTCTCCTTTCTGAGACAAGTTTGTGTGTCTAACCATAGAGCCTGGAGAACAGTGTGACAGCAGCAGTTGCTGTCGCAGAGAACTGGGCCTGGCTGCACCTTCTCCATGCTGGTGAACGGCCATCCATAACTCCATTGCCAACTGACCTCTTTGGGCTGTAGGTGTGCAGGGAGTGCAGGCAACACACACACACACAATTTACTAAAAGCACAAAAAAGCCAAATGTAAGTGTGGTCGTGTCAGCACAAGCCTTTATCTACACTCAGGAGACAGAAACAGGTGCATCTGGAGTTCAGCTGGGGCTACTTAGTGAGACCTTGTCTCCAGAGAAAAAGAAGAGGAAAAAAAGCTTCTCCCAGGCGGCTCTTCCTATAGGATGGACACTGAAAGCCTAAAATCTCAAGCAAGGTAAGTACTATTTGCTGAGGTCATCAGGAGGAGCTCTAGGGTTTTGTGCAGGTACAAAAGACTCAGTCAACCTCAGGACCACATTGTTACAACCAGTTAATATGCTCTGGTCAGTTAATAAAGCTCCAAACAGCCAATAGCTGGGCAGGAGAGATTAAGTGGGACTTTCCATCCCAGTCGGGGAAGGGGTCAAAGGTAAAGGTAGAGATCAAGAAGGGTGTCATAAGGGAGTCTCCATGAGGAGACAGATGGAGCAGGGGCAGCCAGTGCAAGACTAAGATGGCAGGTAACAGGGCATGTGGCTAGGAAATAGGCCAGGCCATCTGACATGCCATTTCTCTGCCCCATCCTCGATCCATTTCTCTCCTTCCCTCCCTTTCCTTTCCCTCCTTCTACCCCTCTTCCTTTCCCTCTCTTCCCTCTCTCCCTTCCCTCCCTTCCCTCTCCTTTCCCTCCTCCTCCTCCTCTCCTTTTCCCTCTCTCCCCTCCCTCTCCTTTTCCCTCTCTCCCCTCCCTCTCCTTTTCCCTCTCTCCCCTCCCTCTCCTTTCCCCTCTCTCCCCTCCCTCTCCTTTTCCCTCTCTCCCCTCCCTCTCCTTTTCCTGGACTCTCGCCCCATCTCTCCCTTTCCTGCAGTCTTTTTTTTTTCTCCTCTCTTTTTTCTTTCCCTTCCATGTCCTCCCCTACAGCTTCCTTGACTAGCTTTCCCCCCTTTCCCCTTATCCCTTCCAACCTCCCCTTCTCTGATAGGGTGGGTCTCTGGTGGACTGAGTGGGCTTCAAGTTGCCAATGAGTGGAGAATGAATTTGAACTCTTGCCTCTTGTGCCGACCTCCCACAGATTTGACCAACCCCATTTTTTTTCTCTTTCCTTAGCCACTGGCCAGATGGAGTCCAGCATCTCAACCAGGTAAGTGCTTTGCCAAGATTTCTGGAAGGAGAAAGAAAATGGGACTCAGATGAAGAGCAAGCTGAGTAAGAGAAGCGTTGGCTAATGGATCCAAAATGCTATTTTCTCTGTGGAATACTACTGCCAGGGTTGTGAGCTCAGTGAAGGAAGGGGAGTGGTTGGGGACCCCTAACTCTTCCTAGTCTCTGAGATGAAGTCATCTCTTCCTTCTGTTCAGGAAGCATTTCACCATCAGTGACTTTGAAATTGGACGTCCTCTGGGTTGGGGGAGATTTGGACGTGTGTACCTGGCTCGGCTCAAGGAAAATCATTTCATCGAGACCCTGAAGGTCTTCTTCAAGTCTGAGGTAGAGAAGGAGGGATTGGAGCACCAGCTTTGCAGGGGAGTGGAGATTCAGGCACACCTCCAGTGAGCATGGTCTATGTGGAACTCAGAGCTGGTATTTTCAAACCCCTGCTTCCCTCTTGCTGCCCTGACCTCTGAACTCAAATCTTCCCCACAACTCCCAAATAAGCCTTTTGTTTTTACCTTGAAGACTTTTCTTTGTAGCTCATTCCAGTTAGACCATGGAACAATTCTCTCCTGGTGTTAGACACACCAGTTTCAACTGTGTACACATGTGCAGGTCAGAGGTCAACCACCAGTGTTGCTTCTCAGGTGGTAGACATCTTTTTAGAAAGGTCATTCCTTTGTCCTGAGCATATATATGCTCAGAGGAAGCAGAGGTATATATATATATATATAAAACACTGGGTTGAAGGCCAGTCTGATGGTACCTAGTGAGTTCCAGGCCAGCCAGTGTTACACAGTGAAGCTCTGCCTCAAAAGTAATTGATTTCATTTTATACCTACTTGTTTGTTTTTGTTTTAGTTTTGGTTTTGGTTATTTGGAGTCAGGGTTTCTCTATATAGCCCTGACTGTCCTGGAGTTTGCTTTGTAGATCTGGTAGCCCTTGAACTCCCAGATTTGCCTGCATCTGCCTTTGGAGTGCTGAGATTTAATTGCACTGTTCAGCAATGTTTAAATTTTATTTTAAGTTATGGGGTGTGGTAGCACATGGGCTACACGCGAGTCACAGCACACATGTGGAGGACAACTTGAAGGAATTAGTTCTCCTCTTCCACACACAGTCTGGGAGTAGAGCTTGGGTTGGCACACTTGGCAACAAATGTCTGCTCCCTGTGCTATCTTGCCTTCCGTGACTCTTCCCTTCTTCCTCCTTCAGATGCCCGAATAGCCTTTGCTTATACAACTACTTCCGATGACAGTCGGGCGTACTTAATTCTGGAATTTGCTCCAGGAGGTGAGCTGTATAAGGAGCTTCAGAGATAGCAGAAGTTGAACCAGCAGCATATGGCCATGGTGGCCATCTGGGGCCAAGGATTTTGCGTGCAGTATAGCAGTTACTGGCTGTAGCTGCCAGTATCCCCTTTCCAACTCTTCTCGATTTACTATTGTGTAGTGGTGTGTGATGTGGGATGGGAGTGTACAAGCTATAATGTGCACATACAGAAGTTGTGAGACAGCTTGGGAGGAGTCTGTTTTCTCCTCTCACCATTATGTGGCTTTCAGGGATGAAACTCAGGCCACCAGGCTTGTACAGCAAGCTCTCTTACCCACTGAGACATCTTGCTTGCCTTCATATCACTCACACTCTCTCTCTCCCTCTCTCTCTCTCTCTCTCTCTCTCTCTCTCTCTGAGTTGGAGGAACTCTTCCTAGATATCCCTCACTAGCCCAGACTTCCTTCTAATCTCCAGGATGATCTGAAATGTGCGAAATCCTCGCTGAGCCTCATAAATGCTAGGATTGTAGAGATACCACCATGCCTGGTTCAGGCAGGGTGCTGTATTTTTCTTCCTGAGGGTAGAGTCTTTTCTAAATAGCTCAGAATTACTTGGAACTCATGTATAGCCCAGGTTGACCTTGAAATTACATGCTTCTAAATCCCAGGATGACAGGCATTTTCTACCACCCAGCTTTGTTTTCATGAGGGATTTTTTTTTTTTTTTTAGGTGTGCTTAGATGTGACATGTTGGTCTAGTTCTTGTCTAGTGTGTTCATGGTCTTGGGATGATCCCCAGTAGAGCCCCAGAATATTAGTATTGTCTGACTTGGAACAATATATGTAGACCAGGCTGGCCTCAGATTCACAGAGATCCTCTTGCCTCTGCTTGCCGAGTGCTGGCTACCACACCACACCATACCCGGAGTCTTCTTATCATGCATCAGATTCTAACTGGGGCTGGGAAGACAGCTCACTGGGTGAGGATGCCTGCTCCCAAGGATCAACGCCAGCATCCTGGGAGCCACATGGTCAAAGGAGAGAAGAAACCTGGAAGGTTGTCCTTGGACCCATGTATGCACTAATTCACATATATAGGCACAGAAAAACCCATGCAATAAAAGTAGTATGTAAAAAGCCCAACTTTATTAGATAGAAAATGAAACCATAAACATATAATGGAGGGCTGGGGGTGTGGGGGCCCTAAAGGACAAAGGGACAAGGAACATCTAGTGAGTCAAGCACTTTTTTTTTTAAGAGCAGAGCCAGAAACGGAGGTGCCCGAGGACCCCATTTCCTGCCATACCCCCAAATGGCCAGATAATTAAATCATTTCTCAAAGGGCCTCTAATTGTAGACTTAAGAATGCTAGGAACTTCCTGCCATACCCCCCCCCCCCAAATGGATATGACAACTGAAGCCAGATAACTATCACTCCTCCTGGGGTCTCCAATCCTGTGAAAGGGCAACACTCACCACAAATGGAAAGCGGCCGACTCTACTGTGTTAACCTTACCTCTGTAGCCTCATGCTGCTGTGTTAATCCTACTTCACAAAGATGTATAAAGGGGGTGTGTTTTTGGGAACTCACCTCTGTCCTGACTACAGTCCCCAGAATACTGGAACTGCGCCACCTCTTTCTATTGCATTGTTCTCCATCTCTGTGTCTCCGTGGGGGTGGACATCTTGACTTGAGCCCACCCTGGGGAACAATAGAAGGATGGCTCAGTGGTTAAGAGCACTGACTGCTCTTCTAGAGGTCCTGAGTTCAAATCCTAGCAACCACATGGTGGCTCACTGTCATCTGTAATGAGATCAGATGTTCTCTTCTGGTGTGTCTGAAGATGGCGATAGTGTGCTCATATACAATAAATAAATAAATCTTTAAAAAATGTAATGGAAAGTTATCTAGGTGTAGTGTTGCCGGCCTATGACTCCAGCATTTTGAAGGCTGAGGCAAAAGGCTCAGAAGTTTAATGTCGACTTGGTCTACATACCAAGTTTCACAGGATAGGGTTATCTAGTGAATCTTTATCTCATAAAAGGAAAAAAACTGTAGGGCACTTTAAGGAAGGCCCTAGCAGCCATCCCAGCAGCAGCAATGGCTTCACCAGACTCCAAACTCCCTGACTCCTATGGTCTCCCCTCTGACCCCTTGGGGGATGTTCTGATTGGCTCAGCTCAGGTTCTGTGTCTGGCTTCTTGTTCTGGTAAGTCCACGGGGAGGACCTGGCTAGTTTAGTGTCTATTCCAAATTCTAACCATGGTGCTATTTAAGCTTTGGGGAACCAGGAGGGTATAGAGGTGTGTGCATTTAATCCTGCCCTGGGAGTGGCAGGGGTAGGCAGATCTCAGTGAGTTCAAGGCTGACAGTGAGACCCTGTTTTGTTTTTCTATTAATTTTTTTCTTACAACTTTATTTAGAAAAAGAGAAATACATGTACAGATTTTTAAAAGCATTTTGGCATAATGCTATATGAATATATTTTTGTCAGTACTTAATTCTCTTAGAGGTTTGATAGCATGCATTGAAATCCCACTAGTTACCATAAGCATAAAGTACATGTAGGACAGAATGTAACATGGAAACAGAGTTTTCTTGGTGTGTATAGATTAAACACAATGATTTTTGAATACCAAAAATTGCCACAAGGCTATATTCCTAGCTCTTGGATTATTAATGATTTAAGGTCCAGGTGTACCACACTCTGAGTGGGTGCTATACACTTATTTTTTTTTCCTAAGAATGACCGAGGCTTTCATTATTTGGCCTATTTTGAGCTTCATATGGCCTGTGAGTTGTTCCTGGGGTGTTTAGAGCTTTCTGGGGTTAGTATCCAATTATCAGTAACTGCATATTATGTCTGCTCTTTTGTGACTGGGTTATTTCACTCAGGATGATATTCTCTAGATGCATCCATTCTCTTAAGAATTTCATAAAGTCATTGTTTCTGATAGCTGAGTAGTACTCCATTGTGTAAATGTACCACAATTTTTGTATCCATTCATCTACTGAAGGATATCTGCGTTCTTTCCAGCTTCTGACTCTTATAAATAGGGCTGCTATGAACATTGTGGTGCATATATCTTTGTTGTGTATTAAAGTGTCTCTGGGGTATATGTCCAGAAGTGGAATAGCTGGGTCTTCAGGTAGTACTATTTCCAATTTTCTGAGGAACTGCCAGACTGATTTCCAGAGTGGTTGTACCAACTTACAACCCCACCAACAGTGGAGGAGTGTTCCTCTTTCTCCACATCCTTGCCAGCATCTGCTGTGATCTGAGTTTTGGATCTTGGCCAATTTGACTGGTGTGAGGTGGAATCTCAGGGTTGTTTTGATTTGCATTTCCCTGATGGCTAATGATGTTGAGCACGTCCTTAGATGCGTCTCAGTCATTTGATATTCCTCAATTGAGAACTTTTTGTTTAGCTCTGTACTCCATTTTTTAATAGGATTGGAGACCCTGTTTTAAAAAGAACAAAGAGTCTCTGGCGATGACTCCAGGGAATCTCTACAAGTTCAAGGCCTGCCTGGTGTACAGAGAGTTCCAGGATAGTCAGAGCTGCACAGAGAAAACCATCCTCAAAACAAGAAAAACCAGGTGGATGGACAATAAGGCACCACACTAAAGATTGGCCTCTATGCTCCACACATGCGTGTGTATGCACACAAAGAGATAATAGAATCATAGCAAAATGAGATTCCATGGCAATCACAAAGTTCACAATGCCTGTTCTGCCTCACAGGGAAGCAGCGAAAGTCTTCCCCACCAGATTGCTTTTGTTCACACAGATGATGGAGGAGTTGTCAGCTGCCCTGGCCTGCTACCATGAGAACAAGGAGATTCATAGGGACATCAAGCCAGAGACTGTCCTGCTGTCTCCAGGCTGAGGATGGCAGACGGGTGGTTTGTGCATCCCCCCTCTCTCAGAAAGGCTGGATGGGAAAGGGCTGGGACCCCACACTAGTGAGGCATTTCCCACGTGAATTCATCTCACACGTAAGAGCCACATACAAACTGGGTCTTACGATTAATAAGCGCCTTTTTCCTAATACACACTTTAAAATGCACTTGCAGAATGAAAGAACTGGGTGGATGGCCTGATGAATGCAGTAGTAGATAAGAGCAGTTCCTTTGTGAGGAGGGAACCTGACTTCAGATGAAAGAACCTGTACAGATATGGCCACGGCTCCAGGTTCCTGTAACCCCAGCCTTGAGTGGCGGAGACAGGCAGATCCTAGAAGCTGGCCAGCCAGAGTGGGACAAATGGCTGGGTTAAGTTCAGTGAGAGACTTCACCTTAAAGGAACACAGTGGAGAGCAATAAAGACACTGACTATCCTCCTCTGTCTGTTACTGTGTGTCTGTAGGCATGTACACACACACACACACACACACACACACACACACACACACAGGGGATGCAAACAAAGCTTTGCTTTTCTTAAGTTTTTATTAGTATTTGCCTTTGCCAGTAAGATTCCATGTAAAATTAGGAAGCATCCCAGGGACGAATTTCTCCATGTTGATGAGTTACATTTGCTAGGCTCCTCCTGAAACACACACGATCATTAATTATGTACAGAATAAATCCTCCTCACTCATCGATTGTACAGACCAGGCTGGCTTCAAACTTACAGCAATCCTGTGATGATATGCGACATCTGGCTGAATAATTTTAAAAGGTGGGATTAGCGTGTCTTCCCTTACAGTGTTTGCTTTCTCTGAGTTAGTTTAGATTTTTAATTTTTGTATGTATTGATGTTTGCCTGCATGTAGGACTTGTACACCATTTTTCATGTCAAATGCTCCTGGAAGCCAGAAGAGGGCATTAGAACCTCTGCAACATGGTTGCTGTGACATCCATCCAGGGTCCTTTAGAGGAGCAGCTGTTGTGTTTTATAAAAAGACAAGGGGAGGAGAAATATGTTTGGTGGATGTACACTTCAGTTAGGGGAAGGGGTGCCTCTGTGAGGCCCCTTCTGAGGCATCCCTTTTCCCTGAGGGACCAGCCACAGGACAGCACAGAATAGCATTTGTTGAGGGCATGGGGAGGAGAGTTGAGGAAGTAGAGACAGAAAGACAGAGAAAGAGAGAGGTGGAGAGGAATAGAGGCCAGGCATGAGCACATGGAGAGAATGTGCTCATGGAATGGGGAGAGAGGCGTAAGGAGAGGAAGCAAGAGCAGAAGGCAAGAGAGGAGGGGGTAAGCAGCCCCTTTTATAGTGAGTCAGGAGTGCCTGGCTGTTGCCAGGTAACCGTGAAGCAGAGCCCAGACTAAATGCCAACAGCAGCCAGTGCTCTTAACCACTGCCTTCTCTCACTGGCTCTCACATAGCTCTGCCTGGTCTGGGGTTCGTTGTAGCCTCAAACACACAAAGCTCTTTCTGTTGCAACCTTCCTAAGTGCCACAATTAAGAGATGTGGGAGCTACTGCTGTATCTGCTTTCCCTGAATGTAAAAACAGAAATCTGTGTTTGTCCCCACGTGCCATGCTGTGTGTGGGGTGGGGTGTCAGAGGACAACCTCAAGACAACCGCCTTACCTGAGACAGGCTCTTCTGTTTGCTGCTTCGTGGTTGGTGAGATGGTCTAAAGGCTTCCTGTGATCCCCCCCCCCCCATCTCACCATGGGAGTTCTAGGACCATAGACATGCGCCCGGCTTTATGTGGGTTCTGGGGACAGAACTTAGGTCCTCAGGGATTGCCCCTGCAAGTGCTTTACCCCCGACTCACCTTTTATAGCCCCTCTGAATCTTGACCCATATTAACAATTGATGTTTGTGAACAGTCTTCCTCTTCCCATGTTTGCACAGGATGGGACTCTTCAGGATGTCCCGGGGTCTCCCATTTCTTTGGAAGCTGAAGAGAGAGAATTTCCCTCCTCTTGAGCGTATGCACAGAATTCCCTTCTGTGTCCTGTTCTAAGAGAAAGATGATGTGTGGGACTCTGGACTACTTGCCCCCACAAATGATAGAGAGGGGAGCGTACAATCAGACGGTTGATCTGTGGTGCATTGGGGTGCTCTGCTATGAGATGGTGGTGGGGGGAAGCCACCCTTTGAAAGCAGTACCTCCTGTAAGACATACAGACGAATCTGCCAGGTAAGGCGCGCGCGCGCGCGCACACACACACACACACACACACACACACACACACTCTAGTCTACATTTTATAAAGAAAGAATGTCAGTCTCATCCAGTCCCCAGGTCCTTCTGTGCTGTGTGCATTATTGATGGGTCTGAAGCCAGGAGTAGGTGGCCCATGCCTACAATCTTAAGTATCCAAGGAGGCTCAGGCAGGGTAAGTTCAGTTCAAGGCCAACCTGACCAATTTAGTGAGATTGTCTCAAATTAAAACAATTTCAAATAATAACAATTGAGTCTCAGCCATGACGCTAGGTCTGTGACCTTATTTTAGACAAAGACAACGAGAACCTCTTCACTTTGTGGAGGGAGTGTTCAGTTTGTAAGCAGAGAAAGAACTACGTTACCCAGAAGGCATAGCACAAGAGTCTTGTGGTTTGCTCATCAAATGAAATGCTGGTGCCTTGGCCATACTGTGTTCATGCAGTGATGTCATCCTTGTGCCACTGTTCAGTCCATGCCCACTGTGGGAATCTTTAGCTGTGTCCCTGTGTGGCCTGGAGAGAGAATGAGGGGGGCACAGGCAAAGCCTGGGCATAACAGCAGCCAGAGTTGCTTCCCAGGGCGAGAAGACACAGGTGTCTGCTGAGCTCAAGGGATTCCTGGTTCTGCTGCCTGCAGGGTAGCACCAATGCTGATGGGCCCCGGGCATGTGGGTTTTCAGAGGTTTTTGATGCTTCCTAGGTTGGAGAGCCTGTCAATCAAGAGAGCCTCTAGGTTGGTCTTCATAAGTGTGTGTGTGTGTGTGTGTGTGTGTGTGTGTGTGTGTGTGTGTGTGTGTGTGTGTGTGTGTATGTTTAGTAAAAGTGGATCTGCACAGCCACCCGGTTTATCTCCAGTCTTAGCACTAGGTTTCTAAAACCAGACAAAAAAGCTGAAGTGCCTACTTAAGATAACAAAGCAGACCTGGGCACTAGGGTCTCTCAGCAACCCCCACCCCTTCCTGTTACCTAGTGTTCTCAGCTGGCATACCCCAGCCCTGCCTTAAACTCTCCAGCCCTAGAGCTGGGTTGCTCTTCCTCAGATGCCCTTCCTTTATAATGTAACCAGCTTGGTTATCCGTGCTCTTTTGGGACTCTTGGCTGCTGCGCCTAGTTCCCCTCTCCTCCCCCCTCTCTCTCCCTCTCCTCCCCCCTCTCTCTCCCTCTCCTTCCCCTCTCTCTCCCTCTCCTTGCCCCCTCTCTCTCCCTCTCCTTCCCCTCTCTCTCCCTCTCCTTCCCCCTCTCTCTCCCTCTCCTTCCCCTCTCTCTCCCTCTCCTTCCCCTCTCTCTCCCTCTCCTTCCCCTCTCTCCAATGCCTTGTCTCCCGTGGCTCAGGGTCATGGCCTCTCTGGGCTCTCCCAGGTGTCTCCTCCTCTGGCTAAGCTCTCTCACATATCTATGGCAAACCTTCTCCTCCAGCATACCTCCCAGCAGTCATATCCTTTCTCCTTTCTCTTTCTTTTTTCCTTCTCTTAGTACCGGACAGGGTCATGTACTCACAAGAACAGTGGAAAACATACCTATAAAGTCGGACCTTGAGCCCTAATATGTACCAACTTGCCTCCTTTCCTGTAAAAAACACTTTGGAATCCCATCTGTCCTAGGTCAATCTTCAGGAACCCAGATGGCTATTTCTAGTAATAATCTAGAAACAGAAAGATTACTTCTGTGACATGGGCAACAGTGCTCGATGATTTGGTTTAATAACTGGTTTCTGCTTGTTGCCATTTCTGCTTCTAACAAAAGGCACACATATCCCCAGTTTCCCCCATTGCTGCCCAGCAGGCCTCCGGCAGGTATTTCAGAGGTTGAAGAGTGAGTTGAAGCTCCAGGCTAAGGGTTTCCATCCGTTCATATTGGACATGACCTGTGAAGTCTCATATCCGTCCTGGCTGACTGCTTACCGTGTTTTCTTCTCTGTACCATCTGACCCAACGTTTCCTTTACTTCAGCTGTTACCTTCAAGGTTGACAGTCCTCAGATGGTCCTCAGATCTCTGCAAGGCCATTCTCTACAACATTTCTGCTCAGATATCACTTAAAAATTTTTTTTTTTAAGTTTGGGGCTGGAGAGATGGCTCAGCGGTCAGGAGCTCTGGGTGCTCTTTCAGAGGACCCAAGTGCTAGGATGTTTGTATGTGAGTGTACACACTTGTGCTAGGATACATGGAGCTCAGAGGACAGCTTGCACTAGTCACTTCTGCCCTACCACATGAATCCAGGGGGGAAAGGGCAGGTTTGGAAGTTTGTGTCTACCTGCGCTGTTTGTTTTTATTTGAATTATATTATTGTTTGTTTTGAAACAGGGCCACTATGTTGACTAGGTTGGCCTTGAACTCAGATCCATTTATTTCTGCTCCTGAGTTCTCGAACTAAAAGAATGTTTCACTACACCAAGTATGGTTTCTTGCTGTGTTAAATAGTAATAATAAAAGGCGCCATCTCACACTAGCTGGGCACCGGCGGGCCACATGGTACCGGTGGGTGTTAGTCATCTTGGCTGACTCACATTTCTCCACCTGACTCGATAAGTTCCCGTGGTGGGCTGCTGCCGTTCCAGCCCCATTCATCCCAACTCTATGGCTGGCTGGGATGTCCCACCAGCCACCGTGCCTTTCCTGGGAATTCAGTTGAGTCCTGTGTGAAGGAAAACACCACGATCTTAGTTTAAAATCCCAGGTGACTCATTCACTGGGCGCAACAACTGACATCCTGTTAGTAAGCCATAGTGAATTAAATCCTCTGTGGATCCTGGCGGTGCTGCCATCTAACTGAGGGCCTCTGGTTTATTACATCTTGTACCCCAAAGTGTCCTTCAAGAAACCACCAGTCCCCTTTCCTCCTCTCTTCTCCCCTTTGACCTGGAAGTCCCGCCTGCTCCTAGCCCAATGATTGGTCCTTGAAATCTTTATTCATTAGTGAAAGGTCCTTGCCACAGTTTCTTTGCGTGCTTTTTTTTTTTTTTTTTTTTTAAGACAAGGTCTCACTTTACAGTCCATGCTGGCTTAAAACTTACTGTGAAACCCATCCCGACCTCAAACTCGTGGCCGTCCATCCTATTTGCCTCAGCCATCGAGAAGCCAAGTGTCTTAGTTATGGTTTCTATTGCTACGATGAAGCACCATGACCAAAGCAACTCCAGGAAGAACGGGGTTTATTTGGCTTTCACTTCTATATCATAGTTCATCATCGAAAGCTGTCAGGACTGGACCTCAAAAGGGTGGGAACCTAGAGGCAGGAGCTGTTGCAGAGGCCATGAAGGGGGGGGGGACTGCTTACTGGCTTGTTCCTCATGATTTGCTCAGCCTGTTTTCTTACAGAGTCAGGGTTGGCATCATCCACAGTGCATTGGGCCCTCCCCCATCAGTCACTAGTTAAGAAAATGCCCTACAGGTTTGTCTGCCTGCAGCCCAATCTTATGGAGGCATTTTCTCAGATGAGGTTCCCTCCACTGCAATGGCTCTAGATCAAAAGTTCTCGGCAAGTGGGTTGGACCCTTTTGGAGTTTGAAAAATCCTTTCACAAGAGTTGCCGAAGAGCATCAGAAAACACAGATAATTATGACTTATAAGAGTAGCAAAGTTACAGTTATGAAGTAGCAATACAAATAATTTTATGGTTGAGCGTCCCTACAACCCAAGGAACTGTATTAATGGGTGACAGCATTAGGAAGGTTGAGATCCACTGCTCTGGCTTGTGTCACATTGACAGAAACTAGCCGGCAAGCACGCTGCTGTTAGAGGGGCTAGCTGTCACCAATCTCTGTGTTGTGTTTGTGTTTGGTTTTGTGACAGTGCTTACTATGTAACTTTGGCTGGCCTGGAACTCACGATGCAGACCAGGCTGGCCTCGGTCTGATATTTACTGACCTCTGCCTCCGGAGTGCTGAGCCAGACTCTGAATTTTAATTATTATGGTATTACCCAGCCTTAAGTACTTCTTCATAGCACAGGAAAATGAATTAATACCCACGCCCTGTTTGAATGGAAATTGTTGATGTTTTAAATATGCAAGTTTTACTCCTAAATTCTCTCCTTAAATATTCTTCAGTCATGAAATGACCTAATATAGAAATTACTTTTCTTTGCTCCTTAGATGTTCTATGAATACAGGTTATAAATATGTCTTAGTTAGGGGTTCTCTTACAGTGATAGAACACCAGGACCGAAAGCAGTGTGGGCAGGCAAGTGTTTGTCTTCTGGGTGGGTGGCAGTCATCAGAGGAAGCTGAGGTAGGAACTCAAGACAGGAATCTGGAAGCAGGAATGGCTATGGAAGGGAAGCAGAAAAGCTATGAAGGACTGTTGATTACTAGCTTGCTCCTTATGGCTTGCTCAACCTTCTTATACAACCCAGGAGCACCTGCTCAGAGGTGGAGGTGATACTGCCCACAGTGGGCTGGACCCTCCTACGTCATCACTAGTAAAATTCCCCACTGGGGTATAGGGGAAACATGCCTTTAACCCCAGAGAGGCAAAGGCAAACAGATCTCTGAGTTCAGGGTCACCCTGGTTTATAGAAAGAGTTCCAGGACAGGCAAGGCTGAACAAATCATGCCTCGAAAACCCAAATAAATGAAAAGACCTCACTGACTTACCTGCAGACCAATCTCTAGAGGCTTTTTTCCTCTCTAGAGGTTTCTCATCCCAAATACGTCTAGGTTTGTGTCAAGTTGACAAAAATTAAGCAGCATTAAAATACTGTTTCCACCTCTACTCAGTACTAGGGGTGGGACCCTGAGTCTTGTCTTTGTACAGTCTAGACAAATGCTCCATCACTGAGCTGTGTCCCAATCCTTCTTTTTTATTTCAAAGCAGGGTCTCAATACATCAGCCAGGCAGCCTTGGCCCTGCTGTCTTCCTGCCTCAGCCTCTCTAGTAGCTGGATTATAATCTTGTCCCACCGAAACAGCATTTACAGTTCTTTTTCTTTTTTAACTGATTTTATTGGATATATTTTGTTTACACTTCAAATGTTATCCCTTTTCCCAAATTTCTCTCTAGATCCCCCTATCCCATCACCCCTCCCCCAGCTCCCATAAGGGTGTTCACCCACCCACCCCCTCCCAACTCCCTGTCCTGACATTCCCCTACATTGTAGCATCAAGTGTTGGCTGGACCAAGGGTTTCTCCTCCCATTGATGCCCAACAATGCCATCCTCTGCTACATGTGCAGCTGGAGCCATGGGTCCATCCATGTGTACTGTTTGGATGGTGGTTTACTCACTGGGAGCTCTGGTTGGTTGGTATTGTTGTTCTTATGGGGTTGCAGACCCCTTCAGCTCCTTCAATCCTTTCATATCTCCTCCATTAAGGACCCGTTCTCAGTTCTGTAGTTGGCTGTGAGCATTGCCTCTGTATTTGTCATGCTCTGGCAGGGCCCCTTTTACAGTTCTTGACGTACTCTTTTAAGTAAAATTTTCTCAAGTTTCCAAGTCACACGTTAACTTTGTGTGTACTGCTTAGAGCAGCTTCTTTCCAAGATCAAATTCTGGTCTTGAAATCCCAGATGACATTGAGGGTCTTTTAAAAAAAAAAACCTCCATGTGTCTACGTTTCTTTCCTTGAAGGGTACCATGTTCCCAAACCCAAGCTGGTGTATCAACTAGAGCATGGGAAGGAGATGTGGCCAGGGATTCAAGACCTTTCACCAAGCATCCATGCAGGTAAGCAAAGTGGTCAGGGCTGTTGGACCTGCAGGCTCCTAGGTACTATTCCTCCTCTTCTTTCCCTTCCTCCTTCTTCTCTCCCTCCTCCAGTATGTGCCACAATATGCGTATGGGGGTCAGAGGAGAACTTGTAGGAGCTGGGGGTTGGTTCTCTTTCCACTATGTGGATTCTGCTTCTTACATGTAGTTTATTAGCCTTCTAGGCTAGCACACTAACCACTGAATCTTCTCCTTGAGCCCTGTCTTTGTTTTCTTTCATACTGGGGATTGGCTGTAGAGCAATATATATATATATATATATACATAATGATGCAGAAGCAGGTGGATTTCTGTGGGTTCAAGGCCGGCCTGCTTTATATAGCTAGTTCTAAGCCATTCAGGGCTTAGACTTCGACCCCGTGTCAAACCAAATGTAAGCTTTAACACTCACGTTGTATAGATTAGTATAGCATAGCATGCCTTGTAAAAAATATACTCACGGAGGAATATGAAAGAGTATGCTCAGTTCAACCTCAAAAACTGCAAGAGTGGACTTTATAGGTCTGAGAGGATGGTGCCCCCAAGCCCTGTGTCTCAGTTTCTGAGGGTGCAGCATAAGGGTTTGTGTAGGGTCTGACGATCAGGTTTTGTAGTGGAGAGTAAGGAAGGAAGAGGGCCTGGTTCAGACCAGCTTTTTTTAAAAATGTGGGTTAAAGGGTGAGAGATAAGCCCGATGTCCCATGAGTGTGTGCCGAAGGGTTTCTGCAGTTCCATGGCGGGCATGTTTCTTCTGTCTGTGGCCTTGGTTTTGAGGTGTGTGGAGGGTCCTTTATGTCTCATATTTCCTTCAGAACATTCAATCTGCATTCTCCTGTTCTCTCTCCTACCTCTTCCCATCTCTCAAATTCTGAGTTTTAGGGCGATACTCAAAAGCCGGTTCTTTCCCAGCACCGCCATGGTAAAGATCCGTATTTTATCCATTATTGATGCTATAAGTGTGCACCTCAATTTTTGCTAATCAGAGGGGGGAAGCCACAGTGTTTCATTTTTTCCTCATTGGGAAGGAGGGGTTTGTGGCTGCTATAAGACTTTTGGCCATTCTGTGTCTTCTGTGGAATAATTCAGACAAGCACTCTTTTAAAATTTTTATTTAGTTATTAACTTGGAATTGTTCACAACTTCTTTCATTTTCTCTTTTATTCAAAAGCCTCAGACATGCTAGCAAGTGTCTTCTACTGAACTACATCCCTCAGTCTGAGCTCATAAGACTTGGATCAGTCATACAAGCTACAGGTACATTTTCCCAGTTTGTGAGGTAATGTTGTCATGTGTGCCATGCTGACCCTCAAGCTGTCTGTATAGCTCCAGACGACCTCCAAATCTCAAACTGATGATCCTTTTACGTGTCCTGAGTGTGCTGGGGGACCTCAGACTATTGTTTTCTACATATTTTACTTGTGTGTGTGTGTGTGTGTGCGCGTGCGCACATTCTTTCATGTAAGTATGTGCCACAGAACACATGTGAAGATCAGAGAACAACTTTCAGGAATCAGTTTTCTCTTTTTACCTTGTGGGTACCAGGGACTGATCTTAGGTCCTCAGGCTTGGGGGCAGTTGATCTTACACCCCCTACATACACACCCCAGGCTACTTTTGAGGAGCTAATAATGAGCTACTTTTGTGTAAATACTGAGTCAGGATTGAGATTTTATTCTAGATTCTCTTTCCCATTACAGTTCCGTCTCTCCTTCAGAATCAGAAATTCAAGAGTCTCTCTCTCTCTCTCTCTCTCTCTCTCTCTCTTTCTCTCTCTCTCTCTCTCTCTCTCTCTCATACACACACACATACACACACACACACACACACACACACACACACACACACACACAGGGAAATTAACAGACATCATGGCAGTGTTTCGAGTTCAATGTTTTTCTTTAACATGACTCTTTCAGTTTTCTGTTTTTATAACCCTGGTGTGTGTTTTTATTCCAGATAATAATGGGAAGACCAAGGCTACAGAGCTTACTGCTTGTGGGCCAACACTCTCTGAGGGAATCTCACACCAGGCCGAGTTAACAAAAGAAGCCTCCGAGGATCCCCAGTCAGTGCCAACTCCTGGTCAGATTTCTTCCTCAGAAATGGAGCAAGAACACTTTCAAACAGTGCTTCCTGGGAAGCCAGCCTCAGATGTGATAACTTAGGAAGAGCTGAGGAGGTGTGTTAATGGCTACGCAGATGCACATCCCTCCAGGAGATGCCCTCAGCAACTGTGCATCTGAGAAGGACCCTGTCATTCACAGGAGGAAGGTGTCTTCAAATGCAGTAGCTGAGCTGTGGGAAAGTGTTCAGCAGGAGCCACTCCGCAGGAAGGCTATGTGAGTGCACGGAGTGCAGGAAGGTCTTCGGCAAGAGCACATATCTTCTTCAGCACCATGTGGTCCATGCGGGGAGGAGCCACACAAGTGCGTGGAGTGCAACCTTGTCTCAAAATAAAAATATTTGATGATGATGGAAATATATTCTTTCTGCTGGTCTTCATAACCTTGAAACATTTATCAATTTCTTGGTCATTTCAAATGAACCAGAACCTTGTACCATGGATTCTCCCCCCCACCCCAGCCTCCCATTATGTGTTTTTAGTTTTATTGATTGCTGCTTTGGTCTCTATTCCTTTGCTTGCTCTTGGTCACTGGGGAGTAGGGGTTTAGACTGCTGACTTGAGTATTTTCTAATATGAGAAGTTGTTGGGACGGATGCCCATTCCCCCTCAAAGTTTAGCCTGTATGCCTAGACTCTGGGAAAACATGCCCTCCTTTCAAGTTTTAGATAAGCCCAGACACAAGCCTTCATTCCTGTCTTCGACCTGACCCGGGGAGTGTTCTGTTCTGTTCCACCCCAGCTGGGGTTTCCACACTGCTTTGTACCATACAAACTGAGCTGGATTCAGAGAGTAAAATGGCATTCTCTTAACAGGAAGTCGAGTTTTTCTTTCAAATCCTCAGGCCTTCTCCTGATTCGGTGTAGCTGCTGACAGTGCAGGTGCGCAGGCGCCACCAAGAAAAGAGTTGTGAATTGATGATAGTATTGTCACTGTCACCCAAGCTTGACTCTGTTCTACCTCTGCTGCATCCACTGGGAACTCGATTGCTTCTCTGGCACACAGGCTCTTTAGAATGTGTTGTTAAGTTTCCTCTCGTGAGTATTTCTGGCTATTGGTTGTTGTTCTGATTTGTTCTGTCCAGACCTCCTCCCCACCACATACCCGGGCCGGAGATGTGGTCTGCTCTGTTTGGTACTGCTGCTCGGAAACCATGTGTGCTCTGTTGTCACTTGTTGTCTATGGGACTGTGTGTCGGTAGTGCTACCCTGACATCTTGTGTTCCTGATGAGTTGTTTTCTGTCACTTGCTGAAAGACGTGTTGAAGCCTTGACCTGTAATGATGGTCTCATCTGTCTCTGCTTTAAATTCCGTTGGTTTTCCTTCTCACAGTTCCCGGTTGTTTTGGGTAAAAGACCGGCAGGCTTGCTAAGGTTCCTGCTTTGTTTACGTTTCGTCACCCTGCATCCCTTTGTATCTGCTCTCAGCTCTGCAGCACAGTTCCGCACATCTAGCTACTCTGCAGTTTTAGTTGATGCTTTATAATTTTCATCCTCTGTTAAATATTTCATTTATCATGTGTGTTTGTATGTGTGTGTGTGTGTGTGTGTGTGTGTGTGTTTGCATGTGTGTGTGTGCACCATCACATATATGTAGAGATGAAGGAACAGTTTGAGGGACTCAGTTCTTTGCTTTCCTCTTGTGTTATTTGGGGACCAAAATCAGGTTATCAGGCATGGCAGCAGGCACCTTACCTTGTGGAGCCACCTCATAGACCCTTTTTACATCATTTTAATACTTAATCAATGCAAGTCAGTTTTTCATGAACAACATATACCTGAGTTCGCATACGCGTTCTGTATCGGTATCTCTTAATGGACATATTTAGATAGTTCAAAGTACTGTCCTGTTACAGCATTTGTGTGAGGTTGCTGTTTATGATGTGAGTTTGTGTTCTTCGCTTCTCTCATTCATATTATTCCTGTGAATTACTTCAGAAGTTTTGGAGTTTCATTTGATTTATCTGGTTGTATTTTTTAAAATTTAATCATTGCTTTATTATTGTATATAAATTCTATGTTTATATAGTGCAATTATATAGAATATATTATGTAATAGTAAACATTTTGGTATATTTATATACATTAATCTTATGTTTTGGGGTTTCCCCCTATTGCTGTGTGATGCAGTGAGTCGTTGCAGGAAGTCCAGGCGGCAGGAAGAGACAGCGGCTGGTCACATCCACAGCACAAAGCAGGAACGGACGAGTGAGCGCGGTGCAGGGCTCTGCTCCAGCTCTCTGGGGGCTTTATTGCTGGTGGTTGGCTGTTCTGCATGTCTACACGTCTCTGCGCCACGTGCATGCAGTGCGCTCGGAGGCCAGAAGAGGGCATTAGATCCTTGGGAACTGGAAAGCCTGTCCCTGTCACCCTTTGGGTGCATGCTGGGTCCTTTGCAGGGATGGTAAACCAGCTCTACCGCCCTTTCTCTACTCATCAGCAATCCAGCATTCCCTGAGTAGGGTGTGGTGCCAACCATAATGTGCAGGTCTGCTTACTTCAGTTATACATTGACGGTAATCCCTCGCAGGTATGCCAACAAGCCAGCTGTCTGCACAGTTCCCTTCCCTTCTTCAGCGATTCTAGATCGTGTTGCATTAAGCAAACCAACACATAGCCTTAATTATCATCATGTAGTGGTTTATGCCTTACTTCCACACTTCCCTTCACTTTTACCTGAACCCAGTCCATTGTTTGTTATTTCTTCTTTTTTAGATTTATTTATTTTCTATTTATATTAGCTCTATCTCCGTGCACACCTACATGCCAGAAGAGGGCATCAGAAGCTGGAGGTGATACGGGTTGCCTTCACAGTTTATGCCTCTCCGAGGGCAGCCCTTTGTCCTTTGTTAGTTACCACAAAGCAGGGAGCGGTGCTCATTTACCCCAAACCTTCCGTTCTTATTTCAGAATTCATCCTGGTCATACCTCAAGCAACTAAGAGAAACCAGACTCACTCTTCAGCCTGAACTTGAGAATCCTCAGCCTCGTAAATGCTGCTGAGGATTGACTAGAGACATGAGACATCTCTGTCTTCCTTTTCATAAACTGCATCCATCCCCTGTCTCATCTGGTCCACTACCTTTTGTTCCTTATTAGACCCTCAGTGGATATGTGTGAGGCGAATGACCCACACACTCAGCAGGGCACATTATAATTTCTAGATCCAAAAGCCTGTGTATATAGTAGGTGCCATATGTGGCATGATAGCCCTGAACCATTAGGACTTTCATGGCCAGGTGCGCAAAGCTTAAAAATAATAAGTGACTATATTTGAATACTAAGGAAAATGTCCAGTTTCAATAATTTGCTAGGAAAAGTCACAGGGCTCAGTACTTTGTCATCCTCAATGGCTCTGATCCACTAAGAGCTAAAGGATATGAAACAGGAAAGAAGAGACGTTCATGGCTGAAGTTCAGGGAAAACCAGACACAGACTCCCAATGAAATCTGTGGCATGTGCTCGGTTTTGCACACTGGGACTCAAGACTAGTGTGAGATGGCTGTCAGGAAGTCTCAACATCACTGAGTTTGCTTAGGATATGCTATGTACAATTCTAGACTTCAACAAGAATAGAGGCAGGTATTCCGCATCAGTCACTTCCTGTGGAACTGGTGGGACACCTGAAACATAAGTCAAGCTCTTAAGGAGGAGAGACAGTTGGATGGTCTAATGGTAAGAAATCTCAAGTTTGCTGTGTTGTGTCTTTCTCACTGTGGTCTGAGGTTTTAATCCAGTTTTTTAATTTGTTTTAAGTGAGTGTGGGTATATGTGCAAGGAAAAGGATGTTGACCCCCCCAGAGGTAAGGTGTTTTTGGGCCATGTAATATGGCCACAGAGAAACAGACTCAGGTCTTCTGCAAGAACAGCCATTCTTAGGACCACCGAGTCATCTCTTCAGCCTGTTTTTTATTTTATTTTTTTATTATAATAGTTTGACATCTCACATAGCTTAGGCTGACATCATATATTGCAGGATGAACCCTATGTATCTGCTGCTGACCTCAAACTCATAATCCTGCTTCCATCGTCCAATTATTGAGAAGGCAGTTGTGTATGCCCCATCACAGTCAGCTGGGACTCAAGTTTCCTTAGTGACCAACAGCTCTCTACAACAAATGTCACAACCTTTAGGTGAAGCCTTATATTTATATAACATTTGTTAAAAAGAAAAACAGCGACAATCAAACAAATTTTAAACTGTTTGGGGCTATGATGACAGTGTACAGAGAGGAATTTGAGAAAGCACCATGCTTTGGTCCGATACCTTCTCTACACAGATAAATCTTCAAGTGTTTTTATTTTTTCCTTTGTTAGTTTTTCAAGACAGCGTTTCTCTGTGTAACAGCCCTGGGTGTCCTGGAACTTACTCTGTAGACCAGGTTGGCCTTGAACTCACAGAAATCTGCCTGCTTCTGCCTTCTGGGTGCTGGATTAAAGGTGTCCACCACCATGCCCAGCAGTGTTTGAACTTTCAAACTGTGAGTGTTAGTATTTGTTACTGTGACAGTGAAGTGGCCTAGTGCAAGGCTGTTTCTGCCCATGGCATGGGAGAAGCAACTTTTAATCTTTTCTTTGTTCATTCTGATGTAGGACTAACTTAGGACATGATCCTTCCTGTGTCATGAAGTGTGGATAATGTAAGATTTTAGAGTCAAGTTGCCCCAGGCCAAGTCACTTTCGTGGACCTGAGTTTCTCTGTGGAGGAGGAGCAATTGGCCTCCTGTAGGAAGGCCTTCTGCAGCAAGAGTGAGCTAGAAGATCTGCTCCCCTGCGTCCTGTGAACCTGACTTTTATGCAGACTTTGTCTCATGTGGCCCTTCCTCCCTTCACTCTGGAAAGCTGGGTTTCTCTGCAATACTTGATAATGGACTATTTCACTCTATTTGCTTTTTGTAATATAGTTGTACAAGGTAGTCCTGGCTAGCCTAGGACTTACTTGAGAGCTCAGGCTGGCCTCAAGTCTTACCGTCCTTCTGTCTTCAGCTGAGATATACGCCACCACACTGGCGGGGTTTTAGTTTTAATAATGTACACTTTTTGATTTGATCTTGTTTTAAAAAAAATCTCTGACATGTCTCCTGATGGCTCATTGGGTAAGATCACTTGTTGCACAAGATTTAGATTCCCAGCACACACATGAAAAGGTATGTGCTACCCCACCACCCCAGAGCTGTTGAGCAGAAACAGAAGAATGACGGGGCCCAGTTCCAAGTACAGTGAGAGATTGTGCTGGGGATAAAGGTGGTAGAGAGAATGGCAGAGCAGGCCACTCGATTTTCCCCTCTGCTCTCTTTTTGCACAGAAGTGCATGTATCTGTACACGTGTGCATGTGTCACATATACCTGTTGCACACCTTACCATTTAATAATTTTGGCCAAAGTGATTTTATTTTTTTGGCGGAGGTCTCATGTAGGCCTGGCTGAACCCCAAACTCCTGATCTTCCTGCCTTCAATTCTCAAGTGCATGTGCAAAGGCCATTAGCTGATTGTTTTGATTTTGAGAATGGATCTCACCATGAAGCTGACTATCCTGGAACTTTCCATGTAGAACTGTCTGGCTTCAGACTCACAAAGGAAGCATTAGCATGTGCCACCATGCCAGGCCCTAGAGCTAAATTTAAAAGCCGTAGGTATGTATGCATGCATGCGTGTATGTGTTTGCTTGTGTTTGCTCATTTGTGTGTGTACCACAGCCTGCAGGTGCTTGAAGACAGCTAAGAGGATGTTGATTCCTCTGGAAGGGAGTTAAAGATTATTTTGAGCCACCTGATGTAGGTACAGGACACGGAACCCAGGTCCTTCACAGAGTGCAGCCAATGTTCTTAACCACAAAGCCATGTCTCCGGTGCTCAGCTAAATTCTCAATGGGGTGCTCACCTTTCTTCCTTTGGAGCAGTGTCAAGATATGAGCTCGACAAACTTTTAGCTACTGAATCAGTTCAAGGTGTTCTCTCTCCTCAATTTGGAGATTGTTCATCATACTTATTTGTTTTAGACAGGGTCTACCCATGGAACACTGGCTGGAAGGGGATTCACTGTGTAAATTAGACAAATACACACATTTCTGCAGTCTGCATTTAACCTTTGCAGCTCTAGGGTATCTTGTGCCCTCTTCTGGCTACTGAGAGCATTGCATTTGTGTGCACGGATCCATACACAAGCTCCCACCATATATGCATAATCAATAAAATCTGGGTCAGGAGAGATGACTCGGCGGTTAAAGCACTGGATGCTCTTCCAGAAGACCTGGGTTCAACTTGTAACACTCACAGTGACTCACAGTTATCTGTGACTCCAGTTTTAGGGAACACAAAGCCTTCTTATATCCTCTATACATGTGCCAGACATGCAGGTGCTGGACAGACATGCATACGTGCAGGGGACACTCATATGCAATCAATTAATATTTACAATTTAAAAATCTTGGCAGGAGTGCTGACACACACCTTTAATCCCGGCACTTGAGAGGGAAAGGCAGGCAGATTGCTGTGAGTTCTAGGTCAGTCCAACCTACACAGTAATTTCCAAGACAGCCAGGTCTATGTCCCAAAATCTTAAAAGATAAAATCCAGCTTGTCCCTGTTGTCATAAATTGATACACAGCAGGGGCTTGTCCATATTTTATGCTCAGATCTAAATAAGAGTAAATTCATGGGAAGCTCAAATTAATACAAACAACTTCATTCATTTTGACCTAGTTGTTGAGGCCAGTCCTGTAAACACACACACACACACACACACACACACACACACACACACACACACACACACACAAAGGTTGCTTTCTTTCTTTGACAAAAGATTGTGAAAACAAAACTCAGGAAAACAATATGTTGATACCTTTGAGTCTATTTTCACTCAACATAAATATTATTTACCAATTTTCAAAGAATACTGTGTATGTATTCTGTGTAAGTTACAATCTGATTTTCAATGTGTAGAGAATTTGCATCATGTCATTTTACTGGATTTTTATAGGCCATGTATTTCCAGAGACAAATACTCCCTGATTCACAATTCGTGCAGGCTAGTTTTATGTTATGTCATCTGAAAGGAGGGAAACTCAATTCAGAAAATGTCTCCAGAAGACTTAAGACTGGGCTGTAAGGCATTTTTAAAATTAGGCTTTGCCCAGCTTCCTGTGGGTGTTCCTATTTCTGGGCTGGTGACTCTGGGTTCTAAAGGAAAGCAGGCTGAGCAAGCCAAGAGTTGCGGGCCAGTAAGCAGCACCCACCATGGCCTCTGCACCAGTGCCTGCCTCCAGGTTCCTGCCCTGTCCTGACCTCCTTGGATGATGAACAGTACTATGGAAGTGAAAGCCAAACACATCCTTTCCTCCCCAAGTTCCCTCTGGTCCTGGTGTTTCAGCACAGAAGAAACCCTCAAGGCAGCTCCAATGTTCCCTCTTCTTTGGAACACTTTGAAGCCTTGTATTGATAGTTTTTGTTCTTCTTGTTGCTTTACTTTTAAGGAACAGGTTCAACTTATTTAAGTAAATGAACAATGTCACTAAAAATGTTAAATCTGCAAGCCAGACTTTATTGTCAAGCTCAGACCCAAATTTTGTTTCCCATACTATGTCACAAAACACATAAAATCTTTTCAACATTTGGCGTTGACTTAGTCTCTAACTTCCAAAAAGTAAAGGATGGGGGCTGGAAAGATGGCTCTGTGGTTAAGAGCACTAGATGCTGTTCAGAAGACCCGGGTTCCATTCCCGGAAACATGACAGTTCACAACCTAGAGCTCCAGTTCCAGGGTGTGCGATGCCCTCTCTGGCCTTTGAAGGTACCAGGCACACGTGGTGTACATAGATGAAGCAGAACACTTACACAAGTGAGTCCTTTAAAAAATAAGTGATACTCCGTAGACAGCGTCCACACTATTCTGGAATTCTTGGAAATGTTAATGATGTAATCTGTTGATCCTTAGGAAATTCAGTCTTAAAGATGATTTGCTTGACAAAAAAGCACTTTCCTGCTTTTGTGCCTAACTTTTTTGGTGATCTGTGCAATGGTACTTGATTAAACATGCACTTTGGGTGCCAGTCACATTATTTTCCATACAGTTTACTGGTCCCTCTCTTCTGTCTCCCATCCACACGCACTGCCAGTAACTATGCCAGATATGATGACAGCAATCAAAGAAAAACACCTGAGCATGCCTGTTTTGTATAATACTAACATTTTTACATTTATTCTGTGTTTATGAGTGCTTTGATTGCACGCATATGATCTGTGCCACAGGCATGCTTGGTGCCTATGGAAGTGCTGCGTGTGGCTGCTGGGTATCAAATGTTCTTTGCCACTGAGCCAACTCCTCAGCCCTGATAAAACCTTTTATTTAGTTGAGCCTTTTAATGGCAACGAAGTCATTTCTTCGGTCAAATTATTTTGCCTAATGAGGCCCAACTACCATTCATAGTGATCTGCCTGGTTGCTGAGGTTAAAGCCATGTACCAGCATGCCTGGCTTTCAATGATTATTTTAAATCCAGTGTAGGCTTGTACACACGTCAGTGCAGTGCCCGAAGATGCCAGAAGAGGGCATCAGGATCCCCTGGGGTTGAGGTTTTCAGGCTTGAGAGCAACCTGATGTTGCTTTGTGGTGGGAACTCAACTTGGGTCTTCAGCAAGAGCAGCAAGAGCTCTTAGCTACTAAGCTGTCTCCATGCCTCAGAGCTGAAATAAGCAACGTGGCATTAAGCTTTCATCAACGGAGATACCCCAATTTGGGACTCGTGAACTACAGGACCATTTCACTCTGATACACAAAGACCCTCCAAGTGAAGTCCATTAGCTAAAACCTCCAGTGCCAAGACTGGTAGACGTGAAGCAGCTCTCTCTGGGCCTCAGAGAGTTAGAGGAATAAGTCAGGTGCTGGAGATTCCTAACACTTGCCATTAACCCAAGAGGTCACAGAAATCAGTGAATTCCATCATTTATGGGGGTGGTGGGCCAAAATACTGTTTGTTTGTTTGTTTGTTTGTTTTTCCCCCTTTCCCTCAGACACTGGCCAGAAGGAGTCACTAGCTGATAGTTAGGTGCCTGGATACTGGGTAGAAACTACATTACCCATAATACTATGCCAAGGGAACCACTGGAAAATGGGGTTGAGGTGGGTAGGGTAGATAAAGTAGTGACATCTGGGCTGGTGAGGGCTCTGTTTCAGCTGGTTTAGGAGTGTGCAGCCACGTCCAGGTCTGCTTCCTACAGCACAGCAAGGAAGAAAGACCTGGTCCACGTGACAGCTGACACTTCCTGTCCTCCGTATCAGACCTCCCACATAAAAGCACCCAGTGGCTGGTGACAGAGTGACAGGTCCTGAAGTTCTTGGCTTAGGGGTGGCAGAATGTGGAAGGGTTTCAAGACGACAGTGCTTGGATATAAGTGAGTTAGGAAAGTTCCAGAAAGCTCAAGTGCTTGTGCCTCATCAGAACTGAGAGCTGGGAATCAGGCTCCAGGTGAGAATGGCAGCCCAAGGAACTGAGTTTCCATCCTGAGGGTGTGTGTGTGTGTGTGTGTGTGTGTGTGTGTGTGTGTGTGGTGTATGGTGTGTGTGTATGTGTGTGCGTGGTGTGTGTGTGTGTGTGTGGTGTCTGAGTATGTGTTGTGGGTAGTGTGTGTGTGTGATCTGTCTGTGTGTGTGAGTGTGTGTGGTGTGTGTGTGTGTGGTGTCTGAGTATGTGTTGTGGATAGTGTGTGTGTGTGATCTGTCTGTGTGTGTGAGTGTGTGTGTGCATGTACGTGTGTGTATGTGGTGTGTGGTGTGTCTGAATATGTGTTGTGGGTAGTGTGTGTGTATGTGTGTTGTGTCTGTGTGTGTGTGTATCTGTATGTGGTGTGTTTGAGTATGTGTGGTGGTAGTATATGTGGTGTGTCTGAGTATGTGTTGTGGGTAGTGTGTGTGTGTGATGTATCTGTGTGGTGTGTGGTGTGTGGTGTGTCTGAGTATGTGTTGTGGGTAGTGTGTGTGTGTGTGTGTGTGGTGTGTCTGAGTATGTGTTGTCAGTAGTGTGTGTGTGTGTGTGTGTGTGTGTGTGTGATGTGTGTGTGTGTATGTGGTGTGTGTGTGTGTCTGTGTGTGGTGTGTCTGAGTATGTGTGGTGGTAGTATGTGTGGTGTGTCTGAGTATGTGTTATGGTAGTGTGTGTGTGTGTGTGTGTGTGTGTGTGTGTGTGTGTGTGTGTTGGATCCTCCTGGACCTAGAGTTACAGATGTTTGTGAGCTGCCTGATGTGGATACTGAATTTAGGCCCTTTACACAAACAGAAACACGGTCTTAACCAGTGAGCCATCTCTCCAGGTCTGACAGTGTTTAAAAAGTATTATGTATACATGTAAGTATGCATTTTCACATGTGTACCAAGGAGCGTGCATGCCACAGAATGCGTATGGAAGGCAAGAGGATGAATTGCAGGCTTGGGCCTCTCCATCTTTATCAGATTCTAGGACTGAACTCAGATCATCAGGCTTGCAAGGGCAGAGCCCTACCCACTGAGCCACACCTCCTCTCTAGGAACTGATCATTGTATGTCCTTAGTATTGATGGCCTCTGAGATGTGGTTGGGGAGGGAATAAATAATGTAGAGAAATCCAAGAAAATGGGGTGTTAGGAGAGTATTTGAGATCTTTCATGACAGATTATGTTTAAATGTGTTCAATTATTTTCACCCATGTGTTTGAGGATCAAGCCCAGGTCACCAGGCTTACAAGGCAGGCGAGTCTTTCCTCACCATGCCGTCTCACTGACCTGTGACCCTGTGTGTGGATGATATCGTTTGGCACATGACCTGCTTCTGTGTTCTGCACCCTAGAGCAAGGCATGGGCGAAGATGGGCATCAGTGGTTTTATGGGCTGGGGAGGAGGCAGTTGAAGGGTATATATGTGACACAGACGGAAGGGTGGTGACCATGGAAGATGCTTGTGGTGGACCTAACTGTTCACACCATGCTAGGGCTGTCTCCTTCACTCCAAATTTAACCGCTTAAGTCACTAAGAAGTTATTATCTCTCCATTTTAATGCTCGGGATGGCGGGCACTGCTTGGCTCAGGCTCCGATGGTGTTTCAGTCGAACTGTCAGGCAGAGCTCCGGTGTCATCTGAAAGCCTGTCTTTGGAAGAATCTGCTCGCAAGGATGCGGGTTGTTGAACAGAGAGCCTGGCCTGGTTCCTCAGATTGTGGAAGGTGACTTCTGTTTTAGCAGGTGACCGAGAGACTGGTCCCAAAGGCTATATTCCATTTTCCTTGTGTTTGAGTCAGTGAGCCAGCCTGTTGCCGAGGCTGCTGTGAGTGCCAGTGTAGTAGCAGGTAGGGAAGAGTGAGAGCCATCTTCCAGGCTTCCCTGCACAGGACTTTACACCAACTCAGTCCCGTATCCGTGTGGTCCCTTTTTGGTGACACAGGCTTTCTCCGAATCCCTATGTAGCCAATGCAGCCCAAGTGAATGTCTTACCCAATCCTGTCCCTTCTGTGGATAATCTTCTGTAGTCTAATGGTTTGGTTCCTGGACCTCTTAGTGGGAAAATAATAAATAAATAAACAACTCTTGGGGCTGGAGAGAAAGCACAGCAGCAAAGATCACTTGATTCCCTCCAAGTCCTCAGTTTCTAGCATCCACATCCAGCGGTTTATGCCGCTGGTAATTCCAGTTCCCGGAGATCTGACATGTCTGTGGACCTTTCCAAGTACCTGCATGCATATGGCGTACATGCAAACACTCTGGCACAGACATACACAAACATGTTTTTTTCTTTTTGAGACAGGGTTTCTCTGTGTATCCTTGGGTGTCCTGGAACTCACTCTAGAGATCAATCTCACCTTGAACTTAGAGATCCCCCTGCCTCTGCCACCTGAGTGTCAGGATAAAGGTGTGTACCACCATGCCTAGCATTTTTTTCTTAAGTAATTTAAAAATCAAATTTATTGTTATTGTCATTTGTACAAATATTCTCTCCTTTTGCATGTTCTTTAGCTGTTGCTGTAGACTCTTCTACAAGAATCTCTCTGGGGGCTCTTATTTATTTTTATTTTTTAAAGATTTATTTATTTATTATATATAAGTACAGTATACCTGTCTTCAGACACACCAGAAGAGGGCATCAGATCTCATTACAGATGGTTGTGAACCACCATGTGGTTGCTGGGATTTGAACTCAGGACCTCTGGAAGAACAGTCAGTGCTCTGCATCCCACATCTGCCCTTTTCCTCCTCCCATTTGCCTCTAGGAGGGTGCTCCCTCACCCACGCACCCACTCCTACCCCGCTGCTCCAGCATCCCCCTGCAGTAGGGCATCAAAGCTCCACAGGACCTAGGGCCTCTCCTTCCACTGATGTCAGACAAGGTCACCTCCCTGTACATTCTGTGGTTGGTAGTCTAGATCCTGGGAGCACTGGGTGGTCTGGCCAGCCAACACTGTTCTTTCTATAGGGTTGCAATTCCCATTCGCTCTCCAGTCTTTCTGCCAGCTCCCCCACTGGGGCCTTTGAGCTCAGTCTAATGGTTGGCTCCAAGCATCCACATCTTCATTGATCAGGTTCCTGTCAGCAAGCAACTACCTCTTGGCAACAGCAATAGTGTACGGGTTTGGTGTCTGTAGACAGGATGGATCTTGAGGGATCTTTTATAGACCCTGATATTTTGTTTCCTTGTGACATAGGCCTGCCTTTCTCAGTTACCTCTTTTCTTTCCAGCTTTTTTTATTTTTGGTTTTCAGGATGATTTTTCTGTGTAGCTGTGACTTTGTATGTAGCAGAGTAAGCCAACCTTGAACTCGGAGATCTCCCTGCCTCAGCCTCTTGAGTGCTAAAATTAAAGCTGTTTGCCATCAACTCCCAGCCAGATTTTTGTCTTAAAGATTCATTGTAGCTGTTTTTTTGGAGAAGGGCCATGCGACAAGGTACCCATTACTTTAGTCACAGTGAGATAGTCCTGGTGAAGGTCTTTCCCATGAGAATGAGAGCTTCAGGGGTGTCATATTGGAGCTGTATTCAGATCACACCTCGATCTTGAGGACCTTGAGCTATTTTACTGTTTAGTAATGTTTCCTGCCAGTGCAGTGTGTGGTGTTCTAGTCTGTGTCACGTTCTTCCCTCTCCTGTTCTATGTGCTGTTCTTCCATCCCCGTTCTAGTCTCTGTCCTGTTTTTTCATCCCCATTCTAGTCTATGTCCTTTTCTTCTGTCCCCATTCTAGTCTATGTCCTGTTCTTCTGTCCCCATTCTAGTCTATGTCCTTTTCTTCTGTCCCTGTTCTAGTCTATGTCCTGTTCTTGGCTCTTTCCCACTTGTCCTTCTGTTATGCATCCCTTGTCCATTTTCCTTCTTTTTTTGTTCTTTATGTCTCACAGACTGTTCTTTACCTACAGTGACTGTTCAGTAACACTAACCTGCTTTAACGGGAAACAGGTTCGAGTATTTGAGAAACCTTTGGAGTCAGGATTTGTTCTGAGCAGAATTACCTTCCGACGGAGCTCATTCAACACGAGTAGCCAGCCTCCTGCTGAGAATCTCCCCCCCCCCCCATGAAAATCAGTTACTACTTCTCCATTCTGTATGCCATACACCATGATAGATCTGAATTCAGTGTTAAAGTTCCTCCATTTTTGACCCTTTCACTGTGCTGCTGCTGCTGCTGCTGCTGCTGCTTCCCCCACAGCCAACGTGCCCTTTATCAGCTCTCCTTCGCTTTCGGGCGGTTGGCATGAGGCCGATAGCAAGCAGACACTTGGACAGAGCGAGCCCACAGGAGGGCCACAGAGCGAGCCCACAGGAGGGCCACAGAGTGTTGGCTGCTGAGTCAAGTCCGTCCACTTGAAGAGCCCACCCGTGGGAGGACTGTGACCTAACGCTGTGCTGGGAGCCTTCACAGACACCTCCCATCTTGGAAAACCCTCCCTGAACACCTTCACTCCTCTTGATGGTCAGATGCCTCTTCTTTCTGAGGTGAAACCCTTTTGATGCCTGCTGGAAATGTGGAATTTGTGGAAATATGCTCGAGAAGCCTGCTCTTTTTAAACCCAGGAACATCCACAATAGAGAACCATCCTATGGATGTCAGGAGTGTAGTGAGACCTTCACTCACCTGTCCCATGTAAAAATACAGCAGAAGTTTCACACGAGAAACACACATTTCATATAATGGATGTGGGAAGATCCTCAGCCACGGTGACACACTTATTCAACATTGAAGACGTCATACTGGAGCAAGGCCTTATGTGTGCAACAAATGTGGAAAATTGTACCTTCCTAGTGCCCACATTGAGCACAAGAAAGTTCATACTGGTTGGAGACCTTTTGAGTGTAGTCAGTGTGGGAAAAACTTTGGCTGCAAAAACACACTTATGACTCACTGGAAAATCCACACTGGAGAAATTCATACTAGAGGAGAGCCTTATGTGTGTAGTGAATGTGGGAAATTTTTTAGTTAAACGATAGCCTCATTTTTCACCAAAAAGTTCACACTGGGGAGAAGACATGTCCACAGTGAACACGGAAGAGCCAACACGCGAAGTTCTTACCTTGTATGGCATTAGAAAGTGCACACGGAAACAGAAAACCTCCCAAGTGTAACAGCTTTGGAGACCATTAAGCTGAATCTCTTAAAGTTGTTTTTAACACAAGGAAAAAATTGTCCTGGAGAAAAGCCCCATGAAACGGGAAATTGGCTGTTTTTTTTTTTTTTTTTTTTTTTTTTTTTTTCCAAGCTAATAGACTAATAGTTAAAGCTCAGTGAGTATTTTCTACGGAGCAACCAGCATCCTGAAGGTTAACCTTGTCTGTCCGTCTGTCTGACTCTCTCACAACTCTCCCTGCTGTCCTGGAACTTACTGTGTTGTCCAGGCTGGCCTGGAACTCACGGAGGTCCACCTCCCTCTGGCTCCCCGCTGGGATGAAAGGCATGCACCACCATAGTCCCACTAACCGTGTAACGTCTAGGATGCTTTCCTGAGCTGTGTGAGCTCTAAGCTGTTCAAGGCTCTTGGCATAGTGATGTCACTGCCAAAGCGTATAGAAGCCATTCCACTCTCACCAGCATCTGTCACCAGTTGTCCGTCCTGCTCTGTGAGGGTGACATGTGCTGTCCCCTCCAGGGCGTCATGAATGACGTGAGCCCATTGAGGGTTCCCTTCACAATTAGGTTCCGAGCAAACAGCTAGTTTTGGCCTAAAAGGAACCCATGTAAGGTCCACTGCAGATATCCAGACAGTTCCTCATGGAAAGGGTGACCCGTGACAGTAATCTTGCGAGACTACGACTTCGAACCTTCGTCACTGTTGTTTTGCACAGTAGCAAAGGAATATTGTTGTTCGTTTTTAGTTCTGTCTACAGTGTGGGGTAGCGCAGTGTGGGGAAAAGGTTGGTTTCCACCCACAGAGGGAGGAACACTCATGGGTACAATCTTGGGAAGTTCTTAGTCTAGTCTAGACATAATGTGCCCTGTCACTGGGGTCCTACTAGAAACCACTGAAGAACTTTGTGTGCTAAACCATATGCTAGGATGTAATGATCCTCTGTGATCCCCGTGTTCATTCCAAAGAACGCATAGTAGGCATGAAAACTTCATTTGCTTTTGGAAGCAGTGTGAATCGGCCCCCTTTGATGCCATATGTTCCCCATCGTGCCTAAGAGGTGACTATCTTTTGGATCTGTTCAGTACAGAACAAGACTCTGGTTTTCTCAGCTGTATAGAGAAGTGTCCATAACCTACAAAGTGGGGTGGGTACCAGGAGTGGTGCAGGAACACTGAGATGATGGGGGTGGGGTGACTTTGGTAGACAAAAGATTTGTTCATTGGAAAGGATCTTCCACAAATGTGTGTGTACTTATAGCTACGTGAGACGAATGTTCAGAAAACCTCTGAGCCCTTGTCTTTGGCAGAGTAAATTATCTAAAGCAATGGTTCTCAGCCTATGGGTCACGACCTTTTGGGGGGCTCAAACATTCCTTTTGCAGGGGTCTCCTAAGACCCCCCAGAAAACACAGATATTTACATTATAATTCTTAACAGCAAAGCTACATGTATGAAATAGCAATGAAATAATTTTATGGTTGGGGGTCACCCCAACAGGAAGAAGCATACTGAAGTGCCACAGCATTAGAAAGGTGGAGAGCCCCCGCTCTGAGGATTTGTGGATTTCTTTTCCATCCTGATGCCAAGCGCATAGCCACCGCGTCTAGGTTGGAATCCAGGACTAACAGCAGAGGATGGGTTTCTAGAACTCAAGAGAGCCTCCCAACGACCAAAGTGGGCATGGACATTTTTGTCAACAAGTCAGGCGTGACTCTCCTAAATCGTGAAGGGTGTGTTATGGTGCAGCTAAACTACTCGCCAGCTCTGAGCCTCTAAAAACAACAGGCATACAGGTTGTATTGGGAATTAGTTGTGCTTTTTAAAGGAATGAGAAACTAATTGTAACTACTACATGGAATAGTTGGCCTCATAAATACTGGCAGAGTTAAACTTTCAGTTGGTACCATCTTGGTACATCTATTTGGGGGCAGTGGGTGTCAAGAAAGGGTTACTTTGTGTAGCCATGGCTGTCCTGGAACTTACTCTGTAGACCAAGCTGACCTCCAACTCAGAGATCTGCCTGCCTCTGCCTCCTAAGCACTTGGATTAGAGGCATGTACAACCACTGCTTGATCTATATTTTTTTTTAGGAATGCACAAATATCCAAGCTGCTGGGATTATATTTTTCCTGGGGAAATGGCTCAGCGATTAAGAGCACTGGCTGCTCTTTCAGAGGTCCTAAGTTCAGTTTCTAGTAATCATGTGGTGGCTCACAACCATCTGTAATGGGATCCAATTCCCGTTCTGAGGTGCACAAAGACAGAGTGCTCATCTACATGAACTACATGAATACATGAATTTTTAAAAGTCAGTGTCAGCTCTATATTGATTGGCATGACACAGCCCAGCGGTAAGTAGAGCCACCATCTCAGGGTAGCACCCGTAGCCGACTTGTATGTTTCTAGAAATGTACTTATTAACAACATTACTGGTGAATGGTTAACACACAGTGAAATACAAATACGTAAATTATAAGATGTGTGCTTGTTCACCGTGTGAATACACCTGTGAAGTCACAATGCTCAGGATCATATATCATGGCTAAAGCGATGGCTCCGTGGTCAAGATCGCTCACTATCTGTTCTTGCAGAAGACCTGGGTTCAGGTCACAGCACAGACACAGCGCCTGTAATTCCACCTTCAGGAGACCCAGTGGCCTCTTTGGACACTGGCACACATGTGGCATACAAATACAAGTAAAAACCAAGCTTAAGGAAAGATAATGTGCGTATTCAAAGTGTTCCTCTTTACTGTTACCGTCTCTCCCTAGACTTCCCACAACCGAAGACATATGAAAGCCGCTTGTAGAATTTAGCAGTTGATCTGGCTTATGTGTGTGTGTGTGTGTGTGTGTGTGTGTGTGTGTGTGTGTGTGTTTTCTGTTTGTTTGTTCGTTTGTTTTTGTGTGTGTGTGTGTTTTGAGAGAACAGTGTCACTATATCAAAATGCCTGATATAGGGCAGTGATAAAGAATAAAGGAAAGAGCTTTATTACACCCAGGATTCTGGGGAGGAAGGTAAATGGAGACAATGCCGGGAGTGGAACCGGTACGATGAAGGTTCTCAAGTGTGAGAAGAAAGGGCTCAGAGTCTTTAGTCTCCAGACCTGATGTCACCTCCAGGCCAGTGGCTGCGTTCAGATTTTCCCATGTTGGTTCTGGAGTGAGGACTTGTGGAAGGTAACGGGTGGTTATGGAAAGACCCGAAAGTACATCATTTGTGTGTAAGTGTATGGGCACAAGTGTGCTACGTACGGTGCCATGTGATACGTGTGGAGGTCAGAGGACAGCTCTCAGGTGCGCTGTGTCTTCTACCCTGTGGAATCTGGAGACTGACCTCAGTGCACTTGTCTGGGAAAAGGAGTAAGTCAGGCTCTACCTCCACAGCCCACACTGGCCTCAAATGAGATCCTTAAAAAAAATCCTAAAACTAACTTCACCTGGCTCTGTTTGGAAGTCTTCCTTATGCTCTGCAGATCTCAAAGCACCAATGCGCACATATCTAGAGGAACTCCAGGGATGTTCTTGTGGTGGCAGCCCCTGAGCTAACTCACAGGAATAGTTGGTTCAGGGTAAACAGACAATTGGCAAACTCTGACTGCCAGGAGAATAAGTTATAGATTCAAGTTCTCTTTTTATTATAGGCTTAGAGCTCTCTGAAAAATGGGGTTTAAAGATAGGAGGTCACACGGGCTACAGCCCTGGAGGAATAGAACTCAGTAAATCTGATAGATTGACTGAAATAAACTTTTCCTGCTGTACAGTGTAAATGATGAAACAAATAAAAGTGGTTATATAGTGAGAGAAGTCAGGCTCTAGTATTTGTTATTCATAAAAAGACCGGTTCAAATATTCTCTGTTTGGAATGCTTTAAAACTACAAACACCTGGGGCTGGAGAGATGGCTCAGCAGTTAAGAGCGCTGACTGCTCTTCCAGAGGTCCCGAGTTCAAATCCCAGCAACCACATGGTGGCTCACAGCCATCGGTAATGGGATCTGACGCCCTCTTCTGGTGAGTCTGAAGACTGCCACAGTGTATTCACATACATACATAAAAAACAAACAAACCCTACAAACACTGCCAGTCTAAAAACAGCTGTCATAAATAAGTGTGTTTGCTTTGGAGGAGACATTCTTTAGATTTTCTAAATTGGACATGTAGGGCTGGTAAGAATAAAAGTCTGTTCTGTTTATATTCTCTAACTGTAACTTAGCTTGTAACCCTGTACAGCTGATGGAAAATAATCTGAACCACTAGGATATCATTAGTTTGTCTTTGTTCCTGTAGAACTTGAATAAACAAAGAAGCATCTGGTTTACAGTCAGTCAGAGCCACAGAAGCCTGATAGGTAGCCAGAGATTCGATTTCTCCAGAGCATGGTGTGGCTCCCGCGCTCTTCCTTACCTCTTCCCGAAGCAAAGACCCTCCCGGCCCCGCCCCCTCCAGGGAGGCCCCGGCTATGGTCTGTTGGCTTTAAACTTGTGATCCTCTCAACTTATTTTAGTCTCCCTATTGCTTGGATTTACAAAGTGTGTGCCTCAGCTTTTGGCTAAGAATTTTTTTTAAACGGTGTCACCCGCTACTAAGTTGTTAAAAAAATGGGTTATTTGGTTTTCCAGAGGCTGTCCAGAGGATCAAATCAAGGGCTTTTTCAGGTTGCTATTTTTGCTTTTCAATTTTTAAATTTTATTTTTTATTTCATTTTACTTAATTTATTTTGAGACATGGTCTCTCTATACAGCATTGGCTATCCTGGAACTAACTTCAAATCTGCCTTCCTGGCTCTGCCTCCAGTGTGCTGGGATTAAAGCTGTGCACTGCCCTGTCCTGCGAAGGCGCTGTTCTGGACGTGCTTTAAGCAGAACATCGAGTCACGGAGGGCAGAAGGCGGCTGAATCCACAATCTGGAGCCTCCAGGAAAGTGTAGATGGCACAGAAATAATTATGGCTCATTTTTGCAGGAGGCTTGACTTTTAAGGAGCAGAGGATTCAACCAAGATATTAGATACTCCACCTGTGGGTTTGGCTGGCCCCAGGAACACTCTCTGGTGAAAGAAAAAAAAGTCTTTAGGCTGGCTAGTAACATATGTTAGAGCAGAGTAAGTGCTTTTCCTTGCCACACTTCAGGGCTAGATGGGATGATTTAGGGCTGTGGTCATGACACTCAGCAGTCACTGGCCTGAGAACACTATTACAGGTAGAACACTATTGCAGGTAGAACACTATTGCAGGTAGAACAGTATTGCAGGTAGAACAGTATTGCAGGTAGAACAGTAGATTGCAGGTAGAACAGTATTGCAGGTAGAACAGTATTGCAGGTAGAACAGTATTGCAGGTAGAACAGTATTGCAGGTAGAACAGTATTGCAGGTAGAACACTATTGCAGGTAGAACACTATTGCAGGTAGAACAGTAGATTGCAGGTAGAACACTATATTGCAGGTAGAACACTATTGCAGGTAGAACAGTATTGCAGGTAGAACAGTATTGCAGGTAGAACAGTATTGCAGGTAGAACAGTATTGCAGGTAGAACACTATATTGTAGGTAGACATGGTTACAGTTGGAACTTGACTTGTTTGCTTCTCCCCTCTGTATGCTGCATTGCCAGAGGGCCATCTATACATTATAACACCAGATAACAAACATTATTCTAAAAGTGTGCATCCAGAAGACAACTAGAAATAAAGTTAGTAAAAAACATTAAGTATTTCATACTTGCAATTAATTTACTTTTAAGTACTTGTTTATCTTGATGCCATATCTTTTAAAAGCTTGAAAAGCTAAACATATATACTCATTTCAAAACTGTACTACATTTGTACTTAACTTACTAAGCCCAATTCCATAGCTAGCAATAGCTAATGTGTTAATGTTTGGTATCTATATAAACACAGAAAGATGGAAATCATTGTTTTAACAGATGAGCCTCAGAGAGTTTGGTTCTTTCAGAGCCACAGCTCTCCTAACAAGCTGTCAACACTGCCATCTAAGGAGGTGAATTTATATTATCAGCTTGAGATCAGTATGTCCTCAGCCTTTGTAAGGTGGCATCACAACCCTGCCAGGTTATGGTGGTAGAGGTAGGTAGATCTTCTGTAAGGTTGAGGCCTACCTGGCCTATAGAGAGAGTTTCAGGCCAGTGAAGATCTATGTAGTAAGACCCAGTCTCATGAAATAAATAATCAAAACAAAAGCCAAACAACTTGGCTTATGGTTTCTATGATGGGAGCCATTTCTCATAACTTTCCTCTTTTCTCTGGACCCCTTGCCTTTGGTGATGATAGAAATGGAACCTGCACATTCCAGTAGAAGGGTTTATACTCTCTACCCACCTCACTTACTCCCAGATGGCCTTAGCAACTCCATTTAGGGAAAAGTGGGGGCTAGAGAGATATCTCAGCAGGTAAGAGCATACCCTACTCACACAGAGAACCAGAGTTTGATTCGTAGCACCAATGTCAGGAGCTTGCAATTGCCTGTAGCTCCACTCCAGGAAGCTGCATACAGTTTATAATATGCAGCTGTGAGGACATTTGAAAGCTAAGATGCTGTCAGGGTAGCCTCCTGGTTTTAGGTTTTTGGGAAAGTGAATGGATGCTCTTTGAACTCTGATTGAGTACGCCAGCATGCAGTATCAGAAATCTTCATGGGGAAGTCAAGAGTGAGGTGCTTTAGGGTGGGGTTTTTTTGTTTGTTTGTGTGTTTTGTGATACAAGTGTTCTAGAGATTACTATCTCAGGGGTTCAAGTGTGAGAAATATACATGGAGTTTGGTTTGTGGACTGGAATGAACCTGTGGGTTGAAATTGGGGAGCAACATCCCTACTGGGCCGATGGCATTCCTTATGGATTAGAGGTGAGAAGGCTGAGACCCGAGTCTCTCAGGTGGACACATGGATGACATTGATAAAAGTCACAAAATCAGTTGAGGTGTAAAGAGTCTTGAGAGATAAGTGCAATTGGACTTTAAGTGAGATTTTGACCTTGAGAACTGGCTAAGAGTCAGGATGTACAATTTGGGAACTGGAAACAGTGACATCCGTCCATAGGCTTGAGCGGCTGGCTGAGAAGTGAGAAAAGGCTTCAGGCCTGGCACTACAGAACTTTGGGGGCTGGCTTGGAGGTTGGATGTGTTTACCGTGTGCTGTGTGTTTCTGGCAGGTTATGAGGTGATAGGAAAGTGAGCAGGGCGTGGGGTGAACTGCAGGGATGGAAGACCTGGGGCTGTCAGTGAAGGGCAGCTCCAAAAGGCTGACTTTGAATAAGAGAGAAGGACAGGAGAAGATGGAGGCTTAGAGGTCAAAGGTGTCAGAGGAAGACTGGGCAAGCAAGAGGGAAAAGCAGCAGTGTGAGCAGTACCTGCAGCTCTCAACGACACTGGGAAGGTGCACAGAAAATCAAGCAGCAGAGGGAAGAGAGAGGAAGGTGGAGCCATGATTGAACCCGAGTGATCGAATATAACAGATATATTAGATATAGATATATCATTGCATAGTTTTTATTTTATGAGCATTGATTGGTGTTTTGCCTGTATGTATATGTATATGTATATGAGAGTGACAGATACCCTGGACCTGTGGTTACAGGTACTTGTAAACTTCCATGTTTCTACTGGGGATTGATCCCAGGTCCTCCAGAAGACCAGCCTGTGTTTTTAACCACCGAGTCATCTCTCCAGACCCCGGAAGTATGTATTCTACATTTATCCAAGGAGCACTCTAATGCCACATAATGCAGAGTCATTGATGAAAAACCAGTCTTTTCAGGAGTTTTAGAAAACAGAGCGAAGGCTGGGAATGTAGCTCAGTTGGTAGAGGGCTTGCCAGTGTGCATGGAGCCCTGGCTTGTTTCTCCCTTGCTGTGATAAAATACCAACCGAAAGCAACTTGGTGGGGGGAGAATTTATTTGGCTTTCACATCCTGAATCCATTCAATCACGAGGAGCATCAGGGCAGGAACTGTGGCCGGAGGAATGCTGCTTACTAGCTTCTTATGGCTTGCTCAGCCAGCTTTCTAATGCGAGCCAGGACCTCCTGCCTAGGGAATGGTGCTGTCCACAATAGCCTGGGTCTTCCTGCATCCATCGTCAATGAAGAAAATGCCTTCGCAAGCATGCCCACAGGACAATCCAGAGGAGGCAAATCCTCAAGAGAGATTTCCCTTTCCCAGACATGTCTAGGTTTCTGTCATGTTGACAAAAACTAACTAGCCCGCCTGGGTTTGATCCTTAGTTTTCCATGACCTCAGTATGGAGTCGCAGGAGAACTAGAAGTTAGGGATGATCCTTGGCTATGTAGCAAACTCAAGACCAGGTTAGGAGGCCCAAGATCTTGTCTGTTCCCCTTCCTTCCCTAACTTGATAAAAAGAGTCTGGAGTGAGGAAGAAGCCCAGGCCATAGCCTTTCCTGGAATTCCTAGGGAGAAGATCCGGTACAGGCAGGTGGCCAGGAGAGGTCCACCATACCCAAGGCAAGGCTGTCTAGTACCTGGCCCTGTGCTGACTTAGGATAAGGGAAACACTGGATTGATCTGAGAGTCAGACGTGGCTGTTGAGAGATGGGCTGTGCACAGCATGGGAGATGTGAGCAAACCTCACTGTTATTTTAGGCCAATAAGGCCTGTTTGAAATGAAGCTGCTTGTCTTTTAAACTCTCTGCTGTGGCTGGGCTCTGTGGCCTTTGATATCGAGGGCTGTGCAGGAGGAACAACAAATGGTTTTAGAACTCATGGCATATGGTCCACCGGTTAGCACAACTGAGATGTTTGTGCCTCAGAGAGGCAGGGGACCAGCTCAGGACTACCTGTCCTGAGGACTTCACTCTGTGGTTGGGTTTTGCTCTGCTGGTTGCTTTTACACCCCTCTTAACCTAAGAACTGTATGAAAGCTCTAAGGGCCCTTCCAGCCCCTCACTGGGCAATATCTCTGACACTCACAATAGTAATGCTTGATCTTTTTTAGTCATTGCTGCCTGAGCAGACCAATGATTTAATCACCACCCTAGGAAAGGAAGTAGAGATGTAGATTGTCAGCTAAGACATGATCCTTAGAAAGCGTTTGGAAGACTAAAACGTCAGTGAGCCTGGGATAAGATGTTTTTGTTAGTGGGTCTGATGTAGAAAATCTCAGGAAACAATTTGAAGTTTAGAAAAACATATCTTATTAGTTGAGCTGGGACTTTCTGAGGTAAGGGAACAGGAACAGCGGCAGCACTGGCTGGGGGGACTCTCGCTGAGGCTGGATTGGTGGTGACTAATATCTTGTATCCAGTTTTGCCCTCATCTTCCTGATATGATTTCATAAAATTGCTGATGAATAGATGTGCAGCCTGAGAATTTCAAGTGGAAATGGCTGATTGTTTTTTCATCTAAAAGTTTAGATTTGTGATTCTTGTAAGATTTTTATAAGATTACTTTTTAAGACAAATAATAAAATAATTGATCCTTTCCTTGTAATCGCAAATCCCTGCCAGTCAGTAAAAGAAACTGGCTGAGAAAATTACCTTCTTTGCTTATATTGATAATTTATAACAAGTGGCTTAGTTATGAATGTACACATTGGCTGTTTGGGAATAATTTGTTTTCTTTATCTGTATTATGTAATGTTTTGTCATGTAAAGGTATTGGGAAACAGTTTTTCATAATTATTCACTAAAAGAAAAATAGAATGTAATCACACTGTTATTTCTGTGCTGAGATATATAGACTGTGGGAGGAAAACTGAAGTTGTTAGAACGTGCTTGTTGAAGCTTTGCTCCATCCACAAAACATGTACATGTAGAGTGGTTGGAGCTTTGTTCCATTCAATGTGTGAATGTGCATATGTCTGCCTGTCTGTCTGCCTGCCTGTCTGTCTGTCTGCCTCCTGTATATGTATCTGCATTTATACAGGCACATCAATGGAGATACTCATGAAAACCAGAGATCTTTCCCAGGGGCTGCAGTTACAAGTGGTTGTGAGTCACTGAATATGGATGCTTGGGTCAGACTCACGTCCTGTAGAAGAGCAGCAGTGTTCTTAAGCGCTGAGCCGTCTCCCACCATCTTCTCTGCCATCCTGGGAAAGACAGCCCTCCCTGATGAACGGTCTCGGCATCATTGTCAAAACCACTGAACCATATTTGCCAGGCTTATTATGGGCTGTCTTTTCATTCTCTGTGTATGACAACAATACAGACAGGTTTTCTCATCCTTCTCTTTTTCTTTCCTTCTCCTCCTCCCCCTCCTCTTCCTTTCCTCCTTTCTTCTTGCTCAGCAAGTAGGGGCACTTGCTTCTGAGCCTGGAAACCTACGTTCAACCCCCAGAACACACATGGTAGAGAGAATGGACTCCTTCAGGTTGTTTTCTGAACTGTACATAAAAGTCTTGATATGTACATGTATGTGTGCACATACACCCCTGAATGTAATAAAAAGGGAAGCCCTAAAATATTCTTTCTTAAAGTGGAAGTTTCTGGATATGTCAGGTGATACTGACTCACATGTTCTGCTGAGGCTAGACCCTGTGGGAGGACACGTGATGTTTGGAGAGTATAATAAATCGGCCCCATCAGACAGTGGTGGGTGCTTGCACAGCTAGTTTTGCAATGCATCTTTGGTCTGGAGTCTTTGTCTTTGTTGAGAGGCACAGCAGGCAGAGAACTTCTGGCATCTTGGCTGCTCCTGGTCCACCCTCACGGAGAGTGGGGAGTGGGGGGTGGGGGGTTGGGGAGTGGGGGGTGGGCAGTTTCTGCTGGATTGTGCCACTGCTGCTGATTCTTGTTTGCTGTTCTGATACTGCTGAACTGGACTGCTGGAATTCTAACAGATGGAGGATGAATAGCCCCAAGGAGCTACTTCTAAAAAGGTCCACAGCCCCTTGTCCTATCTACCATCTTTTCTCCCCTACCTTTGGATGGTGGGCTAGAAGCATTTGAGAACCCTTTTTAAAAGTAGGTTAAAATAAAACCCCTAAGCCTACAGGCACTCTCTGGCCAGCAAGACTGCTCACTAGACAAAGGTGTTTGTCGACAAGCCTGACAATGACTTGTGTTTGATCTTCTGGCCCCACAAGGTAGGAGAGAACAGAGTCTGGAGAATTATTATCTGGTCCACATATGTGAACCATGGCACATACACACACAGCAAATAAATAAATAAATAAATAAATAAATAAATAAATAAATAAATAAATGTAATTATTTAAAAACTCAGTTCAAGAGGTTGGTGGTGGTGGTGGTGCAAGCCTTTAATCCCAGCAAGAGGCAGAGGAAAATGAATCCCCATGAGTTTGAGGCCAGCCTGGTCCTTAGAGCTAGTTCCAGGACAGCCAAGGTTACACAAGAAACCCTGTTTCTAAAAAAAAAAAAACCAAAACAAAAACAAACAAAACCCAAACACACACAAAAAATCAGTTCAATACTACATGAAACAAATAATTTATCATTATCAAATGGGGGATTTAGTTCTGAAACTCAGGTTGGAGTAACATGGGGAAATCAGTTTACTATAGTCCAAAAAAAAAAAAAAAAAAAAAAAGGTAAGACAAAACAAAAAACCAAGCTCACATACTATTTTACTTATCAGTATCTAGAAACAAAAGACAGAATCCTGGGCTAGAGAGATGGCTCATCAGTTAAGAGCATGGGTTATTCTTCCAGAGGTTCTGAGTTCAATTCCCAGCGACCACATGGTGGCTCACAGCCATCTCTAGTGGGTCTGATGCCTGCTTCCTTGTGCACGCAGGTGTCCATGCAGATAGAGCACTTGTGGTGGTGTGAATGGGCTTGGCCCCCATAGTCTCATGTGTCTGAATGCTTGGCCCACAGGGAGTCACGACACTATTAAGATGTGTGCTCTTGTTGGAATAGGTGTCACCTTGTTGGAGGAAGTATATCACTGGGGTGGGATTTGAGGTCTTATGTTCAAGTTCTACTCACTGCAGAACAGACCCTCCTGCTGGCTACCTACAGAAGACATAGAACTCTGAGCTCCTTCTCTGGCCTGCACAGGGCTGTACTTCCTGCGGTGATGATAATGGATTGAACCTCTGAAGCCGTAAGCCAGCCCCAGTTAGAAGTTTTTATTTATAAGAGTTGCTTTCATCGTGACGTTCTTCACAGCAACAAAACCCTAAGACAGCATTTATAACAATAGATAAAGTAAGTGTTAAAAAGATAAAAGAATCCTGAGCAAATCCGAAATCTTTTTTTTTTTTTCACTTCCACACAGTGAGTCTACTTACAGAATGTATCTGAGATTATGGTATGCCATTTCTAGTTTAAGGCTGTAATAGACCCTACAGCTAGATCTTAATGTGACCTCTCTCTAGATCACTTGCTTTAATCACCATCCTTAGTAGAAAAACAAATGACAGGATATTGACTACCAACAAAGAACACTATAAATTACCAACAAATATGTAACAGTACATATCAAACACATACTGGATTATTCTAAGATATGCAAACAATATATATATATTTATATATATTGTTACTGTATATATACATATATGTACACACACACACAGTATATAGGTCAGTGGTTGTCTAGGCATATTTATTGTTGGTTGATGTGAAGGGAATTAGAAGGCTTTGGCTCCACAGGTGCATCTATAATCAAACTCATGAGATTTTTATGCTAATTATGTGTAGCTTATAAATATATATAATTATGTGTTACAAAGGTTAACCCATGTCACAATGACACCAGGACTTAGAATCTTCATAATGTCTACAAGTTCTCACAACAGAGCCACAATGTTGGGAGTTAAAAGGATAAAAATAGATATTTATTTGTTTTATTTGTATAACAATTTTGCCTCCATGTATGTATATGTACCACATGCATGGCTGGTGGCGAGAGGACATCAGAAGCCCTGGAACTGGAATTTCACATGGTTGTGAGTTGTCATGTAGGTGCTGAGAACCAAACTCCACAAGAGCAAGCGCTCTTAAGTCTTGGGTCAGCCCCAACCCTACATTTTTTTTTTTTTTGAACATTTAGGATCTCTTTTCATTTATTTATTTATTTATTTATTTATTTATTTATTTATTTATTTATTGCATTGCAAATATTTTTTAAAACAACTTTATTTTACAAAACAAAGATTAATGTACAGATTTTAAACATTTTTTGCTTAAAATTATACATTTTTGTCAGTATTTTTTTCAGATTTTAAAATAATTTTTACATAAAACTGTATGAATATATTTTTTAGTCAGTACTTGATTTTTTTTAAAGGTTTAATAGTATGCCTTGAAAACTTAATAGTTACAATGAGCGTAAAGTACATGTAAAACAAAATGTAACATGGAAATAGTCAAAGTTTTCTTGTTTTGTAAATATTTTTTTTGGTTTGTTTTGTTTTCTTTATTTCTTGAACTTCATACAGTCTGTGAGTTGTTTCTGGGGCAGTGCAAGCCTCTGCAGTTAGCATCCAACTATCAGTGACTGCATATTATGTCTGTTCTTTTGTGACTGGGTTATCTCACTCAGGATGATATTCTCTAGATGCAGCCATTTTCTTAAGAATTTGGTTAAGTCATTGTTTCTGGTGGCTGAGTAGTATTCCATTGTGTAAATGTACCACAATTTTTGTATCCATTCATCTTCTGAAGGACATCTGGGTTCTTTCCAGCTTCTGGCTATTATGAATAGAGCTGCTATGAACATTGTGGTGCATATATCTTTGTTGTGTATTAAAGTGTCTCTGGGGTATATACCCAGAAGTGGAATAGCTGGGTCTTCAGGTAGTACTATATCCATTTTTTCTGAGGTATCGCCAGACTGATTTCCAGAGTGGTTGTATTAGTTTGCAACCCCACCAACAGTGGAGAAGTGTTCCTCTTTCTCCGCAGCCTAGCCAGCATCTGCTGTCATCTGAGTTTTGGATCTTGGCCAATCTGACTGGTGTGAGGTGGAATCTCAGGGTTGTTTTAATTTGCATTTCCCTGATAGCTAAGGATGACGAGCACTTCCTCAGATGTTTCTCGGCCATTCGGTGTTCCTCAAATGAGAACATTTTGTTTAGCTCTGTATCCCATTTTTTTAATAGGGTTATTTGATTCTCTGATGTCTAGCTTTTTGAGTTCCTTGTACACCTTGGATATCAGGCCTCTATCTGATGTGGTGGTGGTAAATATCTTTTCCCATTCTGTTGGTTGCCGTTTTGTTTTCTTGACAATGTCCTTAGTCTTACAGAAACTTTGCAATCTCATTAAGTCCCATGTGTTAATCTTTCACCTTAGAGCTTGAGCCATTGGTGTTTTGTTCAGGAAATTTTCTCCTGTGCCTATGTGTTCTAAGGTTTTTCCTACTTTCTCATCTAATAGTTTCAGTGTATCTGGTTTAATGTGGAGATCTTTGATCCACTTACACTTGAGCTTTGTACAAGGAGATAAGAAAGGGTCTATTTTCATTCTTTTGCATGATGAGTGCCAGTTGGACCAGCACCATTTGTTGAATAGGCTGTCCTTTTTTCCATTGAATGTTTAAGGCTCCTTTGTCAAAAATCAGGTGACCATATATATGAGGGCTCATTTCTGGATCTTCTATTCTATTCCATTAATCCACATGCCTATTTCTGTACCAGTACCATGCAGTTTTCAGCACAATTGCCTGGTAATATAGCTTGAGGTCAGGGATAGTGATTCCCGCAGATTTTTTTTTTTTTTTTTTTTTGTTGTTGAGGATGAATTTCCCTATTCTAGGTCTCTTGCTATTCCATATGAAATTGCACATTGATCTTTCCAATTCCATGAAGAACTGGGTTGAAATTTTGATGGGGATTGCATTGAATCTGTAGATTGCTTTTGGTAGGATGGCCATTTTTAAGATGTTGATCTTTCCAATCCATGAGCATGGGAGATCTTTCCATTTTCTGAGATCCTCCTCAATTTCTTTCTTTAGAGGTTTGAAGTTCTTGTCATACAGGTCCTTCACTTCCTTAGTTAGAGTCACACCAAGGTATTTCATAGTTTTTGTGACGATTGTGAAGGGTACCTTTTCCCTAATTTCTTTCTCCACGTTTGTCCTTTGAGTATAGGAAGGCTACTGATTTGTTTGAGTTAATTTTGTATCCAGCCACTTTGCTGAACTTGTTTATCAGCTGTAGGAGTTCTCTGGTGGAATATATGGGTTCACTTAAGTACAGTATCATTTCATCTGCAAAGAGTGATGTTTTTATCTCTTCCTTTCCGATTTGTATCCCCTTGATCTCCTTTTTCTGTCTAATTGCTCCAGCCAGGACTTCCAGTACTATGTTGAATAGGTAGGGGGAGAGTGGGCAGCCTTGTCGAGTCCCTGATTTTAGTGGGATTGCTTCAAGTTTCTCGCCATTAAGTTTGATGTTGGCTGTTGGTTTGCTGTATATTGCTTTTATTATGTTTAAGTATGGACCTTGGATTCCTGTTCTTTCCAGGACTTTTAACATGAACGGGTGTTGGATTTTGTCAAATGCTTTCTCAGCATCTAGTGAGATGACCATGTGATTTTGATCTTTGAGTTTGTTTATATGGTGGATTACGTTGATGGATTTCCTTATATTAAACCATCCCTGCATCCCAGGGATGAAGCCTACTTGGTCATGATGAATGATCGTTTTGATGTGTTCTTGGATTCGGTTTGCAAGGATTTTGTTGAGTATTTTTGCATCAATGTTCATAAGTGAGATTGGTCTGAAGTTCTCTTTCCTTGTAGGGTCTTTGTGTGGTTTAGGTACGAGGATTATTGTAGCCTCAAAAAATGAGTTAGGTAGTATTCCATCTGATTCTATCTTTTGGAATAGTTTGGAGAGTATTGGTGTTATATCCCCAATAAATGTCTGATAAAATTCTGCACTGAACCCGTCTGGACCTGGGCTTTTTTTGGTTGGGAGGCTTTTGATGACTTCTTCTATTTCTTTAGGTGTTATAGGGTTATTTAGATGGTTTACTTGGTCCTGGTTTAACTTTAGGATCTTGTATCTGTCTAGGAATTCATCCATTTCCTCAAGATTTTCCAATTTTGTGGAGTATAAGTTTCTGTAGTAGGATCTGATGATTTCTTGAATTTCCTCAGTTTCAGTTGTTATGTCCCCACTTTCCTTTCTGATTTTGTTAATTTGTATACTCTCTCTTTGCCCTCTAGTTAGTCTGGATAGGGGTTTATCAATCTTGTTGATTTTCTCAAAGAACCAACTCTTGGTTTTGTTGATTTTTTCAATGGTTCTTTTTGTTTCTATTTGGTCTATTTCGGCCCTAATTTTGATTATTTCTTGCCGTCTACTCTTTTTGGGTATATCTGCTTCCTTTTGTTCTAGGGCTTTTAGCTGTGCTGTCAGGTTGCTGATGTGAGCTCTCTCCAGTTTCTTTTTGGAAGCACTTAGGGCTATGAGTTTTCCTCTCAGTACTGCTTTCATTGCATCCCGTAGGTTTTGTATGTTGTGTTTTCGTTTTCGTTGAATTCTGGAAAATCCTTAATTTCTTTCTTTATTTCTTCTTTGACCCTGCTATCGTTTAACAGAGCGTTGTTTAGTTTCCATGTGTACTTAGGCTTTTTGTTGTCTTTGTTGTTGTTAAAGACCAGCCGTAGACCATGGTGATCTGAGAGGATGCATGGGAGTATTTCAATCTTCTTATATCGACTGAAGCTCGTTCTGTGTCCAATTATGTGGTCAATTTTCGAGAAGGTGCCATGGGGTGGTGAGAAGAAGGTGTATTCTTTTACTTTAGGATAATATGTTCTGTATATATCTATTAATTTTAGTTGGTTCAAAGTCTCTGCTAGTTTTGCAGTGTCCTTGTTCAGTTTCTGTTTCCATGATCTGTCCATTGGTGAGAGTGGTGTATTAAAGTCTCCCACTATTATTGTGTTGGGTGAAATATACTTTTTGAGCTTTAGTAGGGTTTCTTTTAAGAATGTGTGTGCTTTTGTATTTGGAGCATATATGTTAAGTATTGAGAGTTCCTCCTGACAGATTTCCCTGGTAATGAGTAAAAAGTGTCCTTCCTTATCTTTTTTGATAACTGTTGGTTGGAAATTTACTTTATTCGATATTAGAATGGCCACTCCAGCTTGCTTCTTGGAGCTGTTTGCTTGGAAGTTTTTTTCCCACCCTTTTATTCTGAGATAGTGTCTGTCTTTGTCTCTGAGATGAGTTTCCTGTATGCAGCAAAAGGCTGAATTTTGTTTATGTATCCAGTCTGATAGCCTATGTCTCTTTATTGGGGAGTTGAGTCCATTTATGTTAATAGATATAGTTGTTTCTGTTTCCTGCCATTATTGCTTTTGTGGGTTGAATTGTGTCTGTGTCTTTTTCTTCTTTTAGTTTTCTTGTTTAGGAGTTTTCTTGTTTTTACTAGGCTGTATTTTCCCTCATTGTATTGGGTTTTCCATCTATAATTCATTGTAGTGCTGGGTTTGTGGTCAGATATTGTGTAAATTTTGATTTGTCTTGAAATATCTTCATCTCTCCATCGATGGTGATTGATAGTTTTGCTGGGTATAGCAGCTTGGGCTGGCACTTGTGCTCTCTTAGTGTGTGCATGATGTCTGTCCAGGCTCTTCTAGCTTTCATAGTCTCTGTTGAGAAATCGGGTGTGAGTCTGATTGGCCTGTTTTTTTTTTTTTTTTTTTTTTTTTCAAATTTATGTGTTACATTTTCTTTTCTTCCTTTTTTGGAAGGAAGGGTGTCTTCAGAGACAGCATTTCCCTGTGTAACTCTGGCTGCCCTGGAACTCTCTCTGTAGCCAAGACTGACCTTGGTCTCAGAGATCTGCCTGCCTCTGTCTCCTGAGTGCTGGGATCAAAGTTGTATGCCACCACTGCTAAGGCATTACTTTCTCTCTCTCTCTCTCTCTCTCTCTCTCTCTCTCTCTCTCTCTCTCTCTCTCTCTCTTTTGAGATAGTATTATTGTTTCTTGTCCTGGCTGGTCTTGAACTATTATGTGACATTAATATTTTAGCCTCCTAGCTTTTGAAGCAGTTATGTACCACTATTCCCAGATGCAGCCTGTCAACTGCCAGTTAACATCCCCAACTAATGGTTCTTATCTGCTCCTTTACAGACTCTAGTGATACCTGTCTACCAACGAGGCTTCAGATCCCAGAGGGTCATATTCTCAAGGGGTGGGGAATATGAACTATACTGTGGAACAAGGTACTCAATTTAATCTGTTCCCAGACACCTTAGAGAGTGCTACAATAACCTCTCCCAGAGCTCAGGGTCAGTTAGTCAGTCATATAAATATTCTTAGCCAAGCACTGGATCCCCAAAGATCAGTGTTCTTAGAGTAGCTGAAGCAGCAATGTACTTTAGGCTTACACTAGAATGAGAGTTACTCTCTACCTGAGACACAGTTAAGTTTTTACAAAAATTTTTTATCCTTGAATACCAACAGAGTATAATTTTTTCCCTAAGTCAATGCACAAAATGAATGGATCTCCCATGATTAAATCTACTCTTAAAAATGAGGTTTTAGGGTTAGAGAGATGGCTCAGCAGTTAAGAGCACTGGCAGTTCTTCCAGAGGTCCTGAGTTCAATTCCCAGCAACCACATGATGTCTCCAACCATCTATAATGAGATCTGATGCCTTCTTCTGGTATGTCTGAAGACAGCAACAGTGTACTCACATACATTAAATACATAAATAATTTTTTTAGAAAAAAATGAAGGGCTGGAGAGATTGCTCAGTGGTTAAGAACAGTGACTGCTCTTCCAGAGGTCCCGAGTTCAAATCCCAGCAACCACATGGTGGCTCACAACCATCTGTAATGAAATCTGATGCCCTGTTCTGGTGTCTGAAGACAGTGTACGTTATATGTAATAAATAAATGAATCTTTTTTAAAAATAAAAAAAAATGAGGGTGTTTCAAAGCCAGGCAGGCATTTTCGGCTTTGTTGGAGGCTGGCTGTGGTGCTATGTAAGACCAAGAATGTCCATGCAGACTGGAAACCTGCATAAGTGGCCAGAACATACTAGGGAAAACCAATCCAAACCAAAATAAGATGAACAATGTGGGTCATGTACACACTTAAAACACTGGGAAAGAGTTGGGGCTCTCAAATAGGCTCACAGGCTGAAGGTACTGACTTCTTTAAGCAACAGAGGTGTACCTTTTTAGGTCCACTGGAGTGAACTCTATGCCCTGTCAGTGCCTTGGGCTCTGCAGTGGCAGAATTCTATCAAAGTCTTAAGTTAGGAAATACAGTGTTTCTCCAGAGAGCTTCCCACATACACAGCAGTAAGAATGAACTCAGGGTGCAAGTCCAAATGTACAAGGTCCAGCTTCTGGCTGATGGCTGCACACAGAGACTACCCTTAGCTTTCCTCCAGCATCAGTCATTAGGGTAAGCAAGGGGACAGAATAAGCCTTATTGTGGGTATTTTTGTCAGCGTGATCTTTTCAGTGTTGGATGAGGTAAACCCGAAGTTGAAGAAAGAACTATTCTTCAGTAGCTTTCACAAAATGGAGAAGGGCCCGACTGAGAAGAAACAATATGGAGTATAATGATGATGATGATAATAATAATACTATAGAAGGAGGTTTTTAGTGGTCTCTCCCAATTGGGAGGTCCTTGGTTGCTGGGGACAAGTAAGAGCTTTGCAGATGGGATACATTCCTGCAAATCTAATTGCTACAGGGTAACTAGTGTTTAAGGTTATTGGGGGAATGTATACATAGTATACAATGTATACATAGTTCGTAACATAGTACTTACCACTAGTCCAATGGTTTAAGGTATTAAAGATGGAGCACGGGATGGCCTGGGATAGGTTAGGTGCAGAGGGAGAGATTTAAAATAACTGGAGAGCTGGGCATGGTGGCTGAATGAAAATGAGGACATGGCCATTCCTAGGCATGGTTGAAGAGAAGGGACTTTTTGTTTGATTGCTTTTATTTTTCTGTGTTTTGTTTTGTTTTTTCTAGATATGAGGGCAAGCACAACCAGAGGTATCTGGAAGAATCTAGACTAAACATAGCCAACAGAATAGACTAGGCCCTGAGAGGACAGGAAATCAATAGAGGGAAGAGAACAGAGATGGGGGCAAAAGGCCAAGAAGGCAAAGAGAATCAAGAACCAAGAGACTGTGTAACCAAAATGGCTGAGCTATACAGGTATCAGAGAAGCTCAGAGGAGCTGGAGAGGTTTAGCATAGGGGAATGGGATATGCCATGCAGGACCATTCTGCAACATGTACTGGGTAAATGGAAAAGCAGAGACAGAAATGAAGACCTTGGTAGGGAAACAGTGGGCACAGAGAGGTTATGGGATGATTTGAACTCAGCCCTGACACGCCTTTTTCTATTTCCCTCTCCTAGTCCACACCTATTTAGAGTCTCACTGACAATGAAGGGCTGGAGACATGTCTGCTGCGTCCAGAGAATGTGGACGATGCCAAGGCAAGACAGGACCGAGGGTGGCCAGCGCTGCTCTTTGTAACTCATCTTCCAAGAAGAAAACTGCAATTTTCTATGTTTATTCAGTGGTCCCTACAAGTCGTGAGCACACAGGCCATTACGTGTTGGCGAACAAGCAGGCCTGACAAAATATCACCTTAAAGGAGTGGGGCACGGAAGTGTCATGGATAGACCCAGAGTTGGTTAACCAGGGAGAATACAAGAAGGAAAAGATCCACTTGGCTAACTATAAGATGTTTAACTCCTCCAGCCATGGTGGGGCACACATTTAATCCCAGGACTTGGGAGGCAGAGGCAGGTGGATCTCTAAGAGTTTGGGCTCAGCCTGGTCTAGTGAGTTCTGGGCTGGCCAATGCAATCTCAAACAAACAAACAAACAAAGCAAAATACCCAAACCCAAACCAAACCAAACGATAAGATGCTTATCCCCTAGATACATCCTGGGAACAGCAGAGCAGAATTTGGACCCATTTAAAAGCAAGAGGCAAAAGTGTATGTATGCACCCGGGTCCAGGATATGTAGCCCCGACTCCAGTGAAAGGTAGTAATGCACACACAGCTCCCATGTGGCAAGACAGTGACTGTCTTAGGAAAAGGGGGATGGGCAGTCCAGACCAGCCTTACCCAGTGAGGTTAGAACTGCAAAGTTCTCCGGCATCTCACCATGGCACAGCAGCCTCTGGGTCTCCTTAAGTAGTCCGCATTCCTGGGACAATTACACTAACACATCTTCAAAGTTCATGTGGGCCACATAGAGAGAAACAAATCCACGAGTGGCCTTTCTTCCAAGGACCCCAACTCATGCTCCTACAAACCTGTTTCCCAAACACCTTCCTTTCCAAATTCTCAGGCTCAGAGGAAATATGAGGACTACTGGCATTTGCTCTTCTTGTGGTCCACCTATGGCAACAGGGAAAGAGCAGAAAGTCACTAGTGCTCGGCATATGGGGCCTACCTGTCAATCACCTAACCCCATGGAGTTGGTGAGATCATGTTGGACAGATAACTGAAGGCTCACTTTTCCCCTTTAAGATTGGGTACCCTAAGGTTGGTTGCCCCAACTGCTTGATCACACCTTAGGTAGGAGGGTACGTGTACGTCAAGATGCAGGCTTGCCCCTGAATGGATAAAGTCCAGAGTGTCTGTAGCCCAAGCTGTGAGTGTATTTCTGCATCCATCTCCCACTGTCTCACACAGTCTCTTCTCACTAAGGCTGGCCTCCTACCATGTAGCTAAGGATGGGGTGTGGGGCAGGGCTTGTGGGGCACAGGTTCAGGACAGGGTTTCCCTTTCTAGCCCTAGTGTTCTGGAACTCAGTCTATAGTCCAGGATGGCCTTGAACTCAGAGATGCTCCTGTCTCTGCCTCCTGAGTGTTGGGATTAAAGGAGTGTGCTATTTTCCCAGCTGCTCAACCTTCTGATTTTCCTGCCACTGCCTCCCGGCTCGAGGGCTAGCCAGGATTACTACTTTATATGCCTCTGTGAATGAAAGCTAGGGAGCGTCTACATGGTAGAGAAGCACTCCACTACCTAAGCCATGCCTCACTTCCTGTCTGGTTTTGATGTCACTCTTCTGTTGGCTTAAATAGAAGATTTGGGGGCTACAGAGATGGCTCAGTGGTTAAGAGCACTGGCTGCTCTTCCAGAAGACCTGAATTCAATTTCCAGCAACTACATGGCAGCTCACAACTGTAATTCCAGTTTCAGAGCCTATTTGAAAGCCTCACATAGACACACATGAAGGCAAAACACCAGTGCACATAAAAGTAAATTTATCATTTAAATAAACTTGATTGTGCACATGTGTCTATTATACCAATGATGACACATCTGCCTTATATGTTATGTATGGTTTTGTTTTTGTTATTTTTTCACCAAGTAATTAAAATATCCCAAGTATATCATGGTGGGTCAGATTTTGAAATTAAAAAATAAATTCTTCAACTCTAAATTTTTCTGCTGGTGTTAGGAAGCCTTCTTTCACTTGTGAGTTGTATGATACTCAAACTCAAAGTTATTATTATTATTATTATTATTATTATTATTATTATTATTATTATTACCTTGTAAGGTAGTCAGATATGCACTGTTCATCTTAGCTTATGCATTTTGTACGCTCTATTTTATTGCTTCTTTCTCCAAACACCGTAAGCCTGCTTATAGCTGGGTTTTATCTCTGCCTATCTCGTTCTCACTCTAGTGAGCTCTCGCTGCTGGAAGAAGGAGCAAGGACTAAGACACGTTCTGTGCAGACTCATGTCCCACATGTTTGTTCCTTCTGCAGGAGACTGAAGCAAACAAACAGCTGATTACACTTACCCACTTTCTTCAGAACTATGGTCCAATCAGCTGCCTCTAACTTGTTAGTTTTTGTTTGGTTCTTTTTGTTTTGGGGGACAGAACTTCTCCATCCTGGACCACCCTCTGTGGAGCAGACTGGCCTCGAACTCACATATCCACCCGTCTTCTGCCTCCTGAGTGCTGGGATTAAAGGCCTGCACCACCATTGCTGGGCAACTTGTGTCAATCTTGATGTCAAGTTTCCTCTTGTAACTTTGTCTCTTAATGTTCCCAACAAAGTTGTACAGTTTCTACCTCTGACTCACTGCTGGTGCATCTGTGAAGTGTTTGCAAGCTGATTGAGCTGCTGCTGCCTTATGTGAACTGTGAGCTGATTTCCTGACGATGCAGATAGGATTTGTTCCAAAGAACCCTTTCTAAACAGGTCCACTTCCCCTGTATATTTTCTTTTCCACTACCCTTGGAGGGTGGTGGGCAAAAAGGAAGGCTAAAGCATTTAAGAACCATCACTAAAAGTAGGCTTTGAAAAAAATTAAAGTTACAGGAACCTCTCTTCAATGGACCTAGAACTATTTCTTCCAACGAAGGCTTAGCAACAAATAAATAGACAGGCAGACAAAAATAGATATAACTCTCCTCCCCTACATTTTTATACCCTTTTAGAGTTAAGAGTGATACTACTAAAAGACTAAACCTTCGGCTTCTCTTGTGGAATATGAAGGCCATTTTCACCCCATAAGGTATCTTCCTTGGTAGGCCTTGTGGCCATCCTCCCATGTGGGTGAGAAAGATGTCTCCTTACTGTGAATAAACATGGTCTCTCCTAATGTCAGACCAAGCCTCTTTTCTTTCTGCCTTCGGTCTCTTTGCAACTGCTTTAAATAGTCTAACACATCCTTCATCTAATGCTCACATATATAGGCACAACTGTATGGAACCAGCTAACCAACTACTCTCTGATTGGATCTGAGGCCCATACTCTACGTTCAGTCAAAAAAACTTTATGTGTGGAAGCCACAGGCCCTAGACCAAAACTTAATACTGTTGTCTACTAAATAAAGATGGTATAAAACTGCTTACTGGGTACTTATTAATACTGATAGATAAATACTACCTTCAGTCTTAATCTTAGGGTTGCTTTTTCAGTCATTGGCATTAGGTGCTGTGATACCTAGTGGTGTTCAAGATGCTCTTGGTAAGTTGCTGCTGACTGTTCAACCACAGACCAAGTGTTTATGTTATCCTTTTGAAGGCTCAGCGGATACAACAGAAGACAGAACAGAGGGATATAAAAGCAAGAAGAGGGGAATGCTTGCGTTTTCTCTACATAAGAATGGGTCTTTCAACAACCAGGCATGGACAGAGTAGATGCCCAAGGATGTGTTTACTCCTCACTGTTGGCTATGCATACATTCTGGAGGAAGTGAAATTACTGCCCACGGTTGAGCCCACAAAACCCAGAGAGTAACTTTAAGCTGACTGTCAAACAAATAAACCTGGATCACAAAATAAATTTAAACAACAACAACAATAGAGAGTTGTCAAATAGGGGTCAGGAGGAGAGAGTTGACAGAAATCCCAGGAAGATAAAACATGGTGTGGGGGGGAGAACAACCAGATTGTGTTACAAAGATCCATTAATGCTAAAGATGCCTCAGTAATGAAGAGCCCTTGCTGTTCATCAGAGGACCTGAGCTCAGTTCTCAGGAGCCATATAGCAGCTTACAACACTCTGTGACTCTCCTGCCTCTGTGGACATGATGACCTAGCAGGCCTCCATCTTAGGCTTGAAATCCACCTTATGATAAAGACAAACTAGGTTCATTCCTGTGTTTTTATTAAATCTGTTTCTCATAGGTTGTCCTATACCCCACCTGGAACCTTAACTACAATGGTTCTGTACTGCCTGAAAGACCCCCGCTTAGCAGCAATAATGCCATTTCTGCAAGGCTGCGCACACACAGGGTGGGCCAGGTCAGGGACCCAGATGGCCAAACAAGTCGGTGGGCAGCCAGCTTGCAACAGACAGAGAACAGAAAGCACCCAAATAAGCCCAAAGCAACTGCTCTCAGAAGAGCCCAAAGCAGCCATTCTCAAAAAAGCCACAGCTCCAGAGCCCTGTCCTTGGAGCCATGTCTTTGGGCTCACTCCCTGGCCACATTTAAACCAACCAATTAGAACCCTGTTGCTATGCTTCTGCTTCTGTACCTTGCTTCTGCCCCACAAGCCCTATAAAAAAGAAACTGTCCCTTTGTCCGGCGCACAAGTCCTCCGAGAGACTGTGTGCCCGCAGGTACCTGTGTACTTTGATCAAATAAACCCTCATGCTGATTGCAGCCAGTGGTCTCGGCTGATTCTTGGGTCCTGGGGTCCCCTCAGATAAAGGTCCTCTGGACGAGGGTCTTTTACTGCCTATTTCAGGCAATGGCAACTGTGCCTATCAGAAGGCTATTATGACCACCTTGTCATGATCACCTTGTTATGATCACCTTGTTATGACCACCTGGTCACGATTACCTTGTTATGATCATCTTGCAATCGTATCTTTATTTCACAAGATGTTGTTGTTGTGACAAACTTTTAATGCTTCTGTAACCCTATTTGCCCACCAAATCCCCAATTTGGAAACACCTGACTACAAAAACCCTTATTTTACCATTGCCCAATGCTGACCACTTGAATCCCATCTTAGGAAGGCAGCTTGTATACACAAATAAAAATGCTTGCTTTAATTATTTGGTTGTTTAATTGATTTGGCTATGATGATTTAGGTCGGTGGTCTTTCTCCTCAAATCTTTAGGATTAGCAACACCAGGTCCATACACAGTACACAGTTGTTTCTACAGGCAAAACACACATTCACAAAAAATAAAATTTAAATTAAAAGTTTTTAAAGGTTAAATAGACAATGTCAGTATCTTGAGAAATGACAAGTCTCTCCACTCGTTGTCATCCAAGGACGAGGGGCTTCTCTAAGAAGGAAGAAGGTAGCATTTATCCATGAGGAAAAATATAAATATTTAACCAGCAATTTTATAGTATGCCTATTTTCCAAAAAGCAATATTAAGTTCCCATGTGAGGATTGGTGCATACCCCTTCTAGCATGTGTTTCTGACCAGATTTGTAGTACCAGCTATGGATTCCTTGGGAATGGTCCTATAATACAAACAGCGTGATTGGTTACTCCATCGTGGTGATGCCAGTATTACATCAGTGTGCATATCTTGCCTATTAGAAGCTGGGAGTTATTTTTAAAAAATCCCAATAGCAAAGTAAGATATCTCCTTATGAGTTGTTAGACAGGAAGACCCAGAAGTATCTAAAAGTTAGAAGCTTCTGCCACCCCTCTTGGTTATCCATCAGAATTAGAGAATAAGATGCTATTGCCGAAGATAACACAATTGATTGCAAGATAGAATTTTCCTTCCAGCAGACTGGCTTCAGAGTTACATAAGGTATTTGAAAGCTACTGGGGGACAAAAGGTATCGGTGGTTTTACCCAGCTATGAACCACAGGAACTCCCATCTCTGAGATCTTCCTAGGTCTATGATCTATCTAGGGAACTTGGTTAAAGATTTTATCACATCTCAGGGTTCTCTAGTAGACGTTGTTTTTAAATTTAATTAATTTTTATGTGCATGAAGAGGTGCAGACCTGGTCCCTCTGCTTTGTCTTTTTCCGAGTCAAGGATTCCAAGCCCTGAACCACACACAACCCAAATTAAACCTCAAGCCTCCTATGGTGGTAACAGCACTCATAACTTTCAGCTTTACTTTAGAACTGGGTCTTGTATACAGTGAATTTCCTAATAAGTTGTGATTTGATTTCAAGAATTTTACCTCCCCCTCCCCAATGCTTTAATGACCCACTGATCTCTTCAGGGTGTGGTCAAAATGAATTTCCCTGTACATTTTCTGTAGTTTTTGTCTGTCGTTATCCAGTTTTACCCCATGACTTCTTAATTTCTTTATTTTTATTTCATATGTACTGCTGTTTTGCCTGCATGTATGTATAAAGGTGTTGGATCTCCTACAACTCCAGTTACAGACAGTTGTGAGCTGCCATGTGGGTGCTGGGAACTGAGCTCAGGTCTTTAGGAAAAGTAATAAGTGTGTTAGCTTGTTTGGTGGTTTACCGTAGACCAAACCTATGGCTAGGAGCAGGCAAGGCAAGCACTCTACCAACTGAGCCAGCTATTCTGTAGTTTTGACATCATTATACGTGTGTAATATATATCATATGCACATACACATTAGATATACGTATATATACCACTATCTGACAAACCTACCTTCTAGTTCAAGTAAAGCAGAGAATCAGTTTTTGCACACATACTACATTAAGGAAGGTAAATGATGTAATCAAATTACTCTTCAGCTCCGAATTTCTCTGCTGGTGCTAGCAAGTTCTCATCTAGTCTTATGATACACAATGCCCCCCGAAATTGGAAGTTCTACTATTGTCTTGTAAATGAGTCAGAGATGACCTATTTTAATTTATTCTTCATTTTTGTTCTATCTTATCTCTTTATATACCACAAGGTCTGCTTGTTGCTAGGCTACATTTACAAAAGGCTCACTTTCATTCACTATAATGTGATTTAGCTGCTTCCCCAGAAATCACTGAACTGTGGGCCAATCCTGGTGCATTCAAGACGAAAATACAGGGCTTCCACTGTCTGGAATCAAATCAAAGGTCTTTTCTACTAGCTTTCTTTATGATCTGAGAAGCATGAATAGGCACGAGCCTGTGCAGATATCATAATTTCCTGTGTTACATCTCCGTGTTCTAATGCCGGAGCATTGGCATATTAGATATGAATATGGCCATACTTTTTAAGGTTAGAGAAATAACCATGAATCAGAAAGGCAAGAGAAATGCTAAGCCCTTGACAGATCTCAGTAGTTTTGAGAACTGAAAAGAGCTGGGCATATTGGTGCACATACAACCCAGTGTTCAGGGAACTGAGGTGTGATATGAGCATCAAATTATACACACACACGAAATAGAGGTACACACCTTTAATCTGAGCATTTAGAGGTAGAGGCAGGTGAATCTCTGAGTTTTGAAGCCAGCCTGGTGTAGAGAGCTCCAGTCAAGCAAGGACCACATACTGAGAACTTGTATCAAAGTAACATAAGCAAAGGAAAAAGGTTCTGCGCACCAGTGTGTGACTGACTGGCTGCAGCTGCGCTGTGAGGCGTGTGTTCGGGCCTTCGTGTTCGGGGTGCGTGTCCCCGCACCCTCCCCGCAGCTGAGCCCTGAGGCCCGCCTCCCCTCAGCGTGCATCTGGGAGAACACCCACCACAGCCACCTACAGAGGACACCTGAGCCACAAAGTCTGAGGAAAGGACATCCAGGACTCCTGTCATGCAGACTATGCTGTTTACAGGCTGAACAGTAAGGAGCTGTGTGGCAAGCACACTCCGGGCGGCCATGAGTGCCCTAGCTACAGCTACAGAAGCCGGAGGGGGAAGCCGGAGCGGTGGAGGTGGGTACAGCAGTCTGGCAGAGACTGTGAGGATCTTGGCCAGGTTTCCTAGGGACAAGTTGCCCCTCTCTCTGGAACTTTCCAAAACACCCAAGAATGTGAGGCTCTTGGTCAGGTCAAGTTGCTCCTACTCTGAGACTTTTTCAAAACACCCAGTTCTGAGAAACAAAACAAGGATGAAAAACCACAGAATTTACTGGCCGACAGCCACAAGGTCTCATAGAAAAGTCTCAGATATGCATCATTATCAGCCAACATCCCCCATCAATGAATCCACGGGTCACTGTGACCCACAAATGAGATGCCACCACCCCACGCTTTTGCTGAAATCTGCCCTCCCAACTGTATAAAAACGTGTACTTTGAAACTTCGGGGTCACCTCTGCCTCGCTTGCAGGATGGCCCAAGTGCACTCGAACCATTAAACCTCTTGATTATTGCATCAATCTCGGCCTCTGTGTCTCTGTGGGAGTGGACACCCCGATCATTGGATCACTGGGGTCTAACAGACAAATATGGACCACCTGTTCATACAGAATACAAATTTATTGTAGAAAATCTGTCTAGACGCTGCAGTTGGCAAGGCTTAAAAGATTTCATGCGGCAAGCAGGAGAGGTGACTTACGCAGATGCTCACAAGGAACGAACAAATGGGGGTGTAATTTAGATCCTACTCTGACATGAAACATACTTTGGATAAACTAGATGGCACAGAAATAAATGGCAGAAATATTAGGCTTATTGAAGATAAGCCACGAACAAGCCATAGGCGCTCTTATTCTGGAAGTAGATCCAGATCTACACGGTCTAGAAAATCTCGGAGTAGGAGTCGCAGAAGCAGCCGAAGTAGATCTCGAAGTATCTCAAAAACTCGCTTCTGATCTAGGTCTTAGAGCAAAGGTTGAGCTGGATCCCCCTCAAAGGTCAGGAAATCCAGGTCAAAGAGTAAATCTAAGCCCAAGTATTATCGGGGGTTCGCATTCACATTCACGAAGCAGATCTAAGGATAAATATGGGAAGTTACAAAGTATGTCACGTTCTCGGTCTCCCAAAGAAAATGGAAAAGGAGATATAAAGTCAAAATCCAGATCCTGGAGCCAGTCCCATTTGCTTCAGCCTGCTCCACCCTCAAAGGCTCATTTCATGTCCCCTCCACCAAAAATGGCTCCAAGGTCCCATTCTAGGTCTCGTTCAAGGTCCAGATTAGTTCCAGAGATTAACCCTGAACTCAATCTTCTTTGCACACATAACGGAACACTTTCCTACTTGCTTAAAAAAAGGAACACAGGAATTTGATTTGTGGCCAAATTTAATGAGAAAAGATGAGGTTTTAAAATAGTGGCATGAAGTTCTCTCCTTTCTTTGTAGAATTACGATAATTTTGACTTTGTAACCTTTGAGTAAAATAACGTTTGTAAAGATTAAGCTCATTGAAATTTTTTATAAAAGTATTGCAGCAGAATTTGCTGCAGGGTTTTTGTTTTGTTTTGCTTATTTTTAAATTAACTGTTCAAGCTTTAGATACTGCAGGCTTTAGAGGGAGAACCCAAAATTTCAATTATGTTGACTTTTTATAAAGTGTGAGTTATGTAAGATTTGAATAAAAGTTTGCTACCAAGATGATTGCCTTATTGAATAGGTCACTACTAAGGCCCTTTAAGTGTTGATACCTGCCATTCGTGGAGACAGTGTAAATTCTACATAAGTGTAAGACAAGACAAGCCTCAGACCAGCAATAAATTATTCAGTTTGGCTAACTTTATTTTGTGCTGTTAATAATATCTACCAAAGTCTTCTGTCAACCCTTCAATAAGCTGAGTTAAAAGTAAATGGGGCTTTGTAGTGGGGCTACAAAATAAATAAAAGAAACTAAAGGATTACAGTTTGAACTCTTCAAGATGTAGGACCTAGTACTTGGGATCTCCTTATCCTGTGCTCTGGAAGTGGTCAGCATAATTAATGCTGATGTATGTTTTGGTGGTCTTTAGTGTTTTTGAAAAGCCAAAGTAGCCTTTCTTTAATTAGAAGTTTAGTTATTTTGTTCATAGTTGCAAAGCATATATAATGCATTTTCTGCTGAAAGATGATCATATTTAACAGGTACTTAGCAGACTATTGGTAAGATATTTACTGGTTAAAATTCCCTTTGTATTAGTGGGGGTATTTGTGGTTAGTTTGAAGAACTAAAACTAAAATGCCTCCTACTTTTAAGCATTGTGAGTACCGTGGAAATCCAAGTTAAAAGAAATAGTTCAAGTGTGTAGGAATAGCTAGATTTGCAGTCTCCATACATCCCAAAGTCCGTTTAGTTGAGATGCAATCAATAATTACCTTACAACCTTCCCATTATTCAGACAGTTGTAAAGTCATTTCATCCCAAAGGCTTCACCTCATTCTTTTATTATATAGTCTAGTAAAAGTTGGGTTATAGATTACGATGTAGAGTTTGTTTGTAGGGTTAAATAATCAGAGGACATTCAATAAAACTAGGGTGAGTGAAAACATAGATTCAAAGGCTTAGGCATGTGTCAGTAACGGGATGCTTGGGAGCAGGGAAAGGGGGATGTTTTCAAGACATTTACCTGTTACAAAATCCTAAAGACCAACTTTAGGAATATAGTATCAAATACAGCTGCTGCTTTACCATCTTTTCTTTTATTTTTCTTTTTTTTGTTTATATGTTTATAAAAAATAGGTTTACTTTTTCACTATAAATTTCAGAATTTAAAGAAAATTGTGTCTGGTTATAGTTTACTATTTTACCTACTTAAAAACTAATGTGATGGCTCTTTAAGAATTGGGTTTGACCAAAGTTCTTTGTTTTCAGGGAAAACTATTTAAAAGTTTTCTGAACCACAGCCTCTCAAGGGGGGAAAGGCTAATAGTAAGATTTGACTTTCTGACTGCGTGCAACTTGAGCTGGGCCTGCCTTCAGTTGGTATGCTAGTACATGCCAGAAGCATTACACTGGTTTAGCTACCCTAGTGAGTATGTAATGAATAGGTAAATTCTTCTAGTGGGGACAAAGGCTGTTTTATTAAAAGTCTAGGCTTTCATGCCTGTAGACCCTCATTATTAAATGCACCAAACGAACAGCTGTATTTAAAGCATTGGCCTTAGTAGATTAACTAACTTAGTGTCTTAGTTCCTTATGGATGAGTGAATTCAGTTCTCTACCAACTAATGCACAGAATCTAAATCCCATCCTGCACACAGTGGTTGGTGTCCTAGGTAGAGCACAACACCACCAACTGATCAAAGAGTACAAGAGAAGTTGGGAACACCTTGAGTCCTGTTGGACGTGATAGTGTTTCTTGACATGTATGCCACAGTGCCTTGACAGCCAGTTTGAGTCCCCACTCCTCCTGTGTTAACATTGCTTTCATCATGGATATTCTTTTTTTCCTACCTTGTTAACCTACTTTGTGCTTTATTTCAATAAGATGCTTATGGGGGTGGGAGAAAAAAAGTTTCAAAGCAATAATATTAGTTTTAAAAACTTTGCGCACATAGCTGGCTGGGTGTGGTGTCACACCTTTAATTTCAGCACTTGGGAGACAGAGGCAGGCAGATCTCTGCGTTCAAGGGCAGCGTGATCTACAAAGCAAGTCCAGGAGAGAGAGGGCGACACAGAGGAAACCCTGTCTGGAAAAAGAAAAAAAACAAAAAAAAAACAAAACAGAACAGAACAAAACAAAAAAGCACGCACACAAATGACCAAAACTAAAGACACACAAAATCTGAAGGATATGTCCTTCAAGAAAATGCGTAGATGGGGCAGGAGAGATGGCTCAGTGGTTATAGCAGGACACCTGGGTTTCACTCCAAGAACACACACACAGTGGTTTCCAAGTGTATGCACTTCCACTTGCAGGGCATCTAACAACCTTCGTGACTTCCTCCAGGACCATCTAGGCATGTACTGGATGTCCACACACACACACAGGCAAAGCTCATACACATGAAGTAAACAATACATCTTTTAAATGAATTCCTTGGAAATTTCACATATGCAAACAAAGTATCTCTTTTATTTAAAGTTTTTCCATATTCTTTCTCCTCCCCCAACCCCACTCAGACTCTTCTTACCTCCCCACCCACTCAACTTTATAGTTTTAGTTTCTCCGAAAAACAAAATACTAAAACTAAACAACAACAAACAATCCACTGGTCAGCTACTCCTGGGTAAAGGGCCTCTCCTAGAGTGTGGTTCATATACCCAGTGAAAGCTCACTGGAGAAACTTGTCTACTCACTTGGTTCTTGGTTAGCAGCGGGATTCTGTATGCACCTCCCCTCTCAGTACTGGGATCTCTGATTTGAACTGCCAGTCTCTGTGACCAGTCTCTGTGACGTCCATTCCTGTCATCCCGATGTGCATCAACAGACATTACTCTTTCCTGGGAGTCATCCAGCACCTCTGGCTCATGCAATCTTTCTGCCTCCTCAGCCCCAGAGATCCCTGAGCCTTGGTGGGGGGTTTGAAGAACACATCATGTTTAAGGCTGAGTGCTCCGAAGTCTATCACTGTCCAGCGTGGCTCTGAATTGATTACCAGTGGGAATCTTCTGTGGCGAGGACCCCACCAAGCGCGGGTCTGGGCGAATGCCCTCCACACTGGGTGTTTGCTCCCGCGTCTGCCTATCGGCTGTGAGCCTTGCGGTGATTACAGAGGCCCGGGCTGATACCCTTTGTCACACTCCCCTCACTTGTACAGCTTTCTTGTGTCTAATGAGGCTGTGACCCGAAGTGAACATGTTCCCACACTCACTGCACACGAAAGACTTGCTGTGCACTTTTTGGTGCTTCACGAGGTGAGATTTTTGGACGAAACACTTTCCTCATTCGCTACACCGGAAAAGGCTTTTCCCCATTGTGCACTCGGTCGTGATAAAAAAGGCTGGGTTTCTCCTTGAATGATTTCCCACAGTTCAAGCATGTATAGGGCTTCTCCCCGCTGTGCCATCGGTAGTGACTGGCGAGGCTGTCTCTGTTGCGGTACGATTCTCCACACTCAGTGAACTCGAAGGGCTTTTTCCCGTATGGACTCTCTAATGACACACCAAGCTGGCTTTGCTCCTGTACAATTTCCCACATTCGCTACACTTATAGGGCATTTCTCCCCTGTGGCCGTCCAGATGGTGAATGAGAGAGCTTTTGTAACTGAAAGCTCTTCCACATTTGCGGCATTTGAAACGCCTTTCTCCAGTGTGAATTCTCAAGTGCACGACGAGATGGGCATTTTGCGGGAAGGACCTCCCGCATTCAAGGCACTCATAAGGCCTTTCTCTGGTGTGTATGTTCTGGTGTCGGAGAAGCGGGAACTTACGACTAAAAGTTTGGCCACAGTCACTGCATTTGTGGTTTCCGTTCTCGGACTGAACAGACTCTGCGTTCTCAGAGCTTCCGTGTGGCTGCTCGGCGTTGGGAGTCACCTGGGAACCAAGAAGACCTGAGGGGCCCTGGGAGTCTATCACGTGCTCTGTGCTTTGTGACATTTTCTCTGGAGGGTCACTTCTGCCAGTCTTCATAGCTGGAATCCCGACCTGTGTCCTCTGTAAGGGTTTCTTAGCACATCTCTGCTTCTGCCGTTCAAGCACAGTCGCATCAACCCCTTCTTCGGGGGGAGCGCTCTGCTCAATGGATGATGCCTCACCCTCTCTGTCCCTACATCCTGAACACAGAGAAACACTCATGAACAGTATGGAGGCTATGAGGTGACAGATAACACATATTGCTCCTAGTGCCTGAGATTCTACAGAGAACAAGGGGCTAGTTCAGGGTGGTACGGGCCCATTACCATGCTGAAACTGTCAAGATCGTAGTCTGTAGGGGCCTTAGGGGCAGCAGGAACATAAACCAGAAACAAAGCAGGGAGGAGTGGGGAGGACCACAGCCCACTCCTCAACATACTCCTCGGCAATTGGCTTTCTGCAAGTCTCCCCTGCTGGAGTTGCAGGACACAGTGCAGAAAGAAGTCTATGCCCATAAGACATGGTAGCCAAAGAACCTATGTTCAAGGATGCTCAGGACTCACGAGTGCAGTAACGGAAACACTGCTTCAGTGGTGCAAAGATTGGTACATAAAGAACAGCTTTGGTTCAGAATTACAGGGAAACCAGAGGTGGAATCTGCCATTATCCTTTGCGTTGGCACCAAACCATTAGAATCGGTAGAAATATACTTCATACAAACCCCTCCGTAGTTTATACAACAGCAACATACACCCTCCAAGTACATGCCTCACATACCCAGAGCCTTGAATCTCAGCGTCGGGGTAAAGAGATCTCCTGAAGACTCCAGCTGAGTGATGTCATGGCCTCCAGCAGTGAGTCCTAAAGTCAAACAGGATAAGTGAACATTACATACTCGAGACAGTGATGCAAAGGACGGTGACCCGCAGGAGAAAACCCATAAGAATGGTCCTTAGAGGAGTGTCTTATGGGAAAATCCCATCAACAACGATGACACCAACCCAACAGTTACTGCCACAGACACACCCAATGCATGCCACTTAGAGGAAGAACGCTGTACCCAGATCATAGGGATGTCCTGTAGTCAGAGTCACCAGCCCATGAGAGCCATCAAGCTGAGCACTGTTATGCCCACTATATGGCTACGTATCCCATACTGTGTCCTATGCACCTTTCTGTGTGAGGGGGCAGGACAGTATTGTTCTAAGCCCAGGATTGTCACCAGTATTCTGCACTCCAGGATAGTTTGGAAATGATTCACCAAATATGGCACAGCTTTGGGAAAATGCATCCCTCTGTAGAAAAGAAGCTACACCCATCATAGACTGTCCTGATAAAATGGCTGCCCTTACCCAATGAGGCCATGAGGACAAAGATCTCCATCATCACACTTTGGTACAGGAGTCTCTGAGAGTCGTCAAGAAGTGTCCATTCTTCTTCCGAGAAGCAGACAGCCACGTCCTGAACCCCCACACGGCCCTGCCACAATGAAGATAGCTGAGTTCACATGAAACCTTGTTCTCCAAGACAACCTTGCCCACTGAGCGTCCTTCTCAGAGGGTATTAACCTCTGAAGCTACAGAAACCCAATCTTTCCTCAAGGCTTCTCTGACCGCTGTGTTCACCAACCGAACACAGCAGGTAGGTGGACAACAGAAGTCTATCTATTCTTCTTTACGACATTAAAAGCCCCTTGTTTCTACCAAATGCTTTACATGGGCTCCTATAGATGATCTTAACACATGTGACCATCTGTCCCACTCCACGATGCAAAAGCACATGGACAGGGGCTTGGAGGCCATGTATGAACACTTTACTTTCTTCAGTGCACCTGTATTTCTATTTAACATTCAAGTCCAGCTACTTAGCTACAGAGCAATGTACCCCCGTCTAACTCCAACCAAGAGCAAGCACACCTGAGGATTTCTGAGCATCGTCAATCCATCTCAGTCCCAGGCTTTCCATAGTGGTCATCACTGGAACTTCAGTGCCTCCGAATTTTAAGACGGTGCTGCCATAAGTGGAAACCTACGCTGGTTGGTCTTATGTCCACTTGATACACAAGCTAGAGCTATCTGAAAGAAAGGGACCTCGATTGAGAAGATGCTTATTCAGCTATAAGGCATTAAGGAGGGACTGATGAGAGAGGACCCAGCAAAACCTGTGTGTCCCATCGCTGAACTGGCAGTTCTAGGTTCTATAAGGAAGCAGGCTGAGCAAGGTAGGGGAAGTAAGCCAGTAAACAGCACCACTCCACTCCGTGGCCTGTGCATCAGCTCCTGCCTCCAGGTTCCTGTCTTGTTTGAGTTCCTGTCTTGACTTCCTTTGAGTAGCAAAATGAAAGTATAATCCAAAAAAACCTTTCCTCTCCAACTTGCATTTTGGTCATGGTGTTTCATTGTAGCAATAGAAACTCTAAGACAGGACATCTCTGTATAACCCCTGTACTGTACTTGGGGACCTTATTTTCGGTAAACATTTTCCCTGGCAAGTATATAGAATAGGGGGGGGGTAGCAGCAGAGTCCCAAGGCATTACAATCTCAGAAATCACTAGTGGGCATGAAACAAGTCACGGAACCAAGAGGGACCTGTGAAATGACAAAGCTCCGAGTAACAAGCTATGATGTTGGTATCCCCAAGGCTCACCTAAACCCTTTCTCACATCTACAGCAAGGCATACCCAACTGCCACCTGCACCCCAGTCCTCAAGGAGATCCCTCTCTGTCCTCTTGGGCAAGGAAGCAATATTCCCAGTCTTGTCTATTAGAACACAAGGAGAAGAATGTTACCCATGTTGCCTGGTGAAGAGGTGCATATCTTTAAATCCAGCTTTGGGAAGGAATAGGCAGGCACGTCTTTCTGAGAGCAGCCTACTAACCACAGTGAGTAGTGAGTTCAAAGCCATTTGGGCTACACAGTAAATCCAAGTCTCAAAAACAAAAAATCCATGCATGTATGGACATTATTGTGTTATACTTAGTTCACTGTGTGAAGTGCTAAAGAAAGGTGCTTCCTACACACACACTTTATTTTAGTGTGGTGGCGTATGTCTTTAACCTCAGCACATGGGAGGCAGAGGCAGGTGAATCTGTATGAGTTTGAGGCCAGCCTTGTCTACATAGTGAGTTCTAGGCCAGCCAGGGCTCTATAGCATGACTCTGTCTCAATCAATCAATCAATCAATCAATCAATCAATCAATCAATCAAACAAGCAGCTGTCAGTATAAACACTTGCATATGCTCTCAGAATATATCACTTTATTACATATATTCATTTCCTATATTTAATGAAGACTTATATCAGGCACAGTGGCACAGTCTTTAATCCCAGCATTTCAGAAGCTGAACCTGGTGGGACTCTAAAATCCACACAGGGAGTTCTGGATCAGCCAGGGCTACAGAGTGACCTCGTCTCAGGGGTAGGGGTCACTTCTGTGTGTGTGTCTAGATATCTATCTACCAAGAGAGTCGTATTAGGCATACACGGTTATCCTTGAACGCAAAGAAATCAGCCAACCTCTGGGGGTCAGGGTGGTGGATTAAAGGTTTGGGCAACCAAGCTCAGAGATGCTGGTTTTTTGTTTGTTTTTATTTTTTCTTACTTTATTTAAAAAAAAACAGAGATACGTGTACAGACTATTAAAAGCATTTTAGCATAAAATTATATGGTTATATTTTTGTCAGTACTTGATTTTTTTAAAGGTTTGATAGTATGCATTGAAATCTTACTATTTACAATGATCATCAAGTACATGTAAAACAAAATGTAACATGTAAAGTTCTCTTGTTGTGTAAAGATTAAACATAAAGATTTTTAAATACCAAAAATTGCCTCAAGGCTACGTTCTTAGCTCTTGAATTATTGATGATTTAAGGTCTAGGTGTACCACACTCTGAGTGGGTGCTATACACTTAATTTTTTTTTTCTAAGAAGGGCTGAGGCTTTCACTTTTTGGCCTTTCTTCTTTTTTTCTTTTCTTTTGAGCTTCATATTGTTTGTGAGTTGTTTTTTGTGTGTTCAGAGCTTTCTGTGGTTAGTATCCCATTATCAGTGACTGCATATTATGTCTGTTCTTTTGTGTCTGGGTTATCTCACTCAGGATGATATTCTCTAGATGCAGCCATTTTCCTAGGAATTTCAGAAAGTCATTGTTTCTGATAGCTGAGTAGTACTCTATTGTGTAAATGTACCACACTTTCTGTATCCATTCATCTGTTGAAGGACATCTGGGCTCTTTCCAGCTTCTGGCTATTATAAATAGGGCTGCTATGAACATGTGTCTTTATTGTATATTGAAGCAAGTGATGCTGTTTTTATTGCCACTGTTCAGGTATGGATCTTGAGCAGATTCTGTTGAAATTAATACCTTTCTGTTTGATAAATTAGACAGTTCAGAATCCTACTCTCTAATGACAGACTTCAAATCCTGCACACAACTCGACCCAGTGGAAGCTTTCCTAAGCCGGGTCCATCTGTCTCCTCCTTCACCTCAGATCCCACTTAGTAAGACTTAGTTTGTTTTGTTTTTCAGAGACAAACTCTGTCTGCATAGCCCCATGGCTTCAGACTCACGGTGAGCCTCCTGCTTCTGACTTCCAAGGGCCGCACTACCACACCCGTCTACTAGAACCCTTAATGTTCTCCTCACCAAACATCAGCCCGGGCGTTGTGTTGGTACTGGTGCCTAGTGACCTCTCTCAGCTCACACCCTTCCCCAGAATCCAAAAGTGAATGAGCGAGCTGCCCATAGGACACGCGAATTCTGATACTCTAGCATCGCCAAGGACAATCTGATCCCAAACTGTGAAACTGCTGTAGGAAGCTCTCAAACTGCCATCCTTCCAGATGGCCAGGGGGGAAAAAAAAGACCAGAAAAACTTAAAAATTTTAAGCTTTATTTGATGCACTTGGCCCATGGTGTCAGGGAGGCTGTCCTGACAGTGAAATCCTTGGCAGATTGTACATTTCGTCACGAAATCTGACCTGGCCCAATATAGCACAGAAAGCGAAGAAGGCAGCGCCTGTCCTCCCAACACCCCCCAAGCCAAGGCCTTGAAAGCTGAGGCCGTGCTGAGTCGTCCACAGCCACAAACCCGCAGGTCACCCACCTTCCGACGCCGCGAGACCCTGCGGCTCCCTACCATCAAATTCCCACTGACCACCAGTCAGTCCTGAAGGAAATGGGGGATCCAACGCTAGTGCTCGCCATGACGCGCATTTAGAGAGGGCTGACATGGCCGGCGGGGAGAAGAGAGCGTGCGCTCGTTTCTGATGCTCTAGATGTTGCCAGTCAGACTGGGACCATCTAAACATACAACTTTTTATTTCTTTAACAATAAAAAAAACAAACAAACAAAACAAAACAAAACAAAACAAAAAAAAAAAACCCAAAAAACGTGTTTTAGCGTCCTCTCCACCTCAGGAGTCCACACCAGCCCCGGAGTTTGCACACAGGACTAAAGGTCTCTCCTTGTCTCCTCGCACAACACTGATTCATCCAGGAGGTTGAGGCTTTGAGAACTTGGTCCAAAGTCTCCCCTGTTATAAACCTGTAGCCACCGGAATCTTTACAAATCAAACCCAGCTTCGTAAGTGCGCTGAGTCCTTCCCCCACTTAGTAAGGCAGGAGGCACATCAGATGTTAAGTGTCGCTGCAAACCTTAGGAGGTACACTCCATCAAGATGGCGTCAGATAGGCTTCCAGCACAGAAAGGAGACTCTAGTCCAAGACACCGTACCACACCATAGGACCTGCCCTGCCTTGCCCTGCCCCAGGGCTCTTGCATTCAGGTAGGACCACGCGGCTTTCCTGGGTCTGGGGTCCTGCCTAAGCGGATGCCATCACACCCTGCCGGCTAGTAGGGGACAGGGACATGGGGGGGGCGTCTTTGAACCAGACGTGCAGCGGGCCACACAGACTTCAGTCAGACTTCGGCACCAGAGGACGGGGTTCTTCTCCTTTGGCAGATTCCTATCCTGGACTACGCAATGAGATAACCCGCACTGAACAACTGGAAACCCAACCAGGATCTTTGAGAAGAGTCTTTGGCAGGCAAGGCTAAAAGTCCCGCCCAGCATGCTTTGCAACAACGGAGGCATCCATTTTGATTGGCTCCTTTTTTTTTTTTTTTTTTTTTTTTTTTTTTTTTTTTTTTTTAAGTTTTTCCACAGGCCAGCCTCGGGTATGCCACGCCTCGTGGCAAACTTTGTGCTCAGGGACAGTTGGCCAACACTAAAGGGACTCTGGGATTTTGTTGGTGGTGGTGGTAGTGGTGGTCCCCCCCCCCCCTTTTTTTCGTCCGTCTGCTTCTTGAAAATTTCTTAAATAAAACAGGAGTCGGGTTGCGAGTGGGATCTGGGAGGAGCTGGTAGAGAGAAAAGAATATGACCAATATATTGTATGAAAAATAAAAAATTAATTTTTTTTCAGCCAATGAAAATGGGTGTCTCCAAGACTAAAAATAGTGTCGAATCGAACTTAGTGAGTCGCCTGCAGGTAATTCTTTTCAAAGTGCCCGCATTGGTTGATCAGGTCTGCGCAAACTGGCTTTACCCTGTATTGACAGTAGAGGCAGAAATCTGTCACCACAAGTGACCTGCTCAAGCTTTGGCTAGGGACTGCCAAGTTCTTCCACCTTGCTCTCCAAAAGAGCCCCACTGCAGGAGCATGTCAGAATGCGTATATCAAGTGAATTCTGAGTGATCTCTGGCCTGATTTCTTTGATTGTTCCACGGCCTAGGAGCACTGGGCCATGGCACATGAGATCCAGACCGGTAGTTCTGGAAGGGTAAACTTCACCTCAACCACTCTTAGGAGTGGAAGATGGGGATTTCTGGTCTACACTGAGGCCCGTTAAGACAAAGCTTCCTCATCTTAGCTTCTACAATCTAATTTCTAGGTCTGGGGAGAGAATTGATAATTTGGTGTTTTGTTTTCTGAGACAAGGTTTCTCTGCATCGCCACCCAGCTGAGGAATTCCCTATTATGTTACATGTATCCTTTTCTCCCTTTAAGAGTTAATTTAGGTGCTAGAAAAAGATGGCTCAAAGGTTAAAGGAGCTTGCTTGCTGCTCAAGCAGAGGACCTGATTCAGTTTCCATGGCAAATCCATTTCCAGGGCATCTGATGCCCCCTTCTGGTCTCCACAGAAACACAGACACGCAGGCACCCAAGATACAGACACATAAAGCAAATCCTTTCCAGTGTTTATCCACTTGGGCTTGTCAATCCCCTGCCCTGGAGATCTTGCCCTCTTTTACCTGGAATTCTGAACCCCCAAGAAATCTGAGTCCCCCTGAGAGATTCTAAGATGAGGTGACTCTGAGTTTATCCTCTGCAGACTACCTCCTCGAACTTTCACAGTTTACCTTAGGCAGCCTGAAGAGCCTCCCTTATTCTCACTGGCTTTTTGAGACCAGGTTTCTCTGTGTATCTCTGGGTATTCTGAAACTCACTTTATAGATCAGGCTGAATTCAGAGATTGGACTGTTTCTGTCATCTGGGAGTGTGTGTGTGTGTGGGGGGGGAGGGAGATCAAAGGTGTGTACATACATCATTTTTAAGGTGTATTCTTAATTTTGTGCTTTTTCTTGTCTTTGTGTGTGTATATGTATCTGCTATAGTCTTAAAATTTCTTGTGAATGTGTGTGTGTGTCAGTGTTTATTTTGCCTTTATTTTAGGGGGCCAGTTACTCACTTTATAGTCCTGCCTAGGCCAGAACTCTAGGTAGACTAGGGTGGGTTTTAATGGACAGATCTGTCTGCTTTCGCCTCTTGAGTGCTGGGATTGAGGTACATCTGGGTTTGTTTTGACGTCAGAACAAGTATCCAAGTCCATTTTCTTCTTTGTTCTTCAGTGTTTTGTGACAGACTTCATTCTGTGTTGTTGATAGGCCTCAGGCTCTTGACTCTCATCCTGTAGTCTCCTGAACACCAGGACTGGATGTGCACCAGCTTGTTAGGACCCCACCAGGGAGAACAGCAACACTATCACAATTTCTAAGCCGGATTCGAAGCAAGCTTCGTTAAAGGCAGGGAAAATGTCCAGTACTGCAGGCAGCAGCAGGGAACATCTCAGACGCAGCAGACAAAGCAGACAGCGCTGGCCTGTCAAGAAAGGCCTTTATTCCGGATGAGGAAACACACACATAGAGAGGGAGACTCTGGAAGTTGGAGTCCAGCCTCTCCTTAGGGAGTAGTTTTTGATTCCTTAACAAAGACAAAACAAAACAAAAGACAAACAGTAACCCCCACAAACTCTTTGAAGTGTTTTCTGTTATTCCCACCAGGTGAGAATAAGATGGACACCACAATTGTTTTGAGCCAAATTTGGAGCATGCTTTCTTAAATTCTCCTCAGGATGATGGGCGCTGGCTGGGTCCATCCCTAGGATGCTCAGAGCATGGCACCAAGTTACATTAGTCAGAGGCTTATATAAAGGTAAACCCCACAAGGACACGCACTTCCTGGCCTCACCTAATCACGGCAAGCACGCACCATGCCATACTTCCTGCCCACATATCTCCTGCCTATCAAGCAGATCCTGTGCAAGTTGGGGCAACCAACCTTGTTTATGAAAGTGAAAACATGTGACTTGTATTAAATAGCCCCTAACATTCCAGAAAGTTATGTGCCCTGGGACAAGTGGCACTTACAGGTTAGAGGCATTCTTGTTTTATAGAACTCTTAAGCACAGTAATTAAAACTTAAAATATAACTTTAGCCCACACAGACACTCAGCTGTTTTCAGTTCTCAGTTCTGCCCTGATCTGTCAAGGCAGCAGCAATGTTTAAGTCTTGACAGATCCAAGACATTGTGTGTAGGTATACCCTTTAATCCCAGCACTGAAACGGCAGATCTCTCTGAGTCTGAGGCCAGCCTGTTGTACAAAGTAAATTAGGTCAGGGCCATATAGAGAGACACTGTCTCAAAACAAAAACAAATCAATGAATAAATGAATGGATAAGTAGACGTTAACTAAATGTCAAATGTTTTCAAGCAAATGCTAAGGTCTCATAATATTTTATAGTGGTTAATTGTCCATTCTGGATGAATATTGGCCCAGTACTGTTTCAGTAAGTACTTGCTAAAAAATTTAGACTGGCCAGCCCTGAGAATTCAGCTCTTGGTTTCATCTAACTGCCAGGGGTACATTCCCAAGGAGGGAATTCTGCTGAGGACTCTTCCAAAGGGACAGGGGATCATCCCTTTTCTGTGAAAACTGAGGACCTGGGGCACAAGTAGGCTGTGCTGTCTGCATGACTGACATCCCTTTGGTCCACAGGAAAAGGCCAGCTGAGCAAATCTACGATACCAACAGGCAGGTCTTCACACAGAATCCTTACACTATAGAAGAATGGTTCTCTGCCATGGCTCTCAAGCCCCATGCAGGTCATAGGTCAGATAGCCCGCTTATCAGATACATCACAAATTCACCATAGCAAAATGACAGTTATGAAGTAGTAATAAATAATTTTGTGGTTGGGGGGTCACAACAACATGAGGAACTCTATTAAAGGGTCACAGTGTTAGGAAGGTTGAGGGCTACTATCAAGGTTGTAGCCACAACTAACTGTTCATCTCCTTACCTGTGGAAGGAGTGCTACCTAAAAGGCCTCATCCTCTGTTCCTTCACAGTTCTTTAGAAGCAAGTGTTAAAATTATCCTTCAGACAAGGCTAGGCTGTGTGAGGTCCTACCCTCCATCGACTGCCTTTACTTATCCTTGGTTTAAGTTGTTACTTGAGAAATGGCAATTCCCTCTTCTGGGTTGTCTTATTAGACAAACAAACAAACAAATGAATGAAAAAGGGAAACCAGGTGTTTGGGCACACACCTTAGATTCCAGCACTTGGGAGGCAGAGGCAGGCAGATCTGATTTCAAAGCAAGCCTGGGCTACAAAGTGAAACTCAACCTCAAAGAATCTGGAGTGGAGCTGCTACTGGAGAGATAGCCCAGGGGTTAGGAATGCTTTGTTTCTTCATCCTGTCCAGAGGATGCCGGTCAGATCCCAGGACCTAATTCTGGTAGCTCACAGCAGCTGACCAGTAATTTTGGCTCCTAGGAATCCAATTTCTGTTGCCCCCGGAGGTAAATATATACATATGCATGCCTACTCTTACTCATAAACACCCATGTAAATAAAAGTAAAATCTATGGGGGGCAGAGGCAGCCATTTCCGATCTCTGGGTGCTCTGCTCGGAGGCAGGCCCAAGTTCTAGCACAGCCTGAGAAAAAATAGAAAAGCCAAAACAAAGGGAGGCTCTGTGGGCTGCAGTCCCGGGCACGTTCATGAGCTCAAAGTTGCTTCACTGCAGGTCTCTCCAGGGGACTCAGGTAGGTATGTGACAGGGTGGCTGAGATGGCTCAGAGCTTAAGAGAACCTGCTGTCAAAATCCTCATCAGAGAGGCTTCATCCAGTAACTGACAGAAACGGATGCAGGGGGCTGGAGAGATGGCTCAGTGGTTAAAAACACCGACTTCTCTTCCAGAGGTCCTGAGTTCAAATCTCAGCAACCACATGGTGACTCACAACCATCTGTAATGGGATCTCATACTCTCTTCTGGTGTGTCTGAGGACAGCTACAGTGTACTCATAATACATAAAATAAATCTATCTTAAAAAAAAAAGAGCCAGAGGGGTCAAGGACACCACAAAACAGTCCACGGAATCAACTAACCTGGTCTCATAGGGGCCACAGAGACTGAAGGGACTTATATATTATGGTTGTATAAACCTGTGTTCTTGTGAGACTCCCCCTGACACTTTGTTTGTTGCTTTTGGGGTACTTTTCCTCCTACAGGGTTGCCTTGTCCAGCCTCTGTCTGTGTGCCTAGTCTTACTGTAACATGCTATGCCATGTTTGATGTCCCTAGGAGCCTGGCTCTTTTCTGAAGGAAAACAGAGAAGGGGATCTGGTGAAGGGGGGGAGGTAGAAGAAAGGAACCGAGAAGAGAGGGTGAGTGTAAACTTCAATCTTGATGTAACATATGTGAGAAGAATAAATAACTTTCACCGAAAACAAAAACCACCTGCTCCTTGCAGAGGACCTAGGTTCCATTCCCAGTGCACACAGCATATATAACGCCAATTCCAAGGGATCCAGTGACTTCCTTCTTCAGGCACCACAGACACACAAATGCACACACAGGTAAATATATAAAACATCTGGACTACAGTTTAACTGCTCCCCATCAAAGCTAGTGAAAACTGGGGCTGGAGAGATGACTCAGAGGTTATACTGTGGTTCACAACCATCTGCACCTCTAGTTCCAGAAAAGCCTGTCTTCTGATTTTTGTAGGGACAAGACAAAAATGTGGTCTACATACATAAATATATGTATACAGTAAATATATATATATGTGACCAAAGACTCATACACAAAAATAATTTATCTACCAAACAAAAAATAAACGCCCCCAAACCTACTTAAACTCAGGAGCACAACAGCAAACCTCTCAAGAGTCACAAAAGATTATACAGAAGAAAAACACATTTATTGAGGGCACTACAACACTCAGTAAAAAGAGAAGTCATATCTCAGTATTTATCCAGTATTCCTATGCCATCCAAATTCAGCAGCATGGAAACCCTACTCCACTCTGTGTAGCCAAGGACTCAACACTCCATCTCAGCTCCGTGGCAACAGTCCTCTCCATGTCCTGATAGACCTACTAGAGGAGAAAGTTTCAGTGGCGATGTCTCACAAAGGCCACTCTCAGAACTCCTCTTTAAGGTCAAGTTCAGTCCTAGGGGCTGAAGGTTAGCCAGTGGCTGAAGCTGCTCCCTACAGTATCTGCACTCGGAGACCTATGCGAGGTGTGTGTGTTGTTTTCAGAAAACACTTTGGCTCCGTCCAGAGCCTCTCCCCAAATCCAAGGGTTTAAAATAAATACATCCTCGTCCAGTGACAACTCCATTTTTTCGGGCTGGGGGTATGGGTAGATGATGCCCACATTTATCTCTGAAGTGTTCAACACGTGGTTTGTTCTGCTGAGACTTCAGGTGTCCAAGGAGATGGCTAAGGGACATCTCACCCTCACGACTCCCGAGTGCTTTATCTCGCGTGACTCTTCCGGTGTTTGTACAGGCTGGAGCTACTGCAGTAGACCTTGTCACACTCCCTGCATGCATACTGCTTTGCTACAACGTGCACTTTCATGTGCCTAATGAAGTTGTAGCTGGAATTAAAGACTCGTCCACATTCATTGCACTTGAAAGGCTTGCCATGAACTGTTAGATGTTCAATGAGCTCGGAGTTCTGGGTGAAGTACATGCCACATTCGCCACAGCTAAAAGGCTTCTCTGCAGTGTGGCTGTAGAAATGGTTCAAGAGCCCCTCCCTGCTCCTGTACGATTTCCCACACTCACTGCATTCAAAGGGCATTTCGCCAGTATGAAATCGATAATGGACCTTAAGGCCTTCTCTGCTCCTGTACGATTTCCCACATTCAGTGCACTTAAAAGGCATTTCTCCTGTGTGCAGTCCCTGATGAGAAATAAGGGAGATGTTGTGCTTGAAGGCTTTGCCACACTCACTGCACCTATAAGGCTTCTCTCCAGTGTGCATTCTGAAATGCTTAATGAGGAAGGCTTTTTGGCTGAAGGACTTCCCGCACTCGCTGCACTGAAAAGGCTTTTCTCCAGTGTGTATCTTCCAGTGCCGATTAAGGTGGGATATACTGGTAAAGATCTTGCCACAGTAAGTGCATTTGCAGTTCTTCTTCTCACTCTGAACGGCCTCTCCACTCTCAGTGTTCCTTGGGGCGTCCCCACCCCTGGAAGTCACCTGATGCCTGAGAAGACCCGAGGAGGTCTGGAGAACCGTCACATTGTCCGTGCTTAGCAAGGGTGTCTCAGCACAGCACAGCATTTGCTGCTGCAGCGTGGATAAGCCAACGCCTCCTTCTGCAGACAGACTTTGCTCAAAAGGGGCCGTTTCATTCTCCACTTTGATCCAACAACCTGAACACAGAGAAATACGGATGAGTGGCATGGAGACTGTTGGATGACAGACAGACAGACAGACAGCGCCTGTTACTCATGGTGTTCAGAGAGGACAGGGCTCATCACCATGCTGTATTTGTCAAGACCATATGTTCCGGGGACCTTAGGGGCAGCAAGAATGCAAGCATGGTGGATCACAGGAAGGAGAGCTAGGGACCATAACACAAGCCCCACCAATAGCTTTCTGCAAGCCTCAGCTGCTGGAGATGCGGGACACAGGGCTGTCTAGGCCCATAAGACACGGTAACTGAAGAAGCTGCACGGAAGGACTGCCCTGGGCACACTGCACACTAACATGAGAGAGGAAAGCCTGTGCTTCAAAATGTTGCAAGGAAACAGACAAAACGCACCTGTCCATAAGCATGGAGTCAAGAATCTCAGTGCGGGTGCAGAGAGATCTCCACAGGACTCCGCCTGAGGTAAATCATGAATCCCAGAAAGTTCAAGTCCTAAAATAAAATAAAAACGAGAAGTGAGTGTTCTGTACAAGAACTGACTGATCTCCAACCCGTAATAATCGAATCTGGAAGGAATCTCTTAGGTCTGTCTGGAAGCCTCACCTGTCAAATAAAGCTGTAAGCCTAGACAGGGCAGAGTCCAAGCTATTCTAACCCATGTCCCAGTCACAGGTCCTGTGTCACCTGTAGTTTGAATCTCGCCCTGCTTGCACTGTTCCACGTGTGTCTTTAGGACGAGCTTCTCTTGGTCACCTGTTCAGGGTCCAATCTGCCTCAAGGTGACCCCTCTTCTCGGTTGTCTGCCCCTGGTTCCCTTCATGGTCTCTCTGAGACCTCTTACTTAGTTCTCCTTCACCTTCTCCTCTCTGCCCAGTCATAAGTCCCAGGCATTTATTGGCCAATCAGGACTTATTGGGGAGCATTCTTTATAGCACATTGGTTGACACAGGACCCCAAGATCAGGTTGTAGTCTGGACTGCGACACAGAACTTGGTTTGGGAATACAGAGCGTACAAGACTAACCCCAACAGTACAGAATATAGAAGCCTAATGAGAATAACCCTTATGAGTTTCTTGTAAGAAAAACACCATAAGCCCACCAGGATCACAATTCCTCGCACACTCAGACACAAAACACGTCACCTAGAGAGAGAGAGAAGTAACTGTCACAGAAATGCCATAAATTACAGGGTCAGCAGGTCAGGGAGAAAGGACCACTGTTACCATTCCTGACCTACTAGTGGTACAAATCATTATGCCCAGTACTTGGAAGGAAGAGGCAGGAGGATTTCTGTGAGTTCTAGGTAGCTTGGTTAAAACTGTGAGTTTCAGGAAACCTTGCCTCAACCAACCACCCAAACAAACATTGTCACCCCAAACTGATTACTGTTTGCTTTTACTCTTCTTAAGAGTGAAAAGGTAGTTGTGTAACAAGCCATAGGATAGTTGGGGAAAGACAGTGTTCAGAGGTCAGCTTTGGGATGAATATGTCTCTTGGTTTCTACCACACAGACATGCTCTGTCAAGACAGGAGATACTTACTCAGTGAGGACACGAGTGTGAAGATCTCCGTCATCACTGTCCGGTACAGGAGCCTTTGAGAGTCATCAAGCAGTGTCCACTCCTCCCAGGAGAAGTACACGGCCACATCCTCAAAGGACACGCAGCCCTGAACATGGGAAGATTGGGTTTGTTTATATGACGCCTCCTTGTCAGGGACTCTTGGTATCCTTAATTCATCCCACTTAGCTTCCTACTGCAGAGGGCACCAGGCTGTGAACCTACTGACACCCAGCTGTCCTTCGGGTCCCACTAACCACTGTGCTCAGCAGCAACAGGCAAGTGGACCTGCTGGCTTTTCTAGTTCTGTGAAGAGACACCATGACCAAGGCAACCTCTAGAACAACCAGTTTATTGGGGCTTACACTCCCAGGGTGAGTGTGTAACCTTCATGGCAGGAAGCATGGCTGCAGGCACGCACAGCACTGAAACAGTAGCTGAGAGCTTACACCCTGAGCCATAGGTACCAGGCAGAGAAACCTACAGGTCCACCCCCAGTGACACACCTCCTCTAACAAGGCCATACCTCATTCTTATCTCCACCAATGGGGAGCAATTAATTATTCACGTCTATGAGGCTCTGGAGGGCAGGTTCATTGAAATCACCAGAGCTGGAGTCAATCCAAGCTGGAAGAATGCCTCTCTTTCAACTGAGAAATTCACATCGACTCCTCCCCATCACCTATATGGGTCACTGTTGTCCACTCTGTCCCTGGCACCAAGACCAGGAAGCACATGACCTCAGAGCACACGCAGGCTTCACACTGACCTTCCATTTCCACCTCAGCTGCTGTGACCCAACTCCTACCTGCCGCTCAAGCCAGAGACCTCAGGCAAACCTGAGCATTGTCAGCCCAACTCACTTCCGGGCATCCTCTAGTGTCACCGCTGGAACTTTTAGAGCTCTGAATCTTCAGCCAGTGTTTACCATGTAATCCCCGCTGTGGGTGTGGGGACCTTTCATTCTGGGCATGTGCTAGGGAAGTCCAATGGAAGGACAGAGAATCGCAAGCACATCGTCCCAGGGCACCGCAGTCCCAGAGGTCACTACGTGGGACCTGAGGAGTGTGATTCCAGGGCACCCTCCACTTACCTCTTCCTGGTTGGCAGCTTTCACTGAGTACTGGGAGACCTGTAGAAAGCAAGGCCGTGAGTAACAAGCAAGAGTGCTGCTATCCCAACGTTCGCTCAAACCCCTATCATACCTGCAGTTGGGCACCCCAACGTCCCCCTGGACTCCACCCCTTAGTGGTTGATGCTGGACAAAGGATAGGTCTCTTCCATTTGTTACCTGAGGACAAGCATGGCAGCCTGTCTCGATTACTGCTCTATTGCTGTGAAGAGGCACCATGGCCAAGGCAACTCTTACAAAAGCATTTAAGTAGGACTTCTGTACGGGCTGGTTTTGTGTCAACTTAACACAAACTGGAGTTATCACAGAGAAAGGAGCCTCGGTTGAGGAAATGCCGCCATGAGATCCAGCTGTAAGGCATTTTCTCAACTAGTGATCAACGGGGGAGGGCCCAGCCCATTGTGGGTGGTGCCATGTCTGGGCTGGTAGCATCCCTCCATGGCCTCTGCATCAGCTCCTGCTTCCTGACCTGCTTGGGTTTCTCTAGTCCTGACTTCCTCTGGTGATGAACAGTGATATAGAAGTGTAAGCTGAATAACCCTTTTCTCCCCAACTCACATTTTGGTCATGATGATTTGTGCAGGAATAGAAACCCTGACTTAAGACAGCTTGCTTCTAATAGTTTCCTGGGGATAGTTCATTATTATCCTGGTGGGAAGCGAATAGGTGTGGTTCAGGTTCAGGACCCGATGAGAGTTTTACATCCCAATATGGAAGCAGCAGGAGAGAGAGGTGGTTAGGCAGGGATACAGACAAACACTAGCCTGCATTTTCCCCAGCTATACACTTTTAACAAGGCAACACCTCTTAGTTTGTCTCAAACAATGCCACTCCCAGGTGACTAAGTATTCAAACACAAGAGCCCGTGAAAATCATTCTAATTAAAATCACCACACAATCCTAGCTCAAAAGGAAAATTATTGTCTCAAACTCAGTCCTACGTGTGAAGTACCAGTACAGGTTTCTCCTGTGCACATGACTAATGCTTGTGTCTAGAATTTCAAACACTTACACTGGATATCAGAATATATGTGTTTATCTATATACAGTTAGCTAAGAATTTGGGAGACAGGTGGTGGTGGCTTTCATCTTTAATCCTATAGAGAAAAGTTCGCCCCCCCCCAAAAAAAAACCCCAAAATGATGCAGGGCAGTGGTTGCACATGCCTTTAATGCCAGTACTAGGGAGGCAGAGGTAGGTAGATCTTTGAGTTCAAGGCTAGCTTCGTCTACAGAGTGAGTTCCAGGACAGCCGGGGCTACAAAGATAAACCCTATCTCAAAAAACAAACAAACAAACAAACAAAAAAAAAAAAAAAAAAAAAAAAACCGAAAAAACTCAAAAAACTCAGCTCCAGGGGAAAATAAGAAAGCATTGGTACTAGCTGGACATGGTGTGCACCCCTTTAACTGCAACACTTGGGAGGCAGAGGAAGGCAGATCTTCTTGAGACTGAGACCAGCTTTGGCTACATTGACCAACCAGACTTGCACCGCGAGTTAAAAGGGAAAATAGTTACACAGTAGACATTCGTTAAATGCTGAATGTTTTCACATAAATAAATAAATGGGAAAGCACTACTTTAAAGTCAGAGAGTCCGGAAGTGGAAGGTTCGGCCTTTAATCCAATCACTCTGAAGAATTTCGAGTTAGATACCAGCCTGGTTTACAGGTCCAGGACTGCCAGTACTATTGTCCTCCCCCCCCCCCCCAAAAAAAAAGATATTTGAAGACTAATCTCTACTCATATGGTCTACAACCCCAGTTCCTGCATTAGTCCACAGGATTTACCCGTCTCCATCCATATCTCTTTATCCTTGCTCAATATTTCCCCGGGGATACTTGGTAAAGTTTGAATAGACCAAGTCTCACCTCTGCTCAAATCTTCCGTGGCTACCAGTGTCTCTCTCTATAAACAAAAGTCAGCTCCTTAGGTGCACTGAGCCCTTTCCCTCATTTAATGCCAGCAGAGGTCACCCCAGGGCTCCGTCTCTGAGCTCAAGTCCGCCCACGAGTCTTGGAAGGTACAGTTCACTAGATGCTGTGAGTCAGGGGTTGGCTAGCACACAGATGTCAAAAAACATAATTTCGTTCACCGGTTCCTATAGTCGGGGATATGGGGTGGTGGGGTGGCGGGTCTGTCCTGTTGGCTCCTGACCCAGATCTCAGCGCTCTAGAACTCAGGTAGGTGGGCGATCTCTAGGCACTCACCTGCGGCAGGGCTCCACCCGCAGCCTCCACAATCACCATCGGGCTCCAGAGGATGGTGGGGCCCTGGGACGTGGCCATCCCCACTCGAAGCCTGGGTCGGATCACACGGGTTGTTGCAGACCTCAGATCCGTCTCCGAGACAGAGGACGAACGCTTCTTAACGCGCCGGCTTTCCTACCGTGGATAAAGCAGATGACACCAGTTTTCTGTGAACCATACTAACGAGTCCAGGAAGTTACAAAGAACCTCCTGCACGCAGAGCCGAAAGTCCCGCCCAACGGTTCTCGCCGTCGCTAAAATGCCCATGTTCATTGGCTGAGTTTCATGCAATGTTTTCTGGGCAATGTAGTTCTGACAGGATCAAATGAGTGAGATCTGGACCCTGTTCTTTACCTGAGGTGAGTAGGGTGTGCATTAGAAATAGGAGAGGCTGAGCTATAAGGCCAGACTTGCTGGAACTCTTAAATTACAGAACTGCAGGCAGAGGCAGGTTGATCTCTGTGTTTTAGAAGCCAGGTTGCCATACTGTGTTCCAGGCAGATAGGGCTATATTGAGAGTGTGGATTCTGTAAACCCCATCCCTCAGTTACCTGGCAATAGCCAGGTGTGCTCTGCCCCCGTGACCCGACACTATAAAAGGGGCTGCTTGCCCCCTCCTCTCTCTCTTGTCTCTTGGCCTCTTGCACTCTTGCAGCTGTCCTCTTCCCCCTTTACCCCTCCTCTTCCCCTCTGTCCTCTTTCCCCTTTACCCCTCCTCTTCCCCTCTGTCCTCTTTCCCTCCGTCCTCTTTCCCCTTTACCCCTCCTCTTCCCCTCCGTCCTCTTCCCCCTTTACCCCTCCTCTTCCCCTCTATCCTCTTTCCCTCTGTCCTCTTTCCCCTTTACCCCTCCTCTTCCCCTCCGTCCTCTTTCCCCTTTACCCCTCCTCTTCCCCTCTGTCCTCTTTCCCTCCGTCCTCTTCCCCCTTTACCCCTCCTCTTCCCCTCTGACCTCTTTCCCCTTTACTCCTCCTCCCCCCCCCTTTCCTCCACGTGCTCATGGCCGGCCTCTACTCTTCTGTTCCTCTCTTCTCTCTCTCTTTGCCTCTACTATCCTCTTAACTCTCCCATGACCTGAATAAACTCTATTCTGTACTATGCCGTGTGACTGGTCCCTCAGGGGGAAGGGATTCCCAGCATGGACCTCCCGGAGGCATCTCCCTTGCTTCCAGGCCTAGCCGCACCTCCATGGGCCATATCTCCCCAATTCTCTTCATTCTTCTAACAGGCCTTGTTTTTATTTAACGTCTAGAAATGCCTAAGGCGGGAAAAGTTGAATTTTGCATGTGAGACATTTGCCTTGTGTTCTTATCAGGTCTCCGAACTAGTAAACACAGGAATAGCGACAGTGGAAGAGGGGGAAAGGACATGTTTGGACTGGAACCAACTTTCATCATGGGACTCTAGATTCAGATGCTTTTCACACCAGTCCGGAGTCAGGATTAACTTTTCTGTTGTGCATGCTCAGGGAGAATTACGGGAACATGGGATTCAGTTTAGCAAACTTCTGTTGTGGCACCGAGACTGCTCCGGGAAATGCGAACACAGTAATCACCGCACTGTCCTCAGGAGCCCGGTTAATTTCACACACACCCCGCTTCTCCACGGCTCACTTCTGCACCTGTCTGGGCTCCATGGTGCACGTTGTTGAACTACTTTTACCCAGAAGATGGCGCACACACCTTTCATCCCAGCACTTGAGAGGCAGAGACCGGTAGATGTTTGAGTGCAAAGCTAACTTGTTCTACAGAGCGAGTTCCAGTGCTACACAAAGAAAGAAAAACAAGGCTGGAAGGTAGGAGAGGAGAAAGATTTTTGTCTTTAGGCACCTAGACAGGGCTGACCTCTGCTCCAGTCACAGAAGGCTTTGTTTCTTATCTTTACTCTTCTGAAGATTGTATTTACTTTCTGTGCCGATACCGCTTCTGTAAAATGTGAGTGTAAACACAACAGACTTTGCGAGCAATGTGGCAAGCATTTTTTTCATTTTTTAAAGATTTATTTATTTAATGTATGTGAATACACTGTAGATCTCTTCAGACACACCAGAAAAGGGCATCTGATCCCATTACAAATGGCTGTGAGCCACCGTGTGGTTGCTGGGAATTGAACTCAGGACCTCTGGGAGAGCAGTCAGTGCTCTAACCACTGAGCCATCTTTCCAGCCCTAGCCCTTCTTTAGAACTGCTTATATCGCCAAGTGTCTTGTCTTCCCCTCCCTCCTTTCCTTTCTTCTCCCTCCTTCCCTCCCTCCCTCCCTCCCTCTCTCCCTTCCTCCCTCCTCCCCCTCTTGAGATAGGGTCTCTATATGCTCCTGACTGGCCTGGAGCCCAGAGATCTGCCTGCTCTGCCTCCCAAGTACTGGGGATAAAAGCTTGAACCACATTGTCCTTCAATATGTGGTATTTTCGTTTACATTGGACTTTAAGAATTTTTAAATTGTCCTCCTGATTTCTTCAACAACCCACCAATCACTCAAAAGCTGTGTCCAATTGCCTTTCCTTTGCCTACTTTGTATATTTTGGTTTTATCTGACTGTGACATGAGTAGATAGAAGTGACAATTTTGATTATTTTGTATTTTTGAAGATACCACTTATGCCAGGAGTAGCGCTGCACACCTTTAATCCCAGGGCTTGGGAGGCAGAGGCAGGTGGAACTTTGTGAGTTCCAGGCCAGCTAGGGCCGTGGCACAGAGAACCATGTCTTAAAAATGAAACAAAACAGAACAAAGGCATCATTTATATTCTACAATGTGATCTATGTCAGAAAAAGCCCCATGAGCTGCGGAGAATTAGTCTTCAATAGTTGTTGCTTTAAACATTTTTTAATGGTAGTATGTATAGGTGCATTTTATACCTGTGCACCACCAGCCCATTTATGACAGTCCGAAATCTCTTGCAATTTAATTCTTCACTTGATTTTCTTTTAATCTAAGTGACCGCTCTTCTGATGACAATGAGGTATTGAAGTCGCCCTACTTATCTGTTCACGTCTAGCTATGTTTATTTTAGAAAATAAAGGACCCTAACTGGTGTATGTATAAACACATCTCCAACTTCTTAACAGATCATTCCTCTTGTTAATATGTTGTTGCATGTTTTATCTAATCTAATCTAATCTTAGAAAAAGTATAATTTATCAGATGAACGTATTAACTGCTCATGGCTAGTTTTTGTGTTCCATGTGATTTGTATATTGTTTTATATCTTCTATAATGTCTTATATCTTTTATTTTCAACCTCTTTGCCAGTGACCTTATTTATTGAGGACGAAGACGAGTAAGACTTTGTTTTCAACCCAAGCAATTGGCCTTTGGCTTATAACTAGAGCGTTTATACTCTTAGCAGATGGTTAATTACTGGGGACTGTTTGTTGGCTCTGGAATTTTGCTGGTTGTTTGTTTGTTCATTTCTTCCCCCTTACTCCTTTTTTGAGATTTCCTGGTTTAGTGAGTGGGTCATGAGTGACTCAGTCCTGGTTCTTTTTATTCACGCTGTCCTCCTCCTCATTCTTCTTTCTCTTCTTCTTTTTCTCTTTCTTTTTCCTTTTTGGTGTTTCAAGACACTTTCCTCTGTGGAGCCCTGGTTCTCCTGGAGCTGACTTTGTCGACCCCTCTGCGCTCAAGCTCACAGAGATCCACCTGCTTCTCCTCCCCCGTGCTGGGAGTTAAGGTGTGTGCCACCACCACCTGGCCTGGATTCTTTATTATGCACTCACAATTAAGAACACCTTTCTTCAAACAGAGCACACACATGCAAGTCTATAATCACAGAATCTGGGATTTCAAGGAGGATTATGTATTCAAGACCATCTCCAACCTGAACTACAATAGACGAGGCTTCAAAACATCAACTGTTACAGGAGCTGAGGTGGCTCAGCAGGGAACGTACTTGTGACCAAGCTTGACAAGCTGAGGACATCCACATGTACACTATGGTCTGTTTGTGCCTCCCACTCTCGTGCAAATTTGCTAAGATGTAAGTGTGGGTACAGTTCTTTACATGTGTTCTGTGTGCTGGGTTGGTGATCATTGGTGCCTAGCTTTGTGCCTATGCCGACACACTTTTGTTTCCACATGAAGTTTACGAGTCGAAACTGCTGTTCATGGCGTCTTGGTTACCAGTTTTGTTCATCCAGTGCCAGACATTCATCATTTCAGGCTTTCCTGGGTTTTCTGAGCACGGTGATAAAGTTCTGAGAGGCTCCCCTTTCTCAGTGAATTGGCATTTGCCATCAGTGGCTTTGCCACTGATTTTCACTTTGTAATTTCTCCTTTACAAGTGTGTCACGGAGATTCCTCTCTTGCATTTAAGGTAAACACGTGATTGAATGTCCCTTTCTTCCTTAGCTCTGTGAAGTCATATGGTACCATTTCATTGAGTGGCTCTTCTAGTCTTTTAGATTTCTTTTTGTTAACGTGTTTGAAGATTTAACAATACATGAGTGTTTTGTCTGCATGAGTGTGAGCCTTCTGTGCTACCTTTTAGATAGTGATTAGCCACAGTGTGATAGGTGCTAGAAAGTGAACCTAAGATAAGAACAAGTTATCTTAACCATTGAGCCATCTCTCTAGCCCCCTTAGGTTTTTATTTCAAGTCTTCCTTCTGCCCTTGATATTCATGGTTTGGCCTTTTGCTTGTGTCTCATAATTCATCACAATAATGCTTGTTTATGCTTTAGGGTCTTACTATGCACTGTGGCTGGTTTGGAGCTCACTATGTAGACCATACTACTATATAACTCCGAAAGATCTACTTGCCTCTGTCTCCCAAGTGATGGGGTTGGATTAATGGCTTGCACAACCTCATATTGACCCTGTCCCATTTCATTCTTTTAAGACAGGTTTTTGTGGATTAGGCTGGCCTCCATCTTTGTAGCTCAGGATAACTTTGAACTTTCCGAGCCATGTGCCTCGCTGCCCTAAATGTGTGAGCATCACCTCTGGATTATATGCTTCTGAGAATCAAACCCAGGACCATGTATGTGCTATGCAAGCCCTCTACTAAGTGAACCCAACCTTACCACCCTTATGTTTTGACCTCACCATTATGTTGGGCTGTTTAAAAAGAGTCTCACAGCTTGAGCGATGGCTCAGAAGCTGAGAGTATGTTTTGTTCTTACAGAAGACAAGGTGAACTTCCAGTGCTCATCTGGTGTCTTCCAGCTGCTTTTATTGGGTGTCTGTGTGTCTGTTTATGCACACGCCTGCCACACCACTGACTGACACACCTACCATCTAACTCATGCAGACTTTTGACCATAGTATTTAAAATATTAAAGTGTAATAGTTTGCACATATACTATGTTGATAAATTCCTGCTCAGATCTCAGTCCCTCGACTGGCTTACGATGTACTGACACACCTTAGTGCGTGCTTTATTGTTCTATTTTATTTTTTCTTTTATACATCACGAGGCCTTCATGTGGCTAGACTTTACCCACCAATGTGTCATGTTCATTTGCTAACACATGATCCGCTTGCTGTCCCTGGAAAGCATGGCAGGTAAAGTCCACTGTATACCAGACAAAAGTACAAGGCCAACAGTATCTCACAGCACACTAAGGCCTCTGCAGAAGGCCCTCCCCTTGAGTGTGGGAAGGTATGAGTGAGCAGAGCTCTGTGCAGACACTACAAGATCCTATGTCACATGCCTACACAAACCCACGGACGTACCAACTCTATAATAACACAGGAAGGGAATGCCAAATTAAGCTACAATTACATGCTACCACACGGCTACTAAAATGATTCAAATGAACACCACCTGGTTTACAGAGTGACAGGGAGGATGTGAGGAACCAGTATTTGATAGGCTGCAGGAGGAAGTCTGAAACACACAGCCACTTAGAACAGAATCTGGTGACTTCTTAAAACTTGGGCTGGAGAGAAGGTTCAGTATGTAAGTTCACACGTTACCCTTGCGGAGGATCTGGGTTCCATTTCCAGCCAACATACCGGTTCATACCCATCTGTAATTCCAGTTCTAGGAATTCAATGCCCTTTTTTGAGCCTTTATAGTCACCAGGCATCTATTCAGTGTATATACATATACACATACAAAATATTCACACCTGCAAAAACAACAGACACTTAAAATATATGGGCTATGCGTCTACAAGAGAGCCAAAGGTGCTACTCAGAGCTGGTCCCCAGCAAAATTAATGACACTTAAAAACACAATAGTCATGAAAGCTTTACAGTAAATGACCATTTATCCCAGGGACTGTAATACTCAGTGAGGAATAAAAAGCAGGCAAACAAACAGCAGCAGCAACAACAACAGAAATATGTCCTATTTCAACAGAGGCCACTCTCCTCTTCCTCCATTCAAACTCAGTAACATGGAGCCTCCACTGCACACTGGCGCAGTCAGAACACGGCTTCCTCTCGCTTCCCCAGACAGCACTAACTTCTTAGGAATAAGAAGAGGGCACTTATTTTAATCTTGCCTATGTTCTTTGATGAGTAACTTTCAATCTCTGGCTTCCTCACAAAGGCCACTCTCAGGACTTCTGCTCAAGGTCACGTTCACTCCTAAGGCTGAACAAGCTTGGTCAATGGCTGAAGCTTTCTCTACGCTCTCCGTGTTCACAAGCCTATCTGGGTTGTGTGTGTGTTGCTAATAAGAGCAGACTTTGCTCAAAGCCTTCCCCAGAATCAGTGGGTTCATGACACACCCCAGCACTCTGGCCTCTTAGGTTGAACAGGATGGACGTGTGCGTGAAGGCTCCCCACATTTGAAGCACTCTTGACGTTTGTCCGGGGAACATCCTCTGTGCACATAGGGTAGATGACGGGAACTATTTCTCATGGTCACTGCCCTCACTACCTTCTTCAGTGTGAATCTTACGGTGTCTAGAAAGTCCAGTCCTGTAGCAGAACACTCTCCCACATTCCTTACACTCATGGTGCTTCGCTGCGGTGTGAAATCTCTGATGTTTGATGAGGCTGTACCTCATGATGAAGAATCTCCCACACACGTTACACTTAAAGGGTTTTCCCCTGCTGTGGACCTTCCGGTGTTTCACTAGGTGCGAGTTTTTTTTAAAACCCTTCCCACACTCGCTGCACTCAAAAGGCCTTTCTCCAGTGTGCACGCGGGAATGATAAACGAGGCTGGATTTCTCCTTAAATAATTTCCCACACTCGCCGCATTTGTAAGGCTTTTCTCCGGTATGAACCAGATAATGACGCATGAGGCTGGACCTGTTCACATATGATTCCCCGCACTGCTTGCATTTATAAGGTTTCTCTCCAGTGTGAAGTCTCCGATGCCCAACAAGGGAGCGGCTGTGTTTGAAATCCTTCCCACATTCTCTGCATCGAAAGGGCTTTTCTCCAGTGTGAACTTTCGAGTGTTGATTCAGATCAGCCTTTTGGATGAAGGACTTCTCACATTCGCTACACTTAAAAGGCTTTTCTCCAGTGTGTATCCTCCGGTGTCGAAGAAACAGCGACCTACAATCGAAGGATTTGCCACAGTCGCAGCATTTGTATTTCTTCTCACTGTCAGTGGCCTTTCGTTTCTTGGTGCTTCTGGGTCGCTCCCCATCACTGCGAGTCACACGCTGCCTGGGAGGCCCTGAAAGAGCGTGGGGGTCCACTGTATTGTCTGTGCTTTGTAAAGTCTTCCCTGATTGGTCACTTTTGTTTCTCTTCGAAACCGGAATTCTGAGCTCTGCTCTTCCTAAGGGTTTCTCAGCACCGCTCGGCTGCGGCACTTGAAGCATGCTTGCCTTAGGCCCGCCTGCTGTTGTCGAACGGGTCTGCTCACACGGAATCTTTGCAAGCTCCACTCCTTTGCCGCAGCGCAGAAAGAAATCCAGAGAAACAATGGTAAAGGACACACAGACTTTGAAATGCAACAAAGACAAGTGATCGACACCTGAGACTTCTCACCAAAACTTCAGGATGGGAACGGATGAAGCTGGAAGAACCCTGTCAGGTAGCAACCCAGGAAAAGGGGCAGCACAAGCAGGAGTGCTGGGACCCGAACTTCCTTCCCCAGAAAATGGCTTTCTGAGGAGCCTCAAATGGACCCTGTCCTGATTGGGTTGGGTTTGCTTTTGGTTTTGGTTTTTCCTCTCCTCGACAAACGTTAGGGTCATCTAAGAGTAGGGAACCTCAATTGAAAATAAAAATGCTTCCATAAAATAATCATCAAGGGCCATTTTCTTGATTAATGATTGATGTGGGTAAGCCCACCTCATTTCCAGTGGTGCCACCCTTGGCCAGGGTGATCCTGGATGACCATGCCGTGAGGAGCAAGCCAGTAAGCCATGTTCTCTTGTGGTCTCTTCAGTTCTTGCCTGGAGCTTCTGCCTTGAATTATTCTTGTTGATAGACTTTTATCAGGAAATGTAAGATGAAATAAACTCTTTCGCCTTCTAAGTTGCCTCTGGTCATGATTTATGATAGCAATAAAAAAATCAAAGACAGAGATGTTCAACACAGCACAGAGGGTTGTGTCTTAGTCAGGGTTTCTATTCCTGCACAAACATAATGACCAAGAAGCAAGTTAGGGAGGAAAGGGTTTATTCAGCTTACACTTCCATATTGCTGTTCATCACCAGAGGAAGTCAGGACTGGAACTCAATCAGGTCAGGAAGCAGGAGCTGATGCAGAGGCCATGGAGGGATGTCACTTACTGGCTCGCTTCCCCTGGCTTGCTCAGCCTGCTTTCTTATAGAATCAGGGTCTACCAGCCCAGCGATGGCTCCACCCACAATGGGCTGGGCCAGGGATGGCTCCACCCACAACGGGCTGGGTCAGGGATGGCTCCACCCACAATGGGCTGGGCCCTCTCCCCTTGATCACTAGTTGAGAAAATGCCTTACAGCTGGATCTCATGGAGGCTCATTTCCTCAGCTGAGGCTCCTTTCTCTGTGATAACTGCAGCTTGTGTCAAGGTGACACAAAACCAGCCAGTACACCCATCCAATACAATACCTGGAGAACTCGTTTTCAAGGACTGCTCAGGACACTTGTACAACCTAACAACATAATTAAGGAAAGCCTGTGTTTTACAGTGTTACAAGGGAGCAGGCAAAACACACCCTAGACTCAGGTGAGAGATAGCCCTGGACAAGAGAAAACAGCGATGACTGGTAGATGGGCACACAGCCAGATGGGCTCGACTACAGTCCTTTGCCTTGGCACCAAAACAGAACCAATAGAAAGGTACTTCTTACGAACACATCTAGAACGCACACATCAGCAACCTCCACCCTCCAAATGCACTTACTTGGAGTCAGAAATCTGAGGGCAGGGATGAAGTGATCCCCTGAAGACTCCAGCTGAGTGATGTCAGTCCCAGAAGGTACAAGTCCTAAGGTAAAATGCAGGAAAGGGGAATCTCCCATTCTAAGATAGAGTGGTGTAACTCATGCAATCCACGGGAAAGAAAACAACAAAGACACCTTTATGGGGGTCTGAATGAAAATGGTACCCATAGACTCGTAGGGAGTGGTATTATTGGAGGTGTGGCCTCGTTGAAATAGAAGTGGTCTTGCTGGAGGAAGTGTGTCACTGGTGGTGGGTTTTGAGGTCTTAGATGCTCAAGCCAGGCCTAGTGTCTTACTCTCTTTCTCTCTCTTCTAGCTGCTTTCAGATTTAGATGTAGAACTCGCAGCATCATGTCTGCCTGCGTGCTGCCATGCTTCCCAGCATGGCGACAATGGATTAAACCTCAGCACTTCAAGCCAGCCCCCATTTAAGGGTTTTTTGTTTGTTTGTTTGTTTGTTTTTGCCATGGTTATAGTGTCTTTTTCACAGCAACATAAGCTCTAAGACATCCTTAGAGAGGTCTTGCGTGGAAAGCAGTGATCAGTGCCACAATTTCTGCCACACGGAGACCCAAGCTACCCACAGGAAGAGAACAGTACCTGGGTCATAGGAATGGCAGAGGATTTACAGTGTCACCACATGGAGAAGCCACCAGTGCAAAGTCTATTAAAATATTCTAAGACTCCTCACTTTGGGCTGCTTCCTGTGTGCCTTTGCTATATAAGAGAGAGAAGATGGTAGTGTACCATGCCCAGGTCTCCCACCTGTCCTTCCCGCTCCATGACAGTGGGGACAGAATCAATGCCCATGGCCAGATTTGGGAAGGAGACCTCTCTCTACAGAAAGGAGCCAAGCCCAGTCAGGATGCTCTTACAGAATGGCGTGGGGTGGAGCTTACCCGATGAGGACATCAGAACGAAGACCTCCATCATCACGTGGTGGTACAGACGCCTCTGAGAGTCATCCAATAGTCTCCATTCCTCCCTCAAGAAGTAGACGGCCACATCACTAAAGGCCACACCACCCTGCCCCAACAGAACACCGAGTTAATAACACGTTTCCTTCCCTTGGACTTTTGACATCCCAGAGACGGCCACGCTCATTTAGATTCGTGCTTCAGAGGACTCCGGACCTGTCATCCACTGACACTCAGTGTCTACCCGAGGTTGCAGTGAACACTGTATTCAGCACCAGCCACAAACAGGTAGACAGACAAACGAAATTTACCCAGTCTCTTTGATAAGGAACATTCCATCTTTCTACCAGACAATTATATAGGTTTCCTCACATCATGTCAAGCAGGTATGTCCAGATTTGAGCCGCTGCTCTCCACTGTCCCCCTGGCTCATGAGCTTGGACATGTGCACCTCTAGTCACACTTTCTGCCACCATGCATATCACCCTTCAGAACGTCCTTCCATTTTCATTTCAGATTCAAGCCTGCAGCTCCTCACTACTGTACCTCACCCAACTGCTGCCTTCCACCACACCCAGCAGATCTCAAGCACAGCTGAGGGCTTCCGAGCATTCCTAATCCATCTCACTTCCCGGCATTTTCTAATAGTCGCCACTGGAGCTTGAACACCCCCAATCTTAAGGAAGTGGCTCCCTATAAATGGGACCTGTCCATATAATTCCTGCTCTGGACTCAGAGACCTTATCTCCTATAATTAGAACATTTATGGAAATCAGATGGAAAGACAGGAGAATAATATCAAGCAAAGAGTCCCACAGCATTGTAATCCCAGCCATCACTTATGTGGGAATTGAGAAATGTGAATTCCTGCAGCTCTATCCATTTACCTCTCCACAGTCAGTAGATGTCTTTGCACTTACTGAAACCTGTGAATACGAAAACAAAGCCTCCCGTGGCCCTTAACAGGTCTTACACACACAGGGCTTCCCAGGCTCCTTAGTGGGCGTGTATGCCGTCTGGAAACTCCAACTAACATCCCAGCTCGCACGGCACTTTAGATCTGGGCAATGGGGGGCGTGATCACGTGGTACGCACCTTCGCCTGGGCACTCTGGCCAGCTACTGCAGTCTGATTCTGCGGGGCAGTTGGGTCCATGGACATGGCTATTCTCCCGAGGCCTGCAACTAATCACAAGGGGTCCTCGTAAACTTCAAACCCGTCTCGGTGCTAGACGACAAAGCCTCGCTCCTCTCGCGCCTTCCAGTCCTGGACAGAGAGCTGTAAAACCAATTTTCTTTTGACCTGACGCAAGCATCCAGGAAGATAATCACCTGTATGCAACCATTAAGTCCCTTTCTTTTTCCCTTCCTCCCCCTTCCCCTTTTTTTCTCCTGTTAAAGCCCTAGGAAGCGCCAGTTTCTATTGGTTAAGCCCTTCTGCGCTGTCCCTTCTGGGTAATGTAGTTCAGACAGCGTGCACCCTGGAACCCTGACCGCTGCTGCAGATGTGTAAGCAGGAGAAGCGATATGCAAGGATATAAAGTGACTCCTGCAGACGCTGCCTTGCCTACAGATGCACCAGTGTTTCAACTCCCTGATCATCAAAGATAAAGTGTATCCTGGGTCTGACTCCGGCATGCATTAGCAAATTTCTCTTGGCAGAAGGAAACTCAGCTTAAAAGCCAGTGGTGACAATTCCATATCTGATGTGTAAAGATGTGAAAACAGTCCGAATTTTGAAAACAGGTTTGCGCAATTCCAAGACTAATTATCCATTCCCCTCCACCTGAATTCTTGTCTTTTCTCATAGGTGTCCATTATGGCAGGGCAACACACACACACACACACACACACACACACACACACACACACACACACACAGGGACCCCTGCATCTTTTCCTCTTCCATATTCCTACAGGACGTTGTGGGTACAGCGGATAGAAAAGATGCTAAGCCTTCATTACATGCTATTCTTCTGCCTTTGACTCCACTATTATTTCTCTGACTCTCCCGACTCTCATCTCAGCACAAAGTAACAGACAAGTCCCACTGTTTGAGACTCCAGAAGACAAGAGTTAATGAAATATTTCTGCCGTTCTGGAACACACCGGAAGTGGATGGTGAGTGTTGTGTCTGAAGAAGGTGGGAATCAGTATTGCTCCTGACCATGTGATACGCTGGAGAAGGTGGGATCAGTATTGCTCCTGACCACGTGAAACACTGGAGAAAGCCTTGTTATTTTTGTCCTTTCTGCATCAGTCATCATGTTATAGCCAGCGTCTTTCTGCTAGGCCACAGTGTGCCATGAGGAAGTGATGAACTGTGATTGGCATAGTAGGGCATCAGGACAATGAGTGAGAAGCCTCCTGCTTCTTAGCTCAAGCACAGGAGATAAATCATTATTGGTGGTTTTTAAAAACATAATCTCAATTGTCTGATTTTACCTTTGAAGATTCAGGAACCAGATGCTCAGGTAAAAGCCTGGTAGCTCAGGGAGGCCGAGAAGCACCCAGCTGACCTTCTTCCTCAGCCAACATCCCAGATGGAATCTCCTCTCTTACACCATCTCCCCAAACCCCCTCCTTTTAAATGAATATCCTGGGCTGGAGAGATGGCTCCGTGGTTAAGAGTACCGACTGCTCTTCCAGAAGTTCTGAGTTCAAATCTCAGCAACCAAATGGTGGCTCAAAGCCATCTGTAATGGGATCTGATGCCCTCTTCTGGTGTGTCTGAAGCTACAGTGACAGTGTATTCACATATAATAAATAAATAAATAAATAAATAAATAAATAAATAAAAAGTAAATCTTTTTAAAATAAGAGAAAAAAAGAATGTCTCTTCCTTCTACTTCCTGTGTCTCTATCCCTCTGGACTCACTCCTACTCTATATATTTTTTCTTAGTAATTCTATGTTCACTTCCTGTCAATTGGTTGCTTGTTCCAACTCTTGACCTATGGTTGACATTATTCAATCTTCTTTACAATATTCTAGTAGAAAGGTCTTGGATTAAAGGTGTGTGCTAAGGCTGACACACACCACAACTGAAAGCAGGTCCCCCCCCCCCCCAGTAAATAACACAATCTTAGGGGTTGAAAATGTGATCCAAATATCCTGCAACAAGTCATGAAGCTGGGTGTGGTGGCAGAGGTCTTTAACCCAGCAGTCAGAGAAGGCAGAGGCAGGATGATCTCTGTGAGACTGAAGACAATCTAGTTTACACAGTGAGTTCCAGGCCAGCTGGAATATGTAGAAAGACCTTGTCTCAAAAAAACCAAAATAACAAAAATAAAATACTAATGACAATAATAATAATAATAATAGCTGTGTGGTGGCAGGGAATGTCCTTAATCCCAGCACTCGAGGCATAGGCAGAGGACCAGAGGGGGAGAGAGGCAGAGGGGCAGAGGGGCAGAGGGGCAGGGGGCAGAGGGGCAGGGGGCAGAGGGGCAGGGGGCAGGGGGCAGAGGGGCAGGGGGCAGAGGGGCAGGGGGCAGAGGGGCAGGGGGCAGGGGACAGAGGGGCAGGGGGCAGGGGGCAGAGGGGCAGAGGGGCAGGGGGCAGAGGGGCAGGGGGCAGAGTGGTAGGGGGGGCAGAGGGGCAGGGGGCAGAGGGGCAGAGGGGCAGGGCACAGAGGGGCAGGGGGAGCAGAGAGGCAGAAGGGTAGAGGGGCAGGGGGCAGAGGGGCAGAGGGGCAGGGGGTAGAAGGCAGAGGGGCAGGGGGCAGAGGGGCAGGAGGCAGAGGGGCAGGGGGGGCAGAGGGGCAGGGGGAGCAGAGGGGCAGAGGGGCAGAGGGGCAGGGGGCAGAGGGGCAGATAGGCAGAGGGGCATTGGCAGGAAGCTCTTTTTTTTCTACTCAAGACTTTATTTCCCTCCTGGTCCACCTTCCTGCTGTTCCACATCTCACACCTCCTTTCTGCCTCCCCCCACCTGTCTCCATGAGGATGTCTCTACTCCACCTACCCCGCCCACCTCACCCACCCCCCAGACCTCTAAACTCCCTGGGGCCTCCCGTCTTTTGAGGGTTAGGTACATCTTCTCTGACTGAACCCAGACCCGAGAGTCCTCTGCTGTATACGTATTGGGGAACTCATATCAGCTGCTGTATTCTGTCTGGCTGATGGTCCAGTGTCTGAGAGATCTCAGAGGTCCAGATTAGTTGAGACTGCTGGTCCTCTTCCTCAGCTTCCTCCGGCATTTCCCTAATTCATTCAGTTACAGGGGTCAGCAGATTCTGTTGATTGGTTGGTGTAAATATTGGCATCTGACTCCTTCAGCTGCTTGTTGTGTCTTTTGGAAGGCAGTCATGATAGGTCCCATTTTGTGAGCCCTCCATAGCCTCAGTGATGGTGTCAGACTAGACCCCCCCCCCCCCCCTTCAGCAGGATCCCTTTTGGTACCTATCCCTGGACCTTCCTTCCCTTAGGCTCTTCTCCATTTCCATCCCTGCAGTTCTTTAAGACAGGAATAATTATGGGTGGGAGTTTTGACTGTGGGACGGCGACCACATCCCTCACTTGGTTCCCGATTTTTCCGTTGGAGGCGGGCTCTACAAGTTCCCTCTCCCAACAGTAAGACATTTCATCTAGGATCCCCCCTTTGAGTCCCAAGGGTCTCTCATCTCACAGGTGTCACATTCTGGAGGGTCCTTCTAACTTCCTACCTCCAGAGGACGCCTGTTTCCATTCTTTCTGCTGGCCCTGGCGCTTCAGTCCCCCCCCCCCCACCCAAAACCAGATCATGTTTCCCTTTCCCCTCTCTCCCACAACCTGTCCACTTTTCCTCTCAGGTTCCTCCCTCCCTCTCCTCTCAGCTTGTTGGGCTTTTTGAGTTTTGTGGACTGTATCTTGGGTATTCTGTACTTTTTTGGTTAATATCCACATATTAGTGAATACATACTGTGCATGTCCTTTATGGTCTGAGTTACCTCTCTCAGGATTGTATTTTCTAGTTCCATCCGTTTGCCTGCAAAACTCAGGATGTTCTCGTTCTTAATTGCTAAGCTATTCCATTGTGCAAATAAACTACATTTTCTGTATCCATTCTTTTGTCCTGGGACATCTGGGTTGTTTCCAGCTTCTGGATATCACAAATAAGGTTGCTATAAACATAGTGGAACACGTGCCCCTGTGGCATGGTGGAGCATCTTTTAGGTATAGTCCCAAGAGTGGTATTGCTGGGTCTTTAGGTAGATCTATTTCCTATTTTCTGAGAAACCTCCAAATTGATTTTCAGAGTGGCTGTACCAGTTCAAAGTCTCACCAGCAATGAAGGACCGTTTCACCTTCTCCACATCCTTGCCAGTCACCTGAGTTTTTGATCTTAGTCATTCTTATTGATGTAAGGTGGAATCTCAGGGTCCTTTTGATTTGCATTTCTTTGATCACTAAGGACTCTGAACATTTCTTTAGGTGCTTCTCGGCCATTCGAGATTCCTCTGTTGTGAATTCTCAATTTAGTTCTATACCCCATTTTTTGATTGGGTTGTCTTTTTGGTGGTCAGCTTCTTGAGTTCTTAATATATTTTGGTTATAAGCCCTCTATCAGATGTGGGGTTAGTGAAATTTTTCCCCCAGTCTGTAGCTTACTGATTTGTCTTATTGACTATGTCCCTTGCCTTACAGAAGCTTTCTAGTTCCATGAAGTCCCATTTATAAATTCTTGATCTTAGAGTATGAGCCACTGGAGTTTTGTTTAGGAAATTTCCCTCTGTGCCAATGAGTTCAAGGCTCTTTCCCTCTTTCTATTAGATTCAGTGTATCTGGTTTTATGTTGAGGTCCTTGATCCACTTGGATTTAAGCTTTGAGCAAGATGACAAATATGGGTCTATTTTCGTTTTTCTACAGACAGCACCATTTATTTAAAGATGCTTTCTTTTTTCAATGTATATTTTTGGATTCTTTGTCAAAGATCAAGTGTGTGTTAAGTGTGTGGTTTTATTTCTGGGTCCTCAATTCTATTTCATTGATCTCTCTGCCTGTATCTGTACCCCTGAGCCATCTCTCCAGCTCACCATTCAATTTTTAATCACAATTGCTCTGTAATACAGCTTGAGGTTAAGAATGGTAATTTTCCAAGAAATTCTTATATTGTTGAGAATAGTTTTTGCTATCCTGTTTTGTTTTTTGTTTTTGTTATTCCAAATGAATTTACAAATTGCTCTAACTATTAAGGATTGAGTTGGAATTTTTCTCATTTTTTATTAGATACTCTGTATTTACATTTGAGATATTATCCCTTTCTCCTCCCATCCTCCCCCCTCCATTTGCCTTCACAAAGGAGCACTCCCTCCTAATCACCCTCTTCACTATGTTGCCTTGGATTTCCCTTACATTGGGAAAACATGCCCTCCCTGAACCAAAAGTCTCTTCTCACATTGATGCCAGACACTGGTATCTTCAGCTACATATGCAACTGGATCAATAGGTCTCTCACTGTGTGCACTGTGTTGGTATTTTAGTCCATGGGACTTTTGGAGGGGTTGGTTGGTTGATAATGTTGTTCTTCCCATGAGGTTGCAACCCATTTCAGCTCCTTCAGTTCTTTCTTTAGCTCCTTCATTGGGGTTCCAGTGTTTGGTCCGATGGTTAGCTGCAGGCATGCTCAGCTGTATCTATGTGACTCTAGCATAGTCCCTGAGGAGGCATCTTTATCTGGTTCCTGCCAGTAAGTACTTCTTGGCATCAGCTATACTGCTTGGATTTGGTGGCTGCATATGTGGTGAATTCCCTGGGTGAGGTAACTTCTGAATGATCTTTTCTTCAATCCCTGTTCCTCTATTTGGCCTTGCATTTCCTCCCGTGAGTGTTTTGTTCTCCCTTATAAGAAGGACTGAGGCATTCCCATTTTGGCCTTCCTTCTTTTTGAGCTTCACAATGTCTGTGAGTTGTTTCTTGGGTATTTAGAGCTTTCTGGGGCTAGTATCCAATTATCAGTGACTGCATACCATGTGTGTTCTTTTGTGACTGGGTTACCTCACTCAGGATGATAGTCTCTAGTTCCATCCATTTGCCTAGGAATTTCATGAAGTCATTGTTTTTAATAGCTGAGTAGTACTTCATTGTGTAAATGTACCATACTTTCTGTATCCATTCCTCTGTTGATGGACATCTGGGTTCTTTCCAGCTTCTGGCTATTATAAATAGGGCTGCTACGAACATTGTGGTGCATGTGTCCTTACTGTATGTTGGAGCATCTCTGGGGTATATGCCCAGAAGTGGAATAAGTGGGTCTTCAGGTAGGACTACGTCCAATTTTCTGAGGAACAGCCAGACTGATTTTCAGAGTGGTTGTACCAGCTTGCAATAATACCAACAATGAAGTAGTGTTCCTCTTTCTCCACACCCTCACCTAAGTTTTTGACCTTAACCATTCTGACAGTATTGTTTAGATTTGCATTTCCCTGATGACTAAGGATGTTTAGCATTTCTTTAGGTGCTTCTCAGCCATTCAATATTACTCAGTTGAGAATTCTTTGTTTAATTTTTACCCCATTTTAAATAGGATTATTTGATTCTCTGGAGTCTAACTTCTTGAGTTCTTTGTATATATTGAATATTAGCCCTCTATCAGATGTAGGATTGGTAAAGATCCTTTCCCAATCTGTTGGCTGCCATTTTGTGTTAATAGTGTCCTTAGCCTTACAAAAGCTTTGCAATCTTATGAGTTCCCATTTGTCAGTTATTGATCTTAGAGTACAAGCCATTGGTGTTCTGTTCAGGAAAATTTCCCCTGTGCCTATTCAAGGCTCTCTCCCACTTTCTGTTCCAGTAGATTCACTGTACCTGGTTTTATGTGGAGGTCTTTGATCCACTTGGACTTTGTACAAGGAAATTAGAAGGGATCGATTTGCATTCTTCTGCATGCTGACTGCCAGTTGATCCAGCACCATTTGTTGAAGAGTCTGTTTTTTTTTCCACTGAATGTTTTTAGCTCCTTTGTCAAAGATCAAGTGACCATAGGTATGTGGGTTCATTTCTGTTCCATTGATCTACCTACCTATTTCTGAATCAATACCATATGTTTTTTTTTTTTAAATCAAGATTGATCTGTATTATTGGTTAAGGTCAGGGATAGTGATTCCCCTGAAGTTCTTTTATTGTTGAGAATGGTTTTGCTTTATTGTTTTTTTTTTGTTGTTGTTATTCTTAATGAATTTACAAATTATGCTCTCTAACTCTATAAAAAATTGAATTGGAATTTTGATGGGGATTGCATTGAATCTGTAGTTTGCTTTTGGCAAGATGCCCATTTTTACCATGTTGATCCTGCCAATTCATGAGCATGGGAGATATTTCCATCTTCTGAAATCTTCAATTTCTTTCTTTAGTTGAAGTTCTTGTCATACATATCTTTCAGTTGCTTAGTTAGAGTCACACCAAGGTTTTTGATATTGTTTGTGACTATTACGAAGGGTAGCATTTTCCTAATTTCTTTCTCAGCCTGTTTATCCTTTGAGTAGAGGGAAGCTACTGATTTGTTTAAGTTAATTTTATAACTGGTCACTTTCTTGAAGTAGTTTATCATGTTTAGAATTTCTCTGGTGTAAATATTGGGGTCACATATCTATACTATCATATCATCTGCAAATAGTGATATTTTGACTTCTTCCATTCTAATTTGTATCCATTTGACTCCCTTTTGCTGTCTAATTGCTTTGGTCAGGAATTCCAGTACAATATTGAATTGGTAGCAAGATAGTAGGCAGTCTTGAGTAGTCCCTCATTTTAGTGGGATTGGTTTAACTTCCTCACCATTTAGTTTGATGTTGGCTACTGGTTTGCTGTATATTGCTTTTATTATGTTTAGGTATGGGTTTTGAATTCCTGATCTTTCCAAGACCTTTAACATGAAGGTATGTGTTGATTTTTTTCAAATACTTTCTCAGCATCTAATGAGATGATCATGTGATTTTTACTTTGAGTTTGTTTATACAGTAAATTACATTGATGAATTTTCAAATATTGAATCATTCCTACATCCCTGAGATGAGGCCTACTTGATCATGGTGATTATCATTTTGATGTGTTCTTGGATTCAGTTTGCAAAAATGTTATTGAGTATTTTTGCATCTATGTTCATAAGAAAAATTGGTCTGAAGTTCTCCTTTTTTGTAGTGTCTTTGTGTGGTTTAGGAATGAGCATAATTGTGGCTTTGAAGAATGAGTTGGGTATTGTTCCTTCTGTTTCTATTTTGTGGAAGTTTTGAGAGTATTGGTATTAGGTCTTCTATGAAAGTATGATAGAATTCTGCACTGACCCCATCTGGACCTAAGTTTTTTCTTTTTTCTTTTTGCTTGGGAGGCTTTTGATAACTGCTTCTATTTCTTTACATGTTATGGGTTTTTTTTTAAAAAGATGGTTTATCTGATCTTGGTTTAACTTTGGTATCTGGTATCTGTCTAGAAAGTTTTCTTCTATAATTTTGTTGAAGATATTTATTGGGCCTTTTAGTTGGGAGTCTTTGCTCTCTTCTATACCTATTATTCTTAGGTTTGGTCTTCTCATTGTGTCCTGGATATCCTGGACATTTTGGGTTAGGAGCTTTTTGCTTTGTGCATTTTCTCTGACTGTTGTGCCAATGTTTTTTATGTTATCTTTTGCCCCTCTTATCCCCTTTTTCATTTCTTGTAGTCTGTCCGTGATGTTTGCATCTATGACTTCTGATCTCTTTTCTAGGTTTTCTATCTCTAGAGTTGTCTCCTTTAATGATTTCTTTATTGTTTCTATTTTCATTTTCAATTCCTTCACCTCTTTAGTTGTTTTTCCCTGTAGCTCTTTAAGTGATTTTTGTGTTTCCTTTAAGGGCTTCTACTTCTTAAACGTGCTCTCCTGTAATTCTTTAAGGGAGTTATTCATGCACTTCTCAAGGACCTCCATCATCATCATGAAGTATGATTTTAAGTCCATATCTTGTTTTTCTGGTGTTTTGAAAAATCCACTACTTGCTGTGGTGTGAGAACTGGGTTCTGATGTTGCCAGGTTGTCTTTGTTTCCACTGATTAAGTTCTTGTGCTTTCCTCTTGCCATCTTGTTATCTGTGATTCAGATGATCTTGTTGTCTTTGACTGGAGCTTGTCTCTCCTGTGGGTCTGAGGACCTGTGGGCTCAGTAGAGAGATTTCTCCTGGATGTTCATCTCTTTGTGGGCAGGCAGTGAGTTCTGATGGCAGTGACCTGGGTCCATCTCCTTGGGCTCGGGTGAGAGAGTGCTTCTGAGGCTCTTCTGGGTGCTCAGCAGTCTGTGGGCAGGCCCTGAGTCCTGATAATGGTGACCTGGCTCACCTCTCAACTTAACTCTTTTAGAGGTAGAAAGCAATTTTCAAATTTATTCAGAATAACAAAAATCCAGGATATCTAAAACTGTTCTCAATAATAAATGACTTCTGGGTGAATCACCATCCCTGACTTCAAGCTGTATTACAGATCAATTGTGATAAAAACAGCATGGTATTGGTACAGGAAGGTAGATCAATAGAATAGAATTGAAAACTTAGATATAAACTCACATACTTATGGTCAGTTGATCTTTGATAAAGGAGCTAAAAACATTCAATGGAAAAAAAAACCCAGCTTCTTCAACAAATGGTGCTGGTTCAAGTGGCAGTCAGCATGCAGAAGAATGCAAATTGATCCATTCTTATCTTCTTGTAGAAAGTTCAAGTGCAAGTGGATCAAAGATCTCCGCATAAAACCTGGTACACTGAAACTAATAGAAAAGAAAATGGGGAAGAGCTTAGAACACATAGGCACAGGGGGAAATTTCCTGAACAGAACACCAATTGCTTATGCTCTAAGGTCAAGAAGCCAAAAAAATGGTTCTTGTAGATTGTCCTAAAGCTGTTTGCATTTTAATGTTAATTCCACTTCTCCAACAAGTGCAGTCTAGTCTAGTAACTCCAACTGAACCTTCCCATTTTAATTAGTAAAATAAAGGAAAGCCAGTGACTGGGTGGGGCAAGGGAGGTGGAGAGAAGAGAGGTCTATGAGGTCAGAGGATGAGAGGTTAGAGGACAGAGTGTGAAGGTCGTGGCAACATGGAGTTTCCCAATGAATAGCTAGACTCAGGTGGGGTTGATTGGCATTAAATAGCTTTCAACATTAAGGATTTTATAGGTCTAATAACTCATATAGGGCAGTTTGTATCTTTGTCTATTTGATGTAATATGGTTTTGCACAGGGTTTGTGGATTGAGAGTTGAATATATAAACCTGTATGAAAAGCTGTGAGGCTGTAGAGTTGTTTTATATGGGATTTTGAGGTAGAGAAACACCCCAGGACAGAATCAGAGAATAGCAATAGAAAACCACCAGGGAAGGGAATAGCATGGCTTGGGCCATAAGGGTGGTGCAGACCAGGCAACAGAGGTATGTGTGGCTCCAAACTAAAACCAGGCCTCAGGAGTGAGACCTCAGGGCCAATAGAGAGATAAACTATTATTTTTTAATATTTACTGCAACAGGGACTTCATAAAATTGCAAAATTTCTGTAAGGCAAAGGACACTGTCAAGAGGACAAAGTGGCAATCAACAGATTGGGAAAGAATCATTACCAATCCTACATCTGATAGAGGGCTAATATCCAACATACATAAAGAACTCAAGAAGTTAGACTGCAGAGAATCAAATAATTCTATTAAAACCAATGAACAGAGCCAAACAAAGAATTCCCAAGTGGGGAATACTGAATGGTCTTGAAGCACCTAAAGAAATGCTCAACATCCCTAGTCATCAGGGAAATGCACATCCAAATAACCCTGAGATTCTACCTCATACCAGTCAGAATGGTTAAGATAAAAAATTTAGGTGACAGCAGATGCCGGAGCAAATATGGAGAAAGAGGAACACTTATCCATTGTTGGTATGATTGTAAGCTGGTACAACAACTCTGGAAATTAGTCTGGCGGTTCCTAAGAAAAATGGACATAGTAATTCCTGCAGACCCAGCTATACCACTCTTAGGCATAGACCCATAATACACTCCAACATATAACAAGGACACATGCTCCACCATGTTCATAGCAGCCTTATTTATAATAGACAGAAGCTGGAAAGAACCCAGATGTCCTTCAACAGAAGAATGGATACAGAAATTGTGGTATATTTACACAATGGAGTACTATTCAGCTATTAGAAACAATGACTATTAAATTCCTAGGCAAATGGATGGAACTAGAAGTTATCATCCTGAGTGAGATAACCAAGTCACAAAAGCACACTCATGGTATCTACTCCGTGATATGTGAATACTAGCCACAGAAAGCTTGGAATACATAAGAAACAATTCATAGACCTTAAATGAAGCTCAAAAAGAAGAAAGGCCAGAATGTGGATGCCCCAGTCATTTTTAGAAGGGAGAATAAACATTCATGGGAGGAAATACAGGGCCAAATAGAGAAGCAGGGATTGAAGAAAAGATCACTCAGAGACTGCCTCACCTTGGAATTCATCCCATATGCAGCCTCTAAAGCCATGTATTATTGCTGATGCCAAGAAGTGTTTACTGGCAGGATCCCGATATAGATGCCTCCTCAGAGGCTCTGCCAGAGCCATACTGATACAGATGAGGATGCTTGCAGCTAACCATGGAACTTAACAGGCAGACCCCAATGAAGGTGCTAGAGAAAGGACTGAAGGAGCTGAAAGAGATTACAACCTCATGAGCAGAACAACATTATCCACCAACCAAACACCAACCAATGAGCACACATGGAGAGACCCATGGTTCCAGGTGCATATGTAGCAGAGGATGGCATTGTCTGGCATCAGTGGGAAGAGAGGCCTTTGGTCCTGTGAAGACTTGTTTTCCCAGTGTAGGGAAATATCAAGGAGCTTAAGTGGGAGAGGGTGGTTTGGAGGGGGAGCACCTTCATGGAAGCAAAACCCGGGGGGGGGGAGGTGAATATGGGGAAAGGGGATAACATTTTAAATGTAAATACAGAGAATATAAGTAAAAATAAAAAAATAATTCAAAACAATAGGTTCATAGTCACATTTTCACAAATATATTCTCTTTGCTTTTCTGTTTTTACAGTCCTCCTTTTTACATGGCTGATATGTATTTTGTTTCTCAATTAATTTCTCATAGTATAGTCTCTCCTCCTCTCCCTCTCCTGTCTTTGTGTTCTTTCATCCTGTTTCATATTCTTCTTTTTACTTCAGTGTCTTATATAGGCTACATACATGCACACACACACACACACACACACACACACACACACACACACACACACATTCTCCTCCACCCTCTCTCCTGGAGTAATATTTTTGAGACCAGATCTGTATTGCTTATCATTTTCTTTCTACTTTAGGCTCACTTTGAATACTACCAGTCTTTTTGTTTCTCATGAGTTTTAGAATTCATTTTTCTTGTTCTTTGAAGAATGCCATTTGAAATTTGATGAGAATTGTGTTACTTCTATAGACCGATTTTACCAATATAGAAAATTTCACCATATTAATTTTTTCAATGTACACACAAGAGTTTTTTCTATCTTTTAGACTTCTGCAGTTTCATTAGTGATTTAAACTTGATTGTATACATCTTTTACCTCCTCAGTTTGTTATGTTTTGAAGCTTTTGTAGGAGGGATTTTCCTTTTTTTCCTTATCACATCCATTGTCAGAGAAAAGTTGCTGATTGCTGCATGTTGAACTTTTCTTCAACTACAATGCTGTATTCCAGAGTTTTCTGCTGGAATCCTTAGGATTATAACATCTGTAGTCAAGAATAATTGAATTCTACCCTTTCTATTTGAATTCATCTTATTTCTTCCTGTCACCTAAGCCTAAGACTTCAGGTAGTATGTTGGATACATGTAAATAGTGGACATTTTTGTATCAATTCAGATTTTAGAAGTAATGCTCTGATTGTCCCCATTTAGTCTAATAGTGTCTATGGATTAGCTGTGTATAGCCTTTATTATATTGAAATTTGTCACATTTTTCCCAGTGTATTCAGAGTCTTTATCATGTCAGAACTTTAATATTACCAAAGGCTTTTTTTCTGCCTCCTGAGATGATCATGTGACTTCCTTCTTATATCTTTTTGCATTGTTTTACATGTATTGCAATAGTTAAACCATCCTTGCACTCTTAGAGTAATGGTGTTTTATATGATGCATGTTATTTTTTAAAATAAATATTATTATTAAACATCTCACAAATTAAAAACAACATGCCAAAAATAAAATAAAATAAAATAGTTGCCATGGCAATAAAGTGTCTTCACATAAATAGAAACCCTAAATAATCATAAGACACACTCTAAGGTGCTTTTTGGAGAATGTATGGTTTCAATCACAGAGGAAATTGTTACACAATATCAGGAGTAGATTCTCTGTGAAGATCCATAACCCCAGATGCCCAGCTATTCTACAATACACATACAATAATGCCTACAGGAGAGTTTAAGAGAGTGCATGCCAAATGCTATCTTCTGAGAAGTCACTTCTGCTAATACCATTGATCATATAATAGGTAGCTCGACTGTGGTCTCTGAAAAGATGCTATGGTAGTGATGAGGTCAACTGTCCCAGGAAGCATTCATTAATCACATCTTCAGTTCTACTAATAAGGTTATAAAAAGAAAGTTCTTTGAGTGGCCCCTGAAAGCCAGATGCTATATTGTGCCTGGTTTTCAGAAGGCTATATCCTGTGGGATTTTAAATGGCACTATGTTATCACCAGGGTCTGTTAGAGAATCCAAATTCTAAAAGTCTTGTGAGGCATCATGCACCATAGCTATGAATCTGGTGTTGAAGGACCTGTATGAAGAACTGTGTTCTCATCCATCCATCCATTCATCCATCCATCCATCCATCCATCCATCCATCCATCCATCCATTCACTCATTCCTCTTCTCCAATAATCTTCTTCATTCTCCTACCAAACTGAGCTATAATCTGATCCACTAATACTTATATGTTGCTTCAACTATAAGTCTAACCATAATTCAAAGTTCCCATCTCATATAACCACTGTTTTTTTCTATCTCTGTTTCTCACAAACCATCTCTAGAATCCTTACCTGCAAGGTCTTCCACAATCCTCTTAACAATGCTCCATTTTCTCCGTATGGCGTTCTAGGACATCATAAAGTTATCATTCTGAAAACATATCCAACCATATCTACGATATATAGATACCTTGGAAGTCTTCTTCTGTACATAAGGCTTTCCTAGCCACCACAATAAGGGAGGAATCATAGACATGGCACAAGTCTGTGAAGCTAAACCAAAACCCCATGTTCTTGATTTTCTCAAAATTAGCTTGAAGCCCCGGGTACCAAGGTAGTTAACACGAGGTAAGAGGGCTATGTTCAAATTACTGCAGCACTTGTGATGTCCCCACCACCAGTTCAGTCTCTCCAGGGTGGACTCATTACTGACCATTTTCAGTAGTATTTGGGGCTTTGCACAGTCCACAGCCTCCTCTGCAGACAAACTCCAGTCCCCACACAGATGCTGTCAATGAACTCGTATGGAAAATGATAATCAGCTCCCACTGCAGAGGTGAGACGGCTGAATCACAAGCCTATATTATATGCTCTATTCCACATCTGCCAAGAGCAACACAGGATGTAGTGGTTGGATAACAAGCCCACAAATGTATGTATTTAGTAAGGGTGGCAGTGTGATGTATGTCACCCGGATACTTCTAATATCATATGTAAGAGGTTTTTGGACAATTACACAATTTACTTTGTGTCTTAGTCAGCGTTTCTATTCCTGCACAAACATCATAATCAAGAAGCAAGTTGGGGAGGAAAGGATTTATTCAGCTTACACTTCCATATCGCTGTTCATCACCAGAAGAAGTCAGGCCTGGAACTCAAGCAGGTCAGGAAGCAGGAGCTGATGCTGAGGCCATGGAGGGATGTTACTTACTGGCTTTCTTCCCCTGGCTTTCTCAGCTTGCTTTCTTATAGAACCCAGGTCTACCAGCCCAGGGATGGCCCCACCCACAATGGGCTGGGCTCTTCTCCCCTTGATCACTAGTTGAGAAAATGCCTTACAGCTGGATCTCATGGAGGCATTTCCTCAAGGGAGGCTCCTTTCTCTGTGATGACTCCAGCTTGTGTCATGTTGACACAAAACCAGCCAGTAACTTTGTATTAGTCATTCAGACCTGAGAGCTTTGGTAGCTGAAGATTTGGTATATTTAGAGTTGAAATTAAGTAATATGTAAAGGGTTGCTGGTGTTTTTGTGTGTGTTTGTGTGAGGTGTGTGTGTGTGTGTGTGTGTGTGTGTGTGTGTGTATGTGTGTGAGGTGTGTTTTGTGGTGTTTGAGTTCTTATGAAATATCCTTTTCACACATCTCCTTACACTTGAAAATTCTCCCTTATTGGCTTGAACTGGTGCCCTAAACCACCATCTGCTAGTCCTCTATGGGGCTTATATATAAAATATATTCGTTGTTTCTGATTTTTTTTCCCTTCTGACTGTGACGAGAACACCATTGCTTGTATGTATGTGTGTGCATGCATAGGCTGTGGACATCTCTGACTGCTCTAAAATAGATTTATAGTGATATCCATCAGGAGAAGAAGCTTCACAGTCAAGGTACCAATACCAAAAATATGGAATAGCTATAAATGCATATCAATGCAGACTTTGTGTTTTCCTGGTTACAGTAAGTTCCTTGCACTGAGTACTCATGAGCACCAGTGCATGCTGTCCAGTTTAAGAAATTGTCTTTTCTTCATGTGGGTGCCAGAAACTCTAACCACATAGGGAAGTGTAATTTTGCATGACTTAGAATACAGTACTGTGGGGCAGAGATATACAGAGAGAAAACAGGTGGGAGGGATAAAAATGAATGACAGAAATAAGGAGGGCAGCTCAGAATAAACATCTTTTTGAAAATTCCTGTCATATTACCAGCTTGTCATCATGGAGGATCAGATCACCATTTCTTTCTGACCTTGTTTCCATCCCACCTGAAATGGTCCTCACTAAGCCAAGACTGAAGACAACTTCCTCACTAACATTTCATAGCTAACACCTCCCGCCCACCCCACCCCACTCAACACAACCCCACCCACACCCCCATTCCACACGTCTTCCTCCATAACTTCCATCCTACCTCACCCCACTGGGGACTCAGGGCTCCAGGACTGGGTGCACCTTCTCTAACAGTTCAATAAATGGAAATCCATCCACTTAATCCACTATGTAAACAAACTCATGGAAGCTGAAGAATTCTTTTTTGAGGATGCAAAGTTCTTTTTATAATAAAATGGAAACTAATAACTATAGTTGAAACCTCTGAGTGGAGTGCAACACTTACGGACCATAAAATATTACAAGCATTTGATGACCCAACAGAATGTTTCACAGACTCTCACACAATCTTCCCAATCTGCACACACGTGAGGAAACTGGTGGCTGACCACACAACATACTCAATGAACACCATCAAAACACTATCAATAATGGGGGGGGGGCCTTTATGGCATTATAAACGGACAAGACTATAACACTACATAATAACATATAAAAACATGACCCAGACAGGATAGAGAAACAACAGAGAAACCCGGGCGATCTAAAGAGAAGCAGCATAGCCCCTGAGCAACTATAACTATCTAGTGCACACAACGTGAAGAAAGGCTGATAGACTGTATAGATGGCTTCTCTGTCTCTTGAGGATGGGACCCATGATCAAAGCTGAAAAATTCTTATGCGTATTGGATTAAGAACAAAATAAACAAAGACATTAAAGACTTTCTATTATTCATTGAAAATAATATAAATCATATCCAAACCCATGGGACAAAATGGAGGCTACGGTAAGAGAAAGTTTCATTACACTAAGAGCCTGTCATAAAAATTGGATGGATGTTATACTAACAACCTAACAGCACACGTGAAAGCTTTAGAACAAAAAGAAATCAGGAAACATAAGAGGAGTAAATTATAAGGAATAATCGACATGGGGGATAAATAAGATAGAAACAAAAAAGAGAATACAAAGACTCAAAGAAATGAGTTTGTTCTTTTTTGTATTGGCTATTTTACTTACACTCTAATGTTACCTTCTTTCCCGGTTTCCCCTCTGCAACCCCCTATCGCATCCCCCATTACCCTGCTTCTATGAGAGTGCTCCTCCACCCACTTACCCACTCCTACCTCACCATCCTAGCCCCCATCCCTCAACTGGCAGGGCCTTGCCTAACCTCTGGATATGGGCTCTACAGGCTCTTCCTCCCTTTTGTGGGGCATTTCAGCTAATCTCATCCCCACTGGGCCCTGGGAGGCTCTGGCTTTTTTGGCATCTGGGACTTTCTGATTGCTACCCCCAGTTCCCTATCCCCCATTGCTGCACACCTCTGTTCAGTTTTCTGACCCTCTGTACATCTTCTCCATCCTTTCCCATACCTGATTCTGCCCCTCTTTTACCCTTCCCGTTCATCTCCTTCTCTCAAGTCCCTCCCACCCTCTACTTCCCTTGATTATTTTGTCTCCCCACCTTCTGAGTAGGACTGAAGCATCCACACTTTGATCTTTCTTCCTCTTGAGCTTCATGGGGTTCCTGAGTTGTATTGTGGGTATTCCAAGCTCTTTGCCTAGTATCCACTTATTAGTGTGAACATACCCAGTGTGTTATTTTGTGGCCACGTTACCTCACTCAGAACAAAATGTTCTAGGTCAGTCCATTTGCCTGAAAATGTCATGAAGTTATTGTTTTTATTAGATGAGGAACTGCCAGATTGATTTCCAGAGTGGTTGCACCAGCTTGCAATCAAAACAGCATTGGAAGAGTGTTCCTCTTTCCCCACATCCTCACCAGCATCTGCTGTCACCTGAGTTTTTAATCTTAGCCATTCTGACTGGTGTGAGGTAGAATCTCAAAGCTGTTTTGATTTGCATTTCTCTGATGACTAAGGATGTTGAACATTTCTTTAGGTGGTTCATGGCCATTTGAGTTTCTTAAGTTGAGAATTCTGTGTTTATCTTTGTACCCTATTTTATTCAAAGATTTATTTCATGTGTGTGGGTACACTGTTGCTGTCTTTATACAAACCACAAGAGGTCATCAGATCCTCATTTTACACATGTTTGTGAGCCACCATGTGGTTGATTGCTACGGACAGGGACTGCCAGCAGTAGGATAGGATGGAGACATCTCAGAAGCTATGGCAGCGCCTTGCAAAAAAGGATGGTGTCTGGGACCCTGAGAAGCAGGGGACCCACCATCTGAAATAAGAGACTGTCTGCAGTAGACCAGGATGAAGACACTTCAGCTGCCCGAAGCAGCTCTTTGTAAAAAACAGTTGTTCCCATTTCTTCTAACCTCAGCCCTGGTCAATGGCTATACAGATTTCATTTGTGTGTGATTAGTTTTCAGTTGGCCTTGGTGTGCATAATTATTCTATTATATCTGACTTTCCTATTTTTCTCCTTCTGCTTTGGTGGATTCTGTGAAACTAGATGTTCCCTGATGTAATGATTCTCAATTAAAAATTGAGGCACAGGGGCACAGCACAGTCCTAACAACCCAGGTGCTGTGTGTTCTCATCTTAGAAACTGTAATAATTGCACAATGGTAGTTTCAGATTAATGCTTGACTTGCAAAGAAAGTTTGAAGAAATCATTAGAAAAGAAATTAGAGCCAACATCGGAACCTAAAGAAAGGAAAAAAATTATTGAAGTTATGAAATAAGTCTTGTATAACATTTGAGAGTGGTTCCTGGACAAGAAAGTATAAAATGCCTGAAATTATATACTAGTAAGATTAAGTCAAAATAATGGAATTCTTAGGAGAGTCATTGTGTGCAATGTGCAGGAACAGAAAGCTAGAGAGACTACTGAGTCAAGGGTTAACTTGATTTTTTCTGGCCACTATCTGGCAGCTTTACCAATGTCATTTATCATTAGAGCTTCACAGGAAAATGCAAGTAGCTGACCTCAGAGCTCTGAGCTCTGAAGTATAAGTTAAAAGTTAAAGTTTAAATAATGATAAGTTTGCAATTATTATTATATTGGCCACAGGTCTGGGAATAGGGGAAGCTTGAAATTTTGGGGAATAATTATAATTCTTAATTCTTTGTGGGGTGTGGTTATTTGTTTGGTTTGATCTGGCAATGATGATACAGTGTCTTTTTTTTTTTTCTACCTGCTTTTGGAGTATCAGTAAAAGACTGGGGCTGGAGAACGGCTAGTGAGCAAGAGAGAGAGAGAGAGAGAGAGAGAGAGAGAGAGAGAGAGAGAGAGAGAGAGAGAGAGAGAGAGAGAGAGAGAGAAACTTTAAGCCTTGAAAAATTGCTAGTCAGCTTGTACCCAAAAACTAGTCTGTTTATTTATTATGCACCTTCCAGATATCCCTGCTTCCAGGGCTGGACCCTGACGGTTGCTGGGAATTGAACTCACGACCTCTGGAAGAGCAGTCAGTGCTCTTAATCCCTGAGCCTTCTCTTCAGCCCACCATTCAGTTTATAATCACTATTGCTCTGTAATATATCTTGAGGCTAGGAATGGTGATTCCCCAAGAAGTTCTTCTATTGTTGAGAATAGTTTTTGCTATCCTATTTTTATGAAGAACTGAGTTGGAATTTTGATGGGGATTGCATTGAATCTGTAGATGGCTTTTGGAAAGATGGCCATTTTTACTATATTAATCATGCCAATCCATGAGTATGAGAAATCTTTCTACCTTCTGAGATCTTCTTTAATCTCTTCAGATAGTTGAAGTTCTTTTCATACAGATCTTTCATTTCCTTGGTTAGAGTCACACCAAGGCACTTTATATCATTTTTAACCACTGTGAAAGGTGTTGTTTCTCTAATTTTTTTCTTATTCTGTCTATTCGTTGAGTATAGGAAGGCTACTGATTTTATATCCAATCACTTTCCTGAAGTTGTTTATCAGGTTTAGAAATTCTCTGGTGGAATTTCTAGGGTCATACTTAAGTATACTATCATATTATCTGAAAATTGTGATATTTTGACTTCTTCTTTTCCAACGTGTATCCCTTTGACTTACTTTTGTTGTCTGTTTGCTCTGGCTAGGATTTTAAGTCCTATATTGAATAGATAAGGAGAGAGTGGGTACAAAGATAATTCAGAGTGCAGTCTTGTCTAGTTCCTGATTTTAGTGGGATTGCTTCAAGTTTCTCACTGTTTAGTTTGATTTTGGCTACTGGTTTGCTGAATATTGCTTTTGATATGTTTAGGCATGGGCCTTGAATTCCTGAACTTTCCAAGACTTTTATCATGAATGAATGTTAAATTTGTTCTTAGATTCCATTTTGAGAATTTTATTGGGTATTTTTGCATTGATATTCATAAGTAAAGTGGTCTGAAGTTCTCTTTCTTTGTTGGGTCTTTGTGTAGTTTAGTTATAAGCATAATTATAGCTTCATAGAATGAATTAGATAGGGTTCCTTCTGCTTCTATTTTATGGCATAGTTTGAAGAGTACTGGTATGAGGAATGTTCGATTACCAGGATGGGCAATAGATATTGGTAACACAGGTGCAGATATCAGCAAAGTACATGCTACACTTGTGTAAGTGTGCCATAATGAAACCCATGATAATGTGTTTTCTTTCAGAAGAAATAATAATTATTAATTATAAAATGAGGATTGTTTATTAAATATGGACTACTGGAATTTTCATTTGAATTGTTGAAAGACAACTTTCCTCTGTGTTCTTTTTTTAATAATTTTATTTTAAAAAACAAAGATAAATGTACAAATTTTAAGCATTTTTTGCATAAAAGTATATGAATACATTTTTGCCAGTGCTTGGTTTTTTTTAAAGGTTTGATAGTGTGCATTAAGATCTTACTAGTTACAATGAACATAAAGTACATGTAAAACAGGATGTAACCTGAAATTTGCCAAAGTTTTCTTGGTGTGTAAGGATTAAGCATAGCGGTTTTCTCCTTTCTTTTGTTTTTCTTTTCTCTTCTTGAACTTCATATAGTCTGTGAGTTGTTTCTCGGGTGTTCAGAGCTTTCTGGGGTTAGTATCCAATTATCGGTGACTACATATTATGTCTGTTCTTTTGTGACTGGTTTATCTCACTCAGGATGATATTCTCTAGACGCATCCATTTTCTTAAGAATTTCATAAAGTCATTGTTTCTGATAGCTGAGTAGTACTCCATTGTGTAAATGTACCACAATTTTTGTATCCATTCATCTACTGAAGGACATCTGGGTTCTTTCCAGCTTCTGGCTATTATGAATAGAGCTGCTATGAACATTGTGGTGCATGCGTCTTTGTTGTATGTTGGAGCTTCTCTGGGGTATATGTCCAGAAGTGGAATAACTGGGTCTTCAGGTAGTATTATGTCCAATTTTCTGAGGAATCGCCAGACTGATTTGCAGAGTGGTTGTACCACTTTATAACCTATCTACAGTGAAGAAGTGTTCCTCTTTCTCCACATCCTAACCAGCATCTGCTGTCATCTGAATTTTTGATCTTGGCCAATCTGACTGGTGTGAGGTGAAATCTCAGGGTTGTTTTGATTTGCATTTTCCTGATGGCTAATGATGTTGAGCACGTCCTTAGATGCTTCTCTGCCATTCGATATTCCTCAATTGAGAACTTTTTGTTAAGTTCTGTACCCCATTTTTAATAGGGTTGTTTGATTCTCTGGTGTCTAGCTTGGATATACCTTGGATATTAGGCCTCTATCTAATGGGGGGTTGGTAAAGATCTTTTCCCAGTCTGTTGGCTGCCCTTTTGTTTTCTTGATAGCGTCCTTAGCCTTACAGAAGCTTTTTTCATGAGTTCTTTTATCAGTTCTTGATCTTAGAGCATAAGCTGCTGGTGTTCCGTTCAGGAATATTTCCCCTGTGCCTATGTAATCTAAGCTCTTCCCCCACTTTCTCTTCTAATAGTTTCAGTGTACCTGGGATTATGTGGAGATCTTTAATCCATTTGGAGTTGAGTATTGTACAAGGAGATAGGAACGTGTCGATTTGCATTCTTCTGCATGCTGACTGCCGGTTGAACCAATACTATTTGTTGAAGAGGCTGTCCTTTTTCCATGTTTTAGCACCTTTGTCAAAGATTGAGTGACCACAGGTGTGTGGGTTCATTTCCATGTCCTCAATTCTTTTCTATTGACTATTGATCTACCTGCCTAACTCTGTACCAATATCATGCAGTTTTTTTTTTAAAATCCCAATTGCTTTGTAATATAGCTTGAGATCAGTGATGGTGATTCCCCCAGAAGTGTTTTTATTCTTGAGAATAAATTTTGCTCTTCTAGGTTGTTTAGTTCCAGATGAATTTACAAATTACGTTTTTCAACTCTATGAAGAATTGAGTTGGTATTTTATTGGGAGATTGCACAGAATCTGTAGATTACTTTTTGCAAGATGGCCATTTTTGCAATGTTAATCCTGCCTATCCATGAGCATGGGAGATCTTTCCATCTTCTGAGATCATCTTCAATTTCCTTCTTCAGAGTCTTAAGTTCTAGTCATACAGATCCTTCACATACTTGGTTAGGGCTGCCCCAAGTTATTTTATAGTCTCTGTGACTATTGTGAAGGGTGTTGATTCCCTAATTTCTTCCTCAGTCTGTTTATCCATTGAGTAGGTGAAAGGTACTGAATTGTTTGAGTCAATTTATAACCAGCCCCTTGGTTGAATTTGTTTACTAGTTGTAAAAGTTCTCTGGTAGAATTTTTGGGATCACTTAAGTAAACTATCATATCACCTGCAAATAGTGATATTTTGACTTCTTCCTTTTCAATGTGAATCCCTTTGATTTCTTTTTGTTGTCTAATTGCTCTGGCCAGGACTTCCAGTACTATATTTAATAGGTATGGGGAAGGTGGTCAGCCTTGTCTAGTCTCAGATTTTAATGGGATTGCTTCAGGTTTTTCTCCATTTAGTTTAATGTTGGCTACTTGTTTGCTGTATATTGCTTTTACTATATTAAGTTATGGGCCTTGGATTCCTGATTTTTTCAAGACTTCTTACATGAAGGGAGTGTTGAATTTTGTTGAATGCTTTCTCAGCTCTAATGAGAGGATCACATGTTTTTTTCTTTGAGTTTGTTCATATGGTAGATTACATTGATGAATTTCTGTATGTTAAACCATCCCTGCATCCCTTGGATAAAGCCCACCTGGTCATGTTGGATAATTGTTTTGATGTGTTCTTGGATTGGGTTTGCAAGAATTTTATTGAGTTTTTTTGCATCAATGTTCATGAGAAAAATTGGTCTTAAGTTCTCTTTCTTTGTAATGACTTTGTGTGGTTTAGTTGTGAGTGTAATTGTGATTTTGAAGAATGAGTTGGGTAGTGTTTCTTTTGCTTCTATTTTGTGGAATATCATGGAAAGTATATGTATTAGGTCTTCTATAAACGCCTGACAGAATTCTTCATAAAACCCATCTGGTCCAGGGATTTTTTTTTTTTGGTTGGGAGGCTTTTGATAACTGCTTCTATTTCTTTAGGTGTAATGGGACTCTTTAAATGGTTTCTCTGTTCCTCATTTAACTTTGGTATCTGGTATCTGTCTAGAAATTTATCCATTTCCTCCAGATTTTCCAGTTTTGTTGACTATAGGCTTTTAATTTCCTTAGTTTTTGTTGTTATGTCTCCCCTTTCATTTCTGATTTTGTTAATTTGGGTACTCCCCCTTTACCCTCTAGTTAGTCTGGTTAATAGTTTATTGATCTTTTGATTTTCTTAAAAAAACAGCTTTTGGTATAATTGATTCTTTGTATTGTTCTTTTTGTTTCTTTTGGGTGATTACTGCTCTGAGTTTATTTCCTGTCATCTACTTTCTTGGGCGTATCTGCTTCTTTTTGTTCTAGGGCTTTCAGCTGTGCTGTCAAGCTGCTAGTGTATGCTCTCTCCAGTTTCTTTTTTGAGGCACTCAGAGGTATGTGTTTTCCTTTCAGTACTGCTTTCATTGCATCCCACAAGTTTGGGTATGTCGTGGTGCCCTTTTCATTAAATTCTAAAAAATTCTCGCTTTCTTTCTTTATTTCTTCCTTTACCATGTTATCATCGAGCAGAACATTGTTCATCTTCCATGTGTATGTGGGCTCTTTGTTGTTATTAAAGAGAAGCCTTAGTCCATGGAGATGTGATAGAATGCATGGGTGAATTTTGATCTTCTTGTATCTGTTGAGGCCTTTTTTGTGACCGAATATATGATCCATTTTGGAGAAGATACTGTGAGGTGCTGAGAAGAAGGTGTATTCTTTTGTTTTAGGATGAAATGTTCTATAGATGTCTGTTAATTCCAGTTGGTTCATAACCTCTGCTAATTTTGCTGTGTCTCTGTTCAGTTTCTGTCTCTATGATCTGTCCATTGATGAGAGCGGGGTATTGAACTCTCCCACTATTATTGTGTGTGCTGTAATATATGCTTTGAACTTTAGTAGGATTTCTTTTATAAATATGGGTGCCCTTGTATTTGGAGCATAGCTGTTCAAGACTGAGAGTTCATCTTGATAGATTTCTTTTCTGTGATGAGTAAAAAGTATCCTCCTTATTTTTTTTTGATAACTTTTGGTTGAAAATCTATTTTATTTGACATTAGAATAGATACTCCAATTGTCTCCTGGGCCCATTTGCTTGGAAGGTTTTCTTCCAATCTTTTACTTTGAGGTAGTGTCTGTCTTTGTCTCTGAGATGAGTTTCCTGTATGCAGCAAAATGCTGGATCCTGTTTATGTATCTAGTCTGATAGTCTATGTCCTTTTGTTTTGGATTGAGTCCATTGATGTTAAAAGAAATTATGAAATAGTGATTTTTGTTCCCTGTTATTTTTGTTGTTAGAGACTTATATTTGTGTGTTTTTCTTCGCTTGATTTTTTTTTTTTTTTTTTTTTTTTTTTTTTTTTGCTTTGGGTGTAGTTTCCATCCTTGCGTTGGATTTTTCCATTTATCATCCTTTGTAGGGCTGCATTTGTGGACAGATACTGTGTAAATTTGGTTTTCTTCTGGAATATCTTGGTTTTTCTGTCTATGTTGATTGAGAGTTTTGCGAGATATAGTACTCTGGGCTGGCATTTGTGTTCTCTTAGGGTCTGTATGATGTCTGTCCAGGATCTCCTAGCATTCATAGTCTTTATTGAGAAGTCTGTTGTAATTCTGATTGGTCTTCCTTTATATGTCACTTGTCCTTTTTCACTTACAGCTTTAAGGATTTTTTTGTTTTGTTTTGAATATTCAGTATTTTGTCTATTATGTGTCAGGAGGAGTTTCTTTTCTGGTCCAATTTATTTGGAGTTCTGTAGGCTTCCTGTATCTTCATTTTCATTTCGTTCTTAAGGGCAGGAGAGTTTTTTTTCTATGATTTTTTTGAAGATATTTACTGTGTTTATATTTGATATTCTTTACCTTCTTCTACATCTATTATCCTTAGGTTTGGTCTTCTCATTGTGTTCTGAATATCCTGGGCATTTTGGTTTAGAAACTTTTTGGTTTTTTCATCTTCTCTGATTGTGTTGTGTGTTTTCTATATTGTCTTTGGCCCCTGAGATCCTCTCTTCCTCTCTTTTTACAATCTGTTGGTGATGCTTGTATTTTTGACTCCTGATTTCTCTTTTTAGTTTTACATCTTCAGAGTTGTCTCTTTTTGTGTTTTTCTATCGTTTCTATTTCTGTTTTCAATTCCTTCATCTGTTTGGTTGTGTTTTTCTGTAGTTCTTTGAGTGATTTTCTGGTTCTTTCATAATTGTTTAAGGGAGTTATTCATGTACTTCTTAAAGATCTCCCTCATCATCATGAAGTATGATTTTAAGTCTAAATCCTGTTTTTTTTTTTTTTTTTTTTTTTGTGTGTGTGTGTGTTTGGAAATCCACTATTTGCTGTGGTGGGAGAACAAGGTTCTGATGTTGCCAGGTTGTCTTGGTTTCCATTGCTTAGGTTCTTAAGCTTTCCTCTTGCCATTTTGTTATCTGTGATTATAGGTGATCTTTTTGTCTCTGACTGGAACTTGTCTCTCCTGTGGGTCTGAGTGCCCTTGGGCTCAGAAAGGAGTTTCCTCCTGGGTGTTTGGCTCTTTGAAGTCAGGCAGTGAGATCTGATGACACTGACTTGGTTCTGTCCCAGTGGGCTCAGGAGTGAGAGCCCTTGTGAGGTTGTTTTGGGTGTTCAGCTCTCTGTAGGTCATGAGTCCTGCTGGTGGTCACACAGCTCTCTCTGGGCAGGTTAGAGTGCACCATGACATCTGCTCTCTGATCGATCCTAGAGATCCCTCCCTAGATTGCTGGTAAGAGACTGCAGCTTACTCACTGTTTTTCAGGGCTTAGAGCAATTGCCAGGCTGTTCTGGGAGATCACCTGTCTGCAGCTCAGATCCTAGGTCCTGCTGGTGGTCAACCAAATTGCTCTTTTTAACTTTATGATGAACAGAGTTTGAACATTGATGGGGATTACATTAAATTTTTATATCGCTCTCGGTATAGTAGCAATTTTTACTATATTAATCCTGCCAGTCCATGACCATTGGAAATCTTTCCATCTTCTGAGGTCTTATTTGATTTCTTTCATTGGAGACTTGAATATCTTTTCATACAGTTCTTTCACTGGTTAGGTTAGAACCGCCCCACAATATTTTATATTTTTTGTGATTATTGTGATGGATTTCATTTATCTAATTTCTTTCTCAGCCCATTTACCCTTTGAGTAGAGAAAGTCTACTGATTTATTTGAGTTAATTTTATATCCAGCCACTTTATTGAAGTTGGTTTTCAGCTGTTGTAGTTCTCTGGTGGAATTTTTGCGTTCACTTAAATACACTAGGCAGATACCATGTAGGAAAGTCAAACCAAGATCAGGTAAAACTATCGCATAACCTCTATGGAAATAGAATCAGTTATTAGAAAATCCCTAGCCAAAAAATGCTGGGGTCCAGCCTCAACAGAGGACTGGAGTTTTCAACTGGAAGCAGGGATATCTGGAAGGTGTATATTATATAATCACAGACTAGTTTTTTGGTGCAAGATGACAGACAATTTTCTCTTTCTCTCTCTGTGTTCTTTTTCTGTCTTGCTCTCTCGTCCAAAGCTTGTGGCTGTACATACACATCTCTTGTTCGGTCCCCTTTCAGTCTCACACACACACTTTTAAAACACATCTCACAAACACACACATGCACTCTCCTTTCACTCACACACACACTTTTCATACATACCTCACATTCTCTCTTCACTCATTCTTCATATGCTCTTCTCATTCTCTCTCCCTCCCCCTCTCTGTCTGTCTCTCTCTGTCTCTCTCTGTCTCTCTCTGTCTCTGTCTCTCTCTCTCTCTCTCTCTCTCTCTCTCTCTCTTTCTCTCTCTCAGAAAGATATTGGGAGTCATAAATGCTAGCATAACCAACAGAATACAAGAGATAGAAGAGAGAATCTCCAGGGCAGATGATACCATAGAAATTATTGACACAATAGTCAGAGAGAATGCGAAAATCAAAAAGATTCTAATTCAAAACATCCAGAAAATCCAGGACACAATGAGAAGACCAAACCTAAGGATAATAGGTATAGAAGAGGGTGAAGAATATCAACTGAAAGGCATAGTAAATATTTTCAACAGAATTATAGAAGAAAATTTCCCTACCTAAAATAATAGATGACCACAAACATATGAGAAGCCTACAGAACCCCAAATAGACTGGATCAGAAAAGAAATTTGTCCGGGCACATAATAGTCATATTAACAAATGCTCAAAACAAAGAAAGAATACTAAAAGCAGTAAGGGAAAAGACAGGTAACATATAACGGCAGACTAATCAGAATTACACCAGACTTTTCAACCAGAAACCATGAAAGCTAGAAGATCCTGGACGAAGATCATACAGACCATAAGGGAACACAAGTTCCAGCCCAGGTCACTATCTCAGCAAAACTCTCAATCACCATAAATGGAGAAACCAAGATATTTCAGGAAAAAACCAAATTTACACAGTATCTTTCCACAAATCCAGCCCTACAAAGAATAACAGATGAAAAACACTGCCACAATGAAAAAAAAACTTTACCCTAGGAAAATCAAGAAACCAATCCTCTTGCAACAAACACCAAAGAAGAAAACCACACAAACATAACTCTACCTGTAACAACAAAAATAGCAGGAAACAACAATCACTATTCCTTAATATCTCTTAATATCAATAGACTTAATTCCCCCACTTAATTCCCCAATAAAATGACATATACTATCAGACTGGATATGTAAACAATATCCAGCATTTTGCTTCATACACGAAACTCATCTCATCAACAAAGACAGACACTACCTCAGAGTAAAAAGTTAGAAAACAAACTTTCCAAGGAAATGGTCCCAAAAACCAGCTGTAGTCATCCTAATATTGAATAAAATAGATTTTTAATCAAAAGTCATCAGAAAAAGACAAGGAAGGACACTTTTTATTCATCAAAGAAAAAATCTATCAAGATGAACTCTTTATCCTGAACATCTGTGCTCCAAATACAAGAGCACCCACATTTATGAAAGAAACTCTATTAAAGCTCAGAGCATATATTGTACCACACACAATAATCGCTGGAGACGTTAACACCACACTCTCATCAATGGACACATCATGGATGCAGAAATTGAACAGAGACATAGTGAAATTAACAAAAGTTATGAACCAAAAAAATTTAACAGACATTTATAGAATATTTTATCTTAAAACAAAGAATATACTTTCTTCTCACTACCTTATGGCACCTTCTTCAAAACTTATCATATAGTAGGTCACAAAACATCCCTCATCAGATACAAGAAGATAGAAGTAATCCCATGCATTCTATCAGATCACCATGGACTAAGGCTGGCCTTCAATAATAGCAAAAAACAACAAAAAGCCCACATACACATAAATGCTAAACAATGCTCTACTCAATGATAACTTGGTCAAGGTAGAAATAAAGAAAGAAATCAAAGACTTTTTAGAATTTAATGAAAATGAAGGCACAACATACCCAAACTTATAAAATGCAATGAAAGCAGTGCTAAGAGAAAAACTTATAGGGCTGAGCGCCTCCAAAAAGAAACTGGATAGATTATACACTAACAACTTGACAGTACAACTGGAAGCTCTAGAACAAAAAGAAGCAGATATACCCAAGAGGAGTAGATGGCAGGAAATAATCAAACTCAGAGCTGAGATCAACCAAATAGAAACAAAAAGAACTATATAAAGAATCAACAAAACAAAGAGCTGATTCTTTGAGAAAGTCAACAAGATTGATAAACACTTAGCCATAACACTATGTAGAGGGCAGAGAGACCATATCAAAATTAACAAAATCAGAAATGAAAGGGGAGACATAACAACAGAAACTGAGGAAATCCAGGAAATTATCAGATCCTACTACAATAGCTATACTCAACAAAACTAGAAAATCTAGAGGAAATGGGCAGTTTTCTAGAGAGATATAAGGTATCAAAGTTATATACACAATATAAACCGTCCCATAACCCCTAAAGAAATAGCAGTAGTCATTGTAAACCTCCCACACAATAATAGCAAAGGACCTGATGGGTTTAGTGCAGAATTCTATCAGACCTTCATAAAAGACCTAATGCCAATAACTCTCCAAACTATTCCACAAAATAGGAACAGAAGGAACACTACCCAACTCATTCTTTGAAGCTACAATTACACTCATTCCTAAACCACACAAAGACCCTAAAAAAAAGATAACTTTAGATCAATTTCCCTCATGAATATTGACGCAAAAACACTCAATAACATTTTTCAAACTAAATCCAAGAACACATCAAAATGATCACCATGATCAAGTAGGCTTCATCCCAGGCATGCAAGGATGGTTCAATATACAAAAATCAATCAATATCATCCACTATATAAACAAACTCAAAGAAAAAAAATCACATGATTATCTCTCTAGATGTTGAGTCTTTGACAAATTCAACACCACTTCATGTTAAAAGTCTTGGAAAGGTCAGGTATTCAAGGCTTATACTTAAACATAGTAAAAGCAATATACTGCAAACCAACAGCCACCATCAAAGTAAGTGGTGAGAGACGTGAAGCAATCCCATTAAAATTAGGGAAGTAGACAAGGCTACCCACTCTTCTCCTACCTATTCAATACAGTACTGGAAGTACTACAACAAAAAAGTGATCAACATTGTAAAAATGGCCATCTTGCCTATGGCAATCTACAAATTCAATGCAATCCCCATCAAAATTTCAACTCAATTCTTCATAGAGTTAGAAAAAACAATTTGCAAATTCATTTGGAATAGTAAAAAAAACTCAGGATAGCAAAAACTATTCTCAACAATAAAAAATTCCAGGGGAATCACTATCCCTAACTTCAAACTGTATTAAAGAACAATTGTGATTAAAAACTGCCTGGTATTGGAACAGATACAGGCAGGTAGACCAATGGAATAGAGTTGCAGACTCAGAATAGAACCCACACACCCATGGTCACTTGATCTTTGACAAAGGAGCTAATAACATTCAATGGAGAAAGGACAGCCTCTTCAACAAATGGTGCTGGTTCATCTGGTAGTTAGCATGCAGAAGAATGTAAATCGATCCCTTTTTATCTCCTTGTACAAAGCTCTAATCCAAGTGGATCAAAGACCTCCACATAACACCAGGTTCACTGAAACTAATAGAAGAGAAGAAAGTGAGGAAGAGCTTAGAACACATAGGCACAGGGGGAAACTTCCCAAACAGAACATCATTAGCTTATACTCTAAGATCAAGACAAATGGGACCTCATGAAATTGCAAAGCTTCTGTAAGGCCAAGAACACTGTCAAAAGGCCAAAATGGCAACCAACAGTTTGGTAAAAAAATTTTACCAATCCTACATCTGATAAAGGGCTAGAATCCAATACATTCAAAGAACTCAAGAAGTTAGACTCTAGAGAATCAAATAATTCTATTTTAAAAATGGGGTACAGTGCTACACAAAGACTTCTTAGCTGAGGAATATCGAATGGCTGAGAAGCACCTAAAGAAATGCTCAACATTCCTAGTCATCAGGGAAATGCAACCCTGAGATTTCACCTCACACCAGTCAGAATGGCTAAGATAAAAAACTCAGGTGACAGCAGATGCTGGGGAGAATGTGCAGAAAGAGGAACACTCCTCTACTTTCGGTGTGATTCTAAATTGCTATAACCCCTCTAAAAATCAGTCTGGCAGTTCCTCAGAAAATTGAACAGAGTACTGCCTGAGGACCCAGCTATACCACTTTTTGGCATATACCCAAAAGTAGCTCCAACATCTAACAAGAAAACATGCTCAACAATGTTCTTAGCAGCCTTATTTATAATATCCAGAAGCCGGATAAAACCCAGATGTCTTTCAACAGAGGGATGGATTCAGAAATTGTGGTATATATACAAAATCAAGTACTACTCAGCCACCAAAAACAATGAGTTCATGAAATTCCTCTGCAAACTAAGCACCCCTTCAAAAAAAAAAAAAAAAAAAAAAAAAACAAAACAAAACAAAACAAAAAAAAAACTCTCTGAATTTTCAAGAAACCATCCACAGAACTTATAAAGCTCAAAAAGAAGAAATACTTGTTAAAAGGGAGAACAAAACAGGAGAGAAAATAAAAGGTCAAGGCCAAGAGAGGAGAAGGGATTGAAGAAAAGATCTACAGAGACTGACTAACCTGGAGAACCACCCCATATGCAGCCACCAAAACCAAGCACATTTGCTGATACCAAGAAGTGTTTATTGGCAGGAACTAGATATGGATGTCTCCTCAGAAGCTCTCCCTGAGTCATATAGATACAGATGAGGATGCTTGCACTATCTAACTATCAGATTGAACACAGGTACCCCAATGAAAAAGCTAGAGAAAGGAGTTGAGGAGCTGAAAGATTTGCAACATCATGGGAAGAACAACATCATCAACCAGCCAAGGCACTGAGGTGGAGAGAGTGATTGGGAGAGGGAGCACCTTCATTGAAGCAAGTTGAGGGGGAGGAGAGAGGAGGGTGGGGGGGATGGAATAACATTTGAAATGTAAATACAGAGAATACCTGATAAAAGTGAAAAAAAAAAAAAAAAAAGAGTGACAAATGGTGTGTGTCCCAAGTGGAAACTGAAGTCCTGGGTCCTCTGGAAGAGCAACAAGTGCAGTTGGATTTGGGTGTGGTGGTACACATCTTTAATCCCAGTATTCTAGAGGCAGAGGCAAAAAAAAAAAAAAAAAAAAGAAAGAAAGAAAGAAATGAAATGACTAAACTGGGTGTGGTGGATCACCTCTTTACCACGAGCACTGGAAATCACACCACACACACACACACACACACACACACACACACACACACACACACACACACACTCGATCCTAAACAAAAATCAAAGAACTAAACCCCACCAGATCTCTGAATTCAAGGCTACTCTGGTCTACAGAGTTCCAGGACAGCCAGGGCTACAGAGAGAAATCCTGTCTCAACAACAAGAGAACATCGAACAAAACGGTGGGCAGAGGACAGAACACTCTAGCATGGTGGGTCTCAACCTGTAGGTCATAATCTCTTAGTGGGGAATGTGAGACCATCACAAAACACAGATGTTTATATTAAGATTCATGGCAGTAGTGAAATTACAGTTATGAGGTAGCAATGATAATTTATGGTTGGGGGTTGCCACAACAAGAGGAACTGTTTAAATGGTCTCCCCATTAGGAAGGCTGAGAACCACTGCTCTAGCACATTCTTGTCCACAATGGGAATCCAGGATACCTGACACAGCTGAAGGGAAAGCGGCTTACATTTAATCAGTCAAATCCACATGATAGAAGAAAAAAAAACCTGACTTTTGCAAATTGTACTCTGACTTGCATAAGTGTAGGAACACACACACACACACACACACACACATTTTCGTTTTGAATTGAATAAAAAGTCATGTATTTATTCTTCATTACAAAACCAGCATAGAACTAGATCGTTTGCATTGGTGCTTGCCACTTGTCTGTCCGTCTGTCTGTCTCTGTCTCACAGGGTTTCCCTGTGTAGCCCTGGCTGTCCTGAAAGTCACTCTGTGATCAGGTTGACTTGAACTCCATTATCTGTCTGCCATGTGTGGCACTGCCACATGGCCACAAACGCAATCTTTATAAAGAATACAATTAATGAATGAAAACGGAACTGTAAGACTGGATCACTATCAGGGACACTGGCCCTCTGCATGGGCTTAGGATCCACGTCCACGTTGCTGCAACACTTAGGTAAGCCAGGGATCACCTGCCATCCCATCCAGTGTCCCCAGACCAGCAGAAAGGGCTGCCCAGAGTCTCTTGCTCCCCCACCCCCACCTCTCTCTCTAGAGTTTCTCTGTGTAGCCTTGGTTGCACTAGATGGTAGACCAAGCTAGCTAGCCACAAATGCAGATCTCCACTGGGAGTAAAGGTCTGCATCAACACCTCCTGCCAATCTTCCTGTCTTTCTGCTCACAGTGTTCTGGGTAATGTAGTTCAGACAGCTGTGCTATGTATGTAGGGTACTAGGGCAGTTGCAGGGATGGACGGTGGAGAAGCAGTGTGTAAGGAGTTAATGAGATTCCTTGCAGACAAGATCATGGTTACGTATGTTCCAGTGTCGCCTTTCCCCAGGAAGCTGCTGTTCAAGTCTTTCCCTCTGAAGTTCTTCCTCATTGCCACACCAAAGTAGTTTCCTGGGCTGAATCCCTTTATGCATCTCCAAATGTTTCTTAGCGGGGACGGGAGGGATGGACACTAGAAAAGCCATTCGTGATTACATCATATCTGATGTGTACAAGTATGAAGAGTTTGAATTCTCGAGGTCAGTGACGAAAGAATACTCGGTTCCAAATATGTCCTTTCTTCTCTACGGTGACTCATGACTCCTGCGTTTTCTTTGCAAGAGGGCCTGCCAAGAATCATTCACACAAGGGCCGAAAACCCGTTAGATCTTAAATACTGGACAAATGTCGAACTGAGGTGTCCATTAGTATAAAAAAGTGGACAGTGGCCTCCAGTTCTCTCAGCATCCTTCTGTCTTTCCTGCACACAGGTCCCTCCAGGCTGGCACGCCACGCCTCCTCCCTACCCAGAACTCTCCAGCCGAGGTGCTGGGCTGGTCGTTCCTCCTCCCCTGGTCCCTATATAGCTCAGCCAGGTTTTGGCTATGCCAGTCTCTTGGCTCAGGCCGACCCTCTTAGTTGGCGGCTCCTCTCCCCGGTTCCGGTACCATCTCCTCACATAGCCCGGCTCAGGGTCGCGTTCACTCCGTAACTATCTCGACATTTCCTGTTTGGTCTGTAACTCACTGTGACAAGCTAATTTCTAATCCCAGACCTCCACTTGCCTCTGCGGGAAGTTCTGTAATTTATTCAGCAAGCCCGGCCTTTCTAGCTCAAGGAAATATTGGCACATCTATAATTACAACAAGCTCCCTAACAGACTGAAAGCCCTGCTCCATCTGGGGAGGTGTGTCCACTTCCTGGTGCTTGGTCTTGTCTGAACTACATTGTCCAGAAGACATTGCGCCAAAATAGCCAATGAAATGGGCGTTTGGGGACAACAAAATGACGCTGGGTGGGACTTTCGGCTTTGCGTGCAGGAGGTTCTTTGAAACTTTCTGGATCTGTCAGTCTGGTTCACAGAAAACTGGTTTTATCAGTATTGGTCTTGGCAGGAAAACGGGAGAGTTGACTCGTTTGTCCTCCGTCACGGAGACGGAACTGAGGTCTGCGACAACCCGTGTGATCCGATCCAGGCTTCGAGTGGAGATGGCCACGTCCCAGGGCCCCGCGGGCCAGTGGAGCCCGATGGTGATTGTGGAGGCTGCGGGTGGAGCCCTGCCGCAGGTGAGTGCCTAGAGATCGCCCACCTACCTGAGTTCTAGAGTGAGATCTAGGTCAGGAGCCAATGGGGTAGACCCTCATGTTCCCGACTTTAGGAACCGGTGAACGAAATTATGGTTTTATGTTTTACACCTGTGTGCTAGATCGCTAGAGCCACCCCCTCTGATTCACAGCGTTTAGTGAACTGTACCTTCCAAGGCTTGTGGGCGGGCCAGAGCTGGGAGACAGAGCCCTGGGGTGACCTCTGCTAGCATTGGATGAGGGAAAGGGCTCAGTGCACCTAAAAAGCTGACTTTTGTTTATAGAGACTCTGATGGCCACGGAGATTTGAACAGAGGAGAGTGTTGATCTATTCAGTTTTCCAAGCTTGGGGTAGGGGTAATTTGGGTGTAGGCAGAGACCTGTGAATCCTTGGGTGAATCCTGTGGACTCAAGCACACGTTGGAATGTGAGCTGAACCGAGGGGGTGGGGGTGGGGCTTGTGGGGTGGTGAGTGTTCAGATCTTTGATGGAGTTCTTCTCTCTTTCTCCCCCTTTCCCTCCCTCCATCCCTTCCTCCTTGCTCCCCACCCCAGACAGGGGGCCTGGCTTGCTCTCTCTCTTTCTCCCTCCCTCTCTCCCTCCTTTCCTCCACTCTCCCCTCTCCCGCCGTCCTCCCCCGACTGGGTCTCTCTATGTTGTAGTCATGGCTGTCCTGGAACTCAATTTATACCAGTTTTCAAACTCAAAGAAATCCTTCTATCTCTAACTGCCAAGTGATGAGATTGAAGGACATTTTGTTTTATTTTTATTTTATTTATTTCTTTTTCTTTTCAATTTTATTGGATATTCTCTCTATTTACATTTCAAATGTTATACCTTCCCCCTCCCTCTTCCCTCCTCCCCCTCAACTTGCTTCCATGAAGGTGTTCCCTCTCCCAATCATTCTCTCTACCTCAGAGCCTTGGCTGTTGATGGTGTTGTTTTTCCCATAGGGTGCAAACCCTTCTATTTATCTTTCAATCTTGGCTCTAACTCACTGTTTACAGCGGGCTTCCCTCTTCACAGAGATTTGCCTTCTTGTGGGTTAGGGTCTACATTGGGTAAGGGCTTTGTCTCTGGTTTGTCTGTAAATGGTGGAAGGGCCCTAAACAGAGCCAACTTCTCCTGCCTTACCAATGAATTCTTTAAAAACTCAGCCATCAGGACTTACTGATGAGCCAAGTGTAGCTGTAAAGAAAATTAAATTAAAAAAATAAATGTTATATTTTAAATAATTAATATTACTGAATTATATTAGTAATTATAATCAATAATATTACTAATTTTAGATAACATATTACTCAAAGTGTTTTACCATCATGTGATGGCATTTAGCATTTGAGTAAAGTCTGCTCTATTAGCTATTTCCTCTCCTCCCATTGAGACTCACCATATGACTCTAGGTGGACTATGTACGACATGTTGGCCTCAGATGCACAAAAGTTTGCCTGCTTCTGCCTTGCAAATGTTGTGTAAAGGCCTGCACCATCATGCCTGACTATACCAAAATCTTAAATCCATATGGGTAGATAAAACCATACATTTTGACAACATTTGCATGGATTTGTGAAACTTTTGACAGAAGCGTTATTTATGTGCACAGGAAGAGCCTACACCAAGTACTTGACATGTCGGACTGAGTGTGATGCTATGATTCTCTTTTTGGAGTAGGAGGTTGTGTTAGTGTGAGTGAGAATGGCTCCCATAGGCTCAGATGTTTGAATGTGTAGTCAGCAGGGTATAGAACTCTTTGAGAAGAATTAGAAGGATTAGGAGATAAGGTACTGTTGGAGGAAAGATGTGGCTAGGAGAGAACCTTGGGATTTCAGAAGCCCACACCTGATCCAGTGAGTGTGTGTGTGTGTGTGTGTGTGTGTGTGTGTGTGTGTGTGTGTGTGCCTGCTGCCTGTACATCACAATATAAAGTTTTCAGGTATTGTCCTTGCACCATGCCTCTCTACTGTCCACAATCATGAATGAGCACTCTGACACTGTTGGCTAGTTAAATGCTTTCTTTTATATTGTAAGAGTTGCCTTGGCCATGGTGCCTCTTCACAGCAATAGAGCAGTAAGCGAGACAGGCTGCCATGCTTGTCCTCAGGTAACAAACGGAAGAGACCGATCCTTTGTCCAGCGTCACCCAGTAAGAGACACCACTAAGAGGTGGCTCCCAGGGGGACGTTGGGGTGCCCAACTGCAGGTATAATAGGGGGTTTGAGCGAACCGTTGGGATAGCAGCACTCTTGCTTGTTACTCACGGCCTTGCTTTCTACAGGTCTCCCAGTACTCAGTGAAAGCTGCCAACCAGGAAGAGGTAAGTGGAGGGTGCCCTGGAATCACACTCCTCACTTCCCACGTAAGTGACCTCTGGGACTGTGGGGCCCTGGGACGATGTGCTTGCGATTCTCTGTCCTTCCATTGGACTTCCCTAGCACATGCCCAGAATGAAAGGTCCCCACAGCCACAGCGGGGATTACATGGTAAACACTGGCTGAAGATTCAGAGGTCTTAAAGTTCCAGCGGTGACACTAGAGGATGCCCGGAAGTGAGTTGGGCTGAGAAATGCTCAGGTTTGCATGAGGTCTCTGGCTTGAGCGGCAGGTAGGAGTTGGGTCACAGCAGCTGAGGTGGAAATGGAAGGTCAGTGTGAAGCCTGCGTGTGCTCTGAGGTCATGTGCTTCCTGGTCTTGGTGCCAGGGACAGAGTGGACAACAGTGACCCATATAGGTGATGGGGAGGATTCCATGTGAATTTCTCAGTTGAAAGAGAGGCATTCTTCCAGCTTGGATTGACTCCAGCTCTGGTGATTTCAATGAACCTGCCCTCCAGAGCCTCATAGACGTGAATAATTAATTGGTCCCCATTGGTGGAGATAAGAATGAGGTATGGCCTTGTTAGAGGAAGTGTGTCACTGGGGGTGGACCTGTAGGTTTCTCTGCCTGGTACCTATGGCTCAGGGTGTAAGCTCTCAGCTACTGTTTCAGTGCTGTGCGTGCCTGCAGCCATGCTTCCTGCCATGAAGGTTACACACTCACCCTGGGAGTGTAAGCCCCAATAAACTGGTTGTTCTAGAGGTTGCCTTGGTCATGGTGTCTCTTCACAGAACTAGAAAAGCCAGCAGGTCCACTTGCCTGTTGCTGCTGAGCACAGTGGTTAGTGGGACCCGAAGGACAGCTGGGTGTCAGTAGGTTCACAGCCTGGTGCCCTCTGCAGTAGGAAGCTAAGTGGGATGAATTAAGGATACCAAGAGTCCCTGACAAGGAGGCGTCATATAAACAAACCCAATCTTCCCATGTTCAGGGCTGCGTGTCCTTTGAGGATGTGGCCGTGTACTTCTCCTGGGAGGAGTGGACACTGCTTGATGACTCTCAAAGGCTCCTGTACCGGACAGTGATGACGGAGATCTTCACACTCGTGTCCTCACTGGGTAAGACTTCCATCCTGACAGAGCATGTCAATGTAGGCTTTCCTTTTTTGCTAGAGAGCTGTATCCTTCTCAAAGGTGGCCAATGAACGCTCAGTCTTTCCCCCACTGTGTTCAAGTATAAAATACATAATTAACCTGTATGGTTAAAAACCAAGGCAAGCTCTGTCTGAACTGCAGCAAAGGCACACAGGAATCAGTTTAGAATTGGGATATTTTGGTTGTCGTTTGAGACTGGATCTGTCTGTAGAGCCCTAGGTGTGCTGGACCTGCTGTGTAGACCTGGTTCTCTGACTTGCTGAGATCTTCCTGCTCTGTCTTTTGAGTACTGTGATTAATAGATTGCACAACCATGCCTGGCCTTGGGTCAGGAGTCTTAGCACTGTCACTGTAAAAATTTGGCATCTTTGTGACTCAGGTACTTCTAGGTGACATGGCTTGTGTCCGAATGTGGCAGGAATTGTGGCACTAATGAGCTCATTGTTTTTTTTTTTTTTTTTTTTTTTGTTTTTGTTTGTTTTGTTTGTTTTTTGTAAGCCATCCTTACGGGGATTATTCTCATTAGACTTCTTTCTTATGGATTGAATTATTGTAGTAACCTCTTTAACCCGAATAAGCCTGGTCAATGAAAACACAACTCAGCTAATCTGAAAACAAGTTGCATGACTAGACTGGGCAGATTTACAACTATGCTCTCTGTTCCCCACCTATGAGACCCCTCATTACTTGTGGTTTCTCCAGGCCACATGTTTTAGCTCCATCTTCTTCCACCTTCCTCTCCCCCACACCCCCTTTTCATCTCCTCAACCTTCTCAATTCATCTTCCCTTCCTTGCCCAGGCACTGGCTCTTGCCTTTATTTTACCATTTAAAATGGGAAGAAGGTTCTGATGATGTCACCTCAGTACATGACTAGGCAGCCCTTCTTGGGGAAGTGGAATTAGCATCAAAATGCAAACACCTTCAGGATAATCTATAACATTTCCCCTGTTTTTGTCCAGCTAAAAGGCTCTTTTTTTTCTCAACTATATAATGTGTCCTACTATTACTATTCTACAGTTTATGAAGTATAAGACAGACTTAACACCCAGTCCAACAATTTTGTCTATTAAATGAAGCATTCTGCCATCTATACAAAAATACTATAATTCTACACTTGACTTATATCCTGGTTTTAGATTGTATGTCATCTGAAAACCACCCTTTGAGATCTATATTATCTTTCTCAATGCTGAACAGCTGGTTGGCTATGAGACTATCAGTTTTCAATCACATCAGAAACCCAAGAATGACTAATATTACCTGATATATGAGAAAAGCAAAACATAGCTTACAACACTTAGGCAATTTTTAGAGACTGCTGATCATGTGGCGCATCCCTCATTCCTCAAAACGTTGGAGCATCAGTCTTTAGCCTTCTGGCCCAGGATCAGATCTGACAGACCTTTGTAATGCAGAATTTTGAAGGACTGATAATCCTGGCTTGGCAAAAATTATCAGTTGACTGTTCTGTATAATATGTTGCTTTCTGGACAGTATTTGTCTGTAGATGAATTGAGGCAATTCTTGCCAATTGACTGTCTTGTCACAGCTGGAACAACTCCACTGATGCTCAATTTCTTCTTAGAATCTAAGAAGGGTGCTGTCAGGAGCAGATAAGTCTCTAGTCAAATGATCTTTAATAAAAAAAAAAAAACCCAGAAACGTCATATTCTGTGGATTTCTGATGCCTTTGAAGATTATCTGTCTACACAAAGCATCTCTGAACTGTTAAGCCTTGACTACTCTTGGCTGTCTCTAATTAGAATATCCCAAAATCACCCTTTTGTTTAATCAACGAGAAACAGTGTGTAATAGCAGTTATAGGACTGGGTCCAACCAAGCCTTATATCCCAAATGTATTGTATAGACACAATGCCTACATGAAAGTACCAATATTAATCTCAGTTTTAAATCAATAAGAAATTATACCAATGAAAATGTTAGATTTGTATCAATTTCTATGCCAATGTAAAGAGTATAACTTTAACTTGGTATCAATTACAAAGATTTCTACTAATGTAAGATATAGCTATGTAATATTTTGTTTAAGAGTAAATTTACTCACCTATCCTTATGTCTATTTCTCTAACTTCTATAATATTACTATATCCCCTCCCTTCGTCCTACACCCCTTTCCCTCACCTAAGAAGGAAGGCTAGAAAAGAGGAAAGGAAAGGTAGCAATCTCTGAGTTTAAACTCTCTAGTTCCCTCCCTGTCCAAAGCTACCTATGTAAAGATTCCCTTAAATGACAACATACCTATAATTCAAAAAGTAACCAGAGCCATCTACTTTAACACAAGGAACTGGGACAATGATCTTTTGTCTGCTTCCAGCTGAATTCGGGTAAGAATTCCCTTCAGGAGGCCCAAGGGGAAATAGGAAGACTAGCTTTGTCACAGGAGAGCTAGCTGGCATCATTTGCCTTCCAGTCACTATGTGCTGAGAAAGTTCACTACTTAGCTGACATCTTGACTATGACAGTCTGAAAGGCTGGATAGGCAAGCCAGCAGTTCTGGAAATGTTCTGGAAGCAAGTCCTTAAAAGAAGCAGCTTCGATGTAGTTGAGACAGAATCAAACTCAGAGATGGAATGGAATCTTTGTATCCAATAAGTGTTATTGGCTGTGTATAGACATTTTAGTCTCAGCAGGTTCCTGAGTTGTCTCTGTATCCACATATCCATCACCTATCTGTTGATTATGTCACTCTCCCTTTTTTCCCCTGTCACCAAGGACTTTAGGAGGTCTCCCTTGGTTATATCTGATCTTTATCAACTTGGAAGGAACCCACAGCTTTTCCTGTGGAAACATAGACATAACCCCTCCCCCAGTGTAGCACATTCCCCATTTTCCAATCTGATTCCAGAATATCTTTAATATAAACAGCCTGGTTTAGTTCAGTTTTTTTTTTTCTTTCTACAATTCATTGTCTTTTAGCAGCTGTGTTGTTTTGCTTATTAGCATTAAAAATTTTAAGGTTAATAAAGCACCGTGTAATTTGTTTTTGGGAGTTCTTGTTGCCCCTTTTTGTCTGTTAAGCATTTCTTTTAGCGTTCAATTAGATCTCCGCACAATTGCTTGTCCTGTAGGATTGTGTGATATGCTTGTAACATGTTTTATATTATAATATTAAAAAAAAACTGCTTCATCTTATTAGAGGTATATGCTGGACCATTGTCTGTTTTAATTTGTATGAGTATTCCATAATGGCCATAACTTCTAACAAATGTGTAGTTACAGAATCAGCCTTTTCTAACACTAAGGCAGCTGCCCATTGAAATCCTGAATATGTGTCTATAGTATAGTTGCATATATTTCAGTTTACCAAACTCTGTAAAATGGAAGACATTCATCTGCTAAATTTTATTTCTTTGGGTACCCTTGGGGTTACTTCCTATAGGCAATGGAGTTTGGTTATATAATGAGCAAGTAGGACATTGTCTCACAATTTTCTTGGCTTGTTGCCAAGTGTTAGAGAATTCTTTCTTTAAACCTTTGCTGTTAACATGGTGTTTTTAATGGAATTCTGAAGCCTTTACTATACCTCCCATCAATAGCTGGTCAATTTTATTATTACCTTGTGCCATAGGGCCTGGCAGACCTGTATGAGATCTTATGTGCATTATATATATTAGATAACTCCTATTTCTAATAATTTGTTGTAGTTGAATAAATAGTAAAGTCAATTAAGAATAATCTTGAATAAGTTCAGCAGTTTCTATGTTCAAAACAACCCTTTCTGCATATTGAGAGTCACTCTATTAAGAGACTATTGAAAATCTGACAGCACCATGAGTATTGCATATAATTCAGAGTTTTTGAATTGACTTATAGGGATGCTCAACCACCTTACTTCCATTCTCTGATTTATATCCCACCTTTGCTGACTTACTGGCATCAGTGTAAAATCTAGGAACTCCAGATATTGCAGTTTTATTTATTATACAAGGGAGAACCCAACTAGTTCTTTTTATGAACTGAAGTCGCTTGCTTTTAGGGCATCTGTTGTTAATCTCTCCCAAGAAATTACTGCACGCTTTTTGCCAGTGTTCATGTTGTGCCCACAAGGAGGCAATTTCTGCATTAGTAAATCTACCACAATTTCAGCAGGATCCATTCTAATTGTCAACGACTCATTTTTCCTTTTAGTATCAATTTAGAGACCTTCTCAATGTAGGTTTTTAGTTTCTTACTCTGTTTATGTGCTAAAATATCTATTTGAAGATACAGTCTTCCCTCTGCATAATAATTCCTGTAGGGGAATAAGTAGAAGGTAAAATGACTAAGATGCAGGCCATCTTTGGGTCAATACAATGTAGATGTGCGTCCTGCAATTTCCTTTCTAACAAAGCTTATTCCTTCTCAGCCTTGGCTGATAATTTCCTGAAGCGGTTTAAATCTTCAACACCTTCTAAGGTTTGAAATAAATTGCTTAGCTCTTAAGTGGCTAAGCCAATCTCAGGCCTCAGTCAGTATCTCCCAGTAGCTTCTGAATATCATTATGGATTGGTTTCCTTTGATTTGCACCTTTTGTGGTCTAACACTTTGTAGACTTATTTGATACCTCAGATAGTTAATAGAATTCCCTCTTTGTATTTTTTTTTTCAGGGGCAGTTTGCAATCCCCAGCAAGGCAAGTTTTTTGTTTTTTTTTTTTTTTTTTTTTCCAGTTCATCAAACAGTCTTTCCAGGATATTTATATCTGAATCAGCCAATAAGATGTCATCCATATGATGGTAAATAATAGATTGGGGAAATTGTTTGCGAATCATCTCCAATGGCTGTTGTACAAAATATTGATACAAGATAGGGTTATTTAGCATTCCTTGTGGCAGGACTTTCCACCTTTTCTTCCCCTGCCCAACCACCAGCTCTTGACTTTATTTTACAAATTAAAATGGGAAGAAGGTTCAGATGAGGTCCTGAGTACATGATTAGGCAGCCCTTCTTGGGTAAGTGGAATTAGCATCAAAATACAAACAGCTGCAGGACAATCCACAGCATTGTATGGGTTGCATCCCTCCGTCTTAATACAGAACTCTCATTTCTTGTGTCATTGTACGTTAGGACTTATACCTTCTGGGACCTATGGCATCACTCAGCTGGAGTCTTGGGGAGAGCCCTCTGCGCCTGCATTGAGATTCCTGACTCCAGGTATGGTATAGGTACATGGAATGTGGTGGTTTTTGATGTTTGAAGCTATTAATTCTGCACCAGAGCTGTCCTTTGTGTGTCAGTCTTGTATTTTTTGCCTGTTGCCTTGGGACCCTGTAAAACACAGCCACTTCTTTGTTGTGTTAGTGTGCGCTGTAAATGTAATTTTTATTCGCCTGATGGAATTGTCATCTCACAGGCTTACTCCCTAACCTAGGCCTAGTTCTGGAAGCTACTAGCCTCTATAAAATCTAATCAAGGCCTAGAGTGTTTCCAGCCTCTGAAACCTACTGCTGAATAAGCTTACCTCTACTAGCTCTTTATAAACTCTCTGGATGGTCAACTCAGCTGTTCTGACTCTAGCTCTTTTGGTTCAAACTGGCTTCTTTTAGCTTCCGACTGAATTGATGTTTGGCCTCAAAGTAACTAACTATAGCAATCTGTTCTAATGATCTGGCTCTTCATTCTGTCTTCACCTGTGTCTAGCTTGTTCTTTCTGCAACCTGTGTGTAAAACTGTTCCAGTAAAAACTGCCTCTGAATACTCTACCTGCTCTGAAGTAGACTCACTTTCTTGTCCTGTCCCTGACTCATTGAGTCAAATCTTTCTCTTATTCATTACTTTGTCTGCCCCTCAATTAGAAGTCACTTTCCAACATGGCTGCTTCTTCTACCAACTAATCTTACCTACATCACTGTGGATTAAAAGTGTGTACTATAGGGGCATCTGTATTCCAGCTAGAGCAGCCATGTTGTTGGATTAAAATTCTTCTACTATGCTCTAAACTTAGGACAGTCCTTAACTGCAGCTTCTTCAGTTACCGTGTCTAATGGGCCTAGACAGCCCTGTGTCCCGCATCTCCAGCAGCTGAGGCTTGCAGAAAGCTATTGGTGGGGCTTGTGTTATGGTCCCTAGCTCTCCTTCCTGTGATCCACCATGCTTGCATTCTTGCTGCCCTTAAGGTCCCCGGAACATATGATCTTGACAAATACAGCATGGTGATGAGCCCTATCCTCTCTGAACACCACGAGTAACAGGCGCTGTCTGTCTGTCTGTCTGTCATCCAACAGTCTCCATGCCACTCATCCGTATTTCTCTGTGTTCAGGTTGTTGGATCAAAGTGGAGAATGAAACGGCCCCTTTTGAGCAGAGTCTGTCTGCAGAAGGAGGCGTTGGCTTATCCACGCTGCAGCAGCAAATGCTGTGCTGTGCTGAGACACCCTTGCTAAGCACGGACAATGTGACGGTCCTCCAGACCTCCTCGGGTCTTCTCAGGCATCAGGTGACTTCCAGGGGTGGGGACGCCCCGAGGAACACTGAGAGTGGAGAGGCCGTTCAGAGTGAGAAGAAGAACTGCAAATGCACTTACTGTGGCAAAACTTTTACTAGCACATCCCACCTTAATCGGCACCGGATGATACACACTGGAGAAAAGCCTTTTCAGTGCAGCGAGTGCGGGATGTCCTTCAACCAAAAAGCCTTTCTTGTTAAACATTTCAGAATGCACACCGGAGAGAAGCCTTTCAGGTGCGGTGAGTGTGGCAAAGCCTTCAAGCACAACATCTCCCTTGTTTCTCACCAGCGAATTCACACAGGAGAGACACCTTTTACCTGCACTGAATGTGGGAAATCATATATGACAAGATCCAATCTTACACGTCACCTTCAAGGTCATGCTGCAGAAAAGCCTTACAGTTGCAGTGAGTGTGGCAAAGCTTTTAAGGAGAAATCCAGCCTCATTTATCATGTGCGAGTGCACACCCGGGAAAGGCCTTTTCAGTGCAGCGAGTGCGGGAAGTCCTTCAGCCAAAAAGCCTTCCTCATTAAGCATTTCAGAATGCACACTGGAGAGAAGCCTTATAGGTGCGGTGAGTGTGGCAAAGCCTTCAAGCACAACTGCTTCCTTGTTGCTCATCAGCGTGTTCACACAGGAGAGACACCGTTTACATGCACGCAGTGTGGCAAGTCATACATGAACAGATCTAGCCTTTCATATCATTATCGGGTTCATGCTGGAGAAAAGCTGTAGACTCACAGTGTAGTGGTGTGAATAGCTTTGGCCCCTATAGACTTGTGGGTGTGAATGCTCTGCCCATAGGGAGCAGCACTATTGGCAAGTGTGGCCTTGTTAGAATAGGTATGGCTGTGTTGGAGGAAGTGTGTCACTGTGGGGATGAGTTTTGAGGTCCCATGCTCAAGGTCCACCCGCTGTGGTAGAGTCTCATCCTGGCTGCCTTTGGATCAGGATGTAGAACTCTCAGCTCCTCCAGCACCATGTCTTCCCGCAGTCTGCCATACTTCTTGCCATGGTAATAATGGTCTGAACCTCTGAAACTGTAAACCAGCCCCAATTAAATGTTGTCCTTTATAAGAGTTGCCTTGGTCATGGTGTGTTTTCAAAGCAATGGGGATTCTAAGACATGCAGTGCATACATTAAATCATTGAAGAAACAAATCCAGCCTTGTTTATCACATCTGAGCTCATGCAGCGACATGTCTTTTGATTGTCATGAATCTGGGAAGTGCTAAAACACAAAATAAAGCTCACCTCATGAAAGACCAAGTTCATAGGAGAGGAAAGGCTTCTATGTGTGGGATGCAGCTCCATTTAACAGCAGGGATTTTATGCAGCAGGGCATCATGTGTTCAAAGAATGTGGCAAATTATTTTCCTACAGGACTGGATCCACCCTGGATAGAATATATGTACTGAGTGCAATGAACAGGAGAAATAGTTCCCGTCATCTACCCTGTCTATACAAGAGGATGTTCACCGGACAAAAGTCAAGAGTGCTTTAAATGTGGGGAGCCTTCACGCACACATCCATTCTATTTAATCAAAGAGGCCACAGTATGGAGATGCATTATGAAACCACTGATTCTGGGGAAGGCTTTGAGCAAAGTCTGCTCTTATTAGCAACACACACACAACCCAGATAGGCTTGTGAACGCAGAGAGCGTAGAGAAAGCTTCAGCCATTGACCAAGCTTGTTCAGCCTTAGGAGTGAACGTGACCTTGAGCAGAAGTCCTGAGAGTGGCCTTTGTGAGGAAGCCAGAGACTGAAAGTTACTCATCAAAGAACATAGGCAAGATGAGAATAAGTGCCCTCTTCTTATTCCTGTTAGTGCTGTCTACCCTTCCCCCAGCTTCTGATTTCCATATAACCCTCCTGTTTCAGCTATGTGCTCTCTTGGTTCTCTCTCTCTCTCTCTCTCTCTCTCTCTCTCTCTCTCTCTCTCTCTCTCTGTCTGTCTCTGTCTCTCTCTCAGGCCCCTCTCTGCTTCTTCTCTTGATACCCCTCTTTCTCCTCTCAAGGCCCAGTCCAGTCTGCTGGTCATGTATTCTACCTTCTCTCCCTGCTCTTGAGTCTTCATGATGCCTCTGGCTATAATCTCCCTTGTACCTACAATAAAGTCCTTCCCATCACCCATACCTAGAGTAGATTTGTCCTTGCTTCATACAGCTGAGGGACCCTAAGTGCTTTTACAGTCCCACACCCTCCTTACAGCTTCTCCTCCTATTGAGGGCTTTTGCAGTCCCACACCCTCTGGGCAGCCCCTGGGATGTAGAGCAAGGACCTTGATATATGACCCAGGTGCTAAGAAGCACTTCCCCCCCAGGGAGGAGTGTCTTATCTGGGCCACCCCTAGAATGTAGGACATAGATCCTAAGATGCAACCCATGTTGGCAGTAGCCAATCAACTTAAAAGCCAACTAAACCCACCAATGCTTGCATGCCTAATCAGCATTGCTGAAGCCAACCTAATACTAAGTGTATAAAAACTATGACAGAGGGCTTGTGGTTGCCTCTTCTCTGGAAGTAGGCCACCCCAGTGCACTGAACTAATAAACCTTTTGCTTTTGCATTGATCCCCAATCTCTTGTCTCATTCATGGGAGCCTCAAATAGATAAGACTCAATTTGGGTCTTACACAGCCAAACACACCAGGCACAGATATTTTTCTGCTCATTTTTTTTCCTTTGGGGGGTTGTTTTCTGTGTGTAAACAAACAAATGAAGAAACATTAAAATTGTTTCAAGTCAGGAGGCCCACGTTGTGTGTGTGTGTGTGTGTGTGTGTGTGTGTGTGTGTGTGTGTGTGTATGTGTGTGTGTGTGTAGGGGATGTTCAGTCCCAGCACTCAGTCAGCAGAGACAGGTGGATTTGTGAGTTCAAATGAAGCCTATTCTACAGAGTAAATTCCAATGATAAGTAGTATGAACCTATCTTAAAAAAACAAACCCAAAACCAACCAAACAAAAAACTTGTTATCTTTTACTGTTTTGAAAGCTTTTGGTATTTTTTTTTTTTGTAAAGTGTAGAGTTTTGTTTTTCCTTTTTTATTTTGTGACAGGCTCTCACTCCTGATACCAGAATGTCCTCAAACTCTTGATTCTCCTCCCTCAGTCCCCAGAGAACTGAGATTGCATGAGTGCCAATATGCCTAGCTGTTTCCTTTGATATCTCAAGCTTAGACATTTCTGTCAACTACTGATTTAAAGCAAAGCAAAACAAAGCAAAACAAAACAAAATGATTATTACAAACTTAAAGTTAAGAATTAAATGAATAGAAAGAAGACATGAAATAAAACCTAGGGGAGGCTGGAGAGATGGCTTCCAGTTCAGATAAATTGCTCTTCTTGCAGAGGACTTAAGTTCACTGTCTAGCACCAACCATTCTGTGGTTTACCACCATTCAAAAGGCAGCACAGAAGGCACACACACTCATAAAGACAAAACACACATACACATAAGTAAATCCCCAACAAGTTAACAGAAAGATAAATCTGAAGGACTAGAAAAGCCACTCAATGAAATGATAGCATATGATTTCACAGAGTTAAGGAAGAAATGTACATCCAGTCACAGAAAGTGTTAACCTTAAGTGCAAGAGAAGAATCTTTGTGACACACCATTGTCTGAATGCAGAAGTTACAAAGTGAAAATCAGTGGCAAAGCGACTGATGGCAAATGCCAATTCATTGAGAAAGGAGAGCCCCTCAGAACTTTATCACCCTGCTCAGAAAACCCGAGAAAACCCAGGAAAGCCTGAAATGATAACTGTCTGGCATTGAGTGAACATAACTGCTAACCAAGACGCCATGAACAGCAGTTTCACTTTTTAAACTTCATGTGAAAACAAAAGGGTGTCATCATAGGCACAAAACAAGGCACCTGTGATCATCAACCCAGCAGGTAGAAGACACTGCACACATTCTTTTGCACGTGGGTGGGTGACGCACAAGCCAAAGTGTGAATGTGGGCATTAGAGAACTATGGGAGTCAGCTCTCTCCTTCCATCTTTTGGGTTTTGAGGATTAAACTCAACTTGTCAAGCTTGGGCACAAGCACATTTCCCTGCTGAGCCATCTCAGTTGCCTGCAATAGTTGACTTTTTGAGTCCTTGTCTATTGCAGCTCAGGTTTGGGATGGTCTTGAACACACAATTCCCTTTCAAATTTCTAATTTTGGGATTCTACCTATGCATGTATATGCTCTGTTTGAAGAAAGGAATTCTTTTTTCTTTTTAATGTATTTTTGAGATAGGTTTTCTCTGTGTAGCCCTGGCTGTCCTACATCTTGCTTTGTAGACCAGGCTGGCCTTGAACTGCCTGCCTCTGCCTCCCTAGTGCTGGGATTAAAAGCATGAGACACTCCAACTTTGCAATCGTGAGTATGTAACAAAGAAGAATACAAGAATAAAAGAGAAGCAGGAAGGAGTCAATCATGTCCAACTCCATAGCATGTCCCAATAAAGAAATGAGAGGAGAAAGAAATTCTTAGGCAAATGGATGGATCTAGAAAATATTATCCTGAGTGTGGTAACCCAAACACACACACACACACACACACACACACACACACACACACACACACACACAACCAAAAACCCATGATATGATAAGTGGATACTAACCTGAAAACTCAGGATACCGAAAATACAATTCACAGACCACATGAAGCTCAAGAAAGATGACCAAAGTGGGGAGGCTTCAGTTCTTAGAAGGGGAGCAAAAAATGTCCTCAGGAGGAAATATGGAGACAAAGTTTAGAGCAGAGACAGAAGGAAGGAAAGGCCATGTAGAGACTGTCTTACCTGGAAATCTAGCCCATATACACCCACCAAATCCAGACAATATTGCTGATTCCAAGAAGTGCATGCTGACAAGAGCCTGTCTCCTGAGAGACAGGAGCAGATGCTCACAGCCAACCATTGAACAGAGAAGAAGGTCTCCAATGGAGGAGTAGGAGAAAGGACTGAAGGAATTGAAGGGATTTGCAGCCCCATAAGAACAACAATGCCAACTAACCAGAGCTCTCAGAGACTAAATCACCATCCAAAGAGTACAGATGGATGAAACCATGGCTCCAGCTGCACATGTAGCAGAGGATGGTCTTGTTGGGCAGCAATGAGAGGAGAAGGCTTTGGTCCTTTCAAGGCTTGATGCCCCAATGTAGGGGAATGTCAGGGCAGGGAGGTGGGAGCAGATGGGTGGGTGGCTAAACACCCTCTAGCAGGGGGAGGGGGTAGGGGATATGGAGGGAAGCCAGGAAACAGGATAATATTTGAAGTATAAATAAAATATATCCAATAAAATCAGTAACAAAAAATACAAAAAAAAAAAAAAAAAAAAAAAAAAACCACCGAACAAACCAACCAAACATAAACAACAAACAAAATTACCAGAATCAACAAATAGTCCCTGGTAATTAACCCATTTGCTCTTTAGTTATAAGCCAAAGGCCAATTGCTTGGGTTGAAATCAAGGTTTTGCTCATTTTTGTCCTCAATAAATAAGGTCACTGGCAAAGAGATTAAAAATAAAAAATGTAAGACAATATACAAAGTACATGAAGACAAAACCTAACCATGAGCAGTTGGACTTCAGTAAAGCTTTAAACACTTCCCCTGAGACTGTATTAGATAAATCATGCCACAATGCATTAATAGGAGGAACTATCTGAAAGAATTTGAAGTAATAAGTATATATGTACCAATCAAGGTACTTGATTTTCTAAAATAAACATAGCTAGGCATGAACATATAATTAGCACACATTAGTATTAACATGCATTAATATTAGGTGACTTTAATACCTCATTGTGATCAGATGATCAGTCACCTAGATTTAAAAAAAAATCAGCAAAAGTGAAGGATTAATTTGCAAGGAATCTCCAGAGTATTGAAAACGAGCTGAAGAGATCACTCAGTGGTTAAAACCTTCCATAGGGCCTGTGTTCAGTTCCCAATACCCACATGGCAGCTAACAGTGATCTGTAATTCAAATTCCTCCGTGGGCACTACACATGGGAGGTGCACAGACAGACACGTATGCAGAATACCCATACACATTTAAAAAGAGAAGACTGCACGCACGAACTATTGATGACACACTCTCTGTAACCCATGGAGTGTTTTCTATACGATGTCACATCGTAGGCTATAAATAATTTCTTAACAAATACAAAAAGGTTAAAACGATCTCTTCTATCCTCTCATATCACAGTGAATGAAAGCAAAACATTAATAGCAAATAAAAATCTAGAAGCTGCCCAGCGGGGTAGGCACATACATTTTAGTCTCAGTACTGGAGCCGGGGAGGGCAGGGGGAGCAGAGGCAGGGTGAGTTCTGTGAGTCAAAGGCCAGCCTGATAAAGTGATTTCCAAGACAGCCAAGACTATACAAAAATCCTTTCTCTCCTATCCTTACACCGACAAAGCAGGAGGAAGAGGAGAAAGAAAGAAGGGAAGAAAAAAAATGAGGGAGGAAGAAGAAAAAATATCTTGAAACTATACAAAGAAATGATAATTGGACACTACTCTTAAGTGATCAGTGGATTATTGAAGGAATCAGGAGGAAATTTTATAAATTCTTAAAATCAAATGGAAATGAAAATATCACTTACTCCAGGGAGATATGGTTCAAGCTTTCAACTCCAACTTTTGGCAGGCAGAGGCAGGAAGATCTCTGTGGGTTCAAGGCCATTCTGCTGACCTACATAGAGATTTGAGACAGCCAGAGGTAGATAGAGAAACCTCGTCTTAAAAAACAAAAAAGTACAGGGCTAGAGAGAGGGCTCAGTGGATAAGAGCACAGACTGCTCTTCCAGAGGACCCGAGTTTAATTCCCAGAAACCACATGGTTACTCACAACCATCTTAATGGAACCCAATACCCACTTCTGGTGTGTCTGAAGACAGCAACTGTGTACTCATATACATAAAGTAAATAAATATTTTTTTAAAAGTACAGAAAAAGGAAATGAAAAATGCCAAGAGACTTTTGGGATATAACAAGCACAGTTCTACAGGAAGGCTGATAGCTATGATGGCTGTGTTAATTCTTTCTCATTAATGTGACAGAAATGTTAATACACTGCAACATAGGGGGCTTGATATTTACATTTTCTGGTTGGTGCAACAGTTAGTCACTGGGTTGGGACCAGTTCTGCACACCCAGGTGCAATGCACACGGATTAACTTTTATTTATTTTTTTATTGGATAATATATAAAGTTTGTAGAGTAGTGCCTAGCCTTTGGTAAGCTATTAGTAGGCACCTTAATATATTAGGTTTTATTTATTTATTTATTTTTAATTGAACAACTTTATTTTAAAAAACAAATATAAATGTACAGATTTTAAGCATTTTTACATATAAGTATAGGAATACATTTTTGTCAGTACTTGGTTTGTTTTAAAGGTTTGATAGTATGCATTAAGAACTTACTAGATACAATGAGCCTAAAATACATGTAAAACCTGGAATTAGTCAAAATTTTCTTGGTGTGTAAAGATTAATCATAATTTTTTTTCTATTTTTTCCCCTTGAACTTCATATAGTCTGTGAGTAGTTTCTGGGGTGTTCAGAGTTTTCTGGGGTTAGTGACTGCATTATTATCAGTGAACCAATTATCAGTGACTGCATATTATGTCTGTTCTTTTGTGACTGGGTTATCTCACTCAAGATGATATTCTCTAGATGCATCCATTTTCTTAAGAATATCATTTTTTTTTTCTGATAGGTGAGTAGTACTCCATTGTGTAAATGTACCACAATTTTTGTATCCATTCATCTACTGAAGGACATCTGGGTTCTTTCCAGCTTCTGGCTATTATGAATAGAACTGCTATGAACATTGTGGTGCATGTGTCTTTGTTGTATGTTGGAGCATCTCTGGGGTAAATGCCCAAAAGTGGAATAACTGGGTATTCAGGTAGTACTATGTCCAAATTTCTGAGGAATCGCCAGACTGATTTCCAGAGTGATTGTACCACTTTACAACCCCACCAACAGTGGAGAAGTGTTCCTCTTTCTCCACATGCTTGCCAGCATCTGCTGTCATCTGATTTTTGATCTTTGCCATTTTGGTTGGTGTGAGGTGGAATCACAGGGTTGTTTTGATTTGCATTTCCCTGATGGCTAATGATGTCCAGCACATCTTTAGATGATTCTGAGCCATTTGATATTCCTCAATTGAGAAATTTTGCTTAGCTCTGTACCCCATTTTTTAATAGCGTTGTTTGATTCTCTGGTGTCTAGCTTCTTGAGTTCTTTGTATACCTTGAATATTAGGCCTCTATCTGATGTGGTGTTGGTAAAGATCTTTTCCCACTATGTTGGCTGCTGTTTTGTTTTCTTGACAGTGTCCTTAGCCTTACAGAAACTTTGCAATCTCATTAAGTCCCATTTGTCAATCTTTGACCTTAGAGCATGAGCCATTGGTGTTCTGTTCAGGAAATTTTCTCCTGTGCCTATGTGTTCTAATGTTTTCCCTACTTTCTCATCTAATATTTTCAGTGTACCTGATTTAATGTGGAGATCTTTGATCCACTTGCACTTGAGCTTTGTACAAGGAGATAAGAAAAGGTCTGTTTTCATTCTTCTGTTTGCTGAGTGCCAGATGGACCAACATCATTTGTTGAAGACTGCCCTTTTTGTATTGAATGTTTACAGCTCCTTTGTCAAAAATCAGGTGACCATATACGTGAGGGCTCATTTCTGGATCTTCTATTCTATTCCATTGATCTACATACCTATCTCTGTACCAGTACCATGCAGTTTTTAGCACAATTGCCTTGTAATATAGCTTGAGGTCAGGGATAGTGATTCCTACAGATGTTTTCTTGTTGTTGAGGATGGATTTTGTTATTCTAAATCTTTTGTTATTCTAGATGAAATTGCACATTGTTCTTTCCAACTCAATGAAGAACTGGGTTGGAATTTTGATGGGGATTGCATTGAATCTGTAGATTGCTTTTGGTAAGATGGCCATTTTTACAATGTTGATCCTTCCAATCCATGAGCAGAGGAGATCTTTCCATTTTCTGAGATCTTCCTAGATTTCCTTCTTTAGAGTTTTGAAGTTCTTGTCATACAGGTCCTTCACTTGCTTAGTTAGAGTCACACCAAGGTATTTCATAGTTTTTGTGACTATTGTGAAGGGTATCTTTTCCCTAATTTCTTTCTCCACATGTTTGTCCTTTGAGTACAGGATGGCTACTGATTTGTTTTAGTTAATTTTATTTCCAGCTAATTTGCTGAACTTGTTTATTAGCTATAGAAGTTCTCTGGTGAAATTTTGGGGTCACTTAAGTACACTATCATGTCATCTGCAAACAGTGATTTTTTACCTCTTCCTATCCAATTCCTATCCCTTTGATTTCCTTTTGCTGCCTAATTACTCCAGACTGGACTTCCAGTACTATGTTGAATAGGTAGGGGGAGAGTGGGCAGCCTTGTAGTCCCTGATTTTAGTGGGATTGCTTCAAGTTTGCCACTGTTAAGTATGATGTTGGCTGTTGGTTTGCTGTATATTGCTTTTAGTATGTTTAGGTATGGACCTTGGATTCTTGTTCTTTCCAGGACTTTTAACATGAAGGGGTGTTGAATTTTGTCAAATGCTTTCTCAGTGTCTAGTGAGATGACCATGTGATTTTGTTCTTTGAGTTTGTTTATATGGTGGATTATGTTGATGGATTTCTGTATATTAAACCATCCCTGCATCCCAGGGATGAAGCCTACTTGGTCATGATGAATGATCGTTTTGATGTGTTCTTGGATTCGGTTTGCAAGTATTTTGTTGAGTATTTTTGCATCAATGTTCATAAGTGAGATTGGTCAGAAGTTCTCTTTCCTTGTAAGGTCTTTGTGTGGTTTAGGGATGAGGGTTATTGTGGCCTCATAAAATGAGTTAGGTAGTGTTACATCTGATTCTATTTTTTGGCATAGTTTGGAGAGTATTGGTATTAGGTCGTCAATAAATATCTGATAAAATTCTGCACTGAACCTATCTGTACCTGGCCTTTATTTGGTTGGGAGGCTTTTGATGACTGCCTCTATTTCTTCAGGTGTTATGGGATTATTTAGATGGTTTACCTGGTCCTGGTTTAACTTTAGTATCTGGTATCTGTCTAGGAATTCATCCATTTCCTCCAAAATTTCCAGCTTTGTTGAGTATAGGCTTTTGTAGTAGAATCTGATGATTTTTTCAATTTCCTCAGCTTCAGTTATTATGTCTCCACTTTCATTTCTGATTTTGTTTATTTGGATACTCTCTCTTTGCCATCTAGTTAGTCTCTTTAAGTGTTTATCAATCTTGTTAATTTTCTCAAAGAACCAGCTTTTGGTTTTGTTGATTCTTTGAATGGTTTTTGTTTTTTTTTTTTTTTGTTTTTTTTTTTTTTTTTTTTTTTTGGTTTCTATTTGGTCAATTTCTGCTCCGAGTTTGATTATGTCTTGCCTTCTACTCCTTTTGGGAATATCTGCTTCATTTTGTTCTAGAGCTTTCAACTGTGCTGTCAGGTTGCTAGTGTATGATCTCTCCAGTTTCTTTTTGGAGGCACTCAGTACTATGAGTTTTCCTCTCTGTCCTGCTTTCATTGCATCCCATATGTTTGGATATGTTGTGTTTTCTTTTTCGTTAAATTCTAGAATATCCTTAATTTCTTTCTTTATTTCTTCTTTGACCCTGATATTGTTTAATAGAGAATTGTTTAGTTTCCATGTGTATATGGGATTTTTGTTGTCTTTGTTGTTATCAAAACCAGCCTTAGACCATGTTGATCTGATAGGATGCAAGGTAGTATTACAATCTTCTTATAATGATTGAGGCTTGTTTTGTGACCAATTATATGGTCAATTTTTGAGAAGGTGCCGTGAGGTGCTGAGAAGGTGTATTCTTGTGTTTTAGGATAATATGTTCTGTAGATATCTATTAATTCCAATTGGTTCATAATCACTGTTATTTTTATAGTATCCTTGTTCAGTTTTTGTTTTCCTGATCTGTCCATTGGTGAGAGTGAGGTGTTGAGGTCTCCCACTATTATTGTGTGTGGTGCAATGTATTTCTTGAGCTTTAGTAGGTTTTCTTTTACGAATATTGGTGCTTTTGTATTTGGAGCATATATGTTAAGGATTGAGAGTTCCTCCTGAAAATTTCCCCTGTAATGAGTAAAAAGTGTCCTTCCTAGTCTTTTTTGATAACTTTTGGTTGCAAACCTACTTTATTCGATATTAGAATAGCCACTCCAGTTTGCTTCTTGGGGCTGTTTGGTTGGAAGGTTTTTCCCAACCTTTTACTCTGAGATAGTGTCTGTCTTTCCCTCTGAGATGAGTTTCCTGTATGCAGCAAAATGCTGGGTTTTGTTTATGTATCCAGTCTGTTAGCCTGTATCTGATATCCTTTTATTGGGAAATTGAGTCCATTTATGTTAACAGATATCAAGGAACAGTGGTTGCTGTTTCCTGCTATTTTTGCTTTTGGAGGTAGAATTGTGCCCATGTGTCTTTCTTCTTTTACTTTTCTTGCTTAGGAGTTTTCTTGTTTTTACTCGGATGTAGTGTCCCTCATTGTATTTGGTTTTCCACCTATAATTCCTTGTAGTGCTGGGTTTGTTGTCAGATATTGTGTAAATTTAGTTTTGTCTTGGAATATCTTGGTCTCTCCATCTGTGGTGATTGAGAGTTTTGCTGGGTATAGCAGCATGGGCTGGAACTTGTGCTCTCTTAGGGTCTGCATGATGTCTGTCCAGGCTCTTCTAGCTTTCATAGTCTCTGTTGAGAAATCAGGTGTGAGTCTGATTGGTCTGCCTTTATATGTTACCTGACCTTTTTCCCTTACTGCTTTTAGTATTCTTTCTTTGCTTTGGGCACTTGGTGTTTTGACTATTTGTGTCGGGATGAATTTCTTTTCTGGTTCAACCTATTTGAAGTTCTGTAGGCTTCATTTTTGCTCATGGTCATCTCATTCTTAAGGGTAGGGAAGTTTTCTTCTACGATATTGTTGAAGATATTTACAGTGCCTTTTAGTTAATATTCTTTGCCCTCTTCTATTCCTATTATCCTTATGTTTGGTCTTCTCATTGTGTCCTTGATGTCCTGGACATTTTGGGTTAGGAGCTTTTTTGTTTTTGCATCTTCTCTGACTGTTTTGTATGTTTTCCATATTGTTTTCGCCTCCTGAGATTCTGTCTTCCATCTCTTGTAGTCTGTTGGAAATGCTTGCATCTGTGACTCCTGATTTCTTTTTTAGGTGTTCTACCTCTATGGTTGTCTCTTTTAGTGTTTTCTTTATTGTGTCCATTTCTGATTTAAATTCCTTCTTCCATTCCTCATCTCTTTGGTTCTGTTTTCCTCTAGTTCTTTGAGTTATTTGAGTGTTTTTCTTTTTTCTCTTTAAAAGCTTCTAATTTTTTCTGCTTTTCCTCCCGTTCTTGTTTAAGGATCTGTATCATCACCTTGAGGTATGATTTTGGGTCTGAGTCTTCTTTTTCTGGAGTGTTTGGCATTCAGCTGTTTCTGTGATGGGAAAGCTGGGTTCTAGTGTTGCCAGGTTGTCTTGGTTTCTCTGGGGTACATTCTTTTGCTTTCCTCTTGCCATCTTGTTGTCTGTGTTTATACGTGGTCTTGTTGCCAGTGATTAGTTCTCTCCTCTCCCTTGTACCTGGCCTGTGGTCCTGGATCTTTGTGTGTTCCTGGTGGCAGATGGTCTGTACGCATGGGCTGCTGGCTGATAACAGACAGCCCAAAGCAGGGTTCCTGTCTCCCTGAACCAAGCAGGGGGTTGAGAGGCTCGCAGAGACCTTTCTGTTCCCCGGCTACTTGGCTACCAGGAGCACAGTCTCACTAGGCCTGTGTCCCTGGATCTCTGCTGTCCCTGGTGGCAGATGACCTGAGCATGTGTTCTGCACAGAGGGCCACCGGCTGGAAACACAGAACTCCGAAGCAGGGTTCCTGTTCCTCTGAATCAGTCGGGTGAGGGGCACACTTTCTGCAAGCTCGGCAGAGATCTCTCTGCTCCCCGGCTACTCAGTAAGCCTTCTCACCTGGCCTGTGTCCCCGTATCTCCCTAAATAGTATTTTATATTCAAACAAATAGCATGTGTCCTATCCCTTCTTTCATGTTATCTCGATTTTCAGTAGCATCAAAGAAACATCAAGTTGAGTACTCTGCACTTGTTTCGTGTGAGGATGATCTTTCTGTGTAGTCACATGTGGCCTAAATTGAGTATCTTCCACTTATCCTCTTGCATATTGGAGTTCATGAATGTACCAGCATACTTCACTTTCTTCTTTTGAGCACACTTGAATGATTGATGTGTGTGTGTTTTGCATTCACAAGTGTGTCAGTTACACACACTTATACACACACACAGGAGGACATCAGGTGTCCTGCTTTACTCTCCCTGCCTTACTCACTTGGGATTTCTCTGTCTCTGAACTTGGAGCTGAGATAGCAGTTGTCAGAGCCACAGAGGTGTCTCTGTTCTATCTAAAAAGCAGCCTCAAGAACAAAAGGAAGACAATGGAATGAAAACAAGCAAAGATTTTGGTTTGAAAACATCACATGAAACTTGTTTGTCTAGTTACTACAGGAAAAGAGGTAAGAAAAGAAACGGCTCCACAGTTAAGAACACATACCAGTGTTGACTGGCTGACACTTTGAATGGCCATACACACAGCTTCCTTTACTTTTCTTGAAACATCTAACTTTACAGGACATTTTGAGACTTCAAATGTATTGCACCATGGGGTATTTTATACATGCATATGTATATATACATTCTTTCCTTCCCTCCCTCCCTCCCTCCCTCCCTCCCTCCCTCCCTCCCTCCCTCTCTCCCACTTCTTCATTGCAGTTTCCTCTCCCTTCTCTCCACCTCTACTCTGTCTCGTCCCCTGCCCACACTGGCAGGCAATGACATCCAATCCTGTTTCTCTTCAGAAAAGGGCAGACGTGCCATGGATATCAACCAACCATGGCATATCAAGGTGTAGTAAGGCCAGGCACCTCCCTTCATATGAAGGTTGGACAAGGTGACCCAGTATGAAGAAAAGTGTTTCTAATGCATGGAAAAAGTCAAACACAGCCTTTCCATGGTTAGGAGTCCCACAAGAAGAACAAACTACACAACTGTAACATGTATGTAGATGGCCGAGGTCAGTCCTGTGCAGGCTTGCTGGTTGGGTATTCAGTGTCTGTGAGCCTCTATGAACCCAGATTGGTTTATTCTGTGGGTTTTCCTATGGTGTCCTTGACCCCTTGAGTTCCTACAATCCTTCTTCCCTCTCTTCCACAAGATTCTCCAAGCTCTGCATAATGTGTGGCCGTGGTCTCTGCATCTGTGTTGGGTGAAGCCTCTTTGATGACAATTGGTCTAGACAACAATCTATGCATAGAACAGAATATAATTAGGAATCCCATTTTATCCTAAGTCTCTTGGATATCCAGCTTATAGGTCCTGGCCCTTTAGGCAGTTCAAGGGGTGGGCTCCTTCTCATGATGCAGATCTTAAGCTGGACCAGTCATTAGTTGACCACTCCCACAATTTCCCACTCCAGCACATCTTGTAGGCAGGACAAATTGTAGGTCAAAGGTTTCCTCAACAGAGGTTCCTTTCTCTGTGTCAGCAGGAGGGACCAGCAGGAATACCAAGAGTTCTCAGACAAATGCAGACCAATACATGCATGTTGTTAGCAAAGAATCCATAATGTGTCCTTTCATGTGCTCATTTAAGTTCCCAGACTGATAGTAGGAATATCCATAGAGAGGCTAGGATTGAGGTGAGAGTCATTCCATGTCAAAATGATGAGGTCAAGAAACACACTGTGACCTCCACAGCACACCCTATTGGATGATGAAAATGAGCAGCCTACCCTATAAAACAGTACCTTAGTATTGGGACCCAGGTAGTACTATGTCCAATTTTCAGAGGAACTGCCAGACTGATTTCCAGAGTGGCTGTATCATCTTGTAATCCCACCAAAAATAGAGGACTGTCCTCTTTCTCCACATCCTCACCAGCATCACCTACTGTCATCTGGGTTTTTGATCTTAGCTATTCTGACTGGTGTGAGATGGAATCTCAGGGTTGTTTAGATTTGTATTTCCCTGATGACTAGGGATGTTGAACACTTCTTTAGGTGCTTCTCAGCAATCTGACAGCTATACCACTCCTGGGCATATACCCAAAAGATGCTTCAATATATAACAAGGACACATGCTCCACTGTGTTCATAGGAGCCTTATTTATAATAACCAGAAGCTGGAATGAACCCAGATGTCCTTCAATAAAGACATGGATACAAAAGATGTGGTACATTTACACAATGGAGTACTACTCAGCTATTAGGAACAATGAATGACTTCATGAAATTTCTAGGCAAATGGATATAACTAGAAGCAATTATCCTGAGTGAGGTAACCCAGTCACAAAAGAACACACATGGTATGTACTCACCGATAAGCAGATACTGGCCCCAAAATAACCAAGAAACAATTCATAAATTTTATGAAGCTCAAAAACAAGAAAGGACAAAATGTGGATGCCTCAGTTCTTCTTAGAAGGGAGAATATACAGGGGAGGAAATACAGGGACAAATAGAGAAGCAGAGATTGAAGCAAAGATCATTCATAGACTGCCTCACTTGGGGATCCAACTCATATGCAACCACCAAACCCAAGCACTATTGCTGATGCCAAGAGGTGCTTGCTGACAGAAGCCTTATATGGATGCCTCCTCAGAAGCTCTGTCAGATTCATACAGATACAGTTGAGGATGCTTATAGCTAGCCATTGGACTGAACATGGGGTTCCTAATGAAGGAGCTAGATAAAGGATTAAAGGAGCTGAAGGGGTTTGCAACCTCATGGGAAGAACAACATTATCAAGCAAACCCTCCAGAATTCTGAGGGACTAAAACACCAGCAAATGAGCACACATGGAGAGACCCATGGCTCCAGTTGCATATGTAGCAGAAGATGGCATTGTCTGGCATCAGTGTGAGAAGAGGCCTTTGGTCCAGTGCAAATGTGTTTTCCTAGTGTAGGGGAATGCCAAGGTGCTGAGGTGGGAGGGGGTGTTTGGTAGAGGGAGCATGTTCATGAAAACAAGTGGAGAGGGAGGAGGCATGAAAGTTGGGGGAAAGGGGATAACATTTGAAATGTAAATACAGAGAATATTCAATAAGTAAAAAGAAATTGGGAGCCCGGCCTAAGAGTAGCCCTCAGTTCCAAGACTGGAGAAAGCAGGGTCACTGGCCAGTTGTAAGTGGATGGTACATTATAAATTTAATGTTTGTGTGTGTGTGAGAGAGAGCATATTCTATAGCATCCATGTGAGGTCAGAGGACAATTTCTGAGTTGTTTCAGAGTCCAGTTTGTATTGCTCATATACTTTGGTTGTGGGCCCATCCACTGAAGTACAGTTGACCAATCAGAGGTCACACTTCTAGAAAGACAAACAAACAAACAAACAAACAAAAAACCCAAACCAAAAAAAAACAAATCAACAACAAAAAGCAACCAGACTCTCCTCTTAGCACCCAATTACTCCTCAGTGGGGCCTAATAACCACCCCTCCTTTATACAGGAAGATGGACTGGCGTGGCCCTGTGCAGCCAGTCATAGCTGCTGCGGGGGTCATAAGTGCAGGAGTCTTATTCATATCCAGATGACACCACTCTGCTAGGTAATCCCCAACATACTTATGCTGTCACATGACTCACTCATATCTTATCATAATTAAATAAAATCTCCTGAATTGAGACACTCAGGCTCTTTTTCACCTGGACCAGCAGAGAACCTGGGGCACATTCCTCCTGAGGTTGTATCCACAGTGCAGAGAGTGCTTGTGGAAAAGGTTCCTTTCTGGCCCACAGTAAAGGCCAGGCCTCTGTCAGAGGGAATCAGGATCTGCCCAGAAAGGCAGTGGTCAAAGATCAGCTTAACAGGCACTTTTACACCTGGACCAGAGGTAAGCCTGACTCATAGGCCCAGGGAGGGCACAGAGCAGGGAATGCTGTGCTCTCTGGAAAAGGGTCCTTTTTGGCCTAGAGAAAGAGCCAGGTCCCTGCCAGTTATACTCAGGACCTGTGGGCAGAGGGCTGAGCTCCCAGAACAGCTTCACAAGAGCTTCCACACCTGAGCCCACAAAGACAGAGCTGAGTCACTGTGACCAGAACTCACTGGTTGCCCACTAAAAGCCAAACACCCAGAAGCAATTTTCTTCCTGAGCCCATTGGCCCTCAGATCCACAGGAGAGACAGGTGCCAGCCACTGATAACAAGACCACATATAATCACAGACAACAAGATGGCAAAAAGCAAAAGAACTTAAGCAATGGAAACCAAGACAAGCTGGCAACATCAGAACCCAGCTCACCAAACACAGCAAGTAGTGGATCGCCAAATACTTTAGAAAAACAAGACTCAGACTTGAAATCATACTTCACAATGATGATGGAGATCTTGGAGAAGCATGTAAAAACTCCTTTAAACAATTACAGGTGAACACACACACAGACAAATAGAAGCTTTTAAAGAGGAAACACAAAAATCACTCAAAGAACTGCAGGAAAACATAACCAAACAGGTGAAGGAATTAAAAATGGAAATAAAAACAATAAAGAAAACACAAAAAAGACAACCCTGGAGATAGAAAACCTAAAAGAGAATCAGGAGTCACAGATGCAAGCATCAGCAATGGACTGCAAAAGATGGAAGAGAAGATCTCAGGGGCCGAAGACAACATAGAAAACATACACAAAAGAGTCAGAGAAGATGAAAAAACCATAAAGCTCCTAACCCAAAATGTCCAGGATATCCAGGACACAATGAGAAGACCAAACCTAAGGATAATAGGTGTAAAAGAGGGCGAATAATATAAAATATAAGGCACAGTAAATATCTTCAACAAAATCATAGAACAAAACTTCCCTACCCTTAAGAATGAGATGACCATGAGCATAAAAGAAGCCTACAGAACTCCAAATAGATTGGACCAGAAAAGAAAATCTTCCCAACACATAATAGTAAAAACACCAAATGTTTAAAATAAAGGATACTAAAAGTAGTAAGGGAAAAAGGATATGTAACATATAAAGGCAGACCAATCAGAATTATACCAGACTTCTCAACAGAGAATATGAAAGCTAGAAGATCCTGGACAGACATCATATATACTCTAAGAGAACACAAATGTCAGCCCAGGTTACTATATCCAGCAAAACTCTCAATTACCATAGATGGAGAGACCAAGATATTTCAGGACAAAACTAAATTTACACAATATCTGAACACAAATCCAGCCCTACATAGAATAATGGATGGAAAACACAACACAAGGAGGGAAACTACACTCAAGAAAATAACTAAGCAAAAAAACCAAAAGAAGAAAGATGCACAAACATTATTCTACCTCTAAAAGCAAAAATAGCAGGAAACAGCAACTATTATTCCTTAATACCTGTTAACATAAATGGACTCACTTCCCCAATAAAGAGACATAGACTATCAGACTGGATACATAAACAGAATCTAGCATTTTGCTGCATACAGGAAACTCATCTCAGAAGGAAAGACAGACACTATCTCAGAGTAAAAAGCTGGGAAAAAATCTTCCAAGAAAATGTCCCCAAGGAACAAGTTGGAGTAGCCATTATATCGAATAAAGTAGATTTTCAACAAAAAGTTATCAAAAATGATAAGGAAGAACACTTTTTACCTATTACAGAAAAAATTTATCAGGAACAACTCTCAATCTTGCTCTAACATCTATGCTCCAAATACAAGGACAACCACATTCATAAGAGAAATCCTACTAAAGCTCAAAGCACATATTACACCACACACAATAATAGTGGGAGATTTCAACACCCCACTCTCATCAATGAACAGATCATGGAAGCAGAAACTGAACAGAGATGCAGTGAAATTAGAGGTTATGAACCAATTTGAATTAACGGACCTCTACTGAACATTTCATCCTAAAACAAAAGAGTACACCTTCTTCTCAATACTTTATGGCACCTTTTTCAAAATTGACTATACAGTGGGTCACAAAACAAGCCTCAATAGATATAAGAAGATTTAAATACTCCCATGCATCCTATCAGATCACTATGGACTAAGGCTGGTCTTTAACAACAACAACAGTTACTACAGAACAAAGAAAACCCCAACAACAAAATGCCCACATACACATGGAAGCTTAACTATGCTCTACTCAATAATAACATGGTCAAGGATAGAAATAAAGAAAGAAAGCAAGGATTTTTTTAGAATTTAATGAAAATGATACTACTACATACGGGAACCTATGCAATGAAAGCTGAACTAAGAGGAAAACTCATAGCTCTGAGTGCCTGCAAAAAGAAATGGAGAGAGCATACACTAGCAACTTGGCAGCATAGTTGAAAGCTATAGAACAAAAAGAAGCAGATACACTCAAGAGGAGTAAATGGCAGGAAATAATCAAACTCAGAGCAAAAATCAACCAAGTAGAAACAAAAAGAACCATACAAAGAATAAACAAAACGAGGAGATGGTTCTTGGAGAAAATTAACAATATTGATAAACCCTTAGCCAGACTAACTAGAGGAAAAAGAAAGAGTATTCAAATTAACAAAATCAGAAATGAAAGTGGAGACATAACAACAGAAACCAAGAAAACTGAAGAAATCATCAGAGCCTACTACAAAAGCCTATACTACATAAAACTGGAAATTTTGGAGGAAATGGATAAATTTCTAGACAGATTCCAGATAGCAAAGTTAAATCAAGATCAAATGAACTATATAAGCAATTCTATAACACAAAAAGAGATAGAAGCAGTCATCAAAAACCTCCCAACCAAACAATGCCCAGGACCATATGGATTCAGAGCAGAATTCTATCAGATATTTATTGAAGACCTAATACTAATACTCTCCAAATTATTCCACAAAATAGAGTCAGATGGAACACTACTCAACTCATTCTTTGAAGCCACAATAACCCTCATTCCTAAGACAAACAAAGAACCTACAAGGAAAGAGAACTTCAGACCAATCTCCCTTATGAACATTGATACAAAAATATTCAATAAAATTCTTTCAAACAGAATCCAAGAACACATCAAAAGGATCATCCATTATGACAAAGTAGGCTTCATCCCTGGGATGCAGGGATGATTTAATATATAAAAATCCATCAATATAATCCACCATATTTAAAAAAGCTCAACAAAGAACTCAAAAAGCTAGACACCAGAGAATCAAACAACCCTATTAAAAAATGGGGTACAGAACTAAACAAAACGTTCTCAATTGAGGAATATCGAATGGCTGAGAAACATCTAAGGAAGCCCTCTACATCCTTAGCCATCAGGGAAATGCAAATCAAAACAACCCTGAGATTCCACCTCACACTAGTCAGATTGGCCAAGATCCAAAACACCGATGACAACAGATGCTGTTTAGGATGTGGAGAAAGAGGAACACTTCTCCACTGTTGGTGGGGTTGTAAACTGATACAACCACTCTGGAAATCAGTCTGGCGATACCTCAGAAAATTGGACATTCCACTTCTGGGCATATACCCCAGAGACACTTTAATACACAACAAAGATACATGCACCACAATGTTCATAGCAGCTCTATTTATAATAGCCAGAAGCTGGGAAGAACCCAGATGTCCTTCAGTAGATGAATGGATACAAAAATTGTGGTACATTTGCACAATGGAATACTACTCAGCCACCAGAAACAATGACTTAACCAAATTAAGAAAATGGTTGCATCTAGAGAATATCATCCTGAGTGAGATAACCCAGTCACAAAAGAACAGACATAATATGCAGTCACTGATAGTGGGATGCTAACCCCAGAGGCTCGCACTGCCCCAGAAATAACTCAAAGACTGTGTGAAGTCCAAGAAAAAAAGAAAAGAAAAGAAAACAACAACAAAAAAAAGTTTTTCTCAATCCTTACCCACCAAGAACACATTGACAAATTCCGGGTTACACCCTGTATTACATGTACTGTTTGCTCATTGTAAAAAAAAAAAAAAAAAAAAAAAAAAAAAAAAAAAAAAAAAATAGAATCTTTATACACCAAGAAAACTTTGACTATTTCCAGGTTACATCTTGTTTTACATGTACTTTATGCTCATTGTAACTAGTAAGAGCTTAATCACACTATCAAACCTTTAAAAAAAACCAAGTACTGACAAAAATGTATTGTATACTTTTATGCAAAAATGCTTAAAATCTGTACATTTATCTTTGTTTTTTATAATAAAGTTGTAAAAAAAAGTAAAATGAACTGAAAGAATTAAAAAGAAAAAAAAAAAAAACTCAAAGAAAAAAACCACATGGTCACCTCACTAGATGCTGAGAAAGCATTTGACAAAATTCAACACATGGCTGACCCTGCAGAGAAGCCTTACAAGTGCTCTCCCACCTGAGCCAACAGGAGCTTGCCACACACTCTTCAGGCTGCCCTGGGAGGGAAAATCTGGAGCTCCTGGAGGACAGCTAGAGTGGTACACTCTAACATTGGGTCCTTCCTGGCCCAGAGAGAGGGGCGGCTGACCTACCATCAAGGTCAGGACCCATTTGCACACAGCTGAGCTCCCAGAATAGCTACACAAGAGACAGAACAGAGCCCACAGAGACAGAACAGAGCCACTGCAGTCAGAAGTCACTGCCTGCCTGCAAAGAGCCAAACACCGAGAAGCAATTTAATTCCCGAGCCCACGGCACTCTGATCCACAGGAGAGACAGGCTCCATTCAGAGACAACAGGATCAGCTATAATCACAAATAACAAGATGGCAAGAGGGGGCGATAGAACCTAAGCAATGGAAACCAAGACAACCTGGGAACATCAGAAACCAGCTTTTTCATCACAGCAAGTAGTGGATTGCCAAACCAGAAAAACAAGACATAGACTTGAAATAATACTTCATGATGATGATGGATATTTTGGAGAAGTGTGTGGATAACTCCCTTAAACAATTACAGGAGAACACACATTAACAAATAGAAGTCCTTAAAGAGGAAACACAAAAATCACTCAAAAAAAAAACCTATAGGAAAACAACAAAAAGGTAAATGAATTGAAATCAGAAATAGAAACAATAAAGAAAACACAAAAAGTGACAACCCTAAAGACAGAAAACCCTAAAAAAAAAAAAAAAAAAAAAAAAAAAAAAAAAAAAAAAAACAAAAAACAAAAAACCAAACAGGAGACACAAATGCAAGCATCACCAGCAGACTACAAAGATGGAAGAGAGGATCTCAGGGGCCGAAGACAACATAGGATAGAAAACATACACAAAACAGTCAGAGAAGATGCAAAACCCAAAAGCTCCTAACCCAAAGTGTCCACGAGATCCAGGACACAACGAGAAGACCAAACGTAAGGATAATAGGTGGAGAAGAGGACAAAGAATATCAACTAAAAGGCACAGTAAATATCTTCAACAAAATCATAGAATAAAACTACCTTGTCCTTAAGAAAGGGATGGCCATAAACATACAGGAACTCCAAGTAAATTGGACCAGAAAAGAATAATAGTCAAAACACTGAATATTCGAAACAAAGAAGGAATACTAAAAGCAGTAAGGAAAAAGGAATACTAAAAGCAGTAAGGAAAAAAGGAAAGTAACATATAAAGGCAGACCAATAATAATTATACTTCTCAACAGAGACTATGAAAGCTAGAAGATCCTGAACAGACGTCCAGACCCTAAGAGAACACAAATGTCAGCCCTAGTTACTATATCCAGCAAAACTCTCAATCACCATGGATGGAGAAACCAATTATATATATATATATATATATATATATATATATATATATATTCCAGGACAAAACCAAACTTACACAATAGCTGTCTACAAACCCAGCCCTACAAAGGATAATAAATGGAAAAATCCAACACAAGGAGGGAAACTACATCCAAAGAAAAGCAAAAAGAAGAAGAAGAAAGAAAAGAAAAGAAATAAAAGAATTATGCAAGGAAACCAAAATAAAAAAAGCACACAAACATAAGTCTACCTCTAACAACACTAACAACAAAAATAACAGAAAAAAACAATCACTATTTCATAATTTCTCTTAACATCAATGGACTCAATTCTCCAATGAAAAGACATAGAAACTAGCACAGGTTATGAAGCAACTGGAATTAACAGACATTTACAGGAGATTTCATCCAAAAACAAAAAAAATATACTTTCTTCTCAGCACCTCATGGTACCTTCTCCAAAACTGACCATATAGTAGGTCACAAAAGAGGCTTCAACAGATACAAGAAGATAGAAATACTCCCATGCATCCTATCAGATCACCATGGTCTAAGGCTGGTCTTTAATAAGGTCAAAGATAACAAAAAGCTTACATACTCATGGAAGCTGAACAATTCCCTAATTAATGATAACATGGTCAAGGAAGAAATAAAAAATCGAGAATATTTTAGAATTTAATGAAAATGACATCACTACATACCCAAACTTATGGGGTAGAATGAAAGGAGTCTTGAGAGGAAATATAGCTCTGAGTGCCTCTAAAAAGAAACTGGAGAGAGCATACACTCACAGCTTGATAGCACAGCTGAAAGCCCTAGCACAAAAAGAAGCAGACACACACAAGAAGAGTAGATGGCAGGAAATAATCAAACTCCAAGCAGAAATCAACCAAATAGAAAGAACAAGAACTATACAAAAAAATCAACAAAACCAAGAGCTGTTTTTTTTTTTTTTGGGGGGGGGGGAGGAAATTCAACAAGATCAATAAATCCTTAGCCAGACTAACTAGGGAGCACAGAGAGAGTATCCAAATTAACAAAATCAGAAATGAAAGGGGAAATATAATAACAGAAACTGAGGAAATTCAAAAAATCATCAGATCCTAAAACAAAAGCCTATAGTCAACAAATCTGGAAAATTTGGAGGAAATGGATAAATTTCTAGTCAAATACCAGATACCAAAGCTAAATAAGGATCAGATAAACCATCTAAACAAATCTAGAATACCTAAAGAAACAATAGCATTCTCAGCCATTTGATATTCCTCAATTGAGAACTTTTGTTTAGCTCTATACCCCATTTTTTAAATAGAATTGTTCGATTCTCTGGTTCTTGAGTTCTTTGTATAGAAGTGTTTGACATCTTTAGTCATCAGGGAAATGCAAATCAAAACAACCCCGAGATTCCACCTCACACCAGTCAGAATGGCTAAGATAAAAATTCAGATGACAGCAGGTGCTGGCGAGGATGCAGAGAAAGAAAAACACTTCTCCACTGTTGGTGGGGTTGTAAACTGGTACAACCACTCTGGAAATCAGTCTGGCAGTTTCTCAGAAAATTGGACATAGTACTACCTGAAGACTCAGTTATTCCACTTCTGGGCATATACCCCAGAGAGGCTCCAACATACAACAAAGACACATGCACCACAATGTTCATAGCAGCCCTATTTATAATAGCCAGAAGCTGGAAATAACCCAGATGTCCTTCAGTAAATGAATGGATACAAAATTGTGGTATATTTACACAATGGATTGCTATTCAGCTATTAGAAACAATGACGTTATAAAATTCTTAAGAAAATGGTTGCATCTAGAGAATATCATCCTAAGAGAGGTAACTCATTCACAAATAACAGACATAATATGCAGTCACTGATAATGGGATACTAACCCCAGAAAGCTCTGAACACCCCAGAAACAACTCACAGACAATATGAAGTTCAAGGAAAACAAAGACCAAAAAATGAAACATCATTATGCTTAATCTTTATACACCAAGAAAACTTTGACTAATTCCAGGTTACATCTTGTTTTACATGTACTTTATGCTCAACATAACTAGTAAGATTTTAATGTATACTATCAAGTGTACTTAAGTGACCCCACAAATTCCACCAGAGAACTTCAACAGCTGATAAACAAGTTCAGCAAAGTGGCTGGATACAAAATTAACTCAAACAAATCTTTAGCCTTCATATATTCAAAGGACAAACATGTGGAGAAAGAAATTAGGGAAAAGATACCCTACACAATAGTCACAAAAACTATGAAATACCTTGGTGTGACTCTAACTAAGCAAGTGAAGGAACTGTATGACAAGAACTTCAAACCTCTAAAGAAGGAAATCGAGGAAGATCTCAGGAAATGGAAAGATCTCCCATGCTCATGGATTGGAATGATCAACATTTTAAAAATGGCCATCCTACCAAAAGCAATCTACAGATTCAATGAAATCCCCATCAAAATTCCAACCTAGTTCTTCATTGAGTTGGAAAGATCAATGTGCAATTTCATCTGGAATAACAAAAGACCTAGAAGAGCGAAATCCATCCTCAACAAGAAAACATTTGTGGGAATGACTATCTCCGACCTCAAGCTATATTACAAGGCAATTGTGCTGAAAACTGCATGGTACTGGTACAGAAATAGGCAGGTGGATCAATGGAATAGAATAGAAGATCCAGAAATGAGCCCTCACGTATATGGTCACTTGATTTTTGACAAAGGAGCTGTAAACATTCAATGGAAAAAGGACAGCCTATTCAACAAATGGTGCTGGTCTAACTGGCACTCAGCATGCAAAAGAATGAAAATAGACCCTTTCTTATCTCCTTGTACAAAGCTCAAGTGTAAGTGGATCAAAGATCTTCACATTAAACCAGATACACTGAAAATATTAGATGAGAAAGTAGGGAAAACCTTAGAATACATAGGCACAGGAGAAAATTTTCTGAACAAAACACCAATGGCTCAAGCTCTAAGGTCAAAGATTAACAAACGGGACTTAATGAGATTGCAAAATTTCTGTAAGGCTGAGGACATTGTCATGAAAACAATACAGCAGCCAACAGAATGGGAAAAGATCTTTACCAACTCCACATCAGATAGAGGCCTAATATCCAAGGTATACAAAGAACTCAAAAAGTTAGACACCAGATAATCAAACAACCTATTAAAAAATGGGGTACAGAGCTAAACAAAACGTTCTCAATTGAGGGATATGGAATGGCTGAGAAACATCTAAGGAAGTGCTTGACATCCTTAGCCATCAGGGAAATGCAAATCAAAACAACCCTGAGATTCCACCTCACACCAGTCACATTGGCCAAGATCCAAAACTCAGATGACAGCAGATGCTGGCGAGGTTGCTGAAAAAGAGGAACACTTCTCCACTGTTGGTGGGGTTGTAAACTGATACAACCACTCTGGAAATCAATCTGGTGATTCCTCAGAAAATTGGATGTAGTACTACCTGAAGACCCAGCTATTCCACTTCTGGGCATATACCCCAAAGACACTCCAATATACAACAAAGATACATGCACCACAATGTTCATAGCAGCTCTATTTATAATAGCCAGAAGCTGGAAAGAACCCAGATGTCCTTCAGTAGATGAATGGATACAAAAATTGTGGTACATTTACACAATGGAATACTACTCAGACACCAGAAACAATGACTTAACCAAATTAAGAAAATGGTTGCATCTAGAGATTATCATCCTGAGTGAGATAACCCAGTCACAAAAGAACAGACATAATATGCAGTCACTGATAGTGGGATGCTAACCCCAGAGGCTCGCACTGCCCCAGAAATAACTCACAGACTGTGTGAAGTCCAAGAAAAAAAGAAAAGAAAAGAAAACAAACAAACAAAAAAAATTCATGCTCAATCCTTACACACCAAGAAAACGTTGACTAATTCCGGGTTACATCCTGTTTTATATGTACTTTTTGCTCATTGTAACTAGTAAGACCTTAATGCAGAGTATCAAAAAGTAAAAACAAAAAAAGTTAAGCACCGACACAATTTTATTTTTATACATTTATGCAAAAATGTTTAATTTTTTTCTTTTACCTTTGTTTTTTAAAATAAAGTTTAAAAAAATAAAAATGCAAAAAAGATTTTAATGTATATTATCAAACCTTTAAAAATATCAAGAACTGACAAAAAGTATTCATATACTTTTATGCAAAAATGCTTTTAAATTCTGTACATTTATCTGTTTTTAAAATAAAGTTGTTCAAAACAGTAGCATTCATCAAAAGCCTCCCTACCAAATAAATAAATAAATAAGTAAATAAATAAACAAATAAAAGCCCAGGACCAGATGGGTTTCATGGAGAATTCTATCAGACTTTTATACAAGACCTAATACCTATACTTTCCAAACTATCCCACAAAATAGAAACAGAAGGAACACTACCAACTTGTTCACCGAAGCCACAATTATGCTCATACATAACCACACAAAGACACTACTAAGAAAGACAACTTCAGACCAATTTCTCTCTTGATTATCAATGCAAAAATACTCAATCAAATTATTGCAAACCAAATCCAAGAACACATTAAAATACTCATCCAACATGATTAAGTAGGCTTTATCCCAGGGATGCAGGAATGATTCAGCATACAGAAATCCACCAATATAATCCACCATAAAAACAAACTCAAAGAAAAAACCTTCATGATCCTCTCACTATATGCTGAGAAAGCATTTGACAAAATTCAGCACCCCTTCATGACAAAGTCTTGGAAAGATCAGGAATCTAAGGCCCATACCTGAACATAGTAAAAGCAATATACAGCAAACCAGTAGCCAACATCCAACTAAATGGAAAGAAATTTGTAGCAATCCCATTAAAATCCAGGACTAGACAAGGATGCCCAGTCTTCCCCTACCTATTTAGTACAGTACTGGAAGTCCTGGCCAGAGCAATTAGACAACAAAAAGAAATCAAAGGGATTCACATTGGAAAGGATGAAGTCAAAATATCACTCCTTACAGGTGATATGATAGTATACTTAAGTGACCCCAAAAGTTCCACCAGAGAACTTTTATAACTAATAAACAACTTCAGCAAAGTGGCTGGATATAAAATTAACTCAAACAAATCAGTAGCCTTTTTCTACTCAATGGATAAACAGGCTGCTAAAGAATTTAGGGAAAAGATACGCTTCACAATAGTCACAAAGACCTTGGTGTGACCCTAAACAAGCAAGTGAAGGATCTGTATGACAAGAACTTCAAGACTCTGAAGAAAGAAATCGAAGACGATCTCAGAAGATGGAAATATCTCCCATGCTCATGGATTGACAGGATCAACATTGTAAAAATGGCCATCTTGCCAAAAGGAATTTACAGATTCAATGTAATCCCCATCAAAATTTCAACTCAGTTCTTCATAGAGTTTGAAAAAGCAATTTGCAAATTCATCTGGAATAACAAAATACCTAGAATAGCAAAATCTACTCTCAAGAATAAAAACACTTCTGGGGGAATCGCCATCTCTGAAATCAATCTATACTACAAAGCAATTGTGATAAAAACTGCATAGTATTGGTACAGAGATAGTCAGGTAGATCAATGGAACAGAACTCAAGTCCCAGAAATGAACCCACACACCTATGGTCACTTGATCTTTGACAAAGGAGCTAAAAACATTCAGTGGAAAAAGGACAGCCTCCTCAACAAATGGTGTTGGTTCAACTGGCACTCAGCATGCAGAAGAATGCAAATCGATCTTCCCACAGGCCTCTTGCTTAGGATCCAAACTACAGATTCATGCATATTTAATGAAGAAAGAGAAATATCACCTCAACAATACAAGCCTGCTGGAGGTACATTTCTACATGTACTGAATATGCTAAGGTGCTAAGATTGGAAACTTGCAATGATTGGAAGATCACAATGAAAGGATGTGGCGGTGACTGAATTTGGGATCATGGCGAACTGCTGAAGGGCAGCTCCTGTATATATCACACCTGCAGGGAGGCATGGGGCACTTTACCACTTAAGATGTTTATGTCGAGGTTCAAATGTTTCCAGGTGGCGCGCTCGAAAAGTTTAACTCAGCTGGGCGTGGGGCCATACACCTTTAATCCCAACACTTGGGAATCAGAGACAGATGGATCTCTGTGAGTTTGAGGCTAACCTGCTCTACATAGTGATTTCCAAGATAGTCAGGGCTACATAGAGAGACCCTCTCTCAACCAACCAACCAACCAACCAACCAACCAACCAACCAACCAACCAACCAACCAACCAACCAATGTTCAGCTCATCTGTTAAGAGGGAACGATTGCATTACCTACTGCTCTAAGGCCTTTTTAAAATATGGACTCTCAGGAGGTATGTTAGACATAGGGTCACATAATTTCCCACATTTGCTGGCTTCCTGATCCTCTTTATGCTGTGACACTTTTGGTGTTGAAAGAAACTTGAGAGCTGGCTAAAAGATTCACCACATTCGGTACATTCATAAGGCCTTTCTCCAGTGTTCATCTCCTGATGCATGCTGAATGGGGACAGACTTTTGCCTGAACCATTTCCCACATTTGCCCCACCCATATGACCATTCTTCCGTTGGAATTCTACAATGTTGAATAAGGCTGGTACGTCAACTAAATGTTTCCCCACACTAACCACATGTATAAGGCCTTTCCCCAGTGTGAACTCTCTGGTGTTTAATGAAGGCAGCCCAGCTAAAGGACTTTCCACACTGGCCACACTCATAAGGTCTTGCTCAGGTGTGTATTCTCTGGTGTTCAACAAGACTGTAGCTTTGCCTGGAGAACTTCCCACAGTCAGCACACTCAGGGCCTTTCCCCAGCGTGAGTTCTCTGATGTCCATCGAGTTTGGATTTGTACCTAAAGGCTTTCCTACACTCCCTGCACTCATAAAGTCCCTCTCCCATGTGAACTCCATGGTGTCTAATGAGGGTAGCTCTTTGGCTAAATGATTTCCCACACTCCCCACACTTACAAATCTTTGTGCTAGCATGAATTCTATGGTGTTCGATGAGGCTGAAGTTTTGCCTAGAGAATTTACCACATTGCCTACACTCACGTGGCCTCTCTCCCGTGTGAACTCTTGGTGTCTAAGAAGGATAGCTCTTTGGCTAAAGGATTTCCCACAGTCTCCACATGCATAGGTCTTCCCTCCAGTATGAACTTGGCAGTATTTGATAGGGGTAGAGCTTTGGCTGAAGCTTTGCTAAACAACTTCCCACATTTGTCACATCCATAGGCCCCTCCCCGTGTGAGTTCTCTGATGCTGCATGATACTGGATTTGCAGCCAAAGGCTGTCCCACACTCTGCACACTCATAAGGCCATTCTCCAATTTGAATTCTACAGAGCTCAGTGGGGTTGGAACTTTGAAAGACTTCACACATTTGCCACATTTGCATGTCCCCCCCCCCCAGTGGGAAGTCTCTGCTGTATGGTTAAGTGTGGCCTTTTGGCTAAAGGACTTTCCACATTCACTACACTCACAAGGTCTTTTTCTCTGGGATGGCTCCAGTAAACACGTACTTGGTATGGCCTGTTGCCATTTACTAGGCTCAAAACCCATTTCTCTAGTGCACAACCTTGGGTGCTGAATTAGCTTGAGATTGTGGCTGAAAGGTTTTCTGAATTCTTGTGATTTAAAGTGAATTTTTCTAACGTTAGCTTGCAAAGACTTGGTGATTTCACTAGGCCTCTCATGTTTGGGAGTATTTTGGTACTGAAGAAGGTCTCATCTTAGTTAGGATGGCTTTTTAAATTTTCCCATCAGTGAAGTAATTCCCTGACTCATATGGGATGCAGTTTTTCTCCAGGGGGTCACCTTAATCTCCCCTTAATGAATTCTTGGCATTGTGATGCTCTTGGCCCTGGAGGATTGAACATGCTTCTGCAAAAATCAGCTTTTGTCCAGGTAGATCATCCAGATGCAAAATGTCTGTCAAGGCAGGAAAAGATATGTTACTAGGGTGAGTCTTCCCAGCGAGCAGATTTGCCTTTGGAGTTCTGGCTTGTGATATTTCTATATAAATACTTTGTACCGAAGGATTTTCTTCATAATTTGATTCATGCCAATGATCTGAAAAAAATGTGGTTGAAAATCATGTTACCCGTGGGTGGAGGTTATCAGTGATATTTTATTATTAATCTCCTGAAGAATGCTTTAGCTAGGAAGAACCTCTCATTCACCCTTTTAAAAGCAGCCATTTGTTCATTTGCTTTGAGACAGTTTTTTTTTTTGTTTGTTTGTTTACATATCCCTGGGTTTCCTGGAACTCACTCTGTAGACCAAGCTGGCCTCGAATTCACAGAGATCTATCTACACCAACCAAGTACTGGGGTCAAGCCATGTGCTACCACACTCAGTATAATAGTGACCAACATGGGGTGGTGGTGAGGAATCAGTCCAGAAAACACATTAAAAATCACGTTTTCATGTATATGTATGTGTATATGTATATATGCCTTCATGTATAGCCAAAACTATAATCCTTTATTCTGTTTTAGAGTTGGATACTGAACCAAAAGTCCGTATACCTGTCCAAACTCTACCAACATTGCTCTTCCCATGAGATAGTTTAAACTCTAAGAAGTAACAAACTTACACAGTCTTAGATACAAAATGACTAAAAAATGGACCCAATTGAGTCCCTGTTTAAAAGTTAATAGTGAGTTAGGTATGTAGCTCAGTGGTAAAGTGGTTCTTAAGTAAGTTCAAAGTCCTGGGTTCAACACCGAAAGAATGAGCATGACTCGTGCTCTGCCTCTCCTAGTGCTTCTACAACTCCGTACAACAGTAACCTACAGTAAGTCAAAACGACTCTCCAGGGTTAGAACTTATAGAAAATATAACGTATAAAGGGCGAGTGACTCCATTGCTTCTTTATTGGATAGCCCAGTCTTGTTCAGTTAGTCCTAAGATGCTTCTTATGCTTATGAGCTAACAAGTTCCTCGAGCCATTCATAAGTCCCATTGCTAGTGAGTAATGGAAAAGTTCAAGATGTAACCGAAAGACCGTAATTTCAGCTCTGAGCTCGGTGTGCCAGTCTCTGGATGACCTTTCCTCCAGTCTCTGCTACTTTATTTGTCCCTTTATTCCCCCTCTGAGTGTTTTGTTCTCCCTTCTAAGAAGGACCAAGGCATCCCCATTCTGGCCTTCCTTCTTTTTGAGCTTCATAAGGTTCGTGAATTGTTTCTTGGGTATTCAGAGCATTTTGGGCTAGAATTCACTTATCAGTGAGTGCATACCAGGAGTGTTCTTTTGTGACTAGGTTGCCTCACACAGGAAAATATTTTCTAGTTAGTCTGGTTAAGGGTTTATCAATCTTGTTGATTTTCTCAAACAACCAGCTCTCTCTCAATTGTATATCCAGGCCTATCTCCTATTAACACCATAGTCATCTCCTTGGTCCCCCCATATTATCTAGTACAAGGTGGTCAGAGCTTTCCAGACTAATCCAGACTTCCAACACTTCCAAGTGTGGGAGGTAACCACCACCCTGCCTCAGTGCCTCCTTCTTCTGTTTCTTACTTTGGTTTCAGTCACTGTTCTTGTTTTTTTCTTTGTTTTTCATTCTTTTTTTCTTTTTCTTTTTTTCTTGAACTTCACACAGTCTGTGAGTTGTTTCTGGGGTGTTCAGAGCTTTCTGGGGTTAGTATCCAGAATATTATCAGTGACTGCATATTATGTCTGTTCTATTGTGACTGGGTTATCTCACTCAGGATGATATTCTCTAGATGCATCCATTTTCTTAAGAATTTCATTAGGTCATTGTTTCTGATAGCTGAGTAGTAATCCATTGTGTAAATATACCACAATTTTTGTATCCATTCATCTACTGAAGGACATCTGGGTTCTTCCCAGCTTCTGGCTATTATAAATAGAGCTGCTATGAACATTGTGGTGCATGCGTCCTTGTTGTATATTGGAGTGTCTCTGGGGTATATGCCCAGAAGTGGAATAGCTGGGTCTTCAGGTAGTACTATGTCCAATTTTCTGAGGAATCGCCAGACTGATTTCCAGAGTGGTTGTATCAGTTTACAACCCCACCGACAGTGGAGAAGTGTTCCTCTTTCTCTGCAATCTCACCAGCATCAGCTGTTATGTGAGTTTTGGATCTTGGCCAATCTGACTGGTGTGAGGTGGAATCTCAGGGTTGTTTAGATTTGCATTTCCCTGATGGCTAAGGATGTCGAGCACGTCCTTAGATGTTTCTCAGCCATTCAATATTCAGTCACTCTTCTAATCCTTGTGTGGTGCCGTGATAGAACTTCTGTGAGAAAGGGGTTTATTAGCCCTATCAGGTCACACAGTTTATCACTGAGAAGAGTCAGGGTAGGAAATAAAGCAAGAACTTGAAACAGAAGCCTATAGTCTCATTCTTGGCTAGCTTTCTTATACTTACATAACCTGGGGCAACCTGCCTAGGGAATGGTGTTGTGCACTGAGGGGTGGGCTCTGTTCTGTATCAGTTACCAATTAAGTCAATCCCCTACAGATATGCCAGTGGTCCAATCTGATCTGGAAAGTGGTCCAATTGAGACTCTCTTCTCAAGTTATTCTAGGCTGTGTCAAGATGGGTGTGTCAAGATGAGAGCCAAAGCCAAGGTGGGATGTTACAAACAATACGTCGGAGGAATCAGACTTGGTTTTCTTTAATGTGAATTATCTTGACATGGCTTTCCTGATCACAGCTCTCCTGTCTCTAACAACTGAACAGTTATCCTAGAGGCATTCTACGCTGGACCACGCTGACAAGCTGTGTGACTCTAAGCTAACACACCATTCTGACTGAAACTCCTCAGACACTTTTAAATGCTTGTGCCCAAAGCCTGGTGAACAGGCACTCATATTGGCTGCATTATCATCTTGACTTAAGCTTTCTTTATCTGACTATATCCACTCTTTCTATGGAAGCCTTTGATTCCTGCCTGCTCACCTAAATTCACATTCAACTCCTTTCAAACTTCATTCTCTCATCTTTGTGATGCCCACTGACTCTACCCAGATGCTCAAGTCATGAGACCCAGGCTTGGTCTCTACCCTTATTTTCTTGAACATCAGCACCAGGACTCTCCCAGGTACACACACCTGTAGTCCAAGTACTTGGGAGGAGGATTATTTGGCTCCAGCAGGTTTAGATGAACTCATGCAACATAAGGCTGATTCCAGTTCTGGTTAAGTCAGGCTATACCCCAGAGCAAACATCGGCCCTTCTGGGTGTTTTCAAGCTTAGTCATCCCTAGTGTTCCTGATTGGCAGCACCATCGTTCAGGTGGGTGTGTTCACAACTGGTCTTTGAAACAACTCATTCTGTTCCTTTTGAAAATATAGCGTAAGGCTAATGAGATGGCTCAGTGGGTAAAGGCACCAGCTGGTCAGGTCTGAGGACTCAAGGTTGGTCTCTGAAATTCAAGTAAAGGAAGGAGATAATGCCACAGAGTTTTACTCTGACCTTCATACACATGCTGTGGTGGGCTTGTACACACACACACTCACACACAAACTAATGATAGCTAAAAACATTTAAAATATTTTAAAAAGTGAAAACAGCTTTAACCCGATTGTCCTCTTCTACCTCCCAAGTGCTGCAGGTATTGGGGTTGTATATCATGAGGATTTACACCTCATTCTTAACATAGCCCAAACAGACGTCATATATCCTAAATGTAAGTGTATTTAAATATCTAGCACATAAGATATATTATTTATATCGAGATCTAATATATATTAGAGTGTGCATGCGTACACACATCAAAAATCGAATTCTTCAATCAATTTAAAAAGTTAGTTAAGCTTCCGTCTGATAAAAATCTAAGAATTTGAAATCTCTTGAGGTATTTTACTCCTCTCTCAGATTTTGCCACTGCAGCTGCAGCCACCTTACTCTGCAAACTCTCAAGCATCCCTCACCGCGGCCGGTGGTGGCGACACAGACCTGCACTCCGTGCCTGTCCTCTCTGCCCACCTTGGTCCCCACGCCACACTCTTGTATCGCTAATAGCGAGAAATAAACCCAAAGCAGCTACAAGGACCGTTAGACAGAGTAGTAGCAAGTCTTGCCCATAGCTTGCCGCCCTAACACGCAAAAGCCTTTTTGGAGAGATCATTGGTCCAGCCATTTGTCGCTCGGCTCTAGGAATTGTGGGTAATGTAGTTTTCTTAGCTCCTCAGCATGTTTGGTTGGTTTCACTGGCAATTTCATGCAGACAAATCAGGATTCTGGAAGCTTCTAAAAATTTAAGATTAATAGTCCTCTCATGGAAAAGCGAGAGATTGGGATAAACAACGTCTAGGATCGAGTTCGGGTCCTGTGTGATAAGAAAGACCTCAGGCGTCATTTCAAATAGTCAGACTCCTGAGCCTAGGTCGACCCCTCCCTCCCCTTTCAGAATCTTGGGCTTGGGTAAAGGCAACAGAAAAAGCACAGTAGAAAAGAAATGACCCAGAACTATTTGGCTCATATGGCGTCTGTGAGACCAACCAAACCAAACGACAACAAAAATCTGAAGTTTTGGACTCTTTTAGGATCTCTTTCTAGGAATAAAAGTAGACTGGCAAAGTAGAACTGGAAGACTGGGTCTCTGTAGGGAGAAGATGGATCTGGAGCCATCGGCAGCTGCTCAGATTGCGGTTAATACGGCTGCGTATTACACTTAAGACAGCGTTTGCAATCTTATCTTTTGTTCTTTTAAAAATATTTATTTTTATCTCTCCCTCTCTGTGTGTGCCCACGGAAGCCAGAGGAGGGTGTCAGATCCCCCTGAGCTGGCGTCAAGGTAAGCCATTAGCAGAGGTGCTGAGAACCGAACTTGGGTATTGCTCTTAACTGCTGAGCCATCTATCTCTTCAGCCTCGAAAGGTTTTCAAGTGCTTGTTTGGAGGTTCTAGCAGGAGAGAGCAGATACTCACACTCTTGACCAAACACTGGTCTCTCTCTACTAGGGAATATTTTCCTCTTGGGCCAAGCTCACAGCTTCAGAAGTATGGAACAATGAGGGAGGAAGAGAACACCTGTCTGGCCAGCCACATTAACCAAATCAACCTTGGCGAGTGGTGGGGTTACAGGTTGTAACCAGATTTCCAGCACGTTCTTAAGAGTGTTTCTTTAGTTGTTGTTATTGTTTTTCTTTTTTCTTTTTCAAGACAAGGTAGCTCTTGGCTGTCCAAGAACTGGATCTGTAGATTAGGTTGGCTTTGAACTCACAGCAAACTGCCTGCCTCTGCCTCCTGAGTGCTGGGATTAAAGGCATGTGCTGTGACTGCTTGGTTGTCTCAGAGGGTTTCATAATGTGATTCACAAAGGACTCAACCAATTTAAACCCATCTCGAAGTTTTTTAAATGAAAGTTACCTTAACAGAAATTACCAGTGTAAGTAAAAATACATTTTCCAAAATGAGAACTGTACACCTATGTTTTTCATCGCCTTATTAATAGTTTTAGAAACGAGCCGAGCCACCTGGTCATTAAGAGATGTCCAGTGACTTGTCCATAGAATTCTGCTTAATGATAAAAATGACAGGTTCATATAGGCAACAGTAATAAGCCAATTATCCAATGTGGAAACAACTAGAAAATAGGCAAACACTCTCTGATTCATTTCAAATAAAATTCTAAAAGCCACAAATTAAACCATTTTGAAAGTAAGCAAGTCATCAGATACCTAAAACCCCCAGGGAAACATTATAAAGAGAAGGGGATTCTGTATAGGTACATTATTGAGATCAACATGAGTTTATGGATTTATAACCTGTTCAATGCACACACCATAAAAACACATACACACAAATGCACATCTGCTATACATCAGTGTGTTAATTTTACATAACCAAAGGAACGATTTACACTGGTTCAGGTTCAAAGGGTTTGAGTTTGTCAAACTGGGGGATGTGGGAGTGGGGTGCAGCTTAGCTCAAGGCAACAAACAGGAACACAGGGCAAAAGCTGCTCACAGCACCGTATTTAGGCAGACTGGGAGCAACAACTGGACCGCGGTTCTCAACCTTCCTCATGCTGTGACCTGTAATATGTATCTCATGTTGTGGTAACCCCCAACCATAAAATTATTTTGTTACGACTTCATAACAATAATCTTGCAACTGTTCTGAATTGTATTGTAAATACAACTTACTCCCAAAAGAATCACACAAGGCTCCCAAGGGGTTGAGAACGTCTGAACTAGTTGGGTACAACCTTCAAAAGATCTGCTCTTAGTCACCTCCTGTTTACCTGAGCTGCAACTCCCACTGCTTGCCAGGGTAGCAAGGTTTTTTAAAACGTGAGAGGCAAAGCAATTCATATTCAAACCATAAAATTCCCACCCTGGCTCCCAAAGGTTCACAGCTGTCTTGTGATGAAAAACAAACGAACAAACAAAAAACCCCATTTTGCCCAAATTCAAGAGTCTTATGGCTTAACAGGTCCAATACTGTTTCTTTTGTGACCAAAGGTTAAACTCTAAACTGAGCAAAGTAGAACCAAAAGGGGGTTTTGTTAGTCCAAAACACAGTGGCACAGACTAAACATACTTATTTCAAAAGGGAAGAATTGCACCACAGAAGTGAGGAATGGAAACCCAGGAGAGCAACAAGCAAGATGGAAAGAAAATTCTGTAGCACCGCTTCAGGGGTCAGAATCACAGGCTTCTATCACTTGAGATCCAACAGGCTTGAGTATGCCGACCCCCAAGGCCTTGTCACACACCACTTAGATCTCAGGTTATGCCTGGAATCTGTGGAAGCCTCTACAACACACAAGTGAAGCTTATATTCTGCCTGCCTGTCAAAGGAGCACCATGATAGGAACACTGCCTGCTCAGGCTGAAACGCAGGGGCATTGATCCAAGGCTGAAGTGCCCGATACAGGGGAACTAACTAGACCCAGGAAAGAATTTCCACAAGTAATTTTTAAAGCAAATTAAACATTTATTTTTTTAAAATGAGTACTCTGTGTGTATGTACACCTACATACCAGAAGAGGGCATCAGATCCCTTTATAAAGGATTGTGAGCCACCATGTGGTTGCTGGGAATCAAAGTCAGGATCTCCAGAAGAGCAGCTAGTGTCCTTAACTGCTGAGCCATCAAGGCATTATTATTATTTTTCTATACCACAGTGCTTAGTTTTTTTTTTTTTTTTAAGCAGTGTGATCTCCATTAGTAACTATGGCTTCTTTGTAACTCCCAACACATTCTGCTCCTGGCAAAACTGCATGCTTTTGAATCTTCCTGATTTGCTTTTTATTGATGTTGCTCACTGTAAATCTGGCTGTAAGTAACAGCCTGAATTCAAACTCGGTTAAGACTCAGGACACAAGACATAGGCAGATTATCTTCCAGAATGCAACATCTGTGGTCTCTAGAGTAATCCCGAGGTAATGTTCTCATAGAAAACTCCCTTCCTCAATCATCAAAGCCGTATTAACATACCAGCTATTGTATCTATTTGGTTCTCCTAATCTTACAAGTAATAGTTGGAATTATAGACTTGGTTCTATGAAACTCAGTTATAAGTTTCCCTTCAACAATCTTGGGCACCAGGTCAGATCATGTGGGGATGATGAGATAAATTTAAGCTATTTTAAGAGCACTGAAAGTTGTAGTTCCAACAACTAACCTCAGGGTAATCTGTAGTCTAAAAACAAAACACTATGCTCCCAAGAACAAACGAAAAGCAGGCACTGAGGCACAAAGTTAGGACTGAACGCCCTGCTCTGCTCCGCCAGAGGTTTTGGAAAAGCACATGAGAGCTACTTCTTCCCATGATGGTGGCCACACAGAGGCATGAGTGGCGCAGCCCCAAAGAACTGTTCCAGGGAAGGAGACATGGCTCAGTGGTTAAGAGCACTAGCTGCTATTCCAGAGGTCATGAGTTCAATTCCTAACAACCACCATCTGAGCCATGTGGCTCAGAAACATCTGTGATGGATGGAGTCTGTCCCTCTTCTGGTGTGCACGAAGGAAGATCACACATGCACATAAAATAAATAAATAAACCCTAAACTGTTCCAGTCTCTATATAAACAGGGACTACCAATCAGGCACCCCTGGCACACACATAGCAGAGGACTGCCTGGTCTGGCCTGAGTGGGCCCCCGGGGAGGGGGAGGCCTGGTGGGAGGCAGGAGAAAAGAGGAGTGGGATGAAGATGTGGGAGGAGGGAATGTAAATAAAAATAATTTAAACAAACAAAACAAAAACAGGGCCTATGGTAGTATTTTGCTCGCCCAAGTCTGAATAGAAACTTGATTAAAAGTACATGGGAACAAAAAAGAAAAAGAAAAAAAAAGAAAGGTCTTTTATTATTGCACGAGATGGCAGGAATTCCTGGCTAGTGATTTGGAGCCTGTCAACAGCCACATGAATCCTGTGAGACAAAGACTTGAGAAGAGGTACCTTGCTTGAACTTCCTGCTAATCCAGCCCAGGTTCTTTTACGAAAAATACAGATCCAAACATATTCAGTGAGAAAAGGGGATCAAGGTCATCTGCAGGGCACAGGAAGTTGAAGCTTCCATTAGGGAAGGAGAGTATGGGCATGTTGGGCTGGGGGACAGATGCAACTCAGTGCAAGGTGCTAGAGGGGAGACAGTTTCTGAGACATTATGACAGCTATTTAACTCTGGCAATTCAGCCCGACTGTCTGGAACATTCAGGCTACCTCTAGTACAAGTTACATGGCCTGGAACTCTGTGAGGCTCTCTAGTTTGTTACAGTGAACAATGCAATATTCTTGGAGGCCTGAGGGTGCTTTCAAGGCTTGGCTTCCAGGAACTGTGATCATCTTTTGGTGTTAGAGCATGCTAGAGGGTTATCTAGGCTTTCCTTCATTTGCTACATTTATAAGGTTTTTCTCCAGTGTGAAGCAGTTGATGTCGAATGAGAGTGGACACCTGGCTAAAAGATTTCCCACACTGGTCACACTCGTATGGCCGTTCCCCGGTGTGAATTCTTCTGTGCTGAACAAGGTTGGTGGTTCGGCTAAAGGTCTTCCCACATTCACCACATGTATAAGGCCTTTCACCAGTGTGAACTCTCTGGTGCTTAACCAAGTCAGCTCTCCGGCTAAAACACTTCCCACACTCATCACAATTGTAAGGCTTTGCTTTAGTGTGAATTTTCTGGTGTTCGGCAAGATTGTAGCTTTCCCTGAAGAATTTCCCACATTTGGCACATTCATAAGGCCTTTCCCCGGTGTGCGTTCTTTGATGTCGATTAAGTCTGGATTTGTATTCGAAGGCTTTTCCACACTCCTCACATTTATAAGGACTCTCTCCTGTGTGCACTCGCTGGTGTCTGATAAGCGTGGCTTTTTGGGTATAAGATTTCCCACACTGTTCACACTCATAAAATTCTGTTGTGGTGTGGATCCTACGGTGTTCGATGAGGTAGAAGTATTGTTTAAAGAACTTACCACATTCTCTACATTCATAAGGCCTTTCTGAAGTGTGGGTTCTCTGGTGTTTCATGAGGGTAGCTCTCTGACGAAAACACAGACCGCACTCCCCGCACTCATAAGGCTTTTCTCCAGTGTGAATTTTGGAGTGTTTAATGAGGTTGGCGCTTTGGCTGAAGGATTTCCCACATGCTTCACAGTGATAGGGCTTTTCGCCAGTGTGAACTCTCTGATGTACAGTCAGAGTGGCTTTGTGACTAAAGGACTTCTCACACTGTCCACACTCGTAAGGCTTCTCTGTGGTGTGGGTCCTCTGGTGTGTCACCAGGCTGACAACCTGCCTAAACAGTCTCCCACAGTCACCGCACTCATAGGGCCATTCGCCTGTGTGGGTTCTTTGGTGCCGCAGAAGACTGGAATGACATCCGAAGGCTTTTCCACATTCCAGACACTCAAAAGGCCTTTCTCCACTATGAACTCTGCAGTGTTCGCTTAGGTTAGAGCTCTGACAAAAAGACTTTCCACACTCACCACACTTATACGGTTTCTCTCCCGTATGTCGTCTCTGGTGTATTCTAAGGGTGGCTTTCTGGCCAAACAGTTTTCCACAGTCACCACACTCATATGGTCGGTTTTCAGTCTGGTCTGTCCGGAATGGCACAGTTGAGTACTTGCTTAAGTCTTGCTCACAACTGTTAGGTTCAAAACCCCCCTTTTCACCGCAGACTCTCGAGTATTCACGAAGCCTGTGTTGGGGGCTGGAAGATTTCTTATATTCATCTGACTCAGAATTATTTTTATCACTGTGAAAAGCCTTCCCACGCTTAATTTTACTTTGTTTCTCACCTTTGGGAATGGCCTTGGGTTGGAGAAGGTTCCATATAGCTGGGAATTTCTCTCCAGTCTTTCTACAGATGAAAGGGTTCTCTGCTACATGGAATACACAGCTCTTCAGAAGGGAGTCCACATCGCTCTTTAACCAATTCTTGGCTCTGTGATGCTTCTGGTCCAGGAGGTTTGCACACACCTCAGTCAAATATGGTTTCTGTCCAGATAGGTCATTCAGATGCAAGATCTCTTTCAGGGCGGTGATAGAGACGGCAGAGGGAGGAGGCTTCTGTGTGGGGAGACCTTCCTTTGGAGTCCTGACCTGTGGTGCTTCAGTGCGTGAAATACTCTGTGCACAGCGTTTTTCTTCAGCCTCTGCTTCACACCAATAAGCTGAAAGGACAGAGAACCTAGTGAAAAGCACATCAACCGTGGTTTTAACTTCATTTCCCTTTTTGAATGTCACGAGCAGACACTTTAAAAAATATATTGTATGCTTAGTTTTATTTTTGAATCATCTTATGATTAGTAGGATGCAAGAAAAAATATCTGCCCAAGATTTTAGCTGCTTTTATTGCAAAGATGTAAGTTGTGTCTACTGGAGAAGAGAAAAAAAGATGACATAAAACCAATTTAATCTCTCACAGCAAATCTACCTTTAAGGCAGATTTCTGGCTGAGAGACAAGCATTGTGTCCAGCCATTTGCTTGTATACAAGTAACTCCAGGTGGATTTCATTTCTATGGTTGGTGGAAAAAAAAAGGAATATCATTTAAATGTTTCTATAGAAGACAAGAATAAAGACTATAGGGCAAAAAAATAGCCAGGCCTTCCTTTATAGGCACCATCTAGATGTAAAATGGAAACATTTCTCCAATGTCTCCTTTATTTTTCTTAAAAAATATTTGTTTTTCTTTCTAGAAATTAAAAAAAGCATTTATTGTATGTGCACTGGTGTTTTGTCTGCATGTATGGCCGTGTGTGGGTGTTGGGTCCCCTAGAACTGGAGTTACAGACAGTTGTGAGTTGCCACATGGGTGCTGGGAATTGAGCTCAGGTCCTCTGGAAGAAAAGCCACGGCTCTTATCTGCTGAGTCACCTCCCCAGCTCCTCATTTTTGCATTGTTATGTATTGTGTACACAGTGTGTCTGTGTATCTTTGCACATATACAGATACTAGAGGAGGTGTCCAACCTCCTGGAGCTGGCTTACAAATTGTGGGATGCCTGATGTGGGTGCTGGGAGTCAAACTCTGGCTTTCTGCAAGAGTAGCAAGTGCTTTGAACCAGAAGGCTGTTTCTCTAGACCCTCCCTCCCTCCCTCCCTCCCTCCCTCCTTTCCTCCCTCTACCCCCTTTCTCCTTCCCTCCCTCCCTCCCTCTCTCTCCCCCTCTCTTCTTCCCTCCCTCCCTTCCTCCCTCCCTCCCTTCCTCCCTCCTTCCCTCCCTCCCCCCCCCCTTCCTCTCAACCTTCTTATTCCTGCATAGTATGGGAAGGAAGGCTAACTCTTAATGGACAGTATAAAGCTTAACCGTGAACACGCAGTTTAGTTGCTGTTAGAATAGTCCAGATCCCACAGCGCATACCATGTTTCTAAGAAGACTCCTCTGCCTTATCTATCCTGGTCATATTCCAGATAGGAAAGCCACATCCTGGGAATGAAAAGATGTCACTCCTCTTCCAGGAGCCCCAACTCTGTTTCTCATCACCCACAGAGGGTCGCTCACAGCCATCTATAACTCTGGCTCTAGGAGATTCAATTCTCTTTTCTGGCTTGCAGAGGCACCTGAACTCACATACACGTTTCCCTTCCTCTGATCTCTTTCATGTGCCTGCACCCTGAGCACCTGCTGACGCCTCGTGCCTCCCTGAATGGCGCCTCATACCTGTTTCTCATATTTTCAGAAATAAGCGCTGCTGTCAGGAGCATCCACCTCTCCATGCTGACGTTCATTCCGCTCTGGGAACTCAAACCAATGGTGCATATTAAGGAACGTGCAACGGTAAAACCCAAGGGGTGGAGCAGAGGCTGTTCCCTGGATTACTCTGTAGTTACTGCCTGGAGTACTGATCAGCAGTGCTTCTGACTGTCCTAATGAACTCTGGCATGGCTATCTTTGATACGCAATGGTTTCTGCACCATTCAATTTAAACCCCAACAAGTCATAGTGTATGGTGAGTGTCCTTGTTTATTGGGTATTCTCTGTATTTAAATTTTAAATATTATGACCCTTTCCCACTACATCATACCCCCTCCACGTTCCCCTTGTTTCCATGAAGGTGCTCCCACTCCCAACAACCCTCTCACCTAAGCACCTTGGCACTGCCCTAAACTGGGAAAACAAGCCTTCACAGGACTAAAGGCCTCTCCTCACACTGATGTCAGACAATGCTATCCTTTGCTACACATGCAACTGGAGATATGGGTCCCTCCATGAGAACTCACTGGTTGGTGTTTTAGGCCCTGGGAACTCTGGAGGGTTTGGTTGGTTGATATTGTAGTTCTTCTCTTAGGGTTGGGAATCCTTTTAGCTCTTTCAGTCCTTTCTCTCTCTAGCTCCTTCATTGTGGTCTCCTTGCTCAGTCCGATGGTTAGCTGCAAGCATCCTCCTCTGTATCAGTAAGGCTCTAGCAGAGCCTTTGAGGAGACATCAATATCAGGCTCCTGCCAGTAAGTACTTCCTGGCATCACCAATAGTGATAGGTTTGAAGGCTGCATATGTGGTGGATCCCCAGTGAGGCAGTCTGTGTAGATCTTTTCTTCAGTCTCTGCTCCTCAGTTGTCCCTGCATTTCCTCCCATGAGTATTTTGTTCACCCTTCTAAGAAGGACTAAGGCATCCATATCCTGGCCTTCTTTGTGAGCTTCAAAAGGTCTGTGAATTGTTTCTTCGGTATTCCATAATTTTGTGCTATGCTTATCAGTGAGTGCATTACCATGTGTGTTCTTTTGTGACTGGGTTACCTCAACCAGGATGATTCTTTCTAGAGCCATCTATTATCCTAAAAATTTCATGAAGTTATTGTTTTTAATAGCTGAGTAGTGTGGTACATTGTGTAAATACATGACATCTTTTGTAACCATTCCTCTGTTGAAAGACATCTGAGTTCTTTCCAGCTTCTGGCCATTATAAATAAGGATGCTATGAACATGGTGGAGCATGTGTCTTATATGTTGGAGCAACTTTTGGGTATATGCCCAGGAGTGGTATAGCTGGATCCTGTACAATTTTCTGAGGAACCACCAGACTGATTTCCAGAGTGGTTGTAACAGTTTACAATCACACTTACCTTGGAGGGCTGTTCCTCTTTTTTCACATCCTCACCAGCATCTGCTGTCACCTGAGTTTTTGATCTTAGCCCTTCTGACTGGTGTGAGGTAGAATCTCAGTATTTGGATTTGCATTTCCCTTATGACTAGAGATATTGAACATCTCTTTAAGTGATTCTCAGCCATTCATTATTCCTCAGCTGAAAATTCTTTGTTTAGCTCTGCTCCCCAATTTTTAATAGGGTTATTTGATTCTCTGGAATCTAACTTCTTGAGTTCTTTGTATATACTGGAATTAGCCCTCTACCTGATGTAGGATTAGTAAAATCTTTTCCCAATCTTTTGCTTGCTGTTCTGTCCTTTTGACAGTGTTCTTTGCCTTACTGAAGCTTTGCAATTTTATGAGGTCCCATTTATCGATTCTTGATGTTAGAGCATAAGCCATTGGTGATCTGTTCATGAAAATTTTCTCCACGACTATGTGTTCTAAGCTCTTCTCCACATTCTCTCATATTAGTTTCAGTTTTATGGTACCTGGTTTTATGTGAAGGTCTTTGATCCACTTGGACTTGAGCTTTGTACAAGAAGATAAGAATGGATCAATTTTCATTCTGCATGCTGACTGCCAGTTGAACCAGCACTATTTGTTGAAGATGTTGTCTTTTCCACTGAATGTTTTTAGCTTCTTTGTCAAAGATCAAGTGACCATAGGTGTGTGGGTTCATTTCTGGGTTTTCAAGTCCATTCTACTGATCTACCTGCCTGTCTCTGTACCAATACTATGCAGTTTTTATCAGGATCTCTATGAAATATAGCTTGAGGTCAGGGATGGTGATTCTCTCAGATCTTTTATTGTTGATAATAGTTTTCACTATCCTGGGTTTCTAGTTGTTATTCCAAATGAATTTGCTCTTTCTAACTCTATAAAGAATTGAGGAGGAATTCTGATGGGGTTTGCACTGAATCTGTAGATTGCTTTTGGCAAGATGGCCATTTTTACTATATTAATCCTGCTAATCCATGACATGGGAGATATTTCCATCTTCTGAGATCTTCAATTTCTTTCTTCAGAGACTTAAAATTCTTGTTATACAGATCTGTCACTTGTTCAGTTAGGTCACACCAAGGTATTTTTTTTTATGCTTTGTGACTATTGTGAAGGGTGTTGTTTCTTTAATTTCTTTCCAGCCTTTTTATTCTTGGAGTAGAGGAAGGCTACTGATTTATTTGAGTTAATTTTTTATCCAGCCACTTTGCTGAAGTTGTTTATCAATTGTAGGAGTTCTCTGGTGGAATTTTTGGGGTCACATAAGTATACTATCATGTCATCTGCAAATAGTGATATTTTGACTTCTTCCCTCCCAATTTGTATCCCTTTGACATCCCTTTGTTGTCTAATTGCTCTAGATAGAATTTCTAGTAATATACTGAATAGGTAAGGCGAGAGTAGGCATTATTGTCTAGTCCCAAATTTTAGTGGGATTGCAAGTTTCTATTTAGTTTCATGTTGGCTACCGGTTTGCTGCATATTGCTTTTACAATGTTTAGGTATGGGCCTTAAATTCCTGATTTTTGCAAAACTTTTAAAAATGAAGGGGGTTGAATTTTGTCAAGTGTTTCTCAGCATCTAATGAGATGATCATATGTTTTTTTTTTCCCTTTGAGTTTGTTTATATAGTGGATTACATTGATAGATTTATGTGTATTGATCCATCCCTGGGATGAAGCTTACTTGATCATGGTGAATGATCTTTTTGATGTGTTCTTGGATTTGGTTTACAAAAATTTTATTGAGCATTTTTGCATTGATGTTCATGAGGGAAATTGGTCTGAAGTTTTATTTCTTTGTAGGGTTGTTGTGTGGTTTTGGTATGAACATAACTGTGGCTTCAAAAAACATGTTGGGTGGTGTTCCTTCTGTTTTGTAGAATAGTTTGGAGAGTATTGGTATTAGGTCTTCTATGAAGGTCTGATAGAATTCTGCACTGAACCCATCTGGTCCTGGGTTTTTTAAAGTTGGAAGGCTTTTGATGACTGCTTCTACTTCTTTAGATGTTATGGGACGGTTTAGATGGTTTATCTGATCCTGATTTAACTTTGGTATCTAGTATCTGGCTAGAAATTTGTTCAGTTCCTCTAGATTTTTCAGTTTTGATGATTATAGGCTTTTGTAGTAGCATCTGATGATTACTTGAACTTGCTCATTTTCTCTTGTTATGCCTCCCCTTTCCTTTCTGATTTTGTTAATTTAGATACTCTCTCTATGCTCTCTAGTTAGTCTGGCTAAGGATTTATCAATCTTGTTGATTTTCTCAAAGAACCAGCTCCTGTTTTTTTTTTTTTTTTTTGGGGGGGGGGTTCTTTGTATAGTTCTTTTTGTCTCTACTTTGTTGATTTCTGCTCTGGATTTATTTCCTACCGTCTACTTCTCTTGGGTGTATCTGCTTCTTTTTGTTCTAGAGCTTTTAGCTGAACTGTCAAGTTGCTAGTGTATGCTTTCCCCAGCTTCTTTTTGAAGGCACTCAGAGCTATGAGTTTTCTTCTTAGTACTGTTTTCATTGCATTCCAAAGGTTTAGGTATGTTGTATTTTCATTTTTATTAAAAAATCCTTAATTTTTTTCTTTATTCCTTTCTTGACAAAGTAAGTCATCACTGAGTAGAGTGTTGTTCAGATTCCAAGCATTTGTGGCCTTCCTGTTGTTTTTGTTGTTATGGAAGTCAAGCCTTAGTCCATAATGATCTGAATAGGATGCCTGGAATTATTTCAATCTTCTTGCATCTGTTGAGGCCCGTTTTGTGACTGATTATTTGGTCAATTTTTGAGAAAGTACCATGAGGTGTTAAGAAGGTGTATTCCTTTGTTTTAGGATGAAATATTCTATAAATGTCTGTTAAATCAATTTGGTTCATAACTTTTCTTTGTTAGTTTCACTGTATATTTGTTCAGTTTCTGCTCCCATGATCTGTTCATTGATATGAGTGGGTTACTGAAGTCTCCCAGTATTACTGTGTGTGGTGCAATACATGCTTTGAGCTTTAGTAGAGTTTCTTTTATGAATGTGGGTGCTCTTGTATTTGGGGCGTAGATATTCAGGATTGAGAGTCAATCTTGATAGAGTTTTCCTTTGATGAGTAAAAAGTGTCCTTCCTTATCTTTTTTGTTAACTTTTGTTTGAAAATCTATTTTATTTGATATGAAAATGGCTACTGTAGCTTGTTTTTTGAGACCATTTGCTGGAAAAAAATTTTCCAGCTTTTTAATCTGAAATAATGTCCATCTTTGTCTCTGAGATGAGTTTCCTGTATGCAGCAAAATGCTGGGCCCTGTTTATGTATCCAGTCTGATAGTCTATTTCTTTTTGGGGGGGGAATTGAATTCATTGATGTTGAAAGATATTAGGGACCAATGATTGTTGTTTCCTGTTATTTTTGTTGTTACAGGTAGAATTATGTTTGTGTAGCTGTCTTATTTTGGGTTAGTTAAAAGAAGATTAAGTTTTTGCTTTTTCTAGGGTGTAGTTTCCCTCCTTGTGTTGAAATTTTCCATCTATTATCATTTGTAGGGTTGGATTTTTGGATAGATACTTTGTAAATTTGGTTTTATTATGGAATATCTTGGTTTCTCCATCTATGGTAATTTAGAGTTTTGCTGGATATAGTAGTTTGGTCTGGCATTTGTGCTTGCTCTCTTAGGGTCTGTGTGACATATGTCTACGATCTTCTAGCTCTCAGAGTTTCTGTTGAGAAGTCTGGTGTAATTCTGATAGGTCTGTTTTTATATGTTACTTGACATTTATCCCTTACTGCTTTAATATTATTTCCTTGTTTTATACATTTGGTGCTTTGACTATTATGTGACAGAACAATTTTTTTTTTCTGGTGCAATCTATATGGAGTTCTGTAGGCTTTTTGTGTCTTCATGGACATCCCTTTCTTTAGGTTAGGGAAGTTTTCTTCTATAATTTTGTTGAAGATATTTAATTGCCCTTTTAGGTGTGAGTCTTCACTCTCTTCCACACTTATCATCCTTAGGTTTGGTTTTTTTCATTGTGTTCTGGATTTCCTGGATGTTTTGGGCTAGGAGCCTTTTGCATTTTCTTTGACTATTGTTTCAAAGACTATGGTATTTTCTGCATCTGAGATTGTCTCTTCTATCTTCTGTAATCTGTTGGTGATGTTTGCATCTAAGACTCCTGATCTCTTTCCTAGGTATTCTAACTACAGTATTGTGTCATTTTATGATTTCTTTGTTGTTTTACTTGCATTTTTAGATCCTGGAAGGTTTTGTTCAATTCCTCTGCCTGTTTGGTTGTGTTTTTCTGTAGCATTTAAGTGACTTTTGTGTTTTCTCTTTAAGTGCTTCTACTTGTTTACCTGTGTTCTCCTGTATTTCTTTAAGAGACTTATTCATGTCGTTTTTGAAGCTCTTTACTATCATCATGAGGTATAATTTTAAGTCCAAATCTTGTTTTTCTGATGTGTTGCAATATCTACTACTTGCTGTGGTAGGGGACCTGGGTTCTGATGTTGCCAGGTTGTGTTGATTTTTGTTGCTTAGGTTCTTAAGCTAGCCTCTTGCCCGTCTTGTTACCTGTGATGCTAGTTGGTCTTGTAGTCTTTGACTGAAACTTGTCCCTCCTGTGGACCTGTTCTTAGTCAGACCTTTCCTTGGTGCTCAGCTCTGAGGGTAGGTTGTGGGACCTGATGGCAGCTGGACGGCCATAGTTCTGGTTGCATATGGAGACTAGAAGGGTTCTATCCTAGGCAGGACCACGATTCCTATGCTCTGTGATTTTCTGGCCGGTCTCTCTTTGGACAGTCAGTGGAGAGAAAGTGGGATCTCACCTGTGGGCTTAGGAGTGAGAGCCTCCTGGGTGCTCAGCTCTCTGTGGGCATGTTGTGGGTTCTGATAGCAGTGGGATGGCCCTAGCTCTAGATGCATATGGAGACTGGAAGGTATGTTATGTATTCTTAATATATCTTTGGGCCCATGGACTGCAGGCAACTTGCATGTCTTTGGACATGTTTGGTCCTGGGGACCCTATAGTAAGAGTAGGATGGGCTTCTGGTGTAGCTGCAGGAATCCTCAGGGCTATTGTCTAGCTGATGGGAGAGGAAAGCACCACAAGAAACAGAGCGAGATGTTTCTTGGTATAATTTAAAATGACTAAGGATGACACTGAACAGGCAGTAAGTTAAAAAGCTCAAATTTAGCAAACAGAAATACAAAGAAAAGGAGACTAAAAAGAAAAAAAAAGGTAGGAAAAAACCCCTATAATTCTATGTGTATACACATGCATGCACACATGTTTAAAACAAGATTCATCTCCACAGGCCTAGCTCCAGACCAAGGCTCTCTTCATATTGGATCTGCTTGGTCTAGAACCAAGCAGCTCATGCGCTAGCTTTACCTGGCCTAGTAAAGTAAATCACACAGATATTGTACTGGCCCAATCTAAGGCAGAGTAGAATCTCACATCAGATACACAGCAAAGAAGTAAGTCCATATGCCCAGGCCACACCAAAATACACACAACACACACACACACACACACACACACACACACACACACACACACACACACTAGATGAATCCCAGGATACGGAATTGAAGAGGACAATCATAATCAGATGTGGTGGTATATCACTTAAAGAGTTTGAGGCCACCCTGATCTATGTACTGAATTCCAGGACAGTTGAGAGCTACATAGTGAGACCCTTTCTAACAAACAAACAAACAAAGAAAGAAAATAAAATGAAATAAAGCCATAAACTTTATCAAAGGTTTCAAGGAGTTTAACGAACACATGAACTGACATCTACCTGAACTTCAAGAGGAAGATATCAATAGATCCCTGAGTGATGCCCAAGAAAATACATATAAATGGATGAATGAAATTCAGATTTGAAATCTGAGTTCAGCAAAGAGACAACACACTCAAGCTGGAGTGAGGATAAAATTGAAAAGCTCAGCAACCAACTAGATGACTACTGAAAACTTTATGCACAAAACAGATCAAACAAAAGACAGAATATCAAATCTTGAAGATAATTCAACAACTCAACTAGAAAACTCAACGGAAAGCCTTATAAATATAAGGAATGAAGTAGAAACTAGAATATCAAGTCTTGAAGTAGAGGAGTTAGACCACACAAACAAAGATTATGGAAAAAATTAAAAGCATGGGAAAGGGATATGCAGAAACTTTGGGATCCAGTCTGGAATTTTAGACATAAATGAAAGAGAGGATTTCCTAGTCAATGGCATAGACAGGGCCTTTAACAATACCACAGAGAAACTTTCCTAAACTCAGGAAAGACACAGTCATATAGATAGAAAAAGCATACAGAACAACAAATGGACACACTCTGAAAAGAACCTTCTTTGACATTTAATAGTTAAAACATTTAATATATAGCACAAAGAAAGACTAGTGAAAACTATGAGACACCAAGTCACACATAAAGGAAAAGCCACCGGAGCAGCTGATTTTTCAATAGAAACCCTGAAAGCAGAAGAGCTCAGAGCAATCTATTCCAAATTCTAAAAGTCCATGGCAGCCAATCTAGATTACAGTACCTAGCAAAACTATCTTCCATGATTGAAGGAGAAAAGAAAAACAAAAAAACTTTTCATAATCCAAATAGGCTAAAATAATTAATATCCAGCAGACCAACCCTGAGCAGAATACAATACACAGTACTTTGGGATGGAAAGTAGAATAATCACTGCCAAGAGACGCAATGACTGTAATCAATGCGCAGCTTTCAATAACTTTAAGTATCAATGGCTTCCATTCTCCCATCAAAAGACACAGGATAGCTGAGCAGAGCTAAACAACAACATCATCACCGCCATCCTCTGCCTCCTCCTTTCCGCTGTCCACAGTGAACTCATAAAGACAGGTGCCTTCAAGTGAATGGCTGTAAAAATGTACTTCAATGAAATGGAACCAGGAAGCCAGTAGGCATTGCTGTGGAAATATCTGACAAACAAAATTCAAACTAAAACTAACCTAAAGTGATAAAGAAAGACATTTCATTTAACCTATGGAACAATTAGCCAGGAACCCCATTTCAAACACAGTGGATTACTAGAATTAAAGACAGAGATAAACACCCACTCACTAACAGTAGGTAGTTTCAACAGCCCACTCTCCATACACAAGTCATTTGGATTAAAAAATAAACAGAAACATCAACATTAAGTGACATCATACATCAAATGGACTTAATAAATATTTACAGAATGTTTCTCCAAACACAAAAGAATATACATATTCTGCTCAGCAGCCCATGAAAGTTTCTCTAATACAGATTCTATCTTATTGTCTAAGAGATCCTCAGACAAGCATTTCAGAAAAGTAGAAATAACTCCACGTAACCAATGTGGCCATAAAGCAACAAAACTGAAAACCAACAGTAAACAAATCTCCATTAAGTGCACAAATTCAATGAGATTAAATACACTATTAAATGATGAGCAAGCCAAAGAAGAAATTTTAAAAGTGGAAATAAAGCCACAACACAACAAAACCTCCGGGAAACCTTAAAAACTGTCCTATAAAGAAAGTGTACAGCTCAAAGTACCTATATTAATAAAAAAAGTAAAAAAGAGCACAAATAAATGTCTTAATGCAGGCAACTCAAGAGTTTGAAAAAACAAGAATATTACAAACCAAGATTTAATAGGTGGCAAAAAATAATAACCAGCAAGAAACTAATGAAACAGAAATAAAGGAACATTCCATAGAATCACAGACCTTGACCCAAGCAGTCAAAAGAAAAAGAGCATCCAAATTAACAAAATTAGAAATGAATAGGGAACTATTAACTAGACACTAAAGAATACTTAAAAACCCATACTTAAGTGGGAACAGTTTTTTAACTTGTGTGATCTATTTGAACTCCTGCTGGATTATCTGAATTACTGGAGACCAGTTGCTACTTGGGAAGACAGAGATGTTATAAAGACCTAGATCTCACAGGTACTTTCTTTTTGGTTAGTTACCTTCCACTGCTGTGATAACAGCAAGGCAACTTAGAGAAGGAAGGATTTATTACAATTCCAGAGGGATAGGAGTTCATGGCGGCAGAGGGGAGGCTTGGTGGAAGGAACAGGAGGGCTCACAGCTCAAACTACAAGCAGGAAATGTTTCACACAGCCCACTGACATGATACTTCTAGACACACTGCAGATTCTTGGCTTTATCTAACATCCCTAATGTCATTCCCAGTACTAGCTGTTACTCATGAGAAGCAGCTGACTGTTGAGGCCATCTTGATATGTCCACCTTGTGACATCACAACATATAAAATTCCTGAAAGAGGCAGCTATCAGACTAGAAGGGGGCAGAACTTGGAGAAAGAGAAATTATGGATATGAACATGGCATTCTGGCCAAGGAAGGGGCAATTTTGGTTTAGAAACTGTAGTTATTGTTAACTGTCAACCTGGCACGATTTGAATGACCTGGGAGATGGGTCTCCTGGCACATCTGTGGGAGAATGTCTTGATTATATTAATTGAGACCTGCCCACAATGGGTGGCACCATTCCTTGGGCTTAGGGTCTTGAACTGACTACAGATGAGAAAGTGAGCTGAACAGAGGCACACATTAAGTCACTGTTCTCTGCTTTACTCTGTGGATGTGATGTGACCAGTTTTCTAATTCCTGCTGCTGTGACTTCTCTGCCATAATAGGCCATAACCTGGAACTGTTGAATCTAAATAAACTGCCTATCCTTCACATTGCTTTTGTCAGGGCACTTTATCAAACTAAGACAGACCTATTACCTAGATTGCAGGATTTCTGCCACCTAGACATTTTGATGAATGCTCTGGGGTGGCATGTGTTAGGATTGCTTAGGGCAGTGCACACAGCTCAGCCAGAGTTCATGTTGGCAGAGTGGAGGCTTGGTGGTTGGAACAAGAGGGCTCACCATCTAAAACTGTATACTTACCAAGAAAGTCAAGGAAGTCAATAGGGCCTATAGTTTGGCTGTAGAAAGGGCAAAGCTGGTTTTGTTAGAAAGAGACAGATGGGAACCAAGACATACGGGTGAGTACAAGGGCCTTACCCAGTGAGGTTATAAGAGTAAAATTCTCCAGCATCACATCAAGATACAGTAGCCTCTGAGCCTCATCCAGGAGCTCCCACTCTTCCTGGGAGAAATAAACAGCCACGTCCCCAAAGGTCACACAGCCCTGTTATGATGAAGACAAGTCACTCAATGACGACTTCCTTTAGGATTCCCAGTTTACTCACCCACATGTCCTTCCTTTATGAACTCTCCTCTTGAGATGATAAAAAGCTTAACACACAGAGGTGGGGTACTCTATTCCCAGATTACTACTTCCCTGCGCTGCACCCATAGAAGCATGAATAGCTATGTCTTTTGGACCTAACAATACAGGGCCTTCAAGACTTCTTCTGAGGCCATGGGCCTTTAGGACATGAGAAAATGGAACATAAAAACCAGTTTGAGTTTTTTTTTTTTTTTAATGGCTTTGTGTGCTAAGCAAGAGGTGATAATGTTTGATTTCCTTTGATTTATAGCCCATTTCCCTTTGCAGGTGGATCTTTCTGTACCTGTTATACCATTGAGAGAAGTTGGGGTACCCACTCTTAAAACACCAGCCAGTCCACAGTTATTCATGCACTAAAGCAATGGACCCTATTACAGCTGCTTCTGTGCTCGCAAACCAAGTCAGGGAGTCGTGTGTGTGTGTGTGTGTGTGTGTGTGTGTCTATGTGTGTGTCTGGCTGGGACACTCTGAACCCAAGATAATTCCAAACACATTTAAAGATAATGGTACTCAGCTCTGAATGTCCCTCTCCATGTACTTGAAGAGTTTGGAGAGTTTATCAGCCAACTTTGCTCTGCTCTGAGCTTTTGTCTTGTCTTTAATCCTTTAACTGACAGAGATAAAGATCTCAAAGTTTAGCTCACATGACTTTTGTCACCAATTTTCCTAGGGCTCCTCCACAAAACCAAGAAATTGTCTGTCATCCAAGTCACAGGACCTGCTAACATTTTCCATGTCTCTGTGTTTCTTCTTAGTCCACACAGCTCATTCCCACAGCCACTTCAAACCCCCGCCCTACACCACAGGCATCTCCTTGGGCTCCTGCATTATTTAGCAGAGGGAATTTAAAGAAAGCTTCATACATGGAGGCAGGATCTATCACTACCTGGCTTCTGAGGCTTCCTAATGCCGGAGGCAGCTGGCACCCTTTCTTAATGCCTTGATGGCTGCCTGTTTCTTGCTCCAGTGTCAGCCACCATCACTACTTTAGGAAAGGACAGACTGGTTTTACACATGTGGCATTTAATGCCACTTCAGCAGTTACAGGTTTCCTCTAACAAAACTACCGAAAGTCTAGCTACAGGAGCCCTCCTCACCAGATATACTGATCCCTCCAGCTACAGAAACTTAGAATCCTTCCTAAATGCTGGTGTGGTGTGTATGTGTGTGTGTTTTATACACACTTCTAGTAACAACTGTGCTAAGCCACCTTAGTGGTTGCAAGTTGTGGTTTTTTTTTTTTTTTTTTTTTTTTTTTTTTTTTTTTTGAGTTCTACGATTTCCATGGAAACCTTGGCCACCAGATCAGCTATGTTTTCATACGGTTTCTACAGGTTCTCCTCTCACTCAGGTGTGCTAAGGATGTCTACATCTCCAGCTAGATGCACAGTCATCAGACACAGTGATGGCTCCATCCTTGCTTTTCAGCTTATGGTATTACAATTAAGATCAGCTTCCTTTTGGCTCGATAGCAGACTCTCACAGTACAAGCACTTAGGAGGCTGAGGCTGGAAGGCGTATCATCTGACCAGAGCAGTTAAAAGATGGCCTGCAGAACATGAAGAGATGGAGAATAAAAATAAAATAAAGCCGATCCAATTTTCTAATTGAGCCACACTCAAGGGCAAACAGCAGCCTTCAGCACCTGGGATGTCTCTATACTTAATTTTCTCCAGAGTTTTAGATCTGTGTGACTAGCCAGCAGCTGACATTCCCACTCCTGGGTTTTTGAAATCTCAGTCTCCCTCTTTGTGTGTGTGTGTGTATGTATGTATGCGTGTATGTATTATTTCTTCAGTTTGTGTATGTGTATGTATGTAGGTGTATAAGTAAAAAATCAGCTGACAGTTTTCAGTTATCAGTTCTCTCCTTTTACCATGTAGTTTCTGGTGACTGACTTAGGTCCTCAGGCTTGGTAGCAAGTGCCTTTACTGGCTGAGCAAGTTTACCAATTACTGATTCTTTTTAGGTTTTCATCACGTAGCCTACGGTGGCTTTGAACTTGCCTTTGCCTTCTCAAGTGTTGAGACTACCAGGGTATGCGTCCATGCTAAATTTTACATTTCACTCTTAGGAACCTCCACAAAAATAAGTTCTACTGCTAACGGGAGGCAAGAAGTGTGGGCACACTGGTGGGCTTCCTAGGACACTACACTCACCTGTGTACAGACCATATACGTCTCTGTAGATCTGGGAGTCTGTGGGAAGAAAGCTGTAAGAATCAAGCCTCCGGATCTTCATGACCTTTTATATCGAAATCATCTCTAAACCTTAGTGCACAATGCTGAGTCACATCAACTGTGGCATGTTGCACAGAGCTAAACTCTCCCGAGGTTCAGTATTACTCTTCCAGCCTGCTCTATCTCTGTGCAGCTTTTGAAATGTTTTGAATTGCATCTGGCCACATTTATCTTGCTTCAGTCCCGCTGGCTCCTAGGTAGTGAGGACGCAGGTAAAACCTTGCCATTTTTAGGCTAGAATGCTCCCGGCTCAAGTGGCCAACACAAATCAATCACGCTCCTCTTGGTCCCACTCTTCCATGCCCCATCAAACTAGTTATGAGACATTGCGTACCCCACCCACGGGCTTGGCACTGTTCTGGACACAGGAATTAAGTCTTTCGTAGGGACGTGAGCTGAGCAGGATTTCTCATTGGGCTCTGGGACTCAGGTGTCTAGGGCGGGAGAGTGCCTAGCATGCAGCGCTCACCTGAGCCGGGTGCTTCAGCGCCGCCATCGGGCTCTGTTGACGACCAGGGGCCCGTGCACAATCACCGCTGCTGCCGACGGCCACCCTAAGCCTGCTCGCTCTCTTATCTTGTCTAAAGCTCTGAATGCTCCAAATAACAACCCATGGGAAGTTAAAACCACGGACAAAACGCAATGCAGGAAGTCCCGCCCAGCATCGGTCGATCTTCCCAGGCAGAAACTACTCTCTTTGGTTCAGCAGTTTGCTACTCTGTTCTCGGCATTGTGGGTAATGTAGTTCCTATTGCTCAGGCTTGAAACAGCTTGGGCACAGGCAATCAATCTTCAGAAGGATCTTTTTTATTTCAGAATATTTTTGCAGTAAAAGGAGAGTGGGGATTTTATTTTGGGGAACCTATATGTGCTCATAAAGGAAAACACTCCAGATGCTATCCTGGCACACTTCTGACCCTGCTTAGTAAAGGAATGTGTTGCTACTTATGGAAAGATATTTGACACACTGTGGGATAAAGAGATAATTTAGTGCAACGTTAGAAAGTCAAAACAGCAGACAGGAAAATCTTTACAAACACCTTTTAGAGGCTTTGTAAGCCATTCTGTATTTAAAATGAGTGAATTAACTATACAGTAAGACAAACTGAAGAATAAATATGAAGAAATACCAACACATCAAATTGAGAGCTGAAAATACCCAGCAAAAACCAAACAAGACCGCCAGCTGTGGGTCCCAGTGGGGAAGATGCCAGGAAGGACAGTGACGTCTCAGGGAAAACTTACAGAGAGAACAAATAGCACCATATAGAGACATCATCAATTTACAACATTTAGCAGAAACTGACAGGGGTGGGGTGGGCACGGTGAAGCGTGGTAGGAGTTCCTGACTGGACTTTCTCCCAAAGCATGGGCTTCCTTGAATTTCTATTTTTCAATACATGAACTTATTAATGTATTATTTCTTTGTTTGTTTTGAGACAAGGTCTCACTTCATAAGCCTGGCTGGATTGGAATTCACTGTGTAAACTAGGCTGCCTCTAACTCATAGAGATCCCCCTGCCTCTGAAGTGCTGGGACTAAAGGCATGGGCCATCACTCTGGGCACATCACAGACATTTTTTTTTATATCATAGGAGAAACAGTAGTAAGGTTTGTTGGAAATGTTCACTTTACAGCTGTTCTGAAAGACACATAGGCTCAGGCAGTTTTTCTTTTCCCTCTGAATGAAAATGAAGATATGATAGCTCTAAGGTATGTTTGAAGAGAAGGTTTTTGTTGTAGATGTGAGGGACAGTACAGACTGAGGCATCTGAAAAGGCCCAGACAAACCGAGAGAGACAGGGAGTTCAAGAGAAGAAGTGAAGACAGAGACAGAGAAAGAGAGAAGGGGTCGGGGCAAGCTGACCCAGAAAGCCAAGAGTGATCCAAGAGATCCTGTGGCTGAGGAAAGAGAAATTGAGGTAATGGAAGAGAGGTCCCTGGGTTAGAGAGGTTTACGGTAGGGGGCAGAGTGAGACGAGCCTAGAGGAGCAGCAAGTACTGGGTGAGCCGAGAGACCAAGCAGACGCTGATATTCTTATGGGGGCACTTGAGCTAGCCTCTTGTCCCTCTGGGACTTGACACCCTACGCATCACAGAACTAAGAGAGGAAGCAGCTCATCTCTAGACAAGGGACCTCAGCAAAGCACTTCCAGTTGATTTCAAGAACCTCATCAAAGAAAGGTTTAATAGGATGGTGTGTGTGTGTGTGTGTGTGTGTGTGTGTGTGTTACTGGAGACCCAGTAACTTGCACAGGTTATGTATTCACTAGATCATCTTTTAAAGAGAAAGTAAAGAAAGAATAATAGATAAATAAAATCTAAAATAAAGAGATATGCTACTTAAAGTTTAAAATTATATTAAAACAGACCAAGTACATTTGAAACTACCAGAAGAAGAGAAATAAAAAATAGCATTTTAATATGAGAAAAAGCCCTGATGTAAAGAAGTGAAATATTAATATGAGCTACAATATAGAAAAGCCTCATAAATATGTTACATGAAGGAAGCTTGATGCAAAATGCTGCCTGTTATTTGATGTCATTTATATTAAATATAAAAATCTTAGCCAGTTGTGGTGTGCAGGCCTTTGTATCCAGCCTCTGCTTCCTGAATGCTAGGATTAAAGGTGTAGGCCACCATAGCCAGTTTATTTTATTTTTATTTTGAGACAGGGTCTTGTGTAATCCAGGCTACTCTTGAATTTGCTGTATAACCAAGCACAGCATTAGATTCTTTATTCTTCTCTTTCTACTTGTAGGTGGTAAGACTGCAGATGCTTTGCCTTGTTTAATCAGATACTCTAAATAAATATAGTGCTGAAGTTTAAGTTATATGCATTTTATAATAGCAAAAATGGCCACTTTACACACACACACACACACACACACACACACACACACACACACACCAGTTAGAAATCCTGGGCTCCAGGATAAGTTACAGATAAAGATGCTTGTCTAGTCATAGCAGAGGAATCCCAAGTCTAAACTCTCTTTTCTCACATGTACCTCTATGAAGGACCAGACTCCTGTCTTCTACACTTCCAGCCTTACCTATCATTTTCTTTAAAAATAATTAGAGGGAACAAAATACCCCAGCTATACTACTCCTAGGCATATAACCAAAGGACCCTCCATCCTACGACAAGTATATATAGCAGCTTTATAGTAGAGAGAAATTGAAAACAAACTATATTTCCCTCTACTGAAGAATGGATGAATGAAATGTGGTTCATTTGCACAATGGAGTATTACTCAGCCATTGAATACAATGACATCATAAAATTATCAGGCAAATGGATGGAACTAGAAAAAAAATCATCCTGAGTGAGGTGACTCAGACCCTGAAAGACACTCATTTATGGGTGACTATTAGCTGTAAAGTGAAGGGTAACCATGCTACAATCCAGACCCAGAGAAGCTCAGCAACAAGGGGAGTTCAGAGGGAACACATGACTCTCACTGTGAAGAGAAAATAGAATGGGTGTTGGGGGTGGACGGGGCAGGAATAAGAACAGGAGGGATCAGTTGGTGGGGGTCCGGGAGGATAGAGGGAGAGAGTATTGAGAAACAACTAGAACTGGAGGGCATCTTAGCAATAGCTAGAAACCTAATGCAATGGAAACTCCCAGGAATCTACAAGGGTCATCCTAGCTAAGACTCTTAGCAATGGTGGGTGTGAAGCCTGAACCAGCCATCTTCTGTAACCAGTCAAGCCTTTCAGAACTGAGACATCAACCTAAACCCCAAAATCTACGCCCTGCAATATGTTTTGTCTACAAGATGTGCTAGTGCAAAGGTGGCACGGAAATTGTGGGAGGGGCCAACCAATGACTGACCTAGCTTGAGATGCATGCTGTAAAAGGAAGCCCATCCGTGGTACTGCCTAGAGGGCCAGAACCCAGAGTTAACTGGTTTACACATGGGCCCTGAGCTGATCTGGTGCCAGAGCACTCTGTACCTAGACCCATCTCTGCCCGGTGGGGGGAAGATAGAAGGTCTCACAGAAATCCTGACACATCTGAGAGCACAGGTGAGACCACTACCTCTGCTCAAATTCCTGGCCCAAGAGGAACCTGCCTGGAGCCCTCAGGATACAGGAACCAAAGAGCAGTTTGGGACAGGACCCTTCCAGGTTCCATCTGCACCTGGAGCTGACCCTCTAATACAGTTCTCTATACCCAGAACCCACTGGGAGAGAACTGGTCCCCCAGAAGTGCTGAAACACCTGAGAACACAGAAGGGTCAAGCTACTCTCAGAATCCACAAGACCAACTAACACCAGGGGCAAGTCCAACAGCATAAGCAACAGAAACCAAGGCTACTTGATATCATCAGAACCCTGTTCTCTAGAGAGAGGGTCGGGTCTCCACCATCAGGACTCAGAGTCTGCCTGCAGAAGGCTGAGCTCCCAGAGTACTTTTCTGTCTGAACCCATGAAGACAGAAACCAGCCACTCCCATCAGACCTCATTGCCTGCCTGTAAGAAGCCTAACACCAGGAACAATCTCCCTGCTGAGCCCATGGGCTCTCAGACCCACATGAGAGACAAGCACTAGGCAGAGACAACAAGATCACCTAACATCACAGATAGAAAGATGGCAAGAGGAAAGCACAAAAACCCAAGAAATGGAAACAAAGGCAACCTGGCAACATCAGAACAGAGTTCTCCCACCGCAGCAAGTAGTGGATTTCCCAACACACCAGAAAAACAAGATTTAGACTTACGATAATACTTCATGATGATGATGGAGATCTTCAAGAAACACATGAATAACTCCCTTAAACAATTATAGGAGAACCAGGAGAAATCACTCAAAGAACTAAAAAAAAAAAAAAAAAAAAAAACACACAAGCAAACAAATAAAGGATTTGAAAATGAAAATAGATACAATAAAGAAAACACTAAAAGAGACAACCCTGGAGATGAAAAACCTAAAAAAGAAATCAGGAGTCCCAGATGCAAGCATTACCAACAGACTACAAGAGATGGAAGAGAGGATCTCAGGGGCTGAAGACAACACAGAAAACATACACAAAACAGTCAGGGAAGATGCAAAAAGCAAAAAACTTTAAAGCCAAAATGTCCAGGAGATCCAGGACACAATGAAAAGACCAAACCTAAGGATAATAGGGGTAGAAGAGGACAAAGAATATCAATTAAAAGGCACAGTAAATATCTTCAACAAAATCATAGAAGAAAACTTCCCTAACCTTAAGATGACCACGAACATAGAGGAAGCCTGTAGGAACTCCAAAACTATCAGACCAGAAAAGAAAAATTTCCTGACATATAACAGTCAAAACACCAAATGTTCAAATCAAAGAAAGAATACTAAAAGTAGTAAGAGAAAAGGAACAAGTAACATATAAAGGCAGACCAATAAAAATTACACCAGAATTCTCAACAGAGAAGATGAAAGCTTAAAGATCCTGGAGAGACATCATACAGACGCTAAGAGAACACAAATGCCAGTCCAGATTACTATATCCAGAAAAACTCTCAATTACCATAGATGGAGAGACCAAGATATTCAAGGACAAAAACAAATTTACACAATATCTGACCACAAACCCAGCCCTACAAAGGATAATAGAAAACTCCATTACAAGGAGGAAAACCACGAAAATGATCTTCTTGCAAGAAAACCAAAAGAAGAAAGGCAAACCAACATAAGTTTACCTCTACCAACAAAAATAACAGGAAAAAACAATCACTAATCCTTAATATCTGTTAACTTCAATGGACTCAATTCTCCAATAAAAATACATAGTATATCAGACAGGATACTTAAATAGGAACCAGCATTTTGCTGCATATAGGAAACTCAACTCAGAGACAAAGATAGACACTACCTCAGAGTAAAAGGCTGGGAAAAAACCTTCCAAAGAAGGGTCCCAAGAAATAAGATTAAGTAGCCATTCTAATATTTAGTAAAATAGATTTTCAACCAAAAGTTATCAAAAAAGATAAGGGAAGACACTTTTCACTCATCACAGGAAAAATCTACCAAGATAAACTTACAATCCTGAACATCTATGCTCCAAATACAAGGGCACCCTCATTAATAAATAAAACCACAATGAAGCTCAAAGCATATCTTACACCACACACTCTCATCAATAGACAGATCATGAAAGCAGAAACTGAACGAAGACACAGAGAAACTAGCAGAGGTTATGAACCAACTAGAATTAACAGACATCTATGGAACATTTCACCCTAAAACAAAAGAATACACCTTCTTCTCAGCATCTCACAGCACCATCTCCAAAATTGACCATATAGTTGCTCACAAAACAAACCTCAACACATATAAAAATATTAAAATACTTTCATGCATCCTATCAGATCACCATGGACTTCAATAAAAACAAAGACAACAAAAAGCCTATATACACATGGAAGCTGAACAATGCTCTACTCAAAGATAACATGGTTAAGAAAGAAATAAAAAAATGAAAGTTTTTTTTTTTTTTTTTTTTAGAATTTAATGAAAATGAAAGTACAATATACCTATGGGATGCAATGAAAGCAGTACTAAGAGAAAAACTCATAGCTCTGAGTGCCTCTAAAACAAACAAACAAACAAACAAATAACCAACATCCCCCCCAAAACTGGAGAGAGTATACAGTAGCAGCTTGACAGCACAACTGAAAGATCTAGAAACAAACAAAAAAAGAAGCAGGAGAAGAAAGAGGAGAAGAAAGAAAGAAATAATCAAACTCAGAGCAGAAATCAACCAAGTAGAAACAAAAAGAAATATACAAATAATCAACAAAACCAGGAGCTGATCTTTGAGAACATCAACAAGATTGATAAACCTTTAGTCAGTCTAAATAGAGGTCACAGAGAGACTATCCAAATTAGCAAAATCAGAAATGAAAAGGGAGACATAACAACAGTAACTGAGGAAATTCAAGAAAACATCAGATTCTACTACAAAAACATATACTCAAGAAAACATGAATACCTAGAGTAAATGAACAAATTTCTAGTCAGATACCAGATACCAAAGTTAAATCAGTGTCACACAAACCATATAAACAGCCCCATAACATCTAAAGAAATAGAAGCAGTCATCAAAAGCCTCCCAAACAAAAAAGACTAGGATCAGATGGGTTCAGTGCAGAATTATGTCAGACTTTCATAGAAGGCCTAGTACCAATACTCTCTAAACTATTTTACAAAATAGAAACAGAGGGATTACTACCCAACTCGTTCTTTGAAGCCACAATTATGCTTATTCCTAAACCACACAAAGATCCTACAAAGAAAGAGAACTTCAGACCAATTTCCCTTATGAACATCAATGCAAAATACTCAGTAAAATCCTTGCAAATGGAATCCAAAAACACATCAAAACAATCATTCACCATGATCAAATAAGCTTCATTACAGGGATGCTTCATTATCCAGTATACAAACAAACTCAAAGAAAAACAAAACACATAATCATTTCACTAGATGGTAGAAGCATTTGACAAAATCCAACACCCTTTCATGTTAAAAATCTTGGAAAGATCAGGTATCCAAGGACCATACCTAAACATAGTAAAAGCAGTATACAGCAAATCAGTAGCCAACCTCAAACTAAATGATGAGAAACTTGAAGCAATCCTACTAAGATCAGGGACTAGATAAGGCTGCCTGCTCTCCCCCTACCTATTGAATATAGTAGTGAAAGCCAGAGTAATTAGATAACAAAAGGAAGTGAAAAAGATACAAATCAGAAAGGAAGAAGTCAAAATATTACTATTGGCTGATGATATAATAGTATACTTAAGTGACCCCAACCTTTTTACCAGAGAACTCTTACAGCAGATAAACAACTTCAGCAAATATGCTGGTTATAAAATTAACTAAAAAATAAATCAGTAGCTTTTCTCTACTCAAAAGATAAACATTCTGAGAAAGCAACTAGGGGAAAGATACCCTTCACAAGTCACAAACAATATCAAATACCTTGGTGTGACCCTAACTAGGCAAGTTAAATATTTGTATGACAAGAACTCCAAATCTCTGAAGAAAAAAACTGAAGATCTCAGAAGATGGCAAGATCTCCCATGCTCATGAATTGGAAGGATCAACATTGTAAAAATGGCCATCTTACCAAAAGCAATCTATATATTCATTGCAATCCCCATCAAAATTCCAACTCAATTCTTCATAGAGTTGGAAAGAGAAATTTGAAAGTTTATCTGGAATAACAACAAAAAAAATCTAGGATAGGGAAATCTATTCTCAACAACAAAAACTTCTCTGGGAATCACCACTCCTGACCTCAAGCTATATTACAAAGCAATTGTGATAAAAACTGCATGGTATTCATACAGAGATAGGCAGATAGATGAATAGAACAGAATTAAAAACCCAGAAATGAACCCTCATATTTATGGTCACTTGATCTTTGACAAAGGAGCTAAAAACTTTCAATGGAGAAAGGACAGCATCTTCAACAAATGGTGTTGGTTTAAATTGCAGTCTGCACGCAGAAGCATGCAAACCGATTCTTTCTTATCTTCTTGTACAAATCTTAATTCTAAGTTGATCAAAGTACACAAAACCAGGTACATTTAAACTGTTAGAAGAGAAAGTATGGAAGAGCTTAGAACACATAAGCACAAGCAAAAATTTCCTGAACAGAGCACCAATGGCCTCTGCTCTAAGATCAAGAATCAACCAATGGGACCTCATGAAATTGCAAAGTTTCTGTAAGGTTAAGGACAAGACAACAAAAAATGGCAAAAAAAAAAAAAAAAAAAAAACAAAAAAAAGAAAAAAAACAAAATGGCAACCAACAGACTGGGAAAAGATGTTTACCAATCTCACATCTGATAGAGGGCTAATATCCAATATATACAAAAAACTCAAGAAATTACACCACAGATTACCAAACAATCTTATTAAAAATGGGTTACAGAGCCAAAAAAAAAATTTCTAAACTAGGAATACTGAATGGCCAAGAAGCAACTAATGAAATGCTCAACACCCCTAGTCACCAGGGAAATACAAATCCAAACAACACTGAGATTACACCTCACAGGAGTCATAATGGCTAAGATCAAAAATTCAGATGACAGCAGATGCTGGCGAGGATGTGGAGAAAGAGGAACACTCCTCCACTGTTGGTGGGGTTGTAGGCTTGTACAAACCCTCTGGAAATCAGTCTGGTGGCTCCTAAGAAAATTCGACATAGTACTACCTGAAGTCCCATCTATTCTGTTCCTGGGCATATACCCAAAGATGCTCCAGCATATAAAGACACATGCTCCACCATGTTCATAGCAGCCTTATTTATCTTAGCCAGAAGCTGGAAAGAACCCAGATGTCCTTCAACAGAGGAATGGATACAGAAAATGTGGTACATTTACACAATGAATACTTCTCAGCTATTTGAAACAATAACTTTATGAAATTCCTAGGCAAATGGATAGAACTAGAAACTATCATCCTCAATGAGGTAACCCAGTCACGAAAGAACAGACATAATATGAAGTCACTGATAATTGGATACTAGTCCCAGAAAGCTCTGAATACCCAAGAAACAATTCACAGACCTTATGAATCTCAAAAAGGAGGAAGCCCAAAATATGGAAGCCTCAGTCTTTCTTAGGAGGGAGAACAAACACCCACGGGAGGAGGTACAGGATCAAGTGAAAACTCAGGGGTTGAAGAGGGGATTTTTCAGGGACTGTCTCACCTGGGAAACCACCCCATGTGCAGCCCAAGCACTAAGGCTGATGCTGGGAGATGCTTGCTGGCAGGAACCAGGTAGGGGTGCCTCCTCAGCATCTCTGCCAGAGTCATGTTGCCAAGAATGCTTGCAACTAACCCTCATACTGAGCACAGGGACGCCAGTGAGGGTGCTGTAAGGGGAATGAAGGAGCTGAAGGGGGTTGCAGCCTAATGGGAAGAACAACATTGTCAACCAACCAAAACCTCCACAGCTTCCATGGACTAGAACACCAACCACTGAGCACTCACTGAGAGGCCCATGGCTCCAGTTGCATATGTAGCAGAGAACAGCAGTGTCTGGCATCAATGTGAGAAGAGGCCTTTGTTTCCAGTGAGGACACATTTTCCCTGTATTTGGAAAGCCAAGGCACTGTGGTGGAGAGAGTGATTGAAAGGGCAAGAGAGCTAGTGCACCTTCGTGAAAACAAGTAGAGGGGGTTGGGGCTTGGGAGCAAGGTGGGCAAAGGGGATAACATTTCAAATGTAAATACAGAGAGTATCTAGTAAAAAATTAAAAAATTAAAAATAAAAGAAATAGTTGAAAAATAAAACCCAATTCCCCTACCACAGCATCCTGAATACCTTAACACACCAGAAAAGCAAAATTCTGATTTAAAATCACAACTCATAATGACGTTAGAGGACTTTAAGAAGATCATTATTAACTCCCTTAAAGAAATACACAACAATACAGGCAAACAGGTACAAGCCCTAAAAGAGGAAACAATGAAACTGGTGAAGAAATTAAACAAAACCATTCAGGATCTAAAAATGGAAATAGAAACAATAAACAAACCACAAAGGAAGATAACTCTGGAGATAGAAAACACAGGAAAAGGGTTAAAAGTCATAGATACAAGCATCATCAACAGAATACAAAGATAGAAGATAAAATTTCAGGGGCAGAAAATACCATAGAAAACATTGACACAACAGTCAAGGAAAATGCAAAATGCAAAAAGCTCCTAACCTAAAACATTCAGGAATTCCAAGACACAATCAGAAGATTAAATCAGAGAATTATAGGTATAGAAGAGAGTAAAGATTTCCATCTTAAAGGACTAGTAAATATCTTCAACAAAAGTATAGAAGAAAACTTCTCTAACCTAACAAAAGAGATACCTATAAACATACAAGAAGCCTACAGAACTCCGAATAGATTGGACCAGTAAAGAAAATTTTCCAGTCACATAATAGTCAAAGCACCAAATGCACAAAACAAAGAAAGAATATTAAAAGCAGTGAAAAAGGTCAAGTAATCTATAAAGGCAGACCTGTCAGAATCACACCATAATTCTCAACAGAGACTGTGAAAGCTAGAAGATCCTGGTCAGATGCCATACAGACCCTAAGAGAACACAAATGCCAGACCACGTACTATAGTTTACTATATTCGGTAAAACTCTCAATTACCATAGATGAAGAAACCAATATATTCCATGACAAAACCAAATTTACACAATATCTTTCCACAAATTCAGCCTTACAAAGGATGATAGATAGAAAATTCCATCAGAAGGAGGGACACTACACCCAAGGAATGGCAAGAAAATAATCTTACAACAAAACCAAAAGAAGAAAAGCACACAAACATAATTCTACCTCTATCAACAAAAATAACAGAAAACAACAATCATTATTTTTTAATATTTCTTAAAATCAGTGGACTTAATTCCCCAATCAAAAGACATAGACTGTCAGACTGGATACATAAACAGGATCGTGCATTTTTCTGCATACAGGAAATTCATCTAAGTGACAAAGATCATAGATACTATTATCCTGAGTGATTACTAAATTACTAAAGAACACACATAGTATACATTCACTGATAAGCAGATACTAGCTACCAAAAGGTCTGAATATCCAAGGAACAATTCACAGACCTTATGAAGTTTAAAAAAGTAAGGAAGGCCAGAATGTGGATGCCTCAGTCCTTCTTTGAAGGGAGAACAAAACACTCATGGGAGAAAATACAATGTCAAATCAAGGAATAGGGAATGAAGAAACTGTCTCACCTGAGGATCCACCCCATATGCAGCTACCAAACCCAAGCACTACTGCTGATGCCAAGAAGTAATTACTTGCAGGAACAATATGGATGCCTCTTAAGAGGCTTCTCCAGAGTCATACAGATACAGCTGATGATGCTTGCAGCCAACCATTGGACTGAACATGGGGACCCCAATGATGGTGCTAGAGAAAGGACTGAAGGAGCTGAAATGGTCTGCAAGCTCATGGTAAGAACAACATTATCAACCAGCCAAACCCTCATCAACTAAAACACAAACCATTAAGCACACATGGAGAGACCAGGTACATATGTAGCAGAGGATAGCATTGACTGCCATCAATGGGAAAAGAGGCCTTTCCTCCAGTGAAGGCGCGTTTTCCCACTGAAGGGCAATGCCTTGTCATTGAGATGGACAGGGTAATGGGGAGAGGGAGCACATTCATAGAAACAAGTGGAGCATGAGGGGGGATGGGATTGGGAGAAGGAGATATCGTTTGAAATGTAAATATAGTGAATAGCCAATAAAATAATTTAGAAAATAAAAGGGAACATCATGAAACTGAAAACTTCTCTATTGCAAGCAACACCACCATTCATACATAGCAGTAGTCTACATATTGAGTATCACTTTCACATCTGATAGAGAACCAGTAAATAAAACAACAATTCAAGATACTAGATACAAAAACCGCATCAGTGCATTTTTCAAATGAGATGGAAATCTCAACATAAAATTTTCAAAAAAGGAAGTTCAACTGGCTGAGAAACATTATTATTGTCTCATCCCTGGTACCACTGCACTGTGCTTTCTTTTCTTATGTGCTGTAAAATAACCTTTCCAAAGAGAAAAGTGGGCATTGTGGCACTGGGATAGAGGTATGTTTTGGAGTAAGTGGGATGAGTGGAAGAAAGAAAAATGTGGTTAGAGCTTATTGTATTAGAGAAGAATGTATGTTCAATAAAAGAAATATTCAACATGCCTACCCAGAAACAATATATAGTATTCACACATCTCAAGTTATCAGCCATTATGTAAATGATGAGCTAGCTACAGTATGTAGAACCAGAAAGGTAAGACACAGAGAAAGGGGACTAGGTGACACACATGGATTTCCATGGAAGCAGAATAAAAATGGGATTTTAGGAGTGAATTGATGGTAAGAATGATAGGATCTTGTTCAGAGGAGGAAAAGTGTTAGAGTTAACTAAAGGAATGTGGGAAGGACAGCTGGAATTGAGAAACATTTGAGGGGTAGTTGTTAAATCTAGTACATTGGAAATTTTCTAAAATATGTGAAGGGAATATTCCTGACATAGCTAAATATTGATGGCAATGGATATCCTTCTAATGGCATGACAAATAATTACTTGTCACCAAATGAAACTTCCCAATAACAGGAGTGGTTTAAATTCAATCAGTTTTGTTGGTGAAAGTGATTACATGTAAGTTCTTTTAATATTCTTGTTTCCAAGATAAGTAAATTTCTCTCCACAAGATGACAGCATGATCCTATTGCTGGAGACAACACCTGTAGAAATGGAGAGTTTGAGCTTGTACCTATATAAAACCTTCATTTCTATATTACAGTGTTAATGTGCAGAAAATATACTCCAGGCTGCCCAATGTATAATTTAAAATCTAGTTATGTTCCAAAAAATCTTAGAGCAGATGTCACAAAGTTTATCTGAATAAACAACCAATGTTTGATTTGTCTTACATTCCATCTCATCAGTGGAAACTTTGTGTGATTCTGCTTGAGTGACCATGAGTCAGAGACTTGATAGCTCAGAGACTTAGGATAAAACCAAATATTCATGGTCTTTAGCAAATAAAGTGATAATAAAAATTATCCCTGATGTCATTCTGCTAAAGTCATAGAACAGTGACTTTTTCACCAACCATCAGGTAAGCTTCCCCTCAGATGGGGTAACATACAAAAAGCAGACATTACAAAGAGAGGTAAATCTTGGAACACACAGTTCTAAATGTGAAGTGTCAATTAAATCCCTCACCTCAGAATTCAATGTTCCCTACTGCACATGGAGGAGTAAAGGGCTAAATGTCAGAATGGAAGGAGGACACCAGGAAAATAAGGCCCTATAAATCATCTTAGAAAATCTCACATGAACTCACAGAATCTGTAGAGAAACATAGCAAGTAGTTTAGCATAGGCCCAACTGCTCTATCAATGGTGGATGCTATACATATCGTGCTAATGCTACCTCATTTATACTTGAGAATAAAACACACAGTGAGTCCACTGAGCTCAGAAAGTCACACATTCTTTCAAAATCATATCTTCACTTCTAATGGTGGATCTTCTGAACACTCACTTCATTCCTACAGGTTTTCACAAACCTATAGCTTGTTGACACTAGCCTGGTAACACGTTGTCCAATGAATCCTTCTTAAGGTTCTCATTTTCCAGAGACACATATGACGTTACAGGACTAAACACTTCTGTTTCCTCAAACATATTTTCCAAACCCCAAATTTCCATCTCTACTGTGAGCTTATGAGTGGAACAGCATCAAGAGACAGGCAACATAGTCAGGGACAATGCCCAAAAATATTGTTGGGAGGCACAAATGAAGACCATGCTTCACACCTGCTTAACATGTTTGGGTGACCTATATCCAGCCCATGCTAGCTTTTTGGTTATTGTAGGTTCAATCACAGTGAGCCTCCAAAGGTCCAGGTTAATTTTGGTCTCCTTGTACAGTCCCCGTACCCTCTGCGTTTAGAAACCCTTCCCCCAGCTTTTACACAAGATTCTTCAAGTTCCATCTAATGTTAAACTGTGTGTCTGCATCTGTTTCTATTGCTGGGGGGGGGGATACGAATATAATAGACTTCATTCTGGCAGTATGACAGAGTGTCATTAATAGTGTCAGGGATTGTTTTTGCCCATGAGATGGTTTGCCAGTTGTGCCAATCATTAGTTGGCAGATTTCTCAGTTTTTGTTCCATTTTGTCTTGGCATATCTTGTATATCTGTATTCTGTACTTATGTTGGTATCTTCAGCGCTACAATAGGACTCCTGCCAGGCTAAAAGTGCTGGTTACGTCAGGGTCCATATCTTCCACAAATAGCAGTCTCAGAGAGTCTCTGGAGACAACGTCATACAGGGTCCCAGGCTTATTCTAAAGATGCTCCCATCTCACATTCCACTAATTTCCTTTGTCTCTCCCCTGCTCTCTCTACAGATGATCTCCCCACCACATCCAATCTCATGCCGCTCACCCCCAACATGTTCCACTGAAGACTACTTTATTTCCTCTTCTGAGACAGATTCAAACATCCTCATTTGGGCCCCCCTTGTTATTTGGCTTCTTTGAGTTATGGACTATCTCATGATTATCTGTATGTTATGGTAAAGATTCACTAATAAGTGAGGAATATCATGCTTCACATTTTCAATCTGGGCTACCTCACACAGGATGGTACTTATTAGTTTCCTCAATGTACTTGCAAAATTTATAATGCTCTTGTATTTAATAGCTTAATAGTACTCTGTTGTGTAAAAAAGAACAATTTATTCATCTATTCTTTAGGTGAAGAACATCTGTGTTTTTCTATATTTTGGGCTATTAAGAATAAAGCTGCCATGATTATAGTTGATCAACTGGGGTAGAGAAATTTTTGGGTATATGCCCAGGACTATTCTAGCCTGTTCTTGCGTTAGATCTATTCGCAATCGTCTGAGAAACCACCATATAATTTTCCATAATTATTAAACAGATTTGTGTTCTCACCAGAAATTGACATGTGTTCCCCTTGCTCCAAATTTATGCACTATTTACTATTACTTGTGATTTTTAATTTAATCTATTCTTTTATTATCATTTTTATTGGATATTCTATGTATTTAAATTTTAAATATTATCCCTGTTCCCTCTCTCTCATCCCAATCTCAACTATACTTACAGGTGTGAGATAAACCTTCAGAGATTTTTTTTTATTTGAATTGCCCAAATGACTAAGAATTTTGAACTTTTCAATAAGCGTTTCTAGGTCATTTGATCTTCATGTGCTGAGAATTCTCGGCTTAGTGCTGTGCCCCATATTTAAAGTGGATTATTTGTTTTGTTGTTATTTAATTTTGTGAATTCTTTATATCTTTTAGATTATAGCATTCTGTGAGATTTAGGGTTGGTGATGACATTTTCTCAGTTTGTAGGCTGTCATTTTGGTTTTTGATGCTCTCCTGTGCCTTACAGAAGATTTCCATCTAATAAGGACCACATTTATTAATTGTTAAGCTCAGTGCCTGAGCTATTGTTCTTCTGTTTAGAAAGTAGCTTTCTGTGGCAAAGTGTTTAAGGCAGTTCCCCACTTTCTTTCGTGTGGCAGTGTTCAAGATGCAGTCTTTGATACAAGTGGACTTAATTTTTGTGCAAGGAAATGAATATTGATCTATTTTCATTCTTCTACATGGAGATACCCAGTTAGTCCAGCAACATTTATTGAAGACACTTACCTTTCTTTACACTGTAGTTTTGTCTTCTTTGTCAAAAATCAAATGTGTATAGTTTTTTATTTTTTGAAACTTCAGTTTGATTCCATTGATTAAACTGTCAAATTTCATGACATTACTGCATAATTTTATTAGCACTAGCCAATAGTACAACTTGAAATCAGTGTTTGTTATGCATCTAGAAATTCCTTTTTGTACAGGATTGTTTTAGTACCCTGGGTTTTTTTTCCATAATAAAGTTGAGAATTGTTCTTTTTAGGACTCTAAAGGATAACGTTAGAATTTTGGTTGGATTTCCATTGAATCTCCAAATTGCCTTTGGTAAATGTCCAGTTTTTACAATGTTAATCTACCAAGCAATGAGCATTTTAAATTTTACAACTTCTGATAACTTCTTCTGTTTCTTTCTTCAGACACTTAAACTATTTTTCATACATGTCTATCACTTGCTTGTTTAGAGTTATACCAAGACATTTTACATTCTTGTATAAGCAATTTGTACTGTAAAACCTTTTATTTGTTTAATTTCTTTAATCTTTTTTAGTCATTTGGAAAAAGAAAGGCTACTCATTTTTTGAGATGATTTTGTTCCAGGCAACATCGCTGAAGTTTCTTATCAGCTGAAGGAGATCTCTGGTAAAATTTTAGAAATCACTCATGTATACAATCATATCTGTGAATAGGAATACTTTGACTAATTCATTTTTTTTATAAAACAACTTTATTTTACAAAACAAAGATAGATGTACAGATTTTAAACATTTTTTGCTTAAAATTATATACTTTTTGTCAGTACTTTTTTTTCAGATTTTAACATAACTTTTACATAAAACTATATGAATATATTTTTTTAGTCAGTACTTGATTTTTTTCAAGGTTTGATTGTATGCCTTGAAAACTTAATAGTTACAATGAGTACATATAAAACATGTAAAACAAAATGTAACATGGAAATAGTTAAAGTTTTCTTGTTTTGTAAATATTTTTTTTGTTTTGTTTTGTTTTGTTTATTTCTTGGACTTCATACAGTCTGTGAGTTGTTTCTGGGGGAGTGCAAGACTCTGGGGTTAGCATCCCACTATCAGTGACTGCATATTATGTCTGTTCTTTTGTGACTGGGTTATCTCACTCAGGATAATCTTCTCTAGATGCAGCCATTTTCTTAAGAATTTGTTTAAGTCATTGTTTCTGGTGGCTGAGTAGTATTCCATTGTGTATATGTGCCACAATTTTTGTATCCATTCATCTTCTGAAGGACATCTGGGTTCCTTCCAGCTTCTGGCTATTATAAATAGAGCCGCTATGGACATTGTGGTGCATATATCTTTGTTGTGTATTAAAGTGTCTCTGGGGTATATGCCCAGAAGTGGAAAAGCTGGGTCTTCAGGTAGTACTATATCCAATTTTCTGAGGTATCGCCAGACAGATTTCCAGAGTGGTTGTATTAGCTTGCAACTCTACCAACAGTGGAGAAGTGTTCCTCTTTCTCCTCAGCCTCGCCAGCATCTGCTGTCATCTGAGTTTTGGATCTTGGCCAATCTGACTGGTGTGAGATGGAATCTCAGGGTTGTTTTAATTTGCATTTCCCTGATGGCTAAGGATGACGAGCACTTCCTCAGATGTTTCTCGGCCATTCGGTGTTTCTCAACTGAAAACGTTTTGTTTAGCTCTGTACCCCATTTTTTAATAGGGTTATTTGATTCTCTGGTGTCTAGCTTTTTAAGTTCCTTTTACACCTTGGATATTAGGCCTCTATCTGATGTGGTGTTGGTAAAGATATTTTCCCAGTCTGTTGGTTGCCGTTTTGTTTCTTGACGATGTCCTTAGCCTTACAAAACCTTTGCAATCTCATTAAGTCCCATTTGTTAATCTTTGACCTTAGAGCTTGAGCCATTGGTGTTTTGTTCAGGAAATTTTCTCCTGTGCCTATGTGTTCTAGGGTTTTCCCTACTTTCTCATCTAATAGTTTCAGTGTATCTGGTTTAATGCGGAGATCTTTGATCCACTTACACTTGAGCTTTGTACAAGGAGATAAGAAAGGGTCTATTTTCATTCTTTTGCATGCTGAGTGCCAGTTGGACCAGCACCATTTGTTGAATAGGCTGTCCTTTTTCCATTGATTGTTTACTGCTCCTTTGTCAAAAATCAGGTGACCATATACATGAGGGCTCATTTCTGGATCTTCTATTCTATTCCATTGATTCACATGCCTATTTCTGTACTAATACCATGCAGTTTTCAGCACAATTGCCTTGTAATATTGCTTGAAGTCAGGGATAGTTATTCCCGCAGATGTTTTTTTGTTGTTGAGGATGGATTTCGCTATTCTAGGTCTTTTGTTATTCCATATGAAATTGCACATTGATCCTTCCAATTCCATAAAGAACTGGGTTGGAAATTTGATGGGGATTGCATTGAATCTGTAGATTGCTTTTGGTAGGATGGCCATTTTTAAGATGTTGATTTTTCCAATCCATGAGCATGGGAGGTCTTTCCATTTTCTGAGATCCTCCTCAATTTCTTTCTTTAGAAGTTTGAAGTTCTTGTCATACAGGTCCTTCACTTGCTTAGTTAGAGTCACACCAAGGTATTTCATAGTTTTTGTGATGATTGTGAAGGGTACCTTTTCCCTAATTTCTTTCTCCACGTTTGTCCTTTGAGTATAGGAAGGCTACTGATTTGTTTGAGTTAATTTTGTATCCAGCCACTTTGCTGAACTTGTTTATCAGCTGTAGGAGTTCTGTGGTGGAATTTTTGGGGTCACTGAAGTACACTATCATGTCATCGGCAAAGAGTGATGTTTTTATTTCTTCCTTTTCGATTTGAATTTCCTTGATCTCATTTTGCTGTCTAATTGCTCCAGCCAGGATTTCCAGTACTATGTTGAATAGGTAGGGGGAGAATGGGCAGCCTTGTCGAGTCCCTGATTTTAGTGGGATTGCTTCAAGTTTCTCGCCATTAAGATTGATGTTGGCTGTTGGTTTGCTGCATATTGCTTTTATTATGTTTAGGTATGGGCCTTGGATTCCTGTTCTTTCCAGGACTTTTAACATGAAGGGGTGTTGGATTTTGTCGAATGCTTTCTCAGCATCTAGGGAGATGACCATGTGATTTTGGTCTTTGAGTTTGTTTATATGGTGGATTTCATTGATGGATTTCCTTTTGTTAAACCATCCCTGCATCCCAGGGATGAAGCCTACTTGGTCATGATGAATGATTGTTTTGATGTGTTCTTGGATTCGGTTTGCAAGGATTTTGTTGAGTATTTTTGCATCAATGTTCATAAGTGAGATTGGTCTGAAGTTCTCTTTTCTTGTAGGGTCTTTGTGTGGTTTAGGTACGAGGGTTATTGTAGCCTCAAAAAATGAGGTGGGTAATATTCTATCTGATTCTATCTTTTGGAATAGTTTGGCGAGTATTAGTGTTATATCCCCAATAAATGTCTGATAAAATTCTGCACTGAACCTCTCTGGACCTGGGCTTTTTTTTGTTGGGAGGCTTTTGATGACTTCTTCTATTTTTTTAGGTGTTATAGGGTTATTTAGATGGTTTACTTGGTCCTGGTTTAACTTTGGGACCTTGTATCTGTCTAGGAATTCGCCCTTTTCCTCCATTTTTTCCAATTTTGTGGAGTATAAGTTTTTGTAGTAGTATCTGATGATTTCTTGAATTTCCTTGGTTTCAGTTGTTATGTCACCACTTTCCTTTCTGATTTTGTTAATTTGTGTACTCTCTCTTTGCCCTCTAGTTAGTCTGGCTAGCGGTTTATCAATCTTGTTGATTTTCTCAAAGAACCAACTGATGTGATCTCTCTCCAGTTTCTTTTTGGAAGCACTAGGGGTTTTAAGTTTTCCTCTTAATACTGCTTTCATTGCATCCCATAGGTTTGGGTATGTTGTGTTTTCGTTTTCGTTGGATTCTAGAAAATCCTTAATTTCTTTCTTTATTTCTTCTTTGACCCTGCTATTCTTTAACAGAGCGTTGTTTAGTTTCCATGTGTATGTGGGCTTTTTGTTGTCTGTGTTGTTGTTAAAGACCAGCCGTAGACTATGGTGATTTGAGAGGATGCATGGGAGTATTTCAATCTTCTTATATCAATGGAGGCTCATTCTGTGTCCAATTATGTGGTCAATTTTCGAGAGGGTGCCATGGGGTGGTGAGAAGAAGGTGTATTCTTTTACTTTAGGATAGTATGTTCTGTATATATCTATTAATTCTAGTTGGTTCAAAGTCTCTGCTAATTTTGCAGTGTCCTTATTCAGTTTCTGTTTCCCTGATCTGTCCATTGGTGAGAGTGGGGTATTAAAGTCTCCCACTATTATTGTGTGGGGTGAAATGCATTTTTTGAGCTTTAGTAGGGTTTCTTTTATGAATGTGGGTGCTTTTTTATTTGGAGCATATATGTTAAGGATTGAGAGTTCCTCCTGACTGATTTCCCTTGTAATGAGTAAAAAGTGTCCTTCCTTATCTTTTTTGATAACTTTTGGTTGGAAATTTACTTTATTCGATATTAGAATAGCCACTCCAGCTTGTTTCTTGGAGCTGTTTGCTTGGAAGTTTTTTTCCCACCCTTTTACTCTGAGATAGTGTCTGTCTCTGTCTCTGAGATGAGTTTCCTGTATGCATAAAATGGCTGGATTTTGTTTATGTATCCAGACTGATAGTCTATGTCTCTTTATTGGGGAGTTGAGACCATTTATGTTAATAGATATAATGGAATAGTTGCTTCTGTTTCTTGCCATTATTGCTTTTTTGGGTTGAGTTGTGTCTGTGTTTTTTTCTTCTTATAGTTTTCTTGTTTAGGAGTTTTCTTGTTTTTACTAGGCTGTATTTTCCCTCATTGTATTGGGTTTTCTACCTATAATTCGTTGTAGTGCCGGGTTTGTGGTCAGATAATGTGTGAATTTTGATTTGTCTTGAAATATCTTCGTCTCTCCATCAATGGTGATTGATAGTTTTGCTGGGTATAGCAGCTTGGGCTGACACTTGTGCTCTCTTAAGGAGTGCATGATGTCTGTCCAGGCTCTTCTAGCTTTCATAGTCTCTGTTGAGAAGTCTGATTGGTCTGCCTTTATATGTTACCTGACCTTTTTCCCTTACTGCTTTTAGTATTCTTTCTTTACTTTGGGCACTTGATGTTTTTACTATTATGTGTTGGGAGGTATTTCTTTTCTGGTCCAACCTATTTGGAGTTCTGAAGGCTTCTTTTATGCTCGTAGTCATCTCATTCTTGAGTGTAGGGAAGTTTTCTTCTATGATTTTGTTGAAGATATTTACTGTGCCTCTTAGTTGATACTCTTCTCCCTCTTCTATTCCTATTATCCTTAGGTTCGGTCTTTTCATTGTGTCTTGGATTTCCTGGACATTTTGGGTTAGGAGCTTTTTGTTTTTTGCATCTTTCTGGCTATTTTGTCTATGTTTGCAATGTTGTCTTCTTCCCCCGAGATTCTCTCTTCGATCTCTTGTAATCTATTGGAAATGCTTGCTTCTGTGACTCCTGATTTCTTTTTTTGGTGTTCTCACTCAAGGGTTATCTCTTTTAGCGTTTTCTTTATTGTGTCAATTTCTGTTTTAATTTCCCTCTTCCATTCCTTTATTTCTTTGGTTCTGTTTTCCTCTAGTTCTTTTAGTTCTTTGAGTGTTTTTCTTGTTTCTTCTTTAAAAGCTTCTGAATCTTTTTGCTTTTCCTCCCTTTCTTGTTTAAGTATCTCTATCAGTGTCTTGAGGTATGATTTCAGGTCTGTGTCTTCTTTTTATGGAGTGTTTGGAATTCCGATGTTTGCTACTATCGGAGAGTTGGGTTCTGGTGTTGCTAGATTGTCTTGGTTTCCTTGGGATATACTCTTTCGCTTTCCTCTTGCTATTTTATTGTCAGTGATATGTTCTTGCCTTTCCTTTGTCTCTGGTCTGTGACCCTGGTTCTCCACTGGTCCAGGTGTCAGATAGGCCAAGCCCTGTTTTATGCCTCAGAGTCGTCGGGTGTGAGCAGAAGTTCCAATGTTCTTTTTCTGGTTGCTGGATCGGGCAAGGCAGGGCTGGGCTAGTTATGGTGTGCACTTTCTGTGTGCACTCCGCAGAGATCTCTCTGCTCCCCTGCAGCCCAGGTCTCCCACCCACCAGTTGCTCAGCCTCTATTCGCCACCGTTCCGGGTTGCAGATGGGACAGTCTCCGCTCTGCGTCCTGAAGTCGCCTCTGGGTGGAAACAGAAGTTCTAATTTTCTGTTCCCAATCGCTGGATCTGGCAAGACAAGGCTGGGCAAGGTAGGGTGTGCACTTTCCGTGTGCACTCCGCAGAGATCTCTCTGCTCCCCTGCAGCCTAGGTCTCCCACTTACCAGTTGCTCAGCCTCTATGAATCGCTGTTCCGGGTGGCAGATGGGCCAGGCTCCTCTCTGAGTCCTGAAGTCGCCTCTGGGTGGAAACAGAAGTTCTAATTTTCTGTTCCCAATTGCAGTTGCTCAGCCTCTATGAATCGCCGTTCCGGGTGGCAGATCGACTTATTCATTTTTAATTTGCATTGACAAGACCACTATAATTTTCTTACTGCCTTAGCTAGAAGTTTGAGTAGTATGTTGAACAGAGAAAAACAGCCTCAATTTTAGTAAAATTCCTTTACATATCTCTCCATTCATTTGGTGTTGGCTCTTGGCTTGGTGTATATTGCTTTCATTATGTTTAGTTATGTATCTTGCATACCTCATCAAGACTTTTCCATGAAGGGTTGTTGTATTTCACTCAAAGCCATAGTTAGGGCAATGGTGGCTCAAAATTTGTGTGAATAATAACCAAAGAATATCTGATTTATCTAAAAAGCCAGTTCACAAAGTTGACCCAAGCTGACACTGCTGGAATGCTTATGAGATATTAAATCAAACAGGCACCTACAACATCAAATCTTACTATTCACAAGACAGTAACAGAATTACTTGTACTGGCATTTTATCAAACTCAGAAGTCAGTCCTTTGCAAGGTCTACATCAGTACTTTTTTCTTCTGTGGTTAGAAGAAAACAAGAGGTCAACAGCCAGATATTATGTGGGAACATTCAAACTTAGCATAAAACAAATGTCTCCATTAAATATCTTCCTCATGCCTCAGAAAACACCATGGCAGATAGATTCAGAAGAATGTAACCACTGAGATCATGGAGGACACCAAGGAAACAATTCCTTCTACAGCAACAGTACTGGCACTTTAGAAAGCCCAGAGACTTAGGCAAAAGGAATATGATCTCTATCAACCTGCCAAAATGCCACTTGTAGTCCTAGTGCTCAACTTAGATGTGGACATACACCCCATCTATCCAGAAGCAATGTTTGATTCCTACAATATTTCAATGCAAAAGTCTCCAAAAAAGACCAACAAGGGAAGCAAGCCATTCTTAATGTTAGAGCATGAGCTCAGCAATAAACAGCAAAGAGGAAATAAACCAAACCTCATGTTTGGAGGATCCTGTCTGAAAATGTGACAGGGTTCTGATTTTCAACACTGTTGTTTAAAACACACACACACACACACACACACACACACACACACACACACACACACAAACACACACACACACTCACTCACTCACATACACACACACACACAAACACACACACACACACACACACACACACAGACACACACACACACACACACACACACACACACACACACACACACACAACCCTAATGCTACTTGTATATATATTATGGCTTCCAGGTTTCATTTTTTTATAGAATTCCTGAATGTTGTAATGTATGAGTTTCTGCTTCTTGTTCATTCTCTTAGTGTCTACTCCTTATGTTTTCTGTTGTTGTTTATTCAAATTCTGATGTATTATATTAACTTAGTGTGTTTTGTTTGTTTGTTTGCATTTTGGGTTTTGTTTGTTTTTGGTTTTGAGTTGCCTCTCCAGTTTTATTTATCTTTATCTTTTTATTTGAGGGAGTTAACACATGTAAAGGTAGAGTGTGGGAGATGTATTCTTTCTGCCTTACTACATTGAAGGCAGAATATCAATTATTTTTGAAAATTATATTTTATTTGTATTTCTGTGTATATATTTTTCCTACTTGTGTCTTTGTGTTTCACATGAATGCACTGCCTATTGAAGCCAGAAAAGGGCAGGAGATACACTGAAATGGTAGTTACAGTAAGGCTTTTAAAAAAATTATTGAATATTCTCTGTATTTACCTTCAAAAGTCATATTCTTCTCCCATTGAATATTCTCTGTATTTACATTCAAAAGTCATAATCTCCTCCCATTGAATATTCTCTTTATTTACATTCAAAAGTCATATTCTCCTCCCATTGAATATTCTCTGTATTTACATTCAAGTCATATTCTCCTCCCATTCTCCTCCCTCCTCCCCTGAACTTGCTTCCATGTAGTTGCTTCCTCTACAATCACCTCAGTGCCTTGACTGGTTGATGATGCTTTTTCCATTAGGTTGAAAACCCTTTCAGCTTCTTCAGTCATTTCTCTAGCTCTTTCATTGTGGCCCCCATGTTCAGTCCAATGTTTAGCTGCAAGCATCCTCATCTGCATTTATTTGACTCTGGCAGAACCTCTGAGGAGATATCCATATCTGGTTCCTGCCAGCAGACATTTCTTGGCATCAGCAATAATGCTTGAGTTTGGTGGCTGCATATGGGATGGTTCCCCAGGTGAGACAGTCTCTGTAGATCTTTTCTTTAATCACTGTTACTCTATTTGACCTTGTATTTCCTCCTATGAGTGTTTTGTTCTTCCTTCTAAGAAGGACTGAGGCATCCACATTCTGGCCTTCCTTCTTTTTGAGCTTCAAAAGTTCTGTGGATGGTTTCTTGGGAATCTGAGATTTTTGGGATAGTATCTGGTTACAAGTGAATACATACTGTGAGTGCTCTTTTGAGACTGGGTTACCTCATTCAGGATGATAGCTTCAAGTTCCATTGATTTGCCTAGGAATTTCATGACCTCACTGTTTTTGATAGCTGAGTAGTATTCCAATGTATATATGTACCACAATTTCTGTATACATTCCTCTGTTGAAGGACATCTGGGTTCTTTCCAACTTCTGCCTATTATAAATAGGGCTGCTACGAACATGGTGGAGCATTTTAGGTGTTGGAGCTTCCCTTGGGTATATGTCAAGGAATGTTATAGCTAGATCCTCAGACAGTACTATGCCCAATATTCTGAGGAACTGATTTCCAGAGTGATTGTATCAGTTTACAATCCCACCAATATTGGAGGAGTGTTCTTCTTTCTCCACATTCTCACCAGCATTTGCTGTCACATGAGTTTTTGATCATAGTAATTCTGATTGGTGTGGGGTGAAATCTTAGGGTTAGTTTGATTTGCATTTCCCTGATCACTAGGAATGTTGATCATTTCCTTAGGTGCTTCTCAGCCATTCGATATTCCTCAGTTGAGAAGCTTTTGCTTATCTCTGTACCTCATTTTTAATAGGATTATTTGGTTCTCTAGGAGATTAACTTCTTGAGTTCTTTGTACATAGTGGAGGTTAACCCTCTATCAGATGTAGAGTTGATAAAGATCCTTTTCCAATCTGTTGGTTTCTATTTTGTCTTTTTATAGTGTCATTGGTCTTACAGAAGATTTTAAATTTTATAAGATCCCATTTGTCAATTTTTGATCTTAGAACATAAGCCATTAATATTCTGTTCAGTAAAGTTTTTCCTGTTCCTGTGTTCTAAGCTTTTCTCAAATTTCTGTTCTATTAGTTTCAGTGTACCTGGTTTTATGTGAAGGTCTTTTTTCCACTAGGACTTGAGCTTTGTACCAGAAAATAAGAAGGAATCAATTTGCATTCTTCTGCATGCTGACTGTTAGTTGATCCAGCACTATTTGCTAAAGACTCTGTTCTTTTTTCCATTGAATATTTTTAGCGTATTTCTTCAAAGATCAAATGACCATAGGTATGTGGTATCATTTCTGTATCTTTGATTCTATTTCTACCTGCCTGGCTTTGTACCAATATCAGGCATTTTTTTTTTTTAAATCACAATTGATCTGTAATACAGCTTGGGGTCAGGGATGGTGATTCCTCAGGTAGTTTCTTTTTATTGTTGAGAATGGCTTTTGCAATTCTGAGTTTTATATTAGTCCAAATGAATTTGCAAATTGCTCTTTCTTAGAGTCTTGCACTTGCTTTTTGTCATTCTTGTCATCTTGTTATCTTGAAATCAAAGAATATCTCAGAAGATAAAAAAATACTTTATTGCTCATGGATTGTCAGCATTAATCTAGAGAAAATGGCCACCTTGTCAAAATCAGTTATGGGATCCACATCAAAATTACAACTCGATTCTTCTTCTTCTTTTTTAAAATTATTATTTGTTTATTTTCTTTACATCCCACTCCCTGACCCTCTCCCAGTCACCCCTTCTACAATTCTTCCCCCTTTAGCTAGTTCTCCTCTGAGCAGATGGAAGCCCCCTGGCTATCTTCCCACCCTGGCACATCAAGTCTCCATGATATTAGGTGCTTCCTCTCCCACTGAGGCTATTCAAGGCATCCAAATGAATAGAACATACCCCACATACAGGCGACAGCTTTTGGGGTAGCCCCCACTCCAGTTGTTCAGGATCCAAATGAAGCCAAGCTACAGATTAGCAGGGAAGCCTAGGTCCAAACTGTGAATTTTCTTTGGTTAATGGTGCAGTCTCTGAGAGTCCCAAGGGTCCAGGTTAGTTGATTCTGTTGGTCTACCTGTGGCGTTCTTGATCCTGTGGAACCCATGACCCCTTAAAGGCTGTGATCCTTTCTCTTGTTCTTCCATAAGTGTCCCCAAGCTCCATTCGCTGTTTGAGTCACATTTTTTTAAATCCATCTACTGATGACTTTCTTTCCTGGCTGTTATGAATAGTGCTGCAGTAAACATGGATATACGTGTATTCTGAGGTGTGTTCGAGTTCAGAGTTCCTGGGGTACACATCTTGGAGTGGTTTAGATACATCATATGGTTGTAGTAGCTTCAGATTTTTCCCTTAAATTTTCAAAGATTTATTTATTTACTTTATGGATATAAGCATGCTGCCACTTCTGACACACTAGAAAAAGACATCAGATCTCTTTGCAGATGGTTGTGAACCACCATGTGGTTGCTGGGATTTGAACCAAGGACCTCTAAAAGAGCAGCCAGTGCCCTTAACCGCTGAGCTATCTCTCTAGCCCCGTCCTTATTTTTTTCACTTTTATTTTTACTTGTGTGTGCACATACTGTGTGTGTGAGGGAGAGTGTTTGTGTTAATGTGTGTGTACAGAGTATGCATTTATATATATTGCATGTGTATAAATCATGAACTGTAGAGGCCAGGAGAGGGCTTAAATTCTCTGGAGCTGGAGTTAAAACTGATTGTGAGCTTCCCAGCGTAGATGCTAGGCTCCTAGCCCAGGTCTTCTAGAAGAGCATCCAGTGCTCTTAAGCACAGAACCATTTCTCCAGACCCATATTTTGAATTTTCAGAGAAATCTCTACACTGACTTCCATAGTGGAAATATAATTTCACACTCCAAATCTCAGGGAATACAGGCTCCTCTTTTTTCATATTGTCAAATCATTCATTGAATTTTTTTATTTTAATTTTTCCAGTGGGTGCTTTGCCTGTATGCATCTTAGTACCAAATGTATGCAGTGCCTGTGGGGGTCAGAAGAGGGTGCAGTTCCCCTGGAACTGGCTTTATTGATGGTTAAGAACAGACATGTATATGTACTGGGAACCAAATCCAGGTCCTCTGGAAAAGCAGCCAGCATATTTGACTATCTCTCCAGCCCATTATTTGTTTTCTTGATGATAACCATTCTGAGTAGGGTGAGCTGTAACTTCAAAACCAGGTTATCACTTAATTTTCTTAATAGCCAGTGTTCAATACTTTTTCAATAAATTCTGTCCCATTCATAGGTATTTTGCTAACTTTACATTCAATGCATAGCCCATTTGTTCATTAGATGCTCTGTGTGTGTGTGTGTGTGTTTAAGTTCTTTATATATTTAAATACTAATCTCCTATCTGACATATAGTTTACATTATTTTCTCCATTCTATAGGCTGTCTCCCACAATAGCCCCATGAAGAAGAGACCATCCTTTCCTCTCTTAAAGCACTATTACCAGCCTTTGACATATGACTTTGGAACATATTGAAGGTTCAGACATCAGTGAGTGAGGTAATGATGTCCTCTGCCTCTCCAGGATGACTTTCTGTTCAGTTTCACATTATGTGTATGGGTATGTTGTGGGCATACAAATTCAGTGCATCATATATATGCAATACCCAGGGAGAGCAGAAGAGGGTGTTAGATCCCCTGAAACTGGAGATATAGATGGTTGTGAACTACCATGGTGCTTCTGGGAATTGAACACAGGTTCTCGTTTTCTCAGCTATACCACCTACAAGGTTTCTTTCTTTCTTTCTTTTTCTTTTTATGTTCCTTTTGAAAAAAACTTTATTTTAAAAAACAAAGATAAAAGAAAAAAATTTAAACATTTTTGCATAATTGTATACAAATACATTTTTGTCAGTGCTTGGCTTTTTTTTTTTTTTTTTTTTTTTTAAGATTTGAAACTCTGCATAAAGGTCTTACTAGTTACAATGAGCAAAAAGTACATGTAAAACAGGATATAACCCGGAATTAGTCAATGTTTTCTTGGTGTGTAAGAATTGAGCATAATGTTTTTTTATGTTTGTTTTGTTTTGTTTTCTTTGTTTCTTGAGCTTCACACAGTCTGTGAGTTGTTTCTGGGGCAAATCCAGACTCTGGAGTGAGCATCCCACTATCAGTGACTGCATATTATGTCTGTTCTTTTGTGACTGGGTCATCTCACTCAGGATGATATTCTTTAGATGCATCCATTTTCTTAAGAATTTGTTTAAGTCATTGTTTCTGATAGCTGAGTAGTACTCCATTGTGTAAATGTACCACAATTTTTGTATCCATTCATCTACTGAAGGACGTCTCGGTTTTTTCCAGCTTCTGGCTATTATAAAGATAGAGCTGCTTTTCTTGTTTCTTCTTTAAAGGCTTCTGAATCTTTTTGCTTTCCTCCCTTTCTTGTTTAAGTAACTCTATCAGCGTCTTGAGGCATGATTTCAGGTCTGTGTCTTCTTTTTCTGGAGTGTTTGGAATTCCGATGTTTGCTACTATGGGATAGCTGGGTTCTGGTGTTGCTAGATTGTCTTGGTTTCCTTGGGATATACCCTTTCTCTTTCCTCTTGCCATTTTGTTGTCAATGATATGTTCTTGCCTTTCCCTTGTATCTGGTCTGTGTCCCTGGTACACTTTCCGTGTGCACTCCGTAGAGATCTCTCTACTCCCTGGCAGCCCAGGTTCTGGGTGGCAGCTGGGCCAGGCTCCGCTCTGCATCCTGAAGTCGCCTCCAGGTGGAAACAGACATTCCTAAGATCTGTTCCTGTTCACAGATGCTCAGCCTCTACGAGCCGCCTTTCCGGCAGGCAGGTGGGCCAGGCTCTGCTCTGCGTCCTGAAATCGACTCTCGGTGGGAACAGAAGTTCCTAAGATCTGTTCCCGGTCACTGGATCGGGGAAAACAGGTCAGGTCAGGGCAGGAGGTGCCCTTTCTGTGTGCACTCCTCAGAGATCCCTCTGCTCCCCAGCAGCCTAGGTCTCCCACTCACCAGTTACTCAGCCTGTATGAGCCGCCTTTCTGGCTGGCAGTTGGGCCAGGCTCCGCTCTGTGTCCTGAAGTCGTCTCCAGGTGGGAACAGAAGTTCCTAAGATCTGTTCCAGGTCACAGTTGCTCAGCCTGTATGAGCTGCCTTTCCGGCTGGCAGTTGGGCCAGGCTCCGCTCTGCGTCCTGAAGTCGTCTCCGGGTGGGAACAGAAGTTCCTAAGATCTGTTCTCGGTCACTAGATCGGGGAGCCAGGGCAGGTCAGGGCAGGGGGTGCCCTTTCCGTGTGCACTCCGCAGAGATCCCTCTGCTCCCCAGCAGCCTAGGTCTCCCGCTCACCAGTTGCTCAGCCTGTACGAGCCGCCTTTCTGGCTGGCAGTTGGGCCAGGCTCCGCTCTGCGTACTGAAGTCGTCTCCGGGTGGGAACAGAAGTTCGTAAGATCTGTTCCTGTTCACAGTTGCTCAGCCTGTACGTGCCGCTTTCTGGCTGGCAGTTGGGCCAGTCTCCACTCTCAGAAAATTGGATATAGTACTACCTGAAGACCCAGCTATTCCACTTCTGGGCATATACCCCAGAGACACTTCAATACACAACAAAGATATATGCACCACAATGTTCATAGCGGCTCTAATTATAATAGCCAGAAGCTGGAAGGAACCCAGATGTCCTTCAGAAGATGAATGGATACAAAAATTGTGGTACATATACACAATGGAATACTACTCAGCCACCAGAAACAATGACTTAACCAAATTCTTAAGAAAATGGCTGCATCTAGAGAAGATCATCCTGAGTGAGATAATCCAGTCACAAAAGAACAGACATAATATGCAGTCACTGATAGTGGGATGCTAACCCCAGAGGCTTGCACTCCCCCAGAAACAACTCACAGACTGTATGAAGTCCAAGAAATAAAGAAAACAAAAAAATATACATATATTCACAAAACAAGAAGACTTTGACTATTTCCATGTTGCGTTTTGTTTTGCATGTACTTTACGCTTATTGCAACTAGTACGTTTTCAATGCATACTGTCAAGCCCTTGAAAAAAATCAAGTACTGACTAAAAAACATATTCACATGGTTTTATGTAAAATTTATTTTAATGTCTGAAAAAACAGTACTGACAAAAATGAATAATTTTAAGCAAAAAATGTTTAAAATCTGTACATTTATCTTTGTTTTGCAAAATAAAGTCGTTTAAAAAAAGAGATAGACCTGCTATGAACATTGTGGTGCATGTAACTTTATTGTATATTTGAGTGTCTCTGGGGTATATGCCCAGAAGTGGATTAGCTGGATATTCAGGTAGTGCTATGTCCAATTTTCTGAGGAATGGCCAGACTGATTTCCAAAGTGGTTGTATCAGTTTACAACCCCACAAACAGTGGAGAAGTGTTCCTCTTTCAACACAACCTCGCCAGCATCTGCTGTCATCTGAGTTTTGGATCTTGGCCAATCTGACTGGTGTGAGGTGGAATCTCAGGGTTGTTTTGATTTGCATTTCCCTGATGGCTAAGGATGTTTAGCACTTCCTTAGATGTTTCTTAGCCATTTCATATTCCTCAATTGAGAATGTTTAGTTTAGCTCTGTACCCCATTTTTTAATAGTGTTGTTTGGTTCTCTGGTGTCTAGCTTTTTGAGTTCTTTGTATACCTTGGATATTACGCATTATCTGATGTGGAGTTGGTAAAAATCTTTTCTTATTCTGTTGGCTGCCATTTTGTATCCTTGTCAATGTCCTTAGCCTTACAGAAACTTTGCACTCTCATTAAGTCCCATTTGTTAATCTTTAACCTTAGAGACCTTAGAGCTTGAGCCATTGGTGTTTTGTTCAGAAAAATTTCTCCTGTGCCTATGTGTTCTAAGGTTTTTCCTAATTTCTCTTCTAATAGTTTCAGTGTATCTGGTTTAATGTGGAGATCTTTGATCCACTTACATTTGAGCTTTGTACAAAGAGATAAGAAAGGGTCTATTTTCATTCTTCTGCATGGTGAGTACTAGTTGAACCAACACCATTTGTTGAATAGGTTGTCCTTTTTCCATTGAATGTTTACAGCTCCTTTGTCAAAAATCAGGTGACAATATACATGAGGGCACATTTCTGGATCTTCTATTCTATTCCATTGATCCACGTGAAAATATCTGACCAGTACCATGCAGTTTTCAGCACAATTGCCTTGTAATATAGCTTGAGGTCAGGGATAGTGATTCCCGCATATTTTTTCTTGTTGTTGAGGATGGATTTCGCTATTCTAGGTCCTATGTTATTCCAGATGAAATTGCGCATTGATCTTTCCAACTAAATGAATAACTGAGTTAAAATTTTGATTGGGATTTTATTGTATCTGTAGATTGCTTTTGGTAGGATGGCAATTTTTAAAATGTTGATCCTTCTAATCCATGAGCATGGGAGATCTTTCCATTTTCTGTGATCTTCCTCTATTTCCTTCTTTAGAGGTTTGAAGTTCTTGCCATAGAAGTCCTTCACTTGCTTAGTTAGAATCACACCAATGTATTTCATAGTTTTTGTGACTATTGTGAAGGGTACCTTTTCCCTTATTTTCTTCTCCACATGTTTGTCCTTTGAATATACAAAGGCTACTGATTTGTTTGCATTAATTTTATTTCCAGCCAATTTGCTGAACTTGTTTATCAGCTGTAGGAATTCTCTGGTGGAATTTATGGGTTCACTTAAGTACAGTATCATTTCATCTGGAAATAGTGATGTTTTTACTTCTTCATTTCCGATTTGTATCACTTTGATTTTCTTTGCTGTCTAATTGCTCCAGCCAGGACTTCCAGTACAATGTTGAATACGTCGGGGGAGAGTGGGCAACCTTGTCGAGTCCCTGATTTCAGTGGGATTGCATTAAGTTTCCCACTGTTAAGTTTGATGTTGGCTGTTGGTTTTCTGAGTATTGCTTTTATTATGTTTAGGTATGGACTTGGATTTCTGTTCTTTCCAGGACGTTTAACATGAAGGTGTGTTGAATTTTGTCAAATGTTTTCTCAACATTTAGTGAGATGACCCTGTGATTTTGTTCTTTGAGTTTGTTTATATGGTGGATTACATCGAATGATTTTCTTATATTAAACCATCCCTGCATCCCAGGGATGAAGCCTACTTAGTCATGGTGAATGATCCTTTTGATGTGTTCTTGGATTCGGTTTGCAAGAATTTTTTTGAGTATTTTTGCATCAATGTTCATATGTGAGATTGGTCGGAAGTTCTCTTTCCTTGTAGGGTCTTTGTGTGGTTTAGGAACAAGGGTTATTGTAACCTGAAAAAATGAATTAGGTAGTATTCCATCTGATTTTATCTTGTGGAATAGTTTGGAGAGTATTGGTGTTATGTCCACAATATTTATCTGCTAAAATTCTGCACTGAACCTGTCTGGACCTGGGCTTTTTTTGGTTGGGAGGATTTTGATGACTTCTATATCTTTAGGTGTTATGAGATCATTTAGATCGTTTATCTGGTCCTGGTTTAATTTTAGGATCTTGTATCTGTCTAGGAATTCATCCATCTTCTCCAGATTTTCCAACTTTGTGGAGTACAGACTTTTGTAGTAGGATCTGATGATTTCTTGAATTTCCTCAGTTTCAGTGTTTCTATCTCCACTTTCCTTTCTGATTTAGTTAATTTGTATACTTTTTCTTTGTCCTCTAGTTAATCTGGGTAGGGGTTTATCAATCTTATTTTCTCAAAGAACCATCTCTTGGTTTTGTTGATTCTTTCGATGGTTCTTTTTGTTTCTATTTAGTCTATTTCTGCCCTAAGTTTGATTATTTCTTGCCTTCTCCTCTTTTTGGTGTGTCTGCTTACTTTTGTTCTAGAACTTTTAGCTGTGCTGTCAAGTTTCTGATGTATGCTCTCTCCAGTTTCTTTTTGGAAGTGCTCAGAGCTCTGAGTTTTCCTCTCAGTACTGCTTTCATTGCATGCCATAGGATTGGTATGTTGTGTTTCCGTTTTCATTGAATTCTAGAACGTCCTTAATTTCTTTCTTTATTTTTTCTTTGATCCTGCTATCGTTTAACGGGGCGTTGTTTAGTTTCCATGTGTATGTGGGCTTTTTGTTGTCTTTGTTGTTGTTAAAGACCAGCCTTAGACCATGGTGATCTGAGAGGATGCATGGGAGTATTTTAATCTTCTTTTATCAATTGATGCTTGGTCTGTGTCCAAATATGTGGTCAATTTTTGAGAAGGTGCCTTGGGATGCAGAAAAGAAGGTGTATTCTTTTACTTTAGGATGATATGTTCTGTAGATATCTATTAATTCTAGTTGGTTCATAGTATCTGCTAGTTTTACAGAGTCCTTGTTCAGTTTCTGTTTCCATTGTCTGTCCATTGGTGAGAGTGGGGTATTAAAGTCTCCCACTATTATTGTATGGGGTGAAATGTATTTTTTGAGCTTTAGTAGGGTTTCTTTTATGAATGTGGGCGCTTTTGTATTTGGAGCATATATGTTAAGGATTGAGAGTTCCTCCTGACAGATTTCCCTTGTAATGAGTAAAAAGTGTCCTTCCTTATCTTTTCTGATACCTTTTGGTTGGAAATTTATGTTATTCGATATTAGAATAGCCACTCCAGCTTGCTTCTTGGGTCTGTTTGCTTGGAAAATTTTTTCCCAACATTTTACTCTGAGATAGTTCCTGTCTTTGTCTCTGAGATGAGTTTTCTTGTATTCAGCAAAATGCTGGATTTTGTTTATGTATCCATTCTGATAGCCTATGTCTCTTTATTGTGAGTTGAGTTTATTTATGTTAATAAGTATCAAGCAATAGTGGTTGTTGTTTCCTGCCATTATTGCTTTTGTAGGTTGAATTGTGTTTGTGTTTCTTTCTTCTTTTGGTTTTCTTGCTTAGGAGTTTTCTTGTTTTTACTAGGATGTAGTTCCCCTCATTGTATTGGGTTTTCCACCTATAATTCGTTGTAGTGCTGGGTTTGTGGTCAGATATTGTGTAAATTTAGATTTGCCTTGAAATATCTTCATCTCTCCATCTATGGTGATTGATAGTTTTGCTGGGTATAGCAGCTTGGGCTGGCAACTGTGCTCTTTTAGGGTCTGCATGATGTCTGTCCAGGCTCTTCTAGCTTTCATAGTCTCTGTTAAGAAATCAGGTGAGATTCTGATTGGTCTGCCTTTATATGTTTTTCCCTTACTGCTTTTAGTATTCTTTCTTTGCTTTGGGCACTTGGTGTTTTGACTATTATGTGTTGGGAGAAATTTCTTTTCTGGTCCAACCTATTTAGAGTTCTAAAGGCTTCTTTTATGCTCGTGGTCATCTCATTCTTAAGGGCAGGGAAGTTTTCTTCTACAATTTTGTTGAAGATATTTACTGTGCCTCTTAGTTAATATTCTTCTCCCTCTTCTATTTCTATTATCTTTATCATTGGTTTTCTCATTGTGTCCTGGATCTCCTGACATTTTGGGTTAGATGATTTTTGGTTTTTGCATCTTCTCTGACTGTTTTGTCTATATTTTCAATGTTGCATTCTGCCCCCAAGATTCTCTCTCTCATCTTTTGTAGTTGATTGGAAATGCTTGCATCTGTGACTCCTGATATTTTTTTTAGCTCTTCTACTCTAGGGTTATCTCTTTTAGTGTTTTCTTTATTGTTTTAATTTCTTATTTAAATTCCTTCTTTTATTTTTTCATCTCTTTGGTTCTGTTTTTCTCTAGTTATTTGACTTCTTTGAGTGTTTTTCTTGTTTCCTCTTTAAAAGCATCTAATTTTTTTTATGCTTTTCCTCTCGTTCTTGTTTAAGGATCTCTATCATCGTCTTGAAGTATGATTTTACGTCTGGGTCTTCTTTTTCTGGAATGTTTGACATTCTGCTGTTTGCTTTATGGGAGAGCTGGGTCCTGGTGTTGCCAGGTTGTCTATGTTTCCTTGGGATATGCTCTTTCGCTTTCCTCTTGCCATCTTGTTGTCAGTGATATGTTCCTTCCTTTCCCCTTTACCTGGTCTGTGTCCCTGGATCTCCGCTGGTCCAGGTGGTAGATGGTCCTAGACCTTTTCTATGCCCCAAAGTCGCTGGATGGGAACAGAGGTCCCAATGCTGGGTTCCTGGTCCCTGGATCAGGCAGGGCAGGGGTGTGCTTTTTTTGCGCACTTGGCAGAGATCTCTCTTCTCCCTGGCTACTTGGATCAACTTCTCCTTAGGCCTGTACCTTTGTGAACTTCTGTTCCAGGTGGCCGACAATGTTTCTTAATGTTTCTTAATAGTTCTTCTGCATGACCTCTAAGCCTCAGAACCATTCCCTTGCAGGTTTCTGATACTAATGACAGGCACCAGCTGACTCCCTTTCCTGTGTGCTGCACTTCAGAGGCTTCTCCTGAACACTTAACACTCACTGGTTTCTGAGACCTCAGCTCAGGAAGGGGAAAAGCAGGCCATCTGGACTAGGAGAGGCCTTGGGTGTTTGTGGAGGACAAGGGGAAGTGGAAGAAAGACAAGGAGGCCAAAGCATCCTTTCTGGTAGGTGGGTGAGACAGTCCTCTTTCTTATCTTGCTGGTAGATTTTGCTGCAAAACTGGGCTCTGTCTCTTAGGGAGACGATTGGAAGAGAAGGTATCAAGCCTACAAGCAGTCCATGCCGGATCCCGCAGAGAAGGAGCTGGGTTTTTGGACTGTTTAGGAGGTAGGGCGAGGCTCACATGTATAAATGTGTCCCAGCATGTTAGTTAGTGTCCGTCTGAAGGCTAAGCTGAAAGAGCTCATGCCTCCATGATGGCGGTGGTTATCATAATGTGGGTCCACCGGAATGGTACTTCTGTAGGGACTTTACATCCACTAACTCTTTCTTCACAGCAACACTGTAAGTAGGAAGTGTATGTAATCTTTACACTGCGGACCAGGGAAGCAAAGGCCCTTTGGTTAAACAGCTTGCCTACAATCACATAGCGCTGGGCAGAGCTTGGGTTTTACATCTGGCTGCCTGGTGCCCTCATCTACTTCCCTCACCACCCAGCGCACTGTCTTCCATGTAGATGTGAGCTAAGTAAGTGCTCGATAAAATTGTCAGCACTGGCAAGTGAGCATTAGCCCCACCGGCTGACCTCGGAGCTTACACGCCAGATACATGACAAAAACTCGTGTCTCTTGGAATCCACACAAAAAGATATTGCTGCTTACACCCGTTTCTACTGAAGGGACTCAAGGTTGGTAAAGTTCACTAATGTGTCTGGGTGTCACTGGCACCTGGCCAGGAGTAAACGTAGGCTCAGGGGCAAAGCTCTTCTTTGTGTCTGGTGCTGGAGTAGCCGGAAGAAGGTCTCTCAATTCTTCATACAGTTAGAAAGAGCAATTTCCATTTTCATTTGGAATAAAATTTCAGGATAAAAAAAATTATTCTCAACAATATAAGAACTTCCATGAGAATTACCATCCTGAACTGTAAGTTGTATTACAGAGAAATGCTGATTATAATTATATGGTTTTGATACAGAGACAGACAATTAGATCAATGGAATAGAACTGAAAACCCAGAAATCAACCCACACACCTGTGGTCACTTAATTTTTGAAAAAGGAGCTAAAAGATTTCATGGAAAAAGAACAGCATCTTCAATAGATGGCAAAATTACGTTAGTGTATGTGTTTTATGATATGCTAAAAATCTGGAGGAGTCAAGATAATTCTCATAGCCACTTAATTCTGTACCTCAAACAGAGATATTTCAGCACCTGGACATGGGAGGGAGAATGAGTTTGAGAGAGGTAGTCACTGCCTATGAGCGGATGCTTTGGTGAAACAGAAGGAATATGCATGAAAGCTGTTTCAGAGCTCTGGTAGGTACAGGAGGGTGTTATGCTTCTTCTTTGGATATTCTGGAGGAATGCTTGGTTCTGGTTTTAGGTCCCTTCAGATATCTGGGTCCCTTTGGTAGGGCACCTACTTCTCTTTCATTTGTTGTTTATTGGAGTGCCAATCTGTCCAAGTCCATGTTTTAATTTTGTTGTTTGATTGCTTGTTACTCTGTGTTTCATGTAAAAAATGGCTAAAACTATCTGCTAGTAACTCCCCCAAAATCAGAAAGGAAAATGGAGAAATAAGGACTGAAACTGAGGAAATTCAGGAAATCATCGGATCCTGCTACAAAAGCCTATACTCAACAAAGCTGGAAAATCTGGAGGAAATGGATGAATTCCTAGACAGATACAAGATCCTAATGTTAAATCAGGACCAGGTAAACCATATAAATAATCCAATAAGACCTAAAGAAATAGAGGCAGTCATTAAAAGTCTCCCAACCAAAAAAGTCCCAGGTCGAGATGTGTTCAGTGCAGAATTTTATCAGACATTTATTGATAACATAATACCAATACTCTCCAAACTATTCCACAAAATAGAAACAGATGGAACAGTACGCAACTCAACTTTTGTGGCTATAATAACCCTCGTTCCTAAACCACATCGAGATACTGCAAGAAAGAGAACCTCAGACCTATCTTACTTACTAACATTGATGCAAAAATACCCAAAATTTTTTTTGCAAACCGAATCAAAGAACACACCAAAAGGATCATCTACTATGATCAAGTAGGCCTCATTCCTGGCATGCAGGGATGGTTTAACATACAGAAATCCATCAATGTAATCCACCATATTAACAAACTCAAAGGGAAATAAAACCACATGGTCATCTCACTAGATGGTGAGAAAGCCTTTGACAAAATTCAACACCCATTCATGTTAATAGTCTTAGAGAGAAAAGGAATCCAAGGCCCATACCTAAACATAATAAAACTGATATACAGCAAATGAACAGCCTACATCAAAGTTAATGCTGGCAAACTTGAAGCAATCCCAATAAAATCAGGGACTCAACAAGGCTGCCCACTCTCCCCCTACCTATTCACCATAGTACTGGTAGTTTTGCCGGAGCAATTAGATATCAAAAGGAAATCAAAGGAATACAAATTGGATAGGAAGAAGTAAAAATATCACTATTTGCAGATGACATGATAGTGTACTTAAGCGACCCCACAAATTCTACCAGAGAACTCCTACAACTGATAAACAAGTTCAGCAAATTGACTGGATATAAAATTAACTCAAACAAATCTGTAGCCTTCCTATATTCAAAGGATAAACATGTGGAGAAAGAAATTAGGGAAAAGATACCCATCACAATAGTCACAAATACTATGAAATACCTTGGTGTGACTCTAACTAAGAAAGTGAAGGACATGTATGACAAGAACTTCAAACCTCTAAAGAAGGAAATCGATGAAGATCACAGAAAATGTAATGATCTCCGTGCTCATAGATTGGAAGGATCAACATTTTAAAAATGGCCATCTTACCCAAACCAATCTACAGATTCAATGCAATCCCCATCAAAATTTAAACCCAGTTTTTTATTGAATTGGAAATTGCAATGTTCAATTTCATCTGGAATAAAAAAAGACCTAGAATAGTGAAATCCATCCTAAACAACAAGAATACATATGCGGGGATCACTGTTTCTTACCTCAAGCTATATTACAAGGCAATTGTTCTAAAAACTGCATGGTACTGGTCAGAAGTTTTCACATGGATCAATGAAATAAAATAGAATATCCAGAAATGAGCCCTCACATATATGGTCTTCTGATTTTTGACAGAGGCCCTATAAACATTCAATGGAAAAAGGACAGCCTATTCAACAAATGGTGTTGGTCCAACTGGCACTCAGCATGCAGAAGAATGAAAATAGACCCCTTCTTATCTCTTTGTACAAAGCTCAAGTGTAAGTGGATCAAACATCTCCACATTAAACCAGATACACTGAAACTATTAGATGAGAAACTAGGGAAAAACTTAGAATACATAGACACAGGAGAAAATTTTCTCTACAAAACACCAATGGCTCAAGCTCTAAGCTCTCTAAGGTCAAAGATTCACAACTGGGACTTAAAGAGATTGCAAAGTTTCTGTAAGGCTAAGGACTTTGTCAAATACACAAAATAGCAGCCAAGAGAGTGGGCCAAGATCCAAAACTCAGATGAAAAGAGATGCTGGCCAGGATGTGGAGAAAAAGGATCACTTTTCCATTGTTATTGGGGTTGTAAACTGCTACACCCACTCTGTAAATCAGTCTGGCCTTTCCTCAGAAAAATGGACATAGTACTACTACCTGAAGACTCAGTTATTCAACTTCTGTGCCTTTACCCCAGAAATGCTCCAACATACAACAAAGATACATGGACCACAGTGTTCATTGCAGCTCTATTTATAATAGCCAGAAGCTGGAAAGTACCCCGACTGGATTGTTTGTTGGAGGTTGTGTTGTGCTTTCTCAACCTGTGGTTCTGCTTTGTAAAGAAATCTTGAAGATTGTAGTTTAACTGCCAGTGTCCTATTGACAGCAGTTAGTAATTCGATCACAGGCTCAAGATTGTCACTCACACATTTGTAATTCCTAAAAACATCAAGCACGTAGAGATTGTTCCAGCTTTTGTGAAGGGTTGTTGAAGCTTTACTACTGGAGTTGCTATTCCAAAAAATTCAAATAGAATTATTGATTTTAAAGATTGTTTTAATACTGTTTCTTCACATCTTCATGATTGTAAGAGGTTTGCATTTAGCATGTCTGCTTGGAATTTTTAGGAACTCTTGGAGTGATAGATACCATTGAAAACTTTGCCTCAAGGAATGGCTACATTATGTCAAATTTGCAGCAGCTTCAATACAAGTGGTTAGGACTTTTAATCCTTTTGTGTATATTCTGGATATTTTACTAGGTGATCCCTATGAAGGAGTTTTACTACAAAGCTTTTCTCTTATACAATGAGAGCAAATCTTTAAAATTTTGTAGTTGTTGCACTAGAAAAGATTCAAAGACAATATCCTTTTAAATATTTAGGTCATCAGTTTTATCCTAAACAAATTGTGGCATTGAAAATTCAAATAAGAAATGATAATTTACTTCCTTTAAAGGATTTTCTAAAGTCGTTAGGAGATTTTAATTGGATAAGACCTGTCCTTATGCTCACACATGGGAACTTAAGCTTCTGTTCAATATTCTCAAGGGATGGGAATCCTAATTCCCCTCAACACTACATTGTGCAGAATGTATATAGGAAGCTATTAGTTAAAAACAGATACATTCTATTGACTATGACCAACTGTTCGCTGTTTGTTTTCTTCCTATTCACCCACAGCAATCTGTTGGCAAAAGGGACCATTTATGTGGCTTCATCTTTCTTCGTCTTGAAGTAAAGTTTTAACATCCTATGATGAAGCTATTGCTGCAGTAATGCAGACTTTTAGGATACAATAAGGAGAGTATTTTGGAAAGAATGTCTTGTGAATATGATGAAATATTTGTTCCTTATTCCAAACAGCAATTAAATTTGTTATTGCAGAATACTGATATTTGGCCTATTGCATGTGTAAAGTTTTCAGGCAAAATTGATAACCAGTGTCCAAAAGAGAAGTTGTTAAATTTTTTCTCTATCCATACTTTTGTATTTCCTATAAATTTACACATGCTGCCCATAGAAAATGCACTACTGCATTTGTAGATGGCTCATCTAATGTCAAAGCAGCATATGTAATGACCACATGTTTATTCTCTTGAGTTTTCCCCTGCTTCAACATAGATTATTAGATTACATGCTTTAGCTGCTATTTTTTAATGATGAAATATCAAACTTTTGCTTTCAATGGGTATATTGATAGACAATGTACAGCTCGTGGTTTGTGTTGCTTGAAATTGTTTCTTTTTTTGATAGTGCTAATTCTCACGTTTTGCAGTTATTTATACAAATACAACTCAACTTAAGAGAACGTACTGTTCCATACTTTATAGAAATTTATAGAACTCAGAATGGATTGCCTTGGACCCCTTAGTGAGGGCAATGCCACAACATATTTAGATACCAGGCAGACTAGAGTCTCCTTCATATCATCAAAAGAGTAGTAGCTTGAGAAGATAATTTGGTCTTTCTATAGAATGTGCATATAAACTTGTAAAGACTTGTTTTTACTGTCCTCAGTTTTGTTCTGTACCACATGATGGTGTTAACCTTCCAGGACTTGTACCTAATCTATTATGGCAAATGGATATTACTTGTATTTCTGATTTAGGAAAATTAAAGTATGTACACATGTGACCTAGTTATAATTGTTTTAAGAGGAAATGCAAATAGATATGCAGTTACTCATTACCTATTTTGTTTTCCTACAATTGTTTCACATCAGATTAAAACAAACAATGGGAGTTTCATCAGGACCAGTGGACCACCAACAAGTTGCTGGGAGCTCAGTGGAGCTGCTGGAGCGCTCTCCATACTAAGTGGAAGGGTGAGTCAACTTCTTTTGCCCACTGTCTACCTCAGGAGAAGCTGCCCAGAACTCTCTTGGTGCAGAGAGCAGTACTGCCTGGGATCTCAGCCTTTTTCCCAAGGCTAGAACTGGAAGAGGTGCATCAGGACTAGGCTCTGCCATTGAAACTCAGAGTCGATTCAGAGAGACAAACACCCAGGAATAATCTCCCTCTGGAGATCATGGGCCCACAGTCCAACAAGAGAGACAAGCTCAAGTAAGAGACAACAAGATCCCCTAATCTAATGACATGATCATGTGATTTTTTTTTTTTGAGTTTGTTTTTAAAGTGGTATATGTTGATTGATTTCTATATATTGAACCATACTTGCATCCATGGGATGAAGCCTACTTGATCTTGAAAGATGAACTTTTTGATGAGTTCTTGGATTTGGTTTGGGAGGATTTTAATGAGTATTTTTGCATTGATACTCATAAGTTAAATTTGTCTGAAATTCTCTTTTTTTGTTTATTCTTTGTGTGGTTTAGGTATAAGTGTAATTGTTACATCATAGAATGAATTGTGTAGGGTTTTTTGTTTCTATTTCATGGAATGGTTTGAAAAATATTAGTAGAGGGTCTACTTTGAAGGTCTGATAGAATTTTTCTGGTTTTGGGCTTTTGTTGATTGGGAGACTTTTAATGAATGCTTCCATTTCTTTATGGGTTATTGGCCTGTCTGGATATCTTATCTATCATGATTCAATGTTGGTATGTGGTATCTATCTAGAAAATTATATTTTGCATACATATTTTCCAGTTCTGTTAAGTATAGGGTTTTGTCGTAGGATTTGATTTTTTTATTTCTTTGTTTTCTGTTATTTTGTCTAAATTTTCATTTATTTCTTTTTTTCTTAATTTGAATACTGTCTCTCTGCCTTACGGTTAGTCTGGCAAAGTGTTTATCATTTTGATTTTCTCTAAGAACCAGCTCCTGGATTCACTCATTATTTACATACTTCTTTTTGTTTCTACTTGGTTGATTTCAGCACTGAGTGTGATTATTTTTTCGTTTCTACTCCTCACGTGTGGAAATATTTACTTCTTTTTGTTCTAAAGCTTTCATGTGTGCTATCTAGCTTCTAGTATTTGCTCTTTCAAAGTTTTTTGAGACATCCAGAGCTAGGTGTTTTCCTCAAGAGAACTACTCATGTAGGCTTGCTCATTGTCTTTTTGGAGGCACTGTAAATAAAGTATCTAATAAAAATTATGAAAAAAAAATCATAATTTTCTAGGGTATAGTTTCCCTCTGTTTTGGAGTTTTCATTGATTATCCTTTTTAGGGCTGGATTTGTGGAAAGATATTGTACAAATTCGATTTTGTGATTGAATATCTGGGTTTCTCTGTTCAGATGAAGTCACCTCTTGAGTACCTGACTGCATAGCCATTCCTTAAGACGTGGAATTAACATTAAAATTCAAACAGCTTCAGGACAATCTACACATGTCATTTGGATTTCTCTAGGCTTCTCGTCTGTTCTTTGGCATTTCTTAAGGTCAGAAAGTCTTCTATAATTTTGTTGAAGATATTTCCTAGCTCTTTAATTTGGGAATCTTTTCTTTCTTCTATACCTATTATCTTTGGTTTGGTCTTCACACTGTGTTTTATATTTCCTCGATATTTGGGTTTAGAAGATTTTTGTATTTTGCATTTTCTTTTACTATTGTGTCAATTTTTTTCTATGGAATCTTCTGCACTTGAGATTCTCTCTTCTATCTCTTTCATTCTGTTCGTGATCATTTCTGATCTATTTCCTAGGGCTTCTATCTCAAGGATTTTTCTCCCTTTTTGATTTCTTTATTCTTTTTATTTCCATTTTGATATCATTGATATTTTTTCAGTTCCTCCTACTTGGGTTTTGTTTTCCTGTAGTTATATAGGGAAATTTCTGTTTTTACCCCAAGGACTTCTACTTGTTTTGGTTTTTATTCTGTGTTTTTTAAAGTGAGTTGTTTATGATTTTCTCAGTGTCTTCTATGACCATGATGAGATATAATTTTAAGTACAAATCATGTCTTTTCACTGTGATGGGGTATCCTGGACTTGCTATTGTGGGAGTACTAGGTTCTAATTTTGCCAAGTAGCCTTGTTTCTTGTTGCTAATTTTCTTGTGCCTGCCTCTTACACTCTAATTATCTCTAGTGCTACTTTCCTTGGCTGCCTATGACTGAAGCCTCTCCCTCCTTTGATCCTGGTTGTGTGAGGACTCCTGAGAGTCCAGTTTTCTCTGGTCCTGTGCTTCTCTGATCCTGTGATTCTGTGATCCTTGGTATGTCAGAGCTCCTAGGAGACAAGCTTCCTCTGGAATCCTAAAACCTTGGTGTTACCAAGCTCTTGAGATCCTGTTGTACCAGAGCTCCGAAGAGTCCAGCTTTCTCTGTGTATTGCAGGGTGGATGAGGAGCCAGAATCTTTGGTTTGCTCCCAGTGAAAACTGGAGGTAACAATTCAGTGCCTTGGCTGGGTTAAGGTTTTTTTTTTTTTTTTTTTTTTTTTTGATAATGGTGATGCATTTTAGACCCATTCAGCAACAAAGTGGGGGGAGAAAACTGATAAATGTGAAGGATTTAGTGAAGCTGCAAAAAATCAAATGCCTTTTTAAAATTTGCCTTTTTAACATTTCATTTTCTAGGATGCAGCATAATCAAAGCATCTGGCTCCCATTCTATAATTCCAGAATTTTCTGAGTTCTGGTCCTCAATCAGAACTGCACACTGATGGCATTCTCTGAGAAAAATTAGGTACGTGCCAATATGAGTCGTTTTTACTTCTCTGTTCCAATACCACAGTATAACAATATGCTGACATGTCTTGAAGATTATTTTATTTCTTTTTATTATTCCAGTTATTATCCCTGTCTCAATTTCCCCCATTATTCTTCCTCATCACATACTTCCTCCCCATCGTCACTGCCAGTCCCCAGATTTTCCTAATCCCTGGAATCTCAAATATTATTGTTTTCAAATGTATCTTCTCTCACCGAGGCCCGACCAAGTATTTCCATGCTGCAAATGTGTCAGGGCTCTCATTATCAGCTGGTGTATAATTCCTGTTTAGTGGCTTGGTGTCTAAAAGGTCTTGATTGTCCAGACTGTTTGAGACTTCCGGTCTTCATTAGGGTAAACATTAACCTCAGCTTCTTCTATTATCTAATTCAACCACAGGGTTTTCCGGCTTGTGTCAATTGTTGGATGCAATATTTTTGTTTTTGAGTGCACAAAAAGAACTTTTTAAACTTATATTATTGGAAATAGCTAGAAGACCAGCTGGAAAAACAGGCAGTATTCTGTCTTATATGTGTTCCTAATCAAAATCAGAAAATGTGTTCTGGTGTCATCTTTGATGATTCTTTAGTTAGTTTGTTTGTCTGACTGATTTATAGATTGTTTCTATATGTAGCCTTGTATGTTCTGGAACAAAATTTCTATATAAAGTCCTGTGATTACCTGCCTTATCAAATTTTATTGGAAGTTACCAGAGGGGAAATATCAATGCAAGCAAAATGATTAATAAAATTGTAATAATAATTTGAGAAGTTAAGTTCTTCCAGAAGAACCTAAGCATTTTTTGTGTACAATCTATGAAATATCCATAGTTTTGATATGTCTAGACATCACTAGAGAAGCAATGAGAATGATAAAAAACTAGACACAGGCAGTGTAATCAAATATTTGGTGGTTGTGTACCAAATTTACATTTGATAGAATCCCTGAAATATTGGTCAGAATTATTATTTTTTCCTGATTTTTTTGATAGAATTTCTGTCTGGTCTCATTAAAATAATATAGATCTTGGGTGCAAAGATGCATCCAAGCATCCCTGCACTAGATGCCCAGATGGAGAAGATCTCCACAGCAACCATGACCTTGCCCTTGGTGCTATGGTAGACAGGGAGGAAGGTGACCCAGACACTGCAGAACACCAGCATGCTGAAGGTCAAGAACTTGGCTTCATTGAATGTGTCAGGCAGATTCTTGCCCAAGAATGCCACAGTGAAGCTTGCAAGGGCCAGGCAGGTCAGGTATCCCAGGACACAGTAGAATGCAGTAACTGAGCCCTTGTTGCACACAATGATGATGTGGCCATGCTCAGAGTGTTCATCAGTATCAACAAAGGGAGGGGAAACAGCTAGCCAGATTGCACACAGAATACATTGGAATAGGGAACATATGGGAATAATGTAGTTGGGTGTCCCTGATACCAAGAAGTTTCTCATCCTTCTTCCTGGATCTGTGACTTTGAAAGCCAGAACCACAGTGATTGTTTTGGCCAGAACTGTGGAAACAGCCACAGTGAATACAATTCCAAATGTGATTTGCTGTAAGATGCATGTTACTCTGTTAGGATAGCCAATGAAGAAAAAGGAGCACAGGAAACAGAACATGAGTGACATGATCAATATGTAGCTGAGCATTCTGTTATTGGCCTTCACAATAGGAGTGTCGTGGTGCTTCACAAAGACCCAAAGTACCACAGCTGTGATTGCAGAGAAGCAGAAGGCTACTAAGGCAAGAGCCATCCCCAAGGGGTCTTCATAACTTAGGAAGATCACAGCCTTCTCAATGCATTTGTTGTGTTCTGTGTTGGCATACTGGTCTTCTGGACAATTCAAACACTGATCCATATCTGATGTCCAAAAGAAAGTTTAGTTAGTGCTGTTTTAGAAATTGTATTGACAAGGTTTTTCAAGTAAGGGTGCTGAAATAAGGTTGTAATCCTGCCTTTGATGTTGACAAAGCAATTTGCAGGACATTGATGCTCAGCATTGCTTTCAATTCACAATGATCATAAAGATTTAAGGGGAAATAACACCAAGCCATTATTTGTTTGTCTATTTAACTTTGTTAATTATAGTATTTATAATGTTATCAGATAGCAAAGATTTCCTAAAACATTTTGTTCTATGTTGATATCCAGTAGATTTTTGAAATCAGAAATGATATACTCATAAATGAATATGTGTTTGGGTATATTTTATAAATACAAAACCTTAAACTTACTGGTTCCAGAGATTAATGACTGCCTTATAATTCATTTCCTATGACACACTGAGACCTTGACTTCTGTTTGGAAAAAAGATCTGGAGTAGCTACCCAAGAATTCAGTAACTCAAGCTCCCAGACAGAAACAACACTACATTTAACAGGTAAGCTTTGTATAGGGGCATATATTTATACATATGTGTTCATGTAAAAGTGACAATGTCATTATTCAATTTAAGTGATTCTTGTCATAATTCATAAGAAGGTGTAGAAGGTGTTGTAACATATCGATGTTTAAAAAGTAGAAAACATTAAATAAATGTGCCCTCAGATGTGTCTTCATTTGCCAATAAGTAAAGTTCTGATTATTGTTCATAAAATGCACTAATATTATCACTGAAGAAAAAATTCTGTAGATACTTTGTACTAAGGAGACCTTCACCTTGATTCCCTGTTTTGGATGCTGAGCACCTTCATCTTAGCCTCATCTCCATTCCACTGGGACTTTGTGTCTCTGGTGTACTCAAGGATGAAATCAGTATTGACAACAGAGTGAGCAAAATAACTGAGGAATCCTTCTGTCAGAGTGCATTTGTCTTAAGCAATAGTACACCATTCCTAAATGGTCATTCCCATCATGGCTACAATATGAACTATGACTGTAATTGCATTTAATATAATGTCATGTCAGAGAATGTTGATGTTCTTCCTTCATTTTTAGAATTCTTATTTATAACAATGCAGTTGTGGAGACCTATTATTTGATATGTCTCCTAAAAGCCTAAGAAGCTGGTTTAGCTATAAATAGAATATTTTGCTCTATGAGAGAGCTGGAGTTTAGTCACAGCACCCATTCCAAGTGTCTCACAGAGCATGTGAATGTAACTATAGGGGTAGTATTTTCTCATACATGTACCTATACATGTGTACCCATCCCCCATACATAAGAAATCAATGTAATAAAATATCTTATGGAATTTTGTGGAATTCATTGATGTAAATATTCCTATTTGCTTTTATATGTAAACTAATTTTAGTATACTTTAAAAACCATTTTTGAGCATGGTGCATGTACTTCAAAATGTATTTCAAAGGACATCTTCAGAGCAGGTTTATTTTTCCTACTACATGCATCATGGGAGTAAACTCAGACTGTAAGACTTAGCAACAAATTATACCACGTTGAACCATCTTGCAGGCAAAATAGGTCTTTTAAGATCTTTGATTCATTACATAGAATGAAAAGCAAAATATTGGAAAAACTATCCATAAACTGTTTTCATTTTGCCAACTCCCAGTAATTATGGATGTAATATGTAATATACTGAATATGCTTCTCTTCATATATTCTACATCATGAGTCAACTTTTTTACTTAACTTTCTCTAATTTTGTCACACATGCTTTCATCATGGTCCTCTGAATATTATATCCTTAGCAGTCTTTCACAAATTTGCAAATACTTTTGTCTTTATATTAATCTTACAGAGAACATGTTTGTCATACTTGTAAGTCTTATGTCCTAGTCCAGTAAATTTGATATGTGTGTTTCTTCCTTGGCTTCTTATGAACAAGGTATGCACAATCATTTCTAGAATTGCTATATTTATGAAATATGACTAAATTAATTCTTAACATATTCTAAAAAAATCTAATGTGCATGCATTTTTAAACAATAGATTAATTAATGGAAAATTTTATGAAGTATTCCCTCAAATTGTAGTTTTATGTTTTGAAGTATTTCTTTGTGATAATGTATTTGGCCATGAATTTGCAACTAGTCACTATGAGGGTATGTTACAGATATATGTGTTTGTTAGTTTTTTGGCAGGGTTTTGTTACTGTTTTATGTATCTGCAACAAGTAAATTAGAAAATTGATATATGTTACATTTGCTGTTGCCTTTTAGTTGAGTTTATTATCCCAGTGTGGTACAAGATGAATATATATTTGCAGGATTCATCAGAGCAGCCATCACTCACTTGTGTCATTGGAAATTTTATTTTCAGGGCAGGGGCTGCAAATAAAACAACAAGTTGCCATTCCCTCCTTCCAGATTCTTCTGAATCCAGGACTACAATCTGCACTGCACACAGAAGATGGCATCTGAGATTAAATGAGACACAAACTGATGATGAGTTTTAACTTCTTATTTTATGTTTTATATTATCACATTAAGATTTCAAAAAGCTCATTTTATGTACACCAACTGTTTGATATTTCACTCTTCCATTGATTAATGACCAGCTCTAAATAGTGAAAATATATTGAAAAAATCTATGATAGTTTCTGAATGTCTTCTAATTCAGGAAAAAGAGCTAATTGTAAGCCGTGTGCAAAATCTACAGAGATTGAAACCTGATGTTTTTTGTTAATTATTTTTTATATGTCACTAAATACTTTGAACAGACAAAGGAAACTTTAATTGAAACAATTTCTCAGCCAAGAGTAGCCTGTCCTTACTTGTTTGAAGCAATTTCTTAATTGATAAATGATGTGGAATTTTACTTTCAGTGTCAAGATATCCACCCACACCTGTCTTTCCATGACTATAAGCCATATGTCACATTACCGCTTTTTACTCAGCTTGTTAAAAATTAAAGTTTAGGCCATCTGGTCTGGCAGGCACTAAAGGTTTAAAAACTGGTGAGTAGGAGATCGAGTCAGCTAGGGAGCAGAGAGATCTCTCGGAGTGCGCACAGAAAGCGCACCCCCGTGCTGCCCCATCCAGGGACCAGGAACACAACTTTGGAACTTCTATTCCCACGCAGCAACTCTGAGGCACAGAACAAGGCTCTGCCCATCTGACGTCTGGACCAGTGGAGATCCAGGGACACAGACCAGAAAGATACAAGGAAAAGGTGAGAACATATCACTGACAATGAAATGGCAAGAGGAAAGAGAAAGAGTATATCCCAAGGAAACCAAGACAACCTGGCAACACCAGAACCAAGCTCTCCCATAACAGCAAACATCGGAATTCCAAATACTCCAGAAAAAGAAGATGCAGACCTGAAATCATGCCTCAAGACTGCTGATAGACATACTTAAACAAGAATGGGAGGAAAAGCAAAACGATTCAGAAGCTTTTAAAGAGGAAACAAGAAAAACACTCAAAGAACTCAAAGAACTAGAGGAAAACAGAAACAAAGAAATGAAGGAATGGAAGAGGGAAATTAAAACAGAAATTGACACAATAAAGAAAACATTAAGGGATAACCCAAGAGGCAGAACACCAAAAAAAAAAAAAAAAAAAAAAAAAATCAGGAGTCACAGAAGCAAGCATTTCGAATAGATTACAAGAGATTGAAGAGAGAATCTCGGGGGCAGAAGACAACATTGTAAACATAAACAAAACAGCCAGAGAAGATGCAAAAAACAAAAAGCTCCTAACCCAAAATGTCCAGGAAATCCAAGACACAATGAGAAGACCGAACCTAAGAATAATAGGAATAGAAGAGGGAGAAGAGTATCAACTAAGAGGCACAGTAAATATCTTCAACAAAATCGCAGAAGAAAACTTCCCTCCCTCAAGAATGAGATGACCAGGAGCATGAAAGAAGCCTTCAAAACTCCAAATAGATTGGACCAGAAAAAAATACCTCCTGACACATAATAGTCAAAAAACCAAGTGCCTAAAGCAAAGAAAGAATACTAAAAGCAGTAAGGGAAAAGGTCTAGTAACATATAATGGCAGACCAATCAGAATGACACTCGATTTCTCAACAGAGACTATGAAAGCTAGAAGAGCCTGGACAGACATCATGCACACCCTAAGAGAGCACAAGTGCCAGCCCAAGCTGCTATACCCAGCAAAACTATCAATCACCATAGATGAAGAGATGAAGATATTTCAAGACAAATCAAAATACACAGAATATCTGACCACAAACCCAGCACTACAATGAATTTTAGGTGGAAAACCCAATATAATGAGGGAAAATACAGCTTAGTGAAAACCAGAAAACTAAACAAGAAAACCAAAAGAAGAAAAAGACACAGACACAACTCAACCCACAAAAGCAATAATAGCAGGAAACAGAAACAACTATTCCTTGATATCTATTAACATTAATAGACTGAACTTCCCAATAAAGAGACATAGGCTATCAGAATGGATATATAAACAAATACCAGCCTTTTGCTGCATACAGGAAACTCATCTCAGAGACAAAGACAGACACTATCTCAGAGTAAAAGGGTGGGAAAAAAACTTCCAAGCAAACAGCCCCACGAAGCTAGTTGGAGTGGCTATTTTAATATGGAATAAATAAATTTTCAAACAAAAGTTACCAGAAAAGATAAGGAAGGACACTTTTTACTCATTACAAGGGAAATCTGTCAGGAGGAACTCTCAGTCCTTAACATATATGCTCCAAATAAAACAGCACCCACAATCATAAAAGAAACCCTACTAAATCTCAAAAAATACATTTCACTCCCACACAAGTGGGAGACTTTAATACCCCACTCTCTCCAATGGACAGATCATAAAAACAGAAACTAAACAAGGTCACTGTAAAACTAGCAGAGACTTTGAACAAACTGGAATTAATAGATATCTACAGGACATATCATCCTAAAGTAAAAGAATACACCTTCTTCTCAGCACCGCATGGCACCTTCTCGAAAATTGACCACATAATTGGACACAGAACGAGCCTCAATCGATTTAAGAAGATTGAAATACTCCCATGCATCCTCTCAGAGCACCATGTACTACGGCTGGTCTTCAAGAACAACAAAAACAACAAAAATCCCACAAACACATAGAAACTAAACAACGCTTTGTTAAATGATAGCAGGGTCAAAGAAGAAATAAAGAAAGAAATTAAGGATATTCTAAAATTCAATGAAAATGAAAACACAACATACCCAATCGTATTGGAGGTAATGAAAGCAGTACTGAGAGGAAAACTCATAGCCCTAAGTGCTTCCAAAAAGAAACTGAAGAGAGCTTACATCAGCAACCTGACAGCACAGCTAAAAGCCCTAGAACAAAAGGAAGCAGATATACCCAAGAAGAGTAGACGGCAAGAAATAATCAAAATTAGGGCCGAAATAGACCAAATAGAAACAAAAAGAACCATTGAAAAAATCAACAAAACCAAGAGTTGGTTTTTTGAGAAAATCAACAAGATTGATAAACCCCTATCAAGACTAACTAGAGGGCGAAGAGAGAGTATACAAATTAAAAAATCAGAAAGGAAAGTGGGGACATAACAACTGAAACTGAGGAAATTCAAGAAATCATCAGATCCTACTACAAAAACTTATACTCCACAAAATTGGAAAATCTGGAGGAAATGGATGAATTCCTAGAAAAATACAAGATTCTAAAGTTAAACCAAGACCAAGTAAACCATCTAAATAACCCTATAACACCTAAAGAAATAGAAGAAGTCATCAAAAGCCTCCCAACCAAAAAAATCCCAGGCCCAGACATGTTTAGTGCAGAATTTTGCCAGACATTTATTGCAGATATAACACCAATACTCTCCAAACTATTCCAAAAGATAGAATCAGATGGAATACCACCTAACTCATTTTTTGAGGCTACAATAACTCTCGTACCTGAACCACACAAAGGCCGTACAAGGAAAGAAAACTTCAGACCAATCTCACTTATGAACATTGATGCAAAAATACTCAACAAAATCCTTGCAAACCGAATCCAAGAACACATCAAAACGATCATTCATCATGACCAAGTAGGCTTCATCCCTGGGATGCAGGGATGGTTTAATATAAGAAAATCCATCAATGTAATCCACCATATAAACAAACTCAAAGAACAAAATCACATGGTCATCTAACTAGATGCTGAGAAAGCATTTGACAAAATTCAACATGCCTTCATGTTAAAAGTCCTGGAAAGTACAGGAATCCAAGGTTCATACTTAAACATAATAAAGGCAATATACAGCAAACCAACAGCCAACATCAAACTTAATGGTGAGAAACTTGAAGCAATGCAGGTAAAATCAGGGACTCGACAAGGCTGCCCACTCTCCCCCTACCTATTCAACATAGTACTGGAAGTCCTGGCTTTAGCAATTAGACAGCAAAAGGAAATCAAGGGGATACAAATCGGAAAGGAAGAGATAGAAACATCACATTTTGCCGATGACATTATAGTGTACTTTAGTGACCCCAAAATTCCATCAGAGAACTACTACAGCTGATAAACAAGGTCAGAAATGTGGCTGAATACAAAATTAACTGAAACAAATCAGTAGTCTTCCTATACTAAAAGAACAAACATGTGGACAAATAAATTAGGGAAAAGGTACCCTTCACAATTGTCACAAAATCTATGAAATACCTTGGTGTGACTCTAACCAAGCAAGTGAATGACCTGTATGGCAAGAACTTCAAACCTCTAAAGAAGGAAATTGAGGATGATCTCAAAAAATGTAAAGATGTCCCATACTCATGGATTGGAAAAATCAACATTCTAAAAATGGCCATCCTACCAAAGCAATCTACAGATTCAATGCAATCCCCAGGAAAATTCCAACCAAGTTCTTCATGGAATTGGAAAGGTCAATGTGCAATTTTATATGGAATAACAAAAGACGTAGAATAGCGAAATCCATCCTCAACAACAAGAAAACATCTGCGGGAATCACTATCACCTCAAGCTATATTACAAGGCAATTGTGCTGAAAACTGCATGGTACTGGTACAGAAATAGGCATGTGGATCAATAAAATAGAATAGAAGATCCAGAAATGAGCCCTTATGTATATGGTCACCTGATTTTTGACAAAGGAGTTGTAAACATTCAATTGAAAAAGGACAGCCTATTCAATAAATGGTGCTGGTCCAACTGGCACTCAGCATGCAAAAGAATGAAAATAGACCCATTCTTATCTCCTTGTACAAAGCTCAAGTGTAAGTGGATTAAAGATCTCCACATTAAACCAGATAAATTGAAACTATTAGATGAGAAAGTAGGGAAAACCTTAGAACACATATGCACAGAGTAAATTTCCTGAACAAAACACCATTGGCTCAAGCTCTAAGGTCAAAGATTAACACATGGGACTTAATGAGATTGCAAAGTTTCTGTAAGACTAAGGACATTGTCAAGAAAACAAAATGGCTGCCAACAGAATGGGAAAAGATCTTCACCAACTCCACATCAGATAGAGGCCTAATATCCAAGGTATACAAAGAACTCAAAAAGCTAGACACCAGAGAATCAAATAACTTTATTAAAAATGGGGTACTGAGCTAAACAAAACGTTCTAAGCTGAGGACTATCGAATGGCTGAGAAACATCAGAGGAAGTGCTAGACGTCTTTTGCCATCAGGGAAATGCAAATCAAAACAACCCTGAGATTCCACCTCACACTAGTCAGATTGGCCAAGATCCAAAACTCAGATGACAACAGATGCTGGCGAGGTTGGGGAGAAAGAGCAACACTTCTCCACTGTTGGTGGCTTTGCAAACTGATACAACCACTCTGGAAATCAGTCTGGCATTACCTCAGAAAATTGGACATAGGACTACTTGAATACCCAGCTATTCCCCTTCTGGGCATATTGCCCAGAGGCATGTTAGTACTCAACAATGATATACGCACTACAATGTTCATAGCAGCTCTATTTATAATAGCCAGAAGTTGGAAAGAACCCAGATGTCCTTCAGAAGGTGAATGGATACAAAAATTTGGTACATTTACACAATGGAGTACTACTTAGCTATAAGAAACAATGACTTAACAAAATTCTTAAGAAATTGGATGCATCTAGAGAATATCATCCTGAGTGAGATAACCCAGTCACAAAAGAACAGAAATAATATACAGTCACTGATAATGGGATACTAACCCCAGATAGCACTGACCACTCCAGAAACTACTCACAGACTGTGTAAAGCTCAAGAAAAAAAAAAAGAAAGAATGAAAAAAAAATCATTATGCTCAATCCTTACATACCAAGAAAACGTTGACTAATTCCGGGTTACATCCTGTTTTGCATGTATTTTATGCTCATTGTAACTAGTAATACCTTAATGCACACTATCAAATCTTTAAAAAAAAAGCCAAATATTGACAAAAATGTATTCGTATACTTTTATGCAAAAATCCTTAAAATTTGTACATTTATTTTTGTTTTTTAAAATAAAGTTGTTCAAAAAAATTAAAGTTTAATTAAAGCAACAGAGAAACAAGTTACTATTTGAAAGACATTTGACACAGGAAAATATTTCCTTACTTCACAGATAATATATAACCTTGTATAAGTCAGCATAGCAAAGCATAAAAATGGGATAAAAATCAAAATATCAGAATATGTAGACACTGGTTTAATATGGGTGGAAATGATAAATTGGTGTGCAATGGCCTTGAATATGGAGTGTTTTAGAATATCAAAATGCTCTACACTGTCGGCAAATACCAGAAAAAGCTGGTTAGCCATTAGCTTGCTTAAATTAATTGAAGACTTAAAACTTTTTTCCAGGTTTTTTATATTGTTTAAATAGTGTCTTACAGGGAAGTATCAGTAGAATAATACTCCCAATGAAGTTCAGAGTACATTGTATTATTTTATTCACCACCATTTTTCTTTAAATATATGTTAACAACTTATAATAATTTAAAGGCTATTTTTACTTAGAGTAAGGAAAATAGGATTACCTTAGTCCTTTATGTTAATTTATTTATGTTAGTGTCTTCTTATCACACAGGGATTGTTTGGACTCACACTATAAGGAAGACTGGCAATAAACAGACAGAGATTTTCAGACCTCTGCCTTTACAGGGCTTGGATAGAAACATGAACCAACAAAACTACCTGACATTAATTTTAACTTTCAAGGATAATGATTTTCTGTGCATGTATTATAGTATTGTCAATAGATTTATGAAAGAAAATATTATGATATCCATATGTGTTCCTTCTTTCCTATCTCTTTTGTTTTATTTCTTTAAATCTTAATGAATGTTAGACTTGGTTAAGAACTATTTCCGAATGTTTTTGGTAAAGGATGTAAATGTGTATTGTGTGGATCGGCATATGTTGAAACATGACTGCATCACTGGAATAAATTCTTCCTTTTCTCAGAGAATGGTCTTTCTGTTGTGTATTGTGTTCTTTCCATAGGCATTTTAGTCGATAATTGTTCTATACATATCCATCAAATGTATTGTCGTCTAATTTCCTTTGTTCCCTCTTATTACACATTATAATGTTTTCCTCTACTTATATAAAGAATATTGCTCTTCTTGTAAGTGAATGAATGATATGGGCAACCAAGGAATGCCTTTAAAATGAGGCAGCCTTGTTGTGTTTGGTTTTATTTAGTGAATGTTAAAATATTCTGTTATATTTGAAAATTAATTATTACTTTTGTCTTGTTGCTGTTATTGTTTTATGTAATGTGTTTTGAAAGCCATTTATTCCTGCATTATTTTTAGAGCTGTCTATATTTTTCTTTGCCTATTTGTTAATCTTACTTAAATGCGTAAAATGCATTCTTTAATGCTTTTTAAAACGTAATTTTTTGTAATATAAATTTCTGTAATTGGGTTCATTAGTGAAATTGGTAAATGTCCCTCCATTACATGGAAAAACATTTTTGGGTATAATGACAAGAGTTAGCAATTATGACTCATTGTTTCATAGCTATAACATTAATGTCACTATTATCAACATGTGTCCCAGGGATTTAAGGTAGGTGAGATCACTGTGCAGTGTAATAGCAATGATGATTTGAAGAGAATATTGTTCAGTTTAAAGGAAAGATTATCAAACTGTGGTGAAAAAAAATTTGTATTTGTTAAATTTCAGAAAATCGTTCATATACAACAAAGCAGATTTTATGCATATATGAAATCTTCAAAGAATCAGAAAAATTACAATATGGATAATAAACATTATACAGGATCCTAGATATTGGCTCCTGATGTGATGAAATGTTTCATATTAACATGTTGCAGTGTATGCACTTGACAGTTTTTACTGCTGTTTGTCATAAATCAATAAGTTAATAAACACCCACCTTTCTACTTCCCGTGGCCAACTCAATCATGTCTTCATATAAGTGAAAATGTCTACTTTGTAGAAAATATGGACTGAATTTTCCTATCTTAACCTTAGTTGCAAGGTGTTGTGAGAAATTCAAAATGTGAAAAACGTCATATTCTTCCTGCTGGATTTCTCTCTGTTTCATAATCACGTTTTCCCCAAGAGGATTAGTGAAGTGGGTCTTTCTCAGAAAGGAGTTTAGCTAAAAGACAACAATTGCACTATAATGAATATACAATTTCCTCAAGTCATAAAATGTATTCTGCTTTTATAGTAAAGAAAAAATATCAGATCTAAATAGATAAGGGTCATAGCAGATTGTTTAAAAACTGAGCATTTTTTATTGTCAAATAATGTCGATGTGTTGTTCTTGAAATTTGTGAAATATAAAGCTACTATTAAAATATGTATTTACATAATATGCAAAGTGTTTAGAAGTAAGGAAAGGGCAGATGATAGAATTATGAAAGAAGAATGAAACTATAACAAAAGCAATTGGATGAATAATATTATCATAATATCCCACGAATTTTATCAGACACAAACAGATAAAAAAATGCAGAACCAAACACAGATATGCAATGCACACACACACACACACACACACACACACACACACACACACACACACAAACCCACACACAAAAACCCACACACACAACCACACACACATTAACAAAGAGAGAGGCACACATCTTTTCTAAGTCACAATTATAATAGAGCTATACACTAATTTACACTCAAAATACATACATGTTGATACATATATGTAAATATTCAGGCACAAAAACGCATACATATGCACTTATCTAAAAGTACAGATTTGCAATCACATAAAATAGACACATTGACACATATAAGCATACACAGATTGACAGCACCGCACATGTGGAGACATAAATATATAAGCATCAACCCAGAGTGATAGTGACACATTGAAAAATATATACGCACACCTAATGCCAAAAACTAGGCAAAGGCCAAGACAAGCATAAATAAATAGCCAATCATATATAAAGAAAATTAGAAAAATATGTATAAGCACATACTAACATTTACAAAATCCATACAATGTTATAGAAAGTAATATACTCTGACAATTGATTACACAAACATATACACATTTATGAACACACAGAAAGAAAGTCATACATAGAAAAAACTGTTATTTGCCTCCACAGTCATACAGAGATAAACATGTATGTAAAAGGCAACACAAATATAAACACAGAGAAGCAGAAATACTAAAAAATGTTCAGTGAGAAAGATACACTCACATATAAATACATATAATAGACTGAACTGGATGCCACACTACTTGTTTAATAACTCTCAGAAAATTAAGTAAGTTACCCAGAGCCTGCACTGGGGGTAGAATTACTATGGCATGCCAAAGGAAATTATTCCTCAATATGATTTTAATAAAATTGACAAATATAAGTAAAAACTCATCTTCCCATCATTAAAAAAATTCACGAGGAAACACTGTTTGTATTCAAAACTATAAGGGGTATACTGATGGATATTCGGGTTCTCTGTATGAAACCACTAATTTTCATTGGTAATCTGTGCTATCTTTTTGTATTTATATTTATAAAAGTCACTAGATTTGTTTTTCTCAAGGAAAAATCCTCAGAAACCTATCTATTTTGGAAAAATATTTTTTAGTTCATTAAGTGTAGGTATCTGAGAAACTGTAAATGGCTATGCTATTGAAAACACCAGACAGCATCCAATAAAGAAATCTACCTTCAAGCAGTGAGAACTGGCTCCTTTGCCATTAACTATTTCCTGATTATCAATCTGCTGTAAATTCATCTCATGGAGTGCATGGGCCACGGCATACACAGCATTGTATATGTTATGACTTGTCTCACTAAAGGTCATGTCAACCTCCTCTTCCATTAGCCAATCCAATGAGGCATTGGGCGAGGAGTTCTTCAGTATCTTACAGTTAGATGCTGAGTCTTCATAGTTAAAGTACTTCCACTCCGGCATTACCAGATATAAATCTTTGCTTCTGAGATGGTACCATGTCTGTACAAAATTTTTAAAGCTAGATATCTCACCATGGTGGTGTAGAAAAGTAAAAGTTCCATAGAATGTGCCGTGAGTTAAGTCTCTTTTACTGGTAGGGAAATTCCATTGTTTTGTGGTGAGCCATATTCTCTGAATAACTGGAGATTCCCACATTCTGAAGCTTAACTCCATAATACTGCTTATTTCCCCATAAATCACAATAACATTTGTTGAAGACATCAAAATTTGTTTGTAGTACATTTCAGTTTTGTGATAAAATTCAGCCTCATGAATTGATATCATGTTCACAAAGGCAAAACAAATTTTCTTCTTTTCACTCTCCTTTCTCAACTCTGATTGAAACTGATTGCCTTGCTCATCATTTGAAATAACAAGACCCACCCAGTTCCAGTTGAAGTAAAGTAAGAAGGAGACCATTGCCAGTGTTAGAGATGTGTCCTTTGGGGCCATCTGATAGAGATAGGGAAACTGTTCATTATCACTGAAGACGGAATGGAAAGGTCCGTAGGAAAGATGAAGGAGCTACAACACAGAGTAGAGCATGAGGCATAGTGCACATGAAATAACCTAATCATATTTACCTACAAACAGTTGATTATGTGTGACATTTCCTCTCATGTCTGATGCATATGAGCATATGTGGAAGCCTGGAACGTCCACTAATTGAGGGAACAGCAAGCACAGCTTTTTGACAAAGGGATAACAAAAGGTATTTGCACATTATAATAACTGCTGTTCTGTTTTCAGTTTTAGTTGTGATTTCTGTGTTTTCAATGTTTCAAGGGATTTTAGTCTATTTTCAGCATGGGGATATTTGACTAAAATTATTTTAAAGGCCATGTATGTCATTATATCATAATTCAAATACAATTCCTCTCATATTTAACAGTAATGGTCTATGGATAATACTACTTTAGCCTTTACAAAAACTATTCTTATCTTGCCCGACTTGAAGGTAGTCTTTGTACAGTAGAGGTTTGACTCACATAAAGCTGTCATAGATTTCCTTTTTTAGGATACATCTCCAAAATACTCTGGGAATACCTCCTCTGTAACTCCCAGAAAACATATAATCAGACCAAAATAAATTTTAGATTGTAAAATTGGTTTTATAATCTAAAACACATCATCAGCAGATCAGATTGAAAAACCCTTCCTACTAAATGCCCAGTCAGTTACGGTACAAAATTTATAGGATCCGTATGTTGTATCCCTTAGGAAAATAAACAAAAAGGAAAATTAGAATAGATAGAGTTTTCTCCTCCATTCAAAGTGTCTGATAATGATCAAAAAAAAAAAAAAAAAAAAAAAAAAAAAAAAAAAAAAAAACATGAGAAAAAATATGTAAGAAGAAGGTGTCAGAAACCCATGACCCTTCTTTCTTACAAAAGTTTACTTGTGAAATTCCACCTTTATATCTTATGATGAGGAAACAAAAGAAAAACAAGATAAGACATAGCAGTAAGCTCTATAATGATATGACGTAATCATTATATTATTAAAAATATTGGGTGTGTGCAATACATGTGCTCAGGCCAAATGCTACCGGGAAGAGCAGAAGTCCAGGGACACAGGTCTTGTGAGATTGGGCTGTGAGTAGCTGGGGCGCAGAGAGTTCTGGGTCGAGGGCCTGGAAAGCAAATCCCATTGGTTCAGGGAAGCAGAAACTCAGCCATAGAAACTTGGTTTCCACCCGGATGGCCCTTGAATGCAGAACTAATGCTCAGGCTATCTTCCAAAAGGAACAGCAGGTATCTAGGGACACAGGCCAGGTACATGGGAGAGACAGGAAACAATCACTAACAATGAGACCTTATATAATGAAAGACAACAATATGACAAGAAGAAAGCAGAAGAACTTACCCCAGAGAAAGCAAGACAATCTGGCAACACCAGAACACAACTCTCTCATCATAGCAAACAGCAGAATGCCAAACAATACAGAATGAAAAGACTTAGACCTGAAATCATACCTCATTTTCCTTAAGTGAGAATGGGAGGAAAACCATAAAGAAATAAAAGCTATTAAAGAGGAAACAAGAAAAACACTAAAAAAATATCAAATAACTAGAGGAAAACAGAACCAAAGAGAAGAAACAATGGAAAAAGGAATTTAAAATGGAAATAGAATAAAGAAAACACTATATGAGACAACCCTAAAGGTAGAAAACCTAAAAAAGAAATCAGGTGTCACAAATTCAAGCATCTCCAACAGACTACATGAGATGGAAGAGAGAATCTTGGGGGCCGAAGACAACATTGAAAACATAGACAAAACAGTCAGAGAAGATGAAAAAACCAAAAGAATCCTAAACCAATTTCCAGGAGATTCAGGACACAATGAGAAGACCAGACCTAAGGATAATAGGAATAGAAGAGGGCAAATAGTATCAACTAAGAGGTACAGTAAATATCTTCAACAAAATCATAGAAGAAAACTTCCCTCCCCTTAAGAATGAGATGACCATGAGGATAAAGGAGTGCTACAGAACTCCCAATACAGTGTACCAGAAAGGAAATTCTTCCAGACACATAATAGTCAAAATGCCAAGTGCCCAAAGCAAAGAAAAAATACTAAAAGCAGTAAGGGGAAAAGTTGATGTAACATGTAAAGGCGGACCAATCAGAGTCACACCCAACTTCTTAATAAAGACTATGAAAACTAGAAGAGCCTGAACAGACATCATGCAGACCCTAAGAGAACACAAGGGTCAGCTCAAGCTGATACACCCAGCAAAACTCTCAATCACCATAGATGGAAAGACCAAAATATTCCAAGAAAAAACTAAATTTACACAATATCTGATGATAAACCCAGTAGAACAAAAAATTATAGATGGAAAACCCAGTACAAGGAGGGAAACTACATCCTAAAAGACAAGAAAATACCTAAGCAAGAAACCCAAAAGAAGAGATTCACAGGCACAATTTTACCTCCCAAAACAAAAAAAAAAAAAAAAAAAAAAAAAGCAGGAAATAGCAACCAATATTCCCTAATATCTGTTAACATAAATTGTTCCAATTTCCAATAAAAAGATATAAGCTATCAGACTGCAAACATAAACAAAACCCATCATATTTCTGCATACAGGAAATTCACCTCAGAGACAAAGACAGACACTATCTCAGAGTAAAAGTTTGGGAAAAAAATTCCAAGCAAATGGCCCCAAGAAGCAAGCTGGAGTAGCCATGCTAATATTCAATGACGGAGACTTTCAACCAAAAGTTATCAAAAAAGATGAGGAAGGACACTTTTTTACTCATTATACAGAAAATTGGTCAGGAGGAACTCCCAATCTTTAACATATATGCTTCAAATAAAAGAGCAACCATATTCATAAAAAGAACTCCACTAAAGCTCAAAAAATACATTGCACCCCACACAATGATAGTGGGAGACCTCAACACTCCACTCTCGTCAATGAACAGATCATGAAAACAGAAACTCAACAAGGACACAGTAAAACTAGCAGACATTATGAACCAATTGGAAATAATAGATATCTACAGAACATATTATCCTAATACAAAAGAATACACTTTCTTCTCAGCACCTCATGGCACCTTCTCCAAAACTGACCATATAATTTGTCACAAACCAAGTGTCAATAGATATGAGAAGATTGAAATACTCCCAAGCATCCTTTCAGATCCCCATGGTCTAAGGCTGGTTTTTAGTAACAGCAAGGACAACAAAAAGCCCATATAAACATGGAAAGAAAAAAATGCTCTATTAAATGATAGTATGGTCAAAGATAAAATAAAGATAGAAATTAAGGATTTTCTAAAATATAATAAAAATGAAAACACAAAATACCCAAACCTATGGGATGCAATGAAATTAGCAATGACATGAAAACTCTTACCTCTGAGTGCTTCCAAAATGAAACAGGAGAGAGCATACACTAACAACTTGACAGCACAGTTGAAAGCTCTAGAACATAAGAAAGCAGATACACCCAAGAGGAGTAGACAGCAAGAAATAATCAAACTCAGAGCTGAAATTGACCAAAAACAAAACAAAACAAAACTAAACTAAACTAAACAAAACAAAAACCAATCAAATAATGAACAAAACCAAGAGCTGGTTCTTTTAGAAAATCAACAAAATTGATAACCCTTAGCCAGACTAACTAGAGGGCAAAGAGAGAGTATGCAAATTAACAAAATCAGAAATAAAAGTTGAGACATAACAACTGAATGCAAGGAAATTCAAGAAATCATCAAACCTTACTACAAAAGCCTATACTCAACAGAGGTGGAAAATCAGGAGGTAATGGATGAATTCCTAGACAGATACCAGATACTAAAGTTAAATCTGAACCAGGAAAATCACCTAAATAATTCTATAACACCTAAAGAAATTGAAGCAGTCATCAAAAGCCTTCCAACAAAAAAGCCCAGGTGCAGGTGGGTTAAGTGCAGAATTTTATCAGAAATTTATTGATGACATACCAATACTCTCCAAACTACTCCACACAATAGAATCAGATGGAACATTACCTAACTCATTTTTTGAGGCCACAATAAATCTCGTTCCTAAAACACACGATGATCCTAGAAGGAAAGAGATCTTCAGACTAATCTCACTCATGAACATTGATGCAAAAATACTAAAAAATACCCTTGCAAACTGAATCCAAGAACACAACTAAATTATCATTCACCACAATCAAGTAGGCATCATCCCTGGGATGCAGGGATGGTTTAATATACGGAAATCCATCAACTTAATCCACAATATAAACAAACTCAAAAAAAAAAAAAAAAAAAACACACATGGTCATCTCACTACATCAAGAGAAAGAATTTGACAAAGTTCAACACCCCTTTATTTTAAAAGTCTTGGAAAGAACAGCAAGCCGAGGCCCATACCTAAACATAATAAAAGCAACATACAGCAAACCAACAGCCAACATCAAATTAACAGTTGGAAACTTAAAGCAATGCCTCTAAAATCATAGTACAAAAAGTCCTGGCCGGATCAATTAGAGAGCTAAAGGAAAACAAAGGGATACAAATTGGAAAGGAAAATCAAAAATATCACTGTTTGCAGAAGGCATGATAGCGTACTTAAGTGACCCCAAAAATTCCACCAGAGAAATTCTACAGCTGATAAACAAGTTCAGCAAAGTGGATGGTTATAAGACTAACTCAAACAAATCAGGAATCCTCTTCTACTCAAAGGACAAACAAGTTGAATCAGAAATTAGGGAATGGATACCCTTTACAATAGTCACAAACAATATGAAATACTTAGGTGTGACTCTAACCTGTATGACACCTAACCTGTATGAATAACCTGTATGACATGAACTCCAAACTTCTGAAGAAGGATATCAAGGAAGATCTCTGAAAATGGAAAGATCTTTCATGCTCATGGATAAAAAGGATCAAAATTTTAAAAATGGCCATCTTACCATAAGCTATGTACAGATTCAAGGCAATCCCCATCAAATTTTCAACCATTTCTTCATAGAGTAGGAAAGACCAATGTGCAATTTCATCTGGAATAACAAAAGATCTAGAATAGCTAAATCCATCCTCAACAATCAGAAATCATCTTCAGGAATCATTATCCCATACCTCAAGGTACATAACAAGACAATTGTGCTAAAAACTGCATAGTACTGGTACAGAGCGAGGCACATGGATCAATGGAAGAGAATAGAATTTAGAAATGAGCCCTCACATAAATCGTCACTTGATTTTTGACAAAGGAGTTGTAAACATTCAATGTAAAAAGGCCCGCCTATTCAACAAATGGTGTTGGTCCAACTGGCACTCAGCATGCAGGAGAATGAAAATAGACCCTTTCTTATCTCCTTGTACAAAGCTCAAGTGCAAGTTGATCAATGATCTCCACAATAAATCAGCTACACGGAAATTGTTAGAAGAGAAAGTAGGGAAAACCTTAGAACACATAGGCCCAGGAGAAAATTTCTTCAATAGAACACCAATGGGTCGAGTTCTAAGGTCAAAGATTGACAAATGGGACTTAATGAGATTGCAAAGTTTCTGTTAGGCTAAAGACACTGTAAAGAAAACAAAACATCATCCAACAGATTGGGCAAAGATCTTTACCAATCCCACATCAGATAGAGGCCTAATATCCAAGGTATACAAAGAACTAAAAAAGCTAGACACCAGAGAATCAAATAACCCTATTAAAAATTGGGTATAGAGCTAAACAAAAAGTTCTCAACTGAGGAATATCAAATGGTGGACAAGTATCTAAGGAAGTGCTAACATCCTTAGTCATCAGGGATATGCAAATCAGAACAATCCTGAGATTCCACCTCATATCCACCACAATGGCTAAGATCAAAAATTCAGATGACAGCAGGTCCAGGCGAGGATGCAGAGAAAGAGGAACACTTCTCCACATTTGGTGATGTTGTAAACTGATACATCCACTCTGGAAATCAGTCTGGCAATTCCTCAGAAAATTGGACATAGTACTACCTGAAGACCCAGTTATTCCAGTTCTGGACATATACCCCAGAGAAGCTCCAACATACAACAAGGACACATAAACCACAATGTTCATAGCAACCCTATTTATAATAGCCAGAAGGTAGAAGGAAACCAGATGTCCTTCACTAGATGAATGGATACAAAAATGTGGTATATTTTCACAATGGATTACTACTCAGTTATCAGAAACAATGAATTTAATAAATTCTTCAGAAAATAGATACATCTAGAGAATATTATCCTGAGTTATATAACCCTGTCACAAAAGAATAGACACAATATGCAGTCACTGATAATTGGATAAAACCCCAGAAAGGTCTGAACTCCCTAGAAAGAACTCACAGACTATATGAAGTTCAGGAAAAAAAAAATAAAAAAACATTATGATTAATCTTTACACACCAATAATACTTTGACTAATTCCAGGTTACAACTTCTTTTACATGTACTTTATGCTCATTGTAACTAGTAACTTCTTAATGCAGTCTCTCAAACCTTTAAAAAAACCGTAAGCACTGACAAATATATATTCGTATACTTTTATACAAAAATGCTATAAATTTGTACATTTGTCCTTGTTTCTTAAAATAAAGTTGTTCAATTAACAAATAAAGAAAATGACTTACAATAACTAGAGAAACATATTTCTTGAATTTTGACAGAAGATTTAATGACAATTGGCACTGTGATCATTGATGGTTGGTCATATGCTCAGTGGTAGTAAAATGACTATCACCACAGACTGGATTGGAAGCCTTCATGCTGTCTAGTGCCACTGAAACATCATGAGCTGCCAGGCTGAGAATGGTCTGTCATGCCTTTGCAAACAATACTCTAGATCCTTAAAAGATGTGCTATTGAGACAATGTTTGTAGTGTATAATTAATTCTATCAGTTTATTACTGATATCAAAATTTAGGACACCACAATAATTGTAAATGATAACTCAGTTATGTTCCAATGATTATCCAACGATAATCTAAATTTTTGTCCAAGATTAATATAACACATAAACGGGGGCAGAAATAAAGTGTTCTATATTTGGAAACTACACGAATCAGTCTCTGCTTACTAAGATTTGTATAAATAAACACTGTGACTGCCTTGCAGTCAACCCTGAAAGATTCTCTCTTTAGGTCAGACTCAATTCTTAGGGCCTTCTCTATTCCCCCTTTCTAGAATCTATCAAAATCTGGAGATGGCATCCAACAGAAGGTTTGTCATGTCTCTGTTTAATAAGTACCCTGGAACTACATGGATTAACAGATGAATAAATCTAATCTCATCTATTAATGTTCTTAATATCTGTCAAAGTCCCCCAAAGAGACATGATGTTAAGAATACTGGACTATGGGAACTCACATGTGGAGTTATTTTGTTCAGGAATATCCAGAAAATATAAGATATTCTCCATTTGGGTCCTGCAAGCAGAAATGAACACATGGTCTCCTCCATACAGAAATAATTAGGAAAATAACTATTACGGTTTTCTTGTAATAAATAGCGTATTACTGTTTCAGATTTTCCATCACAATGGTCAAAATTGTATATTTGGAAAGACATATTTGGTAAAAGATCAGGATTCTTGTTGATTTCATCCATTGAAAAGGCCAATGCCAAAGCATATTTGTGGTTTTTATTTGATTTTCTGTAAAAAAGTACATTATTTATTGTGGAAACATATCTTTTCATCATCAATAGAAGCTCTATTCTCTATGTAAGTTTGTGCATCTGAGCTCTAAAGATGAAAAATAGCCTTTTCCCCCAGACTGGATTGATATGAGAACCCAGAAAATAACAAACACATTAAAATTTATGACAGTTTTTCTTCTTTAAACAAATATGATATTGACCTCATCCACAGAGAGCATTTTCTTCCCTATTTTTGAGCGCTTGACCAAAAGGTAAAGAGAAAATCATAGATATTGACAAAACAGTAATTCTGGTCATGTCTTTAATTTGAAATCATTGAGAAATATAAAGATACATTCGTTATGAGAGCTATTGTGTTGCTGATATTTTCTTGTGGATTTAAATGCATTGGTTCAGGAAGAGGAAACTTGACTTATAAGGGAATAATGGACCTCTGCAACACCAGATATTGGTCAATATTAATAAAATGTTCTCTCATCTCTGACCTCATCTTGTTAATCTCTTCTTTCAATCTTTTGCTGAAAGACAATAATTCCTAAAGAGTTACTTTGAAATAAATTCAAATATCAAACATGCATTTGGTAAATGATACGTATCTATGCATGTGCATGTATAGCCTTGTGCTAGGTGCTTTGTATAGATATTTAGGGCCAACCTCACTTGCCAAGTATTATTCACCTACTTTCTGTTTACACAGGAATGTGATATATTTCCTCTGGGTACTTTTTAAATTATAACTTAATTTCTATAGAACATCCTTGATTACATTTCCAGTTACTCTAAAAAAGCACTAGCATTCAAGAGATTACTAGAAAAATAAATATTGCAGTGATATTTGTATGTGCCAGTATTATATGTTTATAAATTAGAAGAGATTTTTGTGCAAATTGTATAGAATATGTTATTTTTTGTTATAAAAGTGGACCACAAGATAGTGGGAATGCAATAGTACCACATTGTGTTTCTGTTCATGTAAAGAAAATTATGTTTTGTGTCATTTTTGTTATTTCATACAGGCTGTTCAATAAACACTAAACATACACCTTTATATTTAATGATTAAATTTGAGGTAATTTAATCTGGTTTTCACCAAAAATTTTATATGTGTGGTGATTTCATGCTATACTCTATAAAATAGTCCATTTTAGAAGAATATTCTTTATTAGCACACACACAGTATTCTCAATTAAATGTTGCCAATAAAGAATAGAAATTTGTGGATAGACCATGTGCAATGCTCCAAATACTATCTACAGCTAAAATTAAGGGAACATCCATAACGTATGTTGTCTGTGTAGCCTAGTAGTGTAAACGGTTGTGTTTCAAAACAACTATTAATAATTTACAAAAATGGGTATTGATACCACACTGGTAATATTTACCTATTATTTACAAAAATTACTAAAAAATAAGTCTCAGAAGGTATAAATATCATAATGGATCAGAGATTAACCAACTTAGACATGAAAGTGAAGACAAGTTTCTTAAATAATGACAAAAATAATTAATAGATAACTACTGTATCACTGTTCTCAAATGTTCCAAATATTCCATAACACCCATGCCAGTGACAAGGGACATAAACAGTCACCAGTGTAATTGATAGCCTCACTATTCAAAGAATGTAAATGTTTCATTTGATTCCATATGTCCCAAATATGTTTTACTCAAAAGAGAGAGTGCCAAACTTTATTAAACACAAAAGAAATTTATTGTACATACACATTGTAAAGCAAAAAGCCACAGGGCTTTTAAATTTTATCTTTTAAAACACTTGGATGTATTACCCTCTAATAACCTAAGTATTCCTTACTCATATACAGACACACATGTATATCCATCATTCATATCAATATAAACATTTGAGTGAAAATATCTCCTCTTTCCAAACTTAATGAAGCTTTAGAAGGCAAGAAGTGACCATATGCAGTGGATGTGAGAGAGTAAGTCTGTCTGTATGTAAATTTATTGACAACTATATGTGCCATGTCCTTTACTGGAACCAGCATATGCTCTAGGAGCAGCTCACCAATGGAAGGACTGTCAGCAGAGTTTATGGTCATTCATTTGCAACCACTTGGAATAAGTCACAATGAAAAATTATGGGATTAACTTTAATAAGCCATTAGTTTCTATAGTACAACACAAACTGTTATTAGGATGGCTCAGTGCTAAGGAGAAATGTAGACAGTCCTTTAAGCTCAACTTCCAGGACACCTGGAAGAGGAACAAAACCTTTTCTGGATTAATTAGGAGAAATTAGGATTGAATTTGTAAAAAAAAAAAAAAAAAGCTTAATTATCTGTTCAGTCTTAGAAACAGAAAAGAAGACTCAAGACTTTGCCCAATCTTGATCTTCACATCACTCAAGAAATAGACAAGTTTTCATTTACTTGAATAATACAAATGCACTTACAGGAAATTTAAAGTCTGGTTGATGTAATCTTTCTCCATAGGCTTCTGAACTGCTCCAAAAAGGAAGGAACAAGTTATCTCCAAGTCTTTATCCTGGACCTCATCCAAATTTACTTTCCAAAAGCACTTGGGATCAATGAAATTTGACATGATTAGTAGAATATTGTAGAGAAAGGAGAATACAATTAAAGGTAACATATTCTCCTGCCTTAAACCTGAGCAATGTGGATTGTGATGTGCCATGCGTATCAGCACATCAAATTTCTACCATCTTTTATTTCTCTGGGCAAAGGTGATGTTTGTTGCATATTCATGATTCTTATTTTTTTCAGATTTCTCCTGAGTCCTGGAGGAATATTAAACACTTTCTTCCCTGAAGCTCTGCAACTGGTGTTCACAGTCCATGTAATAAACAGGGTATGGTAAATACTTAGGAGAATAATTTATTCTCAAGCTCCATGATATCACTCATGTTTGTGAACCCCTAGATAGAAGTCCTTTTATTCTAGTTTGAGACTTGGATATTTTTACCAAGGGATTATGAAGACACAAGTAGAAATGATGTCAGTGGATTGTATCAGATCATTCATAGTGAGAAATTCACTAATAGTACATTTAGACCTACTGGAAACACATAGGACATTATATGACAAAGTGTAAGACAAGAAGTGGCTGTTTGTATTATAAATAGTTTATGTTTATAGTCACTGAGATCCACAGACCATATAAAGTGTAGACTATGTCATACCAGTGACATGTACAATTATCTAAACAAAGTTTGTGCTTTCATGGTGTTTGTAATCAATAAACAGACCAAATAAGAAATATATTTAAACCAGCTGTATCCAAAATTATACAATTCTTCACAGAGCCACCATCAAATTATATGGTAATGATTCAGTTTTAAATGTTGAACATGATGCAGAGAAAATGCCATTCTGTGAGCTTTCTTTCCTTTTTCTTTTCATTTGTTATTTTACTTATTTACATTTTAGTTTTTTACCCTCCCTGTCTCTCCTCCACAAAGCACTTATAGCCACTCCTACCGTGTAAACACACACATCTGTCTTCTAAATTATAATATGACTATGAAAACAGGGGACTCAGAAATACTATTTGTTTAATTTCATCTATTTTTCAATCATTTGTACGTTACAAAAGGTCTATTTCTGTAAACATTTAGAAGATTGTGTTGTGAGTTTTCTTCTTAATGTTTACATTTAAGCATGGATATTTGCTGAATTGCACTGTTAACATTTTTAGAATGCAGCTTTTATGACAATAATGAAGATCCATTTTTAAAATTAAAATAATTAAATTTTACATGATGAGATTTCCTTATTTTCTCATTTGTTAAAATGTATCAAGATATATGCCATCTTGTATATTATAAGCAATCATAAAATAAAAGACATTTGTAGAGGCTGAGCAACTGGTGGGTGGGATACCTGGGCTGCCGGGGAGCAGAGAGAGCTCTGCGGAGTGCACACGTAAAGTGCACCCCCTGCCTTGCCCTGACCTGCCCTTCCTGAGCCAGCGACCAGGAACAGAATGTTGGAACTTCTGTTCCCACCCGACGACTCTGAGGCATAGAACAGAGCTCAGCCCATCTGACACCTGGACCAGTGGAGATCCAGGAACACAGACCAGTAACAAGGGAAAGGCAAGAACATATCACTGACAACAAAATGGCAAGAGGAATGTGAAAGAGTATATCCCAAGGAAACCAAGACAGTCTAGCAACACCAGAACCCAGCTCTCCCATAACAGCAAACATAGGAATTCCAAACACCTCAGAAAAAGAAGACACAGACCTGAAATCATACCTCAAGATGTTGATAGAGATACTTAAACAAGAACAAGAGGAAAATCAAAAAGATTCAATAGCTTTTAAAGAAGAAACAAGAAAAACACTCAAAGAACTCAAAGAACTAGAGGAAAACAAAACCAAAGAAATAAAGGAATGAAAGAGAGAAATTTAAACAGAAATTGAAACAATAAAAAAACACTAAAAGAGATAACCCAAGAGGCAGAACACCAAAAAAAGAAATCAGGAGTCACAGAAGCAAGGATTTCCAATAGATTACAAGATATCGAAGAGAGAATCTCGGGGGCAGAAGACAACATTGTAAACATAGACAAAACAGTCAGAGAAGATGCAAAACACAAAAAGCTCCTAACACAAAATGTCCAGGAAATCCAAGATACAATGAGAAGACTGAACATAAGGATAATAGGAATAGAAGAGGCAGAAGAGTATCAACTAAGAGACTCAGTAAATATCTTCAACAAAATTGTAGAAGAAAACTTCCCTACCATCAAGTATGAGATGACCACGAGCATAAAAGAAGCCTTCAGAACTCCAAATAGGTTGGACCAGAAAAGAAATACCTCCCGACACATATCAGTAAAAACATCAAGTGCCCAAAGCAAAGAAAGAATACTAAAAGCAGTAAGGGAGAAATGTCAGGTAACATATAAAGGCAGGCCAATCAGACTCACACTCGATTTGTCAACAGAGACTATGAAAGCTTGAAGAGCCTGGACAGACATCATGCACACCCTAAGAGACCACAAGTGCCAGCCCAAGCTCCTATATTCAGCAAAACTATCATTCCCCATCGATGGAGAGATGAAGATATTTCATGACAAATCAAAATTTACACAATATCTGACCTCCAACCCAGCACTACAACGAATTATAGGTGGAAAACCCAATACAATGAGGGAAAATACAGCCTAGTAAAAACAAGAAAACTCCTAAACAAGAAAACTAAAAGAAGAAAAAAAACACAGACACAACTCAACCCAAAAAAGCAATAATGGCAGGAAACAGAAACAACTATTCCTTGATATCTATTAACATAAATGGACTCAACTACCCAATAAAGAGACATAGACTATAAGACTGGATACATAAACAAAATCCGGCCTTTTGCTGCGTACAGGAAACTCATCTCAGAGACAGAGACAGACACTATCTCAGAGTAAAAGGGTGGGGAAATACTTCCAAGCAAACAGCTCCAAGAAGCAAGATGGAGTGGATATTCTAATATCGAATACAGTAAATGTCCAACCCAAAGGTATCAAAAAAGATAAGGAAGGACACTTTTTACTCATTACCAGGGAAATCTGTCAGGAGGAACTCTCAATCTTTAACATATATGCTCCATATAAAAAAGCACCCACATTCATAAAAGAAACCCTACTAAAGCTCAAAAAATACATTTCACCCCACACAATAATAGTGGGAGACTTTAATACCCCACTCTCACCAATGGACAGATCATGGAAACAGAAACTGAACAAGGACACTGCAAAACTAGCAGAGACTTTGAACCAATTAGAATTAATAGATATATACAGAACATATTATTCTAAAGTAAAAGAATACACCTTCTTCTCAGCACCCCATGGCACCTTCTCGAAAACTGATCACATAATTGGACACAATGCAAGCCTCAATCGATATAAGAAGATTGAAATACTCCCATGCATCCTGTCAGAGCACCATGGTCTAAGGCTGGTCTTTAACAACAACAAAGACAACAAAAAGCCCACATACACATGGAAACTAAACAACGCTCTGTTAAACGATAGCAGGGTCAAAGAAGTAATAAAGAAAGAAATTAAGGATTTTCTAGAATTCAATAAAACGAAGAGACAACATACTCAAACCAATGGCATGCAATGAAAGCAGTACTGAGAGGAAAACACATAGCACTAAGTGCTTCCTAAAAGAAACTGGAGAGAGCTTGCATCAGCAACCTGACAGCACAGCTAAAAGCCCTAGAACAAAAGGAAGCAGATATACCCAAAAAGAGTAGACAGAAAGAAATAATCAATATTAGGGCAGAAATAGACCAAATAGAAACAAAAAGAACCATTAAAAAATCAACAAAACCAAGAGTTGGTTCTTTGTGACAATCAAAAAGATTGATAAACCCCTAGCCAGAATAACTAGAGGGCAAAGAGAGAGTATACAAATTAACAAAATCAGAAAAGAAAGTAGTGACATAACAACTGAAACGGAGGAAATTCAAGAAATCATCAGATCCTACTACAAAAACTTATACTCCACAAAATTGGAAAATCTGGAGGAAATTGTCAAATTTTTAGACAGCTACAAGATCCCAAAGTTAAACCAAGACCAAGTACACCATCTAAATAACCCTATAACACCAAAAGAAATAGAAGAAATCATCAAAAGCCTCCCAACCAAAAAAAGCCCAGGTCCAGACAGGTTCAGTGTAGAATTTTATCAGACATTTATTGGGGATATAACACCAATACTCTCCAAAGTATTCCAAAAGATAGAATCAGATGGAATATTACCAAACTCATTTTTGAGGCTATAATAACCCTCGTACCTAAACCACAGAAAGACCCTACAAGGAAAGAGAACTTCAGACCAAACTCACTTATGAACATTGATGCAAAAATACTCAACAAAATCCTTGCAAACCGAATCCAAGAACACATCAAAACAATCATTCATCATGACCAAGTAGGCTTCATCCCTGGGATGCAGGGATGGTTTAACATAAGGAAATCCATCAATGTAATCCACCATATAAACAAACTCAAAGATCAAAATCACATGGTCATCTCACTAGATGCTGAGAAAGCATTTGACAAAATCCAACACTCCTACATGTTAAAAGTCCTGGAAAGAACCGCAATCCAAGGTGCATACTTAAACATAATAAAAGCAATATACAGCAAACCAACACCCAACATCAAACTTAATGGCGAGAAACTTGAAGTAATCCCACTAAAATCAGAGACTCGACAAGGCTGCCCACTCTCCCTCTACCTATTCAACATAGTACTGGAAGTCCTGGCTGGAGCAATAAGACAGCAAAAGGAGATCAAGGGGATACAAATCGAAAAGGAAGAGATAAAAACATCACTATTTGCCGATGACATGATAGTGTACTTGAGTGACCCCAAAAATTCCACCAGAGAACTCCTACAGCTGATAAACAAGTTCAGCAAAGTGGCCGGATACAAAATTAACTCAAACAAATCAGTAGCCTTCCTATACTCAAAGGACAAACATGTGGAGAAAGAAATTAGGGAAAAGGTACCCTTCACAATCGTTACAAAAACTATGAAATACCTTGGTGTGACTCTAACTAATAAAGTGAAGGACCTGTATGACAAGAACTTCAAACCTCTAAAGAAAGAAATTGAGGAGGATCTCAGAAAATAGAAAGATCTCCCATGTTCATGGATTGGAAAGATCAACATCTTAAAAATGGCCATCCTACCAAAAGCAATCTACAGATTCAATGCAATCCCCATCAAAATTCCAACCCAGTTCTTCATGGAATTGGAAAGATGAATGTGCAATTTCATATGGAATAACAAAAGACCTAGAATAGCGAAATCCATCCTCAACAACAAAAAAACATCTGCGGGAATCACTATCCCTGACCTCAAGCTATATTACAAGGCAATTGTGCTGAAAACTGCATGGTACTGGTACAGAAATAGGCAGGTGGATCAATGGAATAGAATAGAAGATCCAGAAATGAGCCCTCATGTATATGGTCACCTGATTTTTGACAAAGAAGCAGTAAACATTCAATGGAAAAAGGCCAGCCTATTCAACAAATGGTGCTGGTCCAACTGGCACTCAGCATGCAAAAGCATGAAAATAGACCCATTCTTATCTCCTTGTACAAAGCTCAAGTGTAAGTGGATTAAAGATCTCCACATTAAACCAGATACACTGAAACTATTAGATGAGAAAGTAGGAAAAACCTTAGATCACATAGGCACAGGAGAAAATTTCCTGAACAAAACACCAATGGCTCAAGCTCTAAGGTCAAAGATTAACAAATGGGACTTAATGAGATTGCAAAGTTTCTGTAAGGCTAAGGACATCATCAAGAAAACAAAACGGCAACCAACAGAATGGGAAAAGATCTTTACGAACTCCACATCAGATAGAGGCCTAATATCCAAGGTGTAAAAGGAACTCAAAAAGCTAGACACCAGAGATTTAAATAACCCTATTAAAAACTGGGGTACAGAGCTAAACAAATCATTTTCAGTTGAGGAACACCAAATGGCCGAGAAACATCTGAGGAAGTGCTTGACATCCTTAGCCATTAGGGAAATGCAAATCAAAACAACCCTAAGATTCCACCTCACACCAGTCAGATTGGCCAAGTTCCAAAACTCAGATGACAGCAGATGCTGGCGAGGCTGCGGAGAAAGAGGAACACTTCTCCACTGTTGGTGGGGTTGCATGCTAATACAACCACTCTGGAAATGTGTCTGGCGATACCTCAGAAAATTGGATATAGTCCTACCTGAAGACCCAGCTATTCCACTTCTGGGCATATACCCCAGAGACACTTTAATACACAACAAAGATATATGCACCACAATGTTCATAGCGGCTCTATTTATAATAGCCAGAAGTTGGAAGGAACCCAGATGTCCTTCAGAAGACGAATAGATACAAAAATTGTGGTACATAAACACAATGGAATACTACTCAGCCACCAGAAACAATGACTTAACCAAATTCTTAAGAAAATGGCTGCATGTAGAGAAGATCATCCTGAGTGAGATAACCCAGTCACAAAAGAACAGACATAATATGCAGTCACTGATAGTGGGATGCTAACCTCAGAGGCTTGCACTTTCCCAGAAACAACTCACTGACTGTATGTAGTCCATGAAATAAAGAAAACAAAACAAAACAAAAATATTTACAAAACAAGAAATCTTTAAATATTTCCATGTTACAATTTGTTTTACATATACTTTTTGCTCATTGTAACTATTAAGTTTTCAAGGCATACTATCAAATCTTTAAAAAAATCAAGTACTGACTATAAAATATATTCATATAGTTTTATGTAAAAATTATGTTAAAATCTGAAAAAAAGTACTGACAAAAATGTATAATTTTAAGCACTAAATTTTTAAAATATGTACATTTATCTTTGATTTGTAAAATAAAGTTGTTTTAAAAAATATGCATCTTAGTAGCAAATGTATGCAGTGCCTGTGGCGGCCAGAAGAGGGCGCAGTTACCCTGGAACTGGCATTATTGATGGTTAAGATCAGACATGTATATGTACTGGGAATTAAATCCTGGTCCTCTGGAAAAGCAGCCAGCATTTTTGCCTATCTCTCCAGCCCATTATCTGTTTTCTTGATGATAACCATTCTAGCAGGGTGAGCTGTAACTTCAAAACCAGGTTATCACTTAATTTTCTTAATAGCCAGTGTTCAATACTTTTTCAATAAATTCTGTCCCATTCATAGGTCTTTGCTAACTTTACATTCAATGCATAGCCCATTTGTTCATTAGATGGTTTGTGTGAGTGTGTGTGTTTAGGTTCTTTATATATTTAAATACTAATCTCCTATCTGACATATAGTTCACATTATTTTCTGTATTCTATAGGCTGTCTCCCACAATAGCCCCATGAAGAAGAGACCATCCTTATGTCTCTTAAAGAACTGTCACCAGCCTTTGACATATGACTTTGGAGCATATTGAAGGTTCAGACATCAGTGAGTGTGGTAATGATGTTCTCTGCCTCTCCAGGATGACTTTCTGTTCAGTTTCACATTATGTGTATTGGTATGTTGTGGGCATACAAATTCAGTGCATCATATATATGCAATACCCAGGGAGAGCAGAAGATCCCCTGAAACTGGAGATATAGATAGTTGTGAACTACCATGGTGTTTCTGGGAATTGAACCCAGATTCTCGATTTCTCAGCTTTACCACCTACAAGGTTTCTTTCTTTCATTTTTTTTCCTTTTATGTTCCTTTAAAAAAAACTTTATTTTAAACAACAAATATAAAAGAAACAAATAAACATTTTTGCATGATTGTATACAAATACATTTTTGTCAGTGCTTGGCTTTTTTTTCTTTTTTTTAAGATTTGAAACTCTGCATTTAGGTCTTACTAGTTACAATGAGCAAAAAGTACATGTAAAACAAGATGTAACCCGGAATTAGTCAATGTTTTCTTGGTGTGTAAGGATTGAGCATAATGTTTTTTATATGTTTGTTTTGTTTTGTTTTCTTTGTTTCTTGAGCTTCACACAGTCTGTGAGTTGTTTCTGGGGCAATCCCAGACTCTGAGGTGAGCATCCCACTATCAGTGTCTGCATATTATGTCTGTTTTTTTGTGACTGGGTTATCTCACTCAGTATGATATTCTTTAGATGCATCCATTTTCTTAAGAATTTGGTTAAGTCATTGTTTCTGATAGCTGAGTAGTACTCCATTGTGTAAATGTACCACCATTTTTGTATCCATTCTTCTACTGAAGGACATCTGGGTTCTTTCCAGCTTCTGGCTATTATAAAAATAGAAGTGCTGTGAACAATGTGGGGCATGTATCTTTATTGTATATTTGAATGTCTGTGGGGTATATGCCCAGAAGTGAAATAGCTGGATATTCAGGTAGTGCTATGTCCAATTTTCTGAGGAATGGCCAGACTGATTTCCAGAGTGGTTGTATCAGTTTACAACCCCACCAACAGTGGAGAAGTGTTCCTCTTTCTCCACAAACTCGCCAGCATCTGCTGTCATCTGAGTTTTGGATCTTGGCCAATCTGACTGGTGTGAGGTGGAATCTCAGGGTTGTTTTGATTTGCATTTCCCTGATGGCTAAGGATGTTTAGCACTTCCTTAGATTTTTCTCAGTCATTTCATATTCCTCTATTGAGAATGTTTAGTTTAGCTCTGTACTCCTTTTTTTTTATTAGTGTTGTTTGGTTCTCTGGTGTCTAGCTTTTTGTGTTCTTTTTCTACCTTGGATATTAGGCCTCTATCTGATGTGGAGTACGTAAAGATCTTTTCCCATTAGGTTGCCTGCCATTTTGTATTCATGACAAGGTCCTTAGCCTTACAGAAACTTTGCAGTCTCTTTAAGTCCCATTTGTTAATCTTTAACCTTAGAGACCTTAGAGCTTGAGCCATTGGTGTTTTGTTCAGAAAAATTTCTCCTGTGCCTATGTGTTCTAAGGTTTTCCCTAATTTCTCTTCTAATAGTTTCAGTGTATCTGGTTTAATGTGGATATCTTTGATCCACTTACACTTGAGCTTTGTACAAGGAGATAAGAAAGGGTCTATTTTCATTCTTCTGCATGCTGAGTGCCAGTTGGACCAACACCATTTGTTGAATAGGTTGTCCTTTTTCCATGGAATGTTTACAGGTCCTTTGTCAAAAATCAGGTGACCATATACATGAGGGCACATATCTGGATCTTCTATTCTATTCCATTGATCCACGTGAAAATTTCTGACCAGTACCATGCAGTTTTCAGCATAATATCGTTGTAATATAGCTTGAGGTCAGGGATAGTGATTCCCGCATATGTTTTCTTGTTGTTGAGGATGGATTTCACTATTCTAGGTCCTATGTTATCCAGATGAAATTGCGCATTGATCTTTCCAACCCAATGAATAACTGGGTTGGAATTTTGATTGGGATTGCATTGTATCTGTATATTGCTTTTGGTAGGATGGCCATATTTAAAATGTTGATCCTTCTAAACCATGAGCATGGGAGATCTTTCCATTTTCTGAGATCTTCCTCTATTTCCTTCTTTAGAGGTTTGATGTTCTTGTCATACAAGTCGTTCACTTGCTTAGTTAGAGTCACACTAACGTATTTCATAGTTTTTGTGACTATTGCGAAGGGTACCTTTTCCCTAATTTTCTTCTCCACATGTGTGTCCTTTGAATATACAAAGGCTACTGATTTGTTTGAATTAATTTTATATCCAGCCAATTTGCTGAACTTGTTTATCAGCTGTAGGAATTCTCTGGTGGAATTTATGGGTTCACTTAAGTACAGTATCATTTCATCTGCAAATAGTGATGTTTTTACTTCTTCATTTCTGATTTGTATCACTTTGATTTCTTTTGCTGTCTAATTGCTCCAGCCAAGACTTCCGGTACAATGTTGAACAGGTAGGGGGAGTGTGGGCAACCTTGTCGAGTCCCTGATTTCAGTGGGATTGCATTAAGTTTCCCACTGTTAAGTTTGATGTTGGCTGTTGGTTTTCTGAGTATTGCTTTTATTATTTTTAGGTATGGACCTTGGATTCCTGTTTTTTTCAGGACTTTTAACATGAAGGTGTGTTGAATTTTGTCAAGTGTTGTCTCAGCATTTAGTGAGATGACCCTGTGATTTTGTTCTTTGAGTTTGTTTATATGGTGGATTACATCGATGGATTTTCTTATATTTAACCATCCCGGCATCCCAGGGATGAAGCCTACTTGGTCATGGTGAATGATCCTTTTGATGTGTTCTTGGATTTGTTTTGCAAGAATTTTGTTGAGTACTTTTACATCAATGTTCATATGTGAGATTGGTTGGAAGTTCTCTTTCCTTGTAGGGTATTTGTGTGGTTTAGGAACAAGAATTATTGTAACCTCATAAAATGAGTTAGGTAGTATTCCATCTGATTCTATCTTCTGAAATAGTTTGGAGAGTATTGGTTTTATGTCCTCAATAATTATCTGCTAAAATTCTGCACTGAACCTGACTGGACCTGGGCCTTTTTTGGCTGGGAGGCTTTTGATGACTTCTATTTCTTTAGGTGTTATGAGATTATTTAGATCGTTTATCTGGTCCTGGTTTAATTTTAGATTCTTGTATCTGTCTAGGAATTAATCCATTTCCTCCAGATTTTCCAACTTTGTGGCGTACAGACTTTTGTAGTAGGATCTGATGATTTCTTGAATTTCCTCAGTTTCAGTGTTTCTATCTCCACTTTCCTCCCTGATTTTGTTAATTTGTATACTCTCTTTTACCTCTAGTTATTCTGGCTAGGGGTTTAACAATCTTGTTTATTTTCTCAAAGAACCATTTCTTGGTTTTGTTGATTCTTTCGATGGTTCTTTTTGTTTCTATTTAGTCTATTTCTGCCCTAAGTTTGGTTATTTCTTGCCTTCTACTCCTCTTGTGTTTATCTGCTTACTTTTGTTCTAGAACTTTTAGCTCTGCTGTCAAGTTTCTGATGTATGCTCTCTCCAGTTTCTTTTTGGAAGTTCTGAGAGCTCTGAATTTTCCTCACAGTACTGCTTTCATTGCATCCCGTAGGATTGGTATATTGTGTTTCTGTTTTCATTGAATTTTAGAAAGTCCTTAATTTCTTTCTTTATTTCTTCTTTGACCCTGCTATCGGTTAATGAGTCGTTGTTTAGTTTCCATGTGTATGTGAGCTTTTTGTTGTCTTTGTTGTTGTTAAAGACCAGCCTTAGACCATGGTGATCTGAGAGGATGCATGGGAGTATTTTAATCTTCTTTTATCAATTGATGCTTGGTCTGTGTCCAATTATGTGGTCAATTTTCGAGAAGGTGCCATGTGATGCAGAAAAGAAGGTGTATTCTTTTATTTTAGGATGATATGTTCTGCAGATATCTATTAATTCCAGTTGGTTCATGTATCTGCAAGTTTTACACAGTCCTTGTTCAGTTTCTGTTTCCATTATCTCTCCAAGGTGAGAGTGGGGTATCAAAGTCTCCCACTATTATTGTGTGGGGTGAAATGTATTTTTTGAGCTTTAGTAGGGTTTTTTTTTTTAATGAATGTGGGCGGTTTAGTATTTGGAGCATATATGTTAAGGATTGAGAGTTCCTCCTGACAGATTTCCCTTGTAATGTGTAAAAAGTGTCCTTCATTATTTTTTCTGATAACTTTTGGTTTGAAATTTATGTTATTCGATATTAGAATAGCCATTCCAGCTTGCTTCTTGGGGCTGTTTGCTTGGAAATTTTTTTCCCAACCTTTTACTCTGAGATAGTGTCTGTCTTTGTCTCTGAGATGAGTTTCCTGTATGCAGCCAAATGCTTGATTTTGTTTATATATCCATTCTGATAGCCTATGTCTCTTTATTGTGAGTTGAGTTTATTTATGTTCATAGGTGTCAGGCAATAGTGGTTGCTGTTTCCTGCTATAATTGCTTTTGTACGTTGAATTGTGTTTGTGTCTCTTTCTTCTTTTGGTTTTCTTGCTTAGGACTTTTCTTGTTTTTATTAGGATGTAGTTCCCCTCATTGTATTTGGTTTTCTATCTAAAATTTGTTGTAGTGCTGGGTTTGTGGTCAGATATTGTGTAAATTTTGATTTGTCTTGAAATATCTTCATCTCTCCATCTATGGTGATTGATAGTTTTGCTGGGTATAGCAGCTTGTGCTGGCACCTGTGCTCTTTTAGGGTCTGCATGATGTCTGTCCTGGCTCTTCTAGCTTTCATAGTCTCTGTTAAGAAATCAGGTGAGATTCTGATTGGTCTGCCTTTATATGTTTTTCCCTTACTGCTTTTAATATTCTTTCTTTGCTTTGGGAACTTGGTGTTTTGACTATTATGTGTCGGGAGGAATTTCTTTTCTGGTCCAACCTATTTAGAGTTCTAAAGGCTTATTTTATGCTCGTGGTCATCTCATTCTTAAGGGCAGGGAAGTTTTCTTCTACAATTTTGTTGAAGATATTTACTGTGCCTCTTAGTTGATATTCTTCTTCCTCTTCTATTCCTATTATCCTTATCTTTGGTCTTCTCATTGTGTCTTGTATCTCCTGGACATTTTGGGTTAGGTGATTTTTGGTTTTTGCATCTTCTCTGACTGTTTTGTCTATATTTTCAATGTTGCCTTCTGCCCCTGAGATTCTCTCTTCCATCTCTTGTAGTCGATTGGAAATGCTTGCATCTGTGACTCCTGATATTTTTTTTTTAGCTCTTCTACCTCTAGGGTTAACTCTTTTAGTGTTTTCTTTATTGTTTAAATTTCTTATTTAAATTCCTTCTTCTATTCCTTCATCTCTTTGGTTCTGTTTTCCTCTAGTTATTTGAGTTCTTTGAGTGTTTTTCTTGTTTCCTCTTTAAAAGCATCTAATTTTTTAAGCTTTTCCTCCCGTTCTTGTTTAAGGATTTCTATCATCGTCTTGAGGTATGATTTTAGGTCTGGGTCTTTTTTCTCTGGAGCGTTTGGCATTCTGCTGTTTGCTTTTTGGGAGAGCTGGGTACTGGTGTTGCCAGGTTGTCTAGGTTTCCTTGGGATATGCTCTTTCGCTTTTCTCTTGCCATCTTGTTGTCAGTGATATGTTCCTTCTTTTCTCCTTTACCTGGTCTGTGTCCCTGGATCTCCACTGGTCCAGGTGGTGGATGGTCCTAGACCTTTTCTATGCCCCAAAGCCGCTGGATGGGAACAAAGGTCCAAATGCTTAGTTCCTGGTCCCTAGATCAGGCTGGGCAGGGGTGTGCTTTCTTTGCCCACTTGGCAGAGATCTCTCTTCCCCCTGATTACTCAGATCAACTTCTCCCTAGGCCTGTACCTTTGGGAACTTCTGGTCCAGGTGGCTGACAATGTTTCTTAGTGTTTCTTAATATTTCTTCTGCATGATCTCCAAGCCTCAGAACCATTTCTTTGCAGGTTTCTGATACTAATGACAGGCACCAGCTGACTCCTTTTCCTGTGTGCTGCACTTCAGAGGCTTCTCCTGACCACTTAATACTTGCTGGTTTCTGAGACCTCAGCTCAGGAAAGGGAAAAGCAGACCATCTGGACTAGGAGATTCCTTGGGTGTCTGTGGAGGCCAAGGGGAAGTGGAAGAAAGACAAGGAGGCCAAAGCATCCTTTCTGGTGGGTGGGTGAGACAGTCCTCTTTCTTATCTTGCTGGTAGATTTTGCTGCAGAACTGGGCTCTGTCTCTTAGGGAGACGATCGGAAGAGGAGGTATCAAGCCTACAAGCAGTCCATGCCGGATCCCGCAGAGAAGAAGCTGGGTGTTTAGACTGTTTAGGAGGTAGGGGGAGGCTAACATGTATAAATGTGTCCCAGCATGTTAGTTACTGTCCGTCTGAAGGGTAAGCTGAAGGAGCTCGTGCCTCCATGATGGCGGTGGTTATCATAATGTGGGTCCACTAGAATGGTACTTCAGTAGGGACTTTACATCCACTAACTCTTTCTTCACAGCAACACTGTAAGTAGGAAGTGTATGTAATCTTCACACTGCGGACTAGGGAAGAAAAGGCCCTCTGGTTAAACAGCTTGCCTACAATCACATAATTAGCGCTGGGCAGAGCCTGGGTTTGACATCTGGCTGCCAGGTTCTGTCATCTACTTCCTTCACCACCCAGCGCACTGTCTTCCATGTAGATGTGAGCTAAGTAAGTGCTCGATAAAATGTCAGCACTGGCAAGTGAGCATTAGCCCCACCGGCTGACCTCGGAGCTTACACGCCAGATACATGCCAAAAACTCGTGTCTCGTGGAATCCACACAAAAAGATCTTGCTGCTTACACCAGTTTCCACTGAAGGGACTCAAGGTTGGGAAAGTTCACTAAGGTGCCCGGGTGTCACTGGCACATGGCCAGGAGTAAACGTAGGCTCAGGGGCAAAGCTCTTCTTTGTGTCTGTTGCTGGAGTAGCCAGAAGAAGGTCTCTCAATTCTTCATACAGTTAGAAAGAGCAATTTCCATTTTCATTTGGAATAAAATTTCAGGATAAAGAAAATTATTCTCAAAAATATAAGAACTTCCAGGAGAATTACCATCCTGAACTGTAAGATGTATCACAGAGTAATGCTGATTATAATTATATGGTTTTCATACAAACACAGGCAATTAGATCAATGGAATAGAACTGAAAACCCAGAAATCAACCCACACACCTGTGGTCACTTAATTTTTGACAAAGGAGCTAAAAGATTTCATGGAAAAAGAACAGCATCTTCAATAGATGGCAAAATTACGTTAGTGTATGTGTTTTATGATATGCTAAAAATCTGGAGGAGTCAAGATAATTCTCATAGCCACTTTAATTCTGTACCTCAAACAGAAAGAGTTCAGCCCCTGGACATGGGAGGGAGAAAGTGTTTGAGAAAGGTAGTCACTGCCTATGAGCGGATGCTTTGGTGAAACAGAAGGAAAATGCATGAAAGCTGTTTCAGAGCTCTGGTAGGTACAGGTGGATGTTATGCTTCATCTTTGGATATTCTGGAGGAATGCTTGGTTCTGGCTTTAGGTCCCTTCAGATATCTGGGTCCCTTTGGTGGGGCACGTACTTCTCTTTCATTTGTTGTTTATTGGCGTGCCAATCTGTCCAAGTCCATGTTTTAATTTTGTTGTTTGATTGCTTGTTACTCTGTGTTTCATATAAAAAACGGTTAAAACTATTTGCTAGTCACTCCCCCAAAATCAGAAAGGAAAGTGGAGACATAAGGACTGAAACTGAGGAAATTCAGGAAATCATTGTATCCTGCTACAAAAGCCTATATTCAATAAACCTGGAAAATCTGGAGGAAATGGATGAATTCCTAGACAGATACAAGATCCTAATGTTAAATCAGGACCAGGTAAACCATCTAAATAATCCCATAAGACCTAAAGAAATAGAGGCAGTCATCAAATCCTCCCAACCAATAAAAGCCCAGGCCGAGATGTGTTCAGTGCAGAATTTTATCAGACATTTATTGGCAACATAATACCAATACTCTTCAAACTATTCCACAAAAGAGAAAGAGATGGAACACTACCTAACTCATCTTTAGAGGCTACAATAACACTTGTTTCTCAACCACACAGAAATACTACAAAGAAAGAGAACCTCAGACCTATCTTACTTACTAACATTGATGCAAAAATACTCAAAAAAATTTTGCCAACTGAATCAAAGAACACACCAAAAGGATCATTCACTATGATCAAGTAGGCCTCATTCCTTGCACGCAGGGGTGATTTAACATACAGAAATCCATCAATGTAATCCACCATATAAACAAACTCAAAGGAATAAAAACCACATGGTCATCTCACTAGATGCTGAGAAAACAATTGCCAAAATTCAACACCCCTTCATGTTAAAAGTCTTAGAGAGAAAAGGAATCCAAGTCCCATACCTAAACAAAATAAAAGCAATATACAGCAAATGAACAACCGACATCAAAGTTAATGGTGGCAAACTTGAAGCAATCCCACTAAAATCAGGGACTCAACAAGGCTGCCCACTCTCCCCCTACCTATTAAACATAGTACTGGTAGTCCTGGATGGAGCAATTAGATATCAAAAGGAAATCAAAGGAATACAAATTGGATAGGAAGAAGTAAAAATATCACTATTTGCAGATGACATGATAGTGTACTCTAGCGACCCCACAAATTCTACCAGAGAACTCCTACAACTGAAAAACAAGTTCAGCAAATTGGCTGGATATAAAATTAAGTCAAACAAATCAGTAGCCTTCCTATATTCAAAGAATAAACATGTGGAGAAAGAAATTTGGGGAAAGATACCCATCATAATAGTCACAAAAACTATGAAATACCTTGGTGTGACTCTAACTAAGCAAGTGAAAGACACGTATGACAAGAACTTCAAACCTCTAAAGAAGGAAATCGATGAAGATCACAGAAAATGTGATGATCTCTGTGCTCATAGATTGGAAGGATCAACATTTTAAAAATGGCCATCTTACCCAAACCAATCTACAGATTCAATGCAATCCCCATCAAAATTTAAACCCAGTTCTTTATTGAGTTGGAAAGAGCAATGTGTAATTTCATCTGGAATAACAAAAGATCTAGAATAGTGAAATCCATCCTCAACAACAAGAATACATCTTCGGGAATCACTATTTCTGACCTCAAGCTATATTAGGAGGCAATTGTGCTGAAAACTGCATGGTACTGGTCAGAAATTTTCACGTGGATCAATGGAATAGAATAGAAGATCCAGAAATGAGCCCTCACGTATATGGTCACCTGATTTTTGACAAAGGACCTGTAAACATTCAATGGATAAAGGAAAGCCTATTCAAGAAATGGTTTTGGTCCAACTGGCACTCAGCATGCAGAAGAATGAAAATAGACCCTTTCTTATCTCCTTGTACAAAGCTCAAGTGTAAGTGGATCAAAGATCTCCACATTAAACCAGATACACTGAAACTATTAGAAGAGAAATTAGGGAAAACCTTAGAACACATAGGAACAGGAGAAATTTTTCTGAACAAAACACCAATGGCTCAAGCTCTAAGGTCTCTAAGGTCAAAGATTCACAACTGGAACTTAAAGAAATTGCAAAGTTTCTGTAAGGCTAAGGACTTTGTCTAGAATACAAAACGGCAGCCAACAGAGTGGGCCAAGATCCAAAACTCAGATGGCAACAGATGCTGACAAGGATGTGGACAGAAAGGAACAATTTTCCATTTTTGGTGGCGTCGTAAACTGCTACAACCACTCTGTAAATCAGTCTGGCCATTCCTCAGAAAAATGGACATAGTACTACTACCTGAAGACTCAGTTATTCAACTTCTGTGCATTTACCCCAGAAATGCTCCAACATACAACAAGGATACATGCACCACAGTGTTCATTGCAGCTCTATTCATAATAGCCAGAAGCTGGAAAGTACCCCGACTGGATTGTTTGTTGGAGGTTGTGTTGTGCTTTCCCAACCTGTGGTTCTGCTTTGTAAAGAAATCTTGAAGATTGTAGTTAAACTGCCATTGTCCTATTGGCAGCAGTTAGTAGTTTAATCCCAGGCTCAAGATTGTCACTCTCACATTTGTAATTCTTAGAAACATCAAGCACGTATATATTGCTCCAGGTTTTGTGAAGGGTTGTTGAAGCTTTACTACTGGAGTTGCTATTCCAAAAAATTCAAATAGAATTATTGATTTAAAAGATTGTTTTAATAATGTTTTTTCACATCTTCATGATTGTAAGAGGTTTGCATTTAGCATGTCTGCTTGGATTTTTAAGGAACTCTTGGAGTGATAGATACCATTGAAATCTTTGCCTCAAGGAATGGCTACATTATGTCAAATTTGCAGCAGCTTCCATACAAGTAGTTAGGACTTTTAATCCTTTTGTGTATATTCTGGATATTTTACTAGGTGATCCCTATGAAGGAGTTTTACTACAAAGCTTTTCTCTTATACAATAAGAGCAAATTTTTAAAATTTTGTCGTTGTTGCACTAGAAAAGATTAGATTCAAAGACAATATCCTTTTCAATACTTGGGTCATCAGTTTTATCCTAAACAAATTGTGGCATTGAAAACTCAAATAAGAAATGATAATTTACTTCCTTTAAAGGATTTTCTAAAGTCGTTAGGAGATTTTAATTGGATAAGACCTGTCCTTATGCTCACACATGGGAACTTAAGCTTCTGTTCAATATTCTCAAGGGATGGGAATCCTAATTCCCCTCAACACTACATTGTGCAGAATGTATATAGGAAGCTATTAGTTAAAAACAGATACATTCTATTGACTACGACCACCTGTTGGCTGTTTGCTTTCTTCCTATTCACCCACAGCAATCTGTTGGCAAAAGGGACCATTTATGTGGCTTCATCTTTCTTCGTCTTGAAGTAAAGTTTTAACATCCTATCATGAAGCTATTGCTGCAGTAATGCAGACTTGTAAGATACAATAAGGAGAGTATTTTGGAAAGAATGTCTTGTGAATATGATGAAATATTTGTTCCTTATTCCAAACAGCAATAAAATTTGTTATTGCAGAATACTGATATTTGGCCTATTGCATGTGTAAAGTTTTCAGGCAAAATTGATAACCAGTGTCCAAAAGAGAAGTTTTTAAATTATTTCTCTATCCATACTTTTGTATTTCCTATAAATTTACACATGCTGCCCATAGAAAATGCACTACTGCATTTGTAGATGGCGCATCTAATGTCAAAGCAGCATATGTAATGACCACATGTTTATTCTCTTGAGTTTTCCCCTGCTTCAACATAGATTATTAGATTACATGCTTTAGCTGCTATTTTTTAATGATGAAATATCAAACTTTTGCTTTCAATGGGTATACTGATAGACAATGTACTGCTTGTGGTTTGTGTTGCTGGAAATTGTTTCTTTTTTTGATAGTGCCAATTCACGTTTTGCAGTTATTTATACAAATACAACTCAACTTAAGAGAACGTACTGTTCCATACTTTATAGAAATTTATAGAACTCAGAATGGATTGCCTTGGACCCCTTAGTGAGGGCAATGCCACAACATATTTGGATACCAGGCAGACTAGAGTCTCCTTTTTATCATCAAAAGAGTAGTAGCTTGAGAAGATAATTTGGTCTTTCTAGAGAATGTGCATATAAACTTGTAAAGACTTGTTTTTACTGTCCTCAGTTTTGTTCTGTACCACATGATGGTGTTAACCTTCCAGGACTTGTACCTAATCTATTATGGCAAATGGATATTACTTGTATTTCTGATTTAGGAAAATTAAAGTATGTACACATGTGACCTAGTTATAATTGTTTTAAGAGGAAATGCAAATAGATATTCAGTTACTCATTACCTATTTTGTTTTCCTACAATTGTTTCACATCAGATTAAAACAAACAATGGGAGTTTCATCAGGACCAGTGGACCACCAACAAGTTGCTGGGAGCTCAGTAGAGCTGCAGGAGCGCTCTCCATACTAAGTGGAAGGGTGAGTATATGTTGATTGATTTCTGTATATTGAACCATACTTGCATCCATGGGATGAAGCCTACTTGATCTTGAAAGATGAACTTTTTGATGAGTTCTTGGATTTGGTTTGGGAGGATTTTAATGAGTATTTTTGCATTGATACTCATAAGTTAAATTTGTCTGAAATTCTCTTTTTTTGTTTATTCTTTGTGTGGTTTAGGTATAAGTGTAATTGTTACATCATAGAATGAATTGTGTAGGGTTTTTTGTTTCTATTTCATGGAATGGTTTGAAGAATATTAGTAGAGGGTCTACTTTGAAGGTCTGATAGAATTTTTCTGGTTTTGGGCTTTTGTTGATTGGGAGACTTTTAATGAATGCTTCCATTTCTTTATGGGTTATTGACCTGTCTGGATAGCTTATCTATCATGATTCAATGTTGGTATGTGGTATCTATCTAGAAAATTATATTTTGCATACATATTTTCCAGTTCTGTTAAGTATAGCATTTTGTAGTAGGATTTGATATTTTTATTTCATTGTTTTCTGTTATTATGTCTAAATTTTCATTTATTTCTTTTTTTCTTAATTTGAATACTGTCTCTCTGCCTTACGGTTAGTCTGACAAAGTGTTTATCTATCATGTTGATTTTCTCTAAAAACCAGCTCCTGGATTGACTGATTATTTACATACTTCTTTTTGTTTCTACTTGGTTGATTTCAGCACTGAGTGTGATTATTTTTTCGTGTCTACTCCTCACGTGTGGAAATATTTACTTCTTTTTGTTCTAAAGCTTTCATGTGTGCCATCTAGCTACTAGTATATGCTCTTTTCAAGTTTTTTGAGACATCCAGAGCTAGGTGTTTTCCTTAGGAGAACTACTCATGTAGGCTTGCTCATTGTCTTTTTGGAGGCACTGTAAATAGAGTATCTAATAAAAATTATGAAAAAAAATCATAATTTTTTAGGGTAAAGTTGCCCTCTGTTTTGGAGTTTTCATTGATTATCCAGTGGGGCTGGATTTGTGGAAAGATATTGTATAAATTCGATTTTTTGATTGAATATCTGGGTTTCTCTGTTCAGATGAAGTCACCTCTTGCGTACGTGCCTGTGTAGCCATTCCTTAAGACGTGGAATTAACATTAAAATTTAAACAGCTTCAGGACAATCTACACAGGTTATTTGGATTTCTCTAGGCTTCTTGTCTGTTCATGGGCATTTCTTTAGGGTCAGAATGTCTTCTATAATTTTGTTGAAGATATTTCCTAGGTCTTTAATTGGGGAATCTTTTCTTTCTTCTATACCTATTATCTTTGGTTTGGTCTTCACACTGTGTTTTAGATTTCCTCAATATTTTGGGTTAGAAGATTTTTGTATTTTGCATTTTCTTTGACTGTTGTGTCAATTTTTTCTATGGAATCTTCTGCACTTGAGATTCTCTCTTCTATCTCTTTCATTATGTTCGTGATCATTTCTCATGTATTTCCTAGGTCTTCTATCTCAAGGATTTTTCTCCCTTTTTGATTTTTTTCTTTTTATTTCTATTTTGATATCATTGATATTTTTTCAGTTCCTCCTTCTTGGGTTTATTTTTCTGTAGTTATATAGGGAAATATGTGTTTTTACCTCAAGGCCTTCTACTTGTTTTGGTTTTTATTCTGTGTTTTATAAAGTGAGTTATTTATGATTTTCACAGTGTCTTCTATGACCATGATGAGATATAATTTTAAGTACAAATCATGTCTTTTCACTGTGATGGGGTATCCTGGACTTGCTATTGTGGGTTTACTAGGTTCTGATTTTGCCAAGTAGCCTTGTTTCTTGTTGCTAATTTTCTTGTGCCTGCCTCTTATACTCTCATTATCTCTAGTGCTACTTGCCTTGGCTGCCTATGACTGAAGCCTCTCCCTCCTTTGATCCTGGTTGTGTGAGGACTCCTGAGAGTCCAGTTTTCTCTGATCCTGTGCTTCTCTGATCCTGTGATTCTGTGATCCTTGGTATGTCAGAGCTCCTAGGAGACAAGCTTTTTCTGGAATCCTAAAACCTTGGTGTGACCAAGCTCTTGAGATCCTTTTGTACCAGAGCTCCGAAGAGTCCAGCTTTCTCTGTGTGTTGCAGGGTGGATGAGGAGCCAGAATCTTTGGTTTGCTCCCAGTGAAAACTGGAGGGAACAATTCAGTGCCTTGGCTGGGTTAAGGTTTTTTTTTTTTTTTTTTTTTTTTTTTGATAATGGTGATTCATTTTAGACCCATTCAGCAACAAAGTGGGGGGAGAAAACTGATAAATGTGAAGGATTTAGTGAAGCTGCAAAAAAATCAAATGACTTTTTAAAATTTACCTTTATAAAATTTTATTTCTAGGATGCAGCATAATCAAAGCATCTGGCTCCCATTCTATTATTCCAGAATTTTCTGAGTTCTGGTCCTCAATCAGAACTGCACACTGATGGCATTCTCTGAGAAAAATTAGGTACGTGCCAATATGAGTCGTTTTTACTTCTCTGTTCCACAACTACAGTATAACAGCATGCTGACATGTCTTAAAGATAATTTTATTTCTTCTTAATATTCCAGTCATTACCCCGTCTCAATTTCCCCCATTATTCTTCCTCATCACATACTTCCTCCCCATCATCACTCCCAGTCCCCAGATCTTCCTAATCCCTGGGATCTCAAATTTTATTGTTTTCAAATGTATCTTCTCTCACCGAGGCCAGACCATGTATTCCCATCCTGCAAATGTGTCATGGCTCTCATTATCAGCTGCTGTATCATGCCTGTTTAGTGGCTCGGTGTCTGAAAGGTCTTGATTGTCCAGCCTGTGAGAGTTCCTGTCTTCCTGAGGGTAACCATTAACCACCGCTTCTTCCATTATCTAATTCAACCACAGGGTTTTCCGGCTTCTGTCAATTGTTGGATGCAATATTTTTGTTTTTGAGTGCAGAAAAAGAACTTTTTAAACTTATATTATTGGAAATATCTAGAAGACCAGCTGGAAAAACAGGCAGTATTCTGTCTTATATGTGCTCCTAATCAAAATCAAAAAATGTGTTCTGGTGCCATCTTTGATGATACTTTAGTTAGTTTGTTTGACTGACTGATTTATAGATTGTTTCTATATGTAGCCTTGTATGTTCTGGAACAAAATTTCTATATAAAGTCCTATGATTACCTGCCTTATCAAATTTTATTGGAAGTTACCAGAGGGGAAATTTCAATGCAAGCAAAATGATTAATAAAATTGTAATAATAGTTTGAGAAGTTAAGTTCTTCCAGAAGAACCTAAGCATTTTTTTGTGTACAATCTATAAAATATCCATAGTTTTGATATGTCTAGACATCACTAGAGAAGCAATGAGAATGATTAAATACTAGACACAGGCAGTGTAACCAAATATTTGGTGGTTGTGTACCAAATTTACATTTGATAGAATCCCTGAAATATTGGTCAGAATTATTATTTTTTCCTGATATTTTTGATAGAATTTCTGTCTGGTCTCATTAAAATAATATAGATCTTGGGTGCAAAGATGCATCCAAGCATCCCTGCACTAGATGCCCAGATGGAGAAGATCTCCACAGCCACCATGACCTTGCCCTTGGTGCTATGGTAGACAGGGAGGAAGGTCACCCAGACACTGCAGAACACCAGCATGCTGAAGGTCAAGAACTTGGCTTCATTGAATGTGTCAGGCAGATTCTTGCCCAAGAATGCCACAGTGAAGCTTGCAAGGGCCAGGCAGGTCAGGTATCCCAGGACACAGTAGAATGCAGTAACTGAGCCCTTGTTGCACACAATGATGATGTGGCCATGCTCAGAGTGTTCATCAGTATCAACAAAGGGAGGGGAAACAGCTAGCCAGATTGCACACAGAATACATTGGAAAAGGGAACATATGGGAATAATGTAGTTGGGTGTCCCTGATACCAAGAAGTTTCTCATCCTTCTTCCTGGATCTGTGACTTTGAAAGCCAGAACCACAGTGATTGTTTTGGCCAGAACTGTGGAAACAGCTACAGTGAATACAATTCCAAATGTGATTTGCTGTAAGATACAGGTTACTCTGTTAGGATGGCCAATGAAGAAAAAGGAGCACAGGAAACAGAACATGAGTGACATGATCAATATGTAGCTGAGCATTCTGTTATTGGCCTTCACAATAGGAGTGTCGTGGTGCTTCACAAAGACCCAAAGTACCACAGCTGTGATTGCAGAGAAGCAGAAGGCTAATAAGGCAAGAGCCATCCCCAAGGGTTCTTCATAGCTTAAGAAGATCACAGCCTTCTCAATGCATTTGTTGTGTTCTGTGTTGGCATACTGGTCTTCTGGACAATTCTCACACTGATCCATATCTGATGTCCAAAAGAAAGTTTAGTTAGTGCTGTTTTAGAAATTGTATTGACAAGGTTTTTCAAGTAAGGGTGCTGAAATAAGGTTGTAATCCTGCCTTTGATGTTGACAAAGCAATTTGCAGGACATTGATGCTCAGCATTGCTTTCAATTCACAATGATCATAAAGATTTAAGGGGAAATAACACCAAGCCATTATTTGTTTGTCTATTTAACTTTGTTAATTATAGTATTTATAATGTTATCAGATAGCAAAGATTTCCTAAAACATTTTGTTCTATGTTGATATCCAGTAGATTTTTGAAATCAGAAATGATATACTCATAAATGAATATGTGTTTGGGTATATTTTATAAATACAAAACCTTAAACTTACTGGTTCCAGAGATTAATGACTGCCTTATAATTCATTTCCTATGACACACTGAGACCTTGACTTCTGTTTGGAAAAAAGATCTGGAGTAGCTACCCAAGAATTCAGTAACTCAAGCTCCCAGACAGAAACAACACTACATTTAACAGGTAAGCTTTGTATAGGGGCATATATTTATACATATGTGTTCATGTAAAAGTGACAATGTCATTATTCAATTTAAGTGATTCTTGTCATAATTCATAAGAAGGTGTAGAAGGTGTTGTAACATATCGATGTTTAAAAAGTAGAAAACATTAAATAAATGTGCCCTCAGATGTGTCTTCATTTGCCAATAAGTAAAGTTCTGATTATTGTTCATAAAATGCACTAATATTATCACTGAAGAAAAAATTCTGTAGATACTTTGTACTAAGGAGACCTTCACCTTGATTCCCTGTTTTGGATGCTGAGCACCTTCATCTTAGCCTCATCTCCATTCCACTGGGACTTTGTGTCTCTGGTGTACTCAAGGATGAAATCAGTATTGACAACAGAGTGAGCAAAATAACTGAGGAATCCTTCTGTCAGAGTGCATTTGTCTTAAGCAATAGTACACCATTCCTAAATGGTCATTCCCATCATGGCTACAATATGAACTATGACTGTAATTGCATTTAATATAATGTCATGTCAGAGAATGTTGATGTTCTTCCTTCATTTTTAGAATTCTTATTTATAACAATGCAGTTGTGGAGACCTATTATTTGATATGTCTCCTAAAAGCCTAAGAAGCTGGTTTAGCTATAAATAGAATATTTTGCTCTATGAGAGAGCTGGAGTTTAGTCACAGCACCCATTCCAAGTGTCTCACAGAGCATGTGAATGTAACTATAGGGGTAGTATTTTCTCATACATGTACCTATACATGTGTACCCATCCCCCATACATAAGAAATCAATGTAATAAAATATCTTATGGAATTTTGTGGAATTCATTGATGTAAATATTCCTATTTGCTTTTATATGTAAACTAATTTTAGTATACTTTAAAAACCATTTTTGAGCATGGTGCATGTACTTCAAAATGTATTTCAAAGGACATCTTCAGAGCAGGTTTATTTTTCCTACTACATGCATCATGGGAGTAAACTCAGACTGTAAGACTTAGCAACAAATTATACCACGTTGAACCATCTTGCAGGCAAAATAGGTCTTTTAAGATCTTTGATTCATTACATAGAATGAAAAGCAAAATATTGGAAAAACTATCCATAAACTGTTTTCATTTTGCCAACTCCCAGTAATTATGGATGTAATATGTAATATACTGAATATGCTTCTCTTCATATATTCTACATCATGAGTCAACTTTTTTACTTAACTTTCTGTAATTTTGTCACACATGCTTTCATCATGGTCCTCTGAATATTATATCCTTAGCAGTCTTTCACAAATTTGCAAATACTTTTGTCTTTATATTAATCTTACAGAGAACATGTTTGTCATACTTGTAAGTCTTATGTCCTAGTCCAGTAAATTTGATATGTGTGTTTCTTCCTTGGCTTCTTATGTACAAGGTATGCACAATCATTTCTAGAATTGCTATATTTATGAAATATGACTAAATTAATTCTTAACATATTCTAAAAAATCTAATGTGCATGCATTTTTAAACAATAGATTAATTAATGGAAAATTTTATGAAGTATTCCCTCAAATTGTAGTTTTATGTTTTGAAGTATTTCTTTGTGATAATGTATTTGGCCATGAATTTGCAACTAGTCACTATGAGGGTATGTTACAGATATATGTGTTTGTTAGTTTTTTGGCAGGGTTTTGTTACTGTTTTATGTATCTGCAACAAGTAAATTAGAAAATTGATATATGTTACATTTGCTGTTGCCTTTTAGTTGAGTTTATTATCCCAGTGTGGTACAAGATGAATATATATTTGCAGGATTCATCAGAGCAGCCATCACTCACTTGTGTCATTGGAAATTTTATTTTCAGGGCAGGGGCTGCAAATAAAACAACAAGTTGCCATTCCCTCCTTCCAGATTCTTCTGAATCCAGGACTACAATCTGCACTGCACACAGAAGATGGCATCTGAGATTAAATGAGACACAAACTGATGATGAGTTTTAACTTCTTATTTTATGTTTTATATTATCACATTAAGATTTCAAAAAGCTCATTTTATGTACACCAACTGTTTGATATTTCACTCTTCCATTGATTAATGACCAGCTCTAAATAGTGAAAATATATTGAAAAAATCTATGATAGTTTCTGAATGTCTTCTAATTCAGGAAAAAGAGCTAATTGTAAGCCGTGTGCAAAATCTACAGAGATTGAAACCTGATGTTTTTTGTTAATTATTTTTTATATGTCACTAAATACTTTGAACAGACAAAGGAAACTTTAATTGAAACAATTTCTCAGCCAAGAGTAGCCTGTCCTTACTTGTTTGAAGCAATTTCTTAATTGATAAATGATATGGAATTTTACTTTCAGTGTCAAGATATCCACCCACACCTGTCTTTCCATGACTATAAGCCATATGTCACATTACCGCTTTTTACTCAGCTTGTTAAAAATTAAAGTTTAGGCCATCTGGTCTGGCAGGCACTAAAGGTTTAAAAACTGGTGAGTAGGAGATCGAGTCAGCTAGGGAGCAGAGAGATCTCTGCGGAGTGCGCACAGAAAGCGCACCCCCGTGCTGCCCCATCCAGGGACCAGGAACACAACTTTGGAACTTCTATTCCCACGCAGCAACTCTGAGGCACAGAACAAGGCTCTGCCCATCTGACGTCTGGACCAGTGGAGATCCAGGGACACAGACCAGAAAGATACAAGGAAAAGGTGAGAACATATCACTGACAATGAAATGGCAAGAGGAAAGAGAAAGAGTATATCCCAAGGAAACCAAGACAACCTGGCAACACCAGAACCAAGCTCTCCCATAACAGCAAACATCGGAATTCCAAATACTCCAGAAAAAGAAGATGCAGACCTGAAATCATGCCTCAAGACTGCTGATAGACATACTTAAACAAGAATGGGAGGAAAAGCAAAACGATTCAGAAGCTTTTAAAGGGGAAACAAGAAAAACACTCAAAGAACTCAAAGAACTAGATGAAAACAGAAACAAAGAAATGAAGGAATGGAAGAGGGAAATTAAAACAGAAATTGACACAATAAAGAAAACATTAAGGGATAACCCAAGAGGCAGAACACCAAAAAAAAAAAAAAAAAAAAAAAAAAAAAAAAAAAATCAGGAGTCACAGAAGCAAGCATTTCGAATAGATTACAAGAGATTGAAGAGAGAATCTCGGGGGCAGAAGACAACATTGTAAACATAAACAAAACAGCCAGAGAAGATGCAAAAAACAAAAAGCTCCTAACCCAAAATGTCCAGGAAATCCAAGACACAATGAGAAGACCGAACCTAAGAATAATAGGAATAGAAGAGGGAGAAGAGTATCAACTAAGAGGCACAGTAAATATCTTCAACAAAATCGCAGAAGAAAACTTCCCTCCCTCAAGAATGAGATGACCAGGAGCATGAAAGAAGCCTTCAAAACTCCAAATAGATTGGACCAGAAAAAAATACCTCCTGACACATAATAGTCAAAAAACCAAGTGCCTAAAGCAAAGAAAGAATACTAAAAGCAGTAAGGGAAAAGGTCTAGTAACATATAATGGCAGACCAATCAGAATGACACTCGATTTCTCAACAGAGACTATGAAAGCTAGAAGAGCCTGGACAGACATCATGCACACCCTAAGAGAGCACAAGTGCCAGCCCAAGCTGCTATACCCAGCAAAACTATCAATCACCATAGATGAAGAGATGAAGATATTTCAAGACAAATCAAAATACACAGATTATCTGACCACAAACCCAGCACTACAATGAATTTTAGGTGGAAAACCCAATATAATGAGGGAAAATACAGCTTAGTGAAAACCAGAAAACTAAACAAGAAAACCAAAAGAAGAAAAAGACACAGACACAACTCAACCCACAAAAGCAATAATAGCAGGAAACAGAAACAACTATTCCTTGATATCTATTAACATTAATAGACTGAACTTCCCAATAAAGAGACATAGGCTATCAGAATGGATATATAAACAAATTCCAGCCTTTTGCTGCATACAGGAAACTCATCTCAGAGACAAAGACAGACACTATCTCAGAGTAAAAGGGTGGGAAAAAAACTTCCAAGCAAACAGCCCCACGAAGCTAGTTGGAGTGGCTATTTTAATATGGAATAAATAAATTTTCAAACAAAAGTTACCAGAAAAGATAAGGAAGGACACTTTTTACTCATTACAAGGGAAATCTGTCAGGAGGAACTCTCAGTCCTTAACATATATGCTCCAAATAAAACAGCACCCACAATCATAAAAGAAACCCTACTAAATCTCAAAAAATACATTTCACTCCCACACAAGTGGGAGACTTTAATACCCCACTCTCTCCAATGGACAGATCATAAAAACAGAAACTAAACAAGGTCACTGTAAAACTAGCAGAGACTTTGAACAAACTGGAATTAATAGATATCTACAGGACATATCATCCTAAAGTAAAAGAATACACCTTCTTCTCAGCACTGCATGGCACCTTCTCGAAAATTGACCACATAATTGGACACAGAACGAGCCTCAATCGATTTAAGAAGATTGAAATACTCCCATGCATCCTCTCAGAGCACCATGTACTACGGCTGGTCTTCAAGAACAACAAAAACAACAAAAATCCCACAAACACATAGAAACTAAACAACGCTTTGTTAAACGATAGCAGGGTCAAAGAAGAAATAAAGAAAGAAATTAAGGATATTCTAAAATTCAATGAAAATGAAAACACAACATACCCAATCGTATTGGAGGTAATGAAAGCAGTACTGAGAGGAAAACTCATAGCCCTAAGTGCTTCCAAAAAGAAACTGAAGAGAGCTTACATCAGCAACCTGACAGCACAGCTAAAAGCCCTAGAACAAAAGGAAGCAGATATACCCAAGAAGAGTAGACGGCAAGAAATAATCAAAATTAGGGCCAAAATAGACCAAATAGAAACAAAAAGAACCATTGAAAAAATCAACAAAACCAAGAGTTGGTTTTTTGAGAAAATCAACAAGATTGATAAACCCCTATCAAGACTAACTAGAGGGCGAAGAGAAAGTATACAAATTAAAAAATCAGAAAGGAAAGTGGGGACATAACAACTGAAACTGAGGAAATTCAAGAAATCATCAGATCCTACTACAAAAACTTATACTCCACAAAATTGGAAAATCTGGAGGAAATGGATGAATTCCTAGAAAAATACAAGATTCTAAAGTTAAACCAAGACCAAGTAAACCATCTAAATAACCCTATAACACCTAAAGAAATAGAAGAAGTCATCAAAAGCCTCCCAACCAAAAAAATCCCAGGCCCAGACATGTTCAGTGCAGAATTTTGCCAGACATTTATTGCAGATATAACACCAATACTCTCCAAACTATTCCAAAAGATAGAATCAGATGGAATACTACCTAACTCATTTTTTGAGGCTACAATAACTCTCGTACCTGAACCACACAAAGGCCGTACAAGGAAAGAAAACTTCAGACCAATCTCACTTATGAACATTGATGCAAAAATACTCAACAAAATCCTTGCAAACCGAATCCAAGAACACATCAAAACGATCATTCATCATGACCAAGTAGGCTTCATCCCTGGGATGCAGGGATGGTTTAATATAAGAAAATCCATCAATGTAATCCACCATATAAACAAACTCAAAGAACAAAATCACATGGTCATCTCACTGGATGCTGAGAAAGCATTTGACAAAATTCAACACGCCTTCATGTTAAAAGTCCTGGAAAGTACGGGAATCCAAGGTTCATACTTAAACATAATAAAGGCAATATACAGCAAACCAACAGCCAACATCAAACTTAATGGTGAGAAACTTGAAGCAATGCAGGTAAAATCAGGGACTCGACAAGGCTGCCCACTCTCCCCCTACCTATTCAACATAGTACTGGAAGTCCTGGCTTTAGCAATTAGACAGCAAAAGGAAATCAAGGGGATACAAATCGGAAAGGAAGAGATAGAAACATCACATTTTGCCGATGACATTATAGTGTACTTTAGTGACCCCAAAATTCCATCAGAGAACTACTACAGCTGATAAACAAGGTCAGAAATGTGGCTGAATACAAAATTAACTGAAACAAATCAGTAGTCTTCCTATACTAAAAGAACAAACATGTGGACAAATAAATTAGGGAAAAGGTACCCTTCACAATTGTCACAAAATCTATGAAATACCTTGGTGTGACTCTAACCAAGCAAGTGAATGACCTGTATGGCAAGAACTTCAAACCTCTAAAGAAGGAAATTGAGGATGATCTCAAAAAATGTAAAGATGTCCCATACTCATGGATTGGAAAAATCAACATTCTAAAAATGGCCATCCTACCAAAGCAATCTACAGATTCAATGCAATCCCCAGGAAAATTCCAACCAAGTTCTTCATGGAATTGGAAAGGTCAATGTGCAATTTTATATGGAATAACAAAAGACGTAGAATAGCGAAATCCATCCTCAACAACAAGAAAACATCTGCGGGAATCACTATCACCTCAAGCTATATTACAAGGCAATTGTGCTGAAAACTGCATGGTACTGGTACAGAAATAGGCATGTGGATCAATAAAATAGAATAGAAGATCCAGAAATGAGCCCTTATGTATATGGTCACCTGATTTTTGACAAAGGAGTTGTAAACATTCAATTGAAAAAGGACAGCCTATTCAATAAATGGTGCTGGTCCAACTGGCACTCAGCATGCAAAAGAATGAAAATAGACCCATTCTTATCTCCTTGTACAAAGCTCAAGTGTAAGTGGATTAAAGATCTCCACATTAAACCAGATAAATTGAAACTATTAGATGAGAAAGTAGGGAAAACCTTAGAACACATATGCACAGAGTAAATTTCCTGAACAAAACACCATTGGCTCAAGCTCTAAGGTCAAAGATTAACACATGGGACTTAATGAGATTGCAAAGTTTCTGTAAGACTAAGGACATTGTCAAGAAAACAAAATGGCTGCCAACAGAATGGGAAAAGATCTTCACCAACTCCACATCAGATAGAGGCCTAATATCCAAGGTATACAAAGAACTCAAAAAGCTAGACACGAGAGAATCAAATAACTTTATTAAAAATGGGGTACTGAGCTAAACAAAACGTTCTAAGCTGAGGACTATCGAATGGCTGAGAAACATCAGAGGAAGTGCTAGACATCTTTAGCCATCAGGGAAATGCAAATCAAAACAACCCTGAGATTCCACCTCACACTAGTCAGATTGGCCAAGATCCAAAACTCAGATGACAACAGATGCTGGCGAGGTTGGGGAGAAAGAGCAACACTTCTCCACTGTTGGTGGCTTTGCAAACTGATACAACCACTCTGGAAATCAGTCTGGCATTACCTCAGAAAATTGGACATAGGACTACTTGAATACCCAGCTATTCCCCTTCTGGGCATATTGCCCAGAGGCATGTTAGTACTCAACAATGATATACGCACTACAATGTTCATAGCAGCTCTATTTATAATAGCCAGAAGTTGGAAAGAACCCAGATGTCCTTCAGAAGGTGAATGGATACAAAAATTTGGTACATTTACACAATGGAGTACTACTTAGCTATAAGAAACAATGACTTAACAAAATTCTTAAGAAATTGGATGCATCTAGAGAATATCATCCTGAGTGAGATAACCCAGTCACAAAAGAACAGACATAATATACAGTCACTGATAATGGGATACTAACCCCAGATAGCACTGACCACTCCAGAAACTACTCACAGACTGTGTAAAGCTCAAGAAAAAAAAAGAAAGAATGAAAAAAAAAATCATTATGCTCAATCCTTACATACCAAGAAAACGTTGACTAATTCCGGGTTACATCCTGTTTTGCATGTATTTTATGCTCATTGTAACTAGTAATACCTTAATGCACACTATCAAATCTTTAAAAAAAAAGCCAAATATTGACAAAAATGTATTCGTATACTTTTATGCAAAAATCCTTAAAATTTGTACATTTATTTTTGTTTTTTAAAATAAAGTTGTTCAAAAAAATTAAAGTTTAATTAAAGCAACAGAGAAACAAGTTACTATTTGAAAGACATTTGACACAGGAAAATATTTCCTTACTTCACAGATAATATATAACCTTGTATAAGTCAGCATAGCAAAGCATAAAAATGGGATAAAAATCAAAATATCAGAATATGTAGACACTGGTTTAATATGGGTGGAAATGATAAATTGGTGTGCAATGGCCTTGAATATGGAGTGTTTTAGAATATCAAAATGCTCTACACTGTCGGCAAATACCAGAAAAAGCTGGTTAGCCATTAGCTTGCTTAAATTAATTGAAGACTTAAAACTTTTTTCCAGGTTTTTTATATTGTTTAAATAGTGTCTTACAGGGAAGTATCAGTAGAATAATACTCCCAATGAAGTTCAGAGTACATTGTATTATTTTATTCACCACCATTTTTCTTTAAATATATGTTAACAACTTATAATAATTTAAAGGCTATTTTTACTTAGAGTAAGGAAAATAGGATTACCTTAGTCCTTTATGTTAATTTATTTATGTTAGTGTCTTCTTATCACACAGGGATTGTTTGGACTCACACTATAAGGAAGACTGGCAATAAACAGACAGAGATTTTCAGACCTCTGCCTTTACAGGGCTTGGATAGAAACATGAACCAACAAAACTACCTGACATTAATTTTAACTTTCAAGGATAATGATTTTCTGTGCATGTATTATAGTATTGTCAATAGATTTATGAAAGAAAATATTATGATATCCATATGTGTTCCTTCTTTCCTATCTCTTTTGTTTTATTTCTTTAAATCTTAATGAATGTTAGACTTGGTTAAGAACTATTTCCGAATGTTTTTGGTAAAGGATGTAAATGTGTATTGTGTGGATCGGCATATGTTGAAACATGACTGCATCACTGGAATAAATTCTTCCTTTTCTCAGAGAATGGTCTTTCTGTTGTGTATTGTGTTCTTTCCATAGGCATTTTAGTCGATAATTGTTCTATACATATCCATCAAATGTATTGTCGTCTAATTTCCTTTGTTCCCTCTTATTACACATTATAATGTTTTCCTCTACTTATATAAAGAATATTGCTCTTCTTGTAAGTGAATGAATGATATGGGCAACCAAGGAATGCCTTTAAAATGAGGCAGCCTTGTTGTGTTTGGTTTTATTTAGTGAATGTTAAAATATTCTGTTATATTTGAAAATTAATTATTACTTTTGTCTTGTTGCTGTTATTGTTTTATGTAATGTGTTTTGAAAGCCATTTATTCCTGCATTATTTTTAGAGCTGTCTATATTTTTCTTTGCCTATTTGTTAATCTTACTTAAATGCGTAAAATGCATTCTTTAATGCTTTTTAAAACGTAATTTTTTGTAATATAAATTTCTGTAATTGGGTTCATTAGTGAAATTGGTAAATGTCCCTCCATTACATGGAAAAACATTTTTGGGTATAATGACAAGAGTTAGCAATTATGACTCATTGTTTCATAGCTATAACATTAATGTCACTATTATCAACATGTGTCCCAGGGATTTAAGGTAGGTGAGATCACTGTGCAGTGTAATAGCAATGATGATTTGAAGAGAATATTGTTCAGTTTAAAGGAAAGATTATCAAACTGTGGTGAAAAAAAATTTGTATTTGTTAAATTTCAGAAAATCGTTCATATACGACAAAGCAGATTTTATGCATATATGAAATCTTCAAAGAATCAGAAAAATTACAATATGGATAATAAACATTATACAGGATCCTAGATATTGGCTCCTGATGTGATGAAATGTTTCATATTAACATGTTGCAGTGTATGCACTTGACAGTTTTTACTGCTGTTTGTCATAAATCAATAAGTTAATAAACACCCACCTTTCTACTTCCCGTGGCCAACTCAATCATGTCTTCATATAAGTGAAAATGTCTACTTTGTAGAAAATATGGACTGAATTTTCCTATCTTAACCTTAGTTGCAAGGTGTTGTGAGAAATTCAAAATGTGAAAAACGTCATATTCTTCCTGCAGGATTTCTCTCTGTTTCATAATCACGTTTTCCCCAAGAGGATTAGTGAAGTGGGTCTTTCTCAGAAAGGAGTTTAGCTAAAAGACAACAATTGCACTATAATGAATATACAATTTCCTCAAGTCATAAAATGTATTCTGCTTTTATAGTAAAGAAAAAATATCAGATCTAAATAGATAAGGGTCATAGCAGATTGTTTAAAAACTGAGCATTTTTTTTATTGTCAAATAATGTCGATGTGTTGTTCTTGAAATTTGTGAACTATAAAGCTACTATTAAAATATGTATTTACATAATATGCAAAGTGTTTAGAAGTAAGGAAAGGGCAGATGATAGAATTATGAAAGAAGAATGAAACTACAACAAAAGCAATTGGATGAATAATATTATCATAATATCCCATGAATTTTATCAGACACAAACAGATAAAAAAATGCAGAACCAAACACAGATATGCAATGCACACACACACACACACACACACACACACACACACACACACACACAAACCCACACACAAAAACCCACACACACAACCACACACACATTAACAAAGAGAGAGGCACACATCTTTTCTAAGTCACAATTATAATAGAGCTATACACTAATTTACACTCAAAATACATACATGTTGATACATATATGTAAATATTCAGGCACAAAAACGCATACATATGCACTTATCTAAAAGTACAGATTTGCAATCACATAAAATAGACACATTGACACATATAAGCATACACAGATTGACAGCACCACACATGTGGTGACATAAATATATAAGCATCAACCCAGAGTGATAGTGACACATTGAAAAATATATACGCACACCTAATGCCAAAAACTAGGCAAAGGCCAAGACAAGCATAAATAAATAGCCAATCATATATAAAGAAAATAAGAAAAATATGTATAAGCACATACTAACATTTACAAAATCCATACAATGTTATAGAAAGTAATATACTCTGACAATTAATTACACAAACATATACACATTTATGAACACACAGAAAGAAAGTCATACATAGAAAAAACTGTTATTTGCCTCCACAGTCATACAGAGATAAACATGTATGTAAAAGGCAACACAAATATAAACACAGAGATGCAGAAATACTAAAAAATGTTCAGTGAGAAAGATACACTCACATATAAATACATATAATAGACTGAACTGGATGCCACACTACTTGTTTAATAACTCTCAGAAAATTAAGTAAGTTACCCAGAGCCTGCACTGGGGGTAGAATTACTATGGCATGCCAAAGGAAATTATTCCTCAATATGATTTTAATAAAATTGACAAATATAAGTAAAAACTCATCTTCCCATTATTAAAAAAATTCACGAGGAAACACTGTTTGTATTCAAAACTATAAGGGGTATACTGATGGATATTCGGGTTCTCTGTATGAAACCACTAATTTTCATTGGTAATCTGTGCTATCTTTTTGTATTTATATTTATAAAAGTCACTAGATTTGTTTTTCTCAAGGAAAAATCCTCAGAAACCTATCTATTTTGGAAAAATATTTTTTAGTTCATTAAGTGTAGGTATCTGAGAAACTGTAAATGGCTATGCTATTGAAAACACCAAACAGCATCCAATAAAGAAACTCTACCTTCAAGCAGTGAGAACTGGCTCCTTTTCCATTGACTATTGCCTGATTATCAACCTGCTGTAAATTCATCTCATGGAGTGCATGGGCCACTGCATACACAGCATTGTATATGTTATGACTTGTCTCACTAAAGGTCATGTCAACCTCCTGTTCCATTAGCCAATCCAATGAGGCATTGGGTGAGGAGTTCTTCAGTATCTTACAGTTAGATGCCGAGTCTTCATAGTTAAAGTATTTCCACTCTGGCATTACCAGATATAAATCTTTGCTTCTGAGATGGTACCGTGTCTGTACAAAATTTTTAAAGCTAGATATCTCACCATGGTGGTGTAGAAAAGTAAAAGTTCCATAGAATGTGCCATGAGTTAAGTCTCTTTTACTGGTAGGGAAATTCCATTGTTTTGTGGTGAGCCATATTCTCTGAATAACTGGAGATTCCCACATTCTGAAGCTTAACTCCATAATACTGCTTATTTCCCCATAAATCACAATAACATTTGTTGAAGACATCAAAATTTGTTTGTAGTACATTTCAGTTTTGTGATAAAATTCAGCCTCATGAATTGATATCATGTTCACAAAGGCAAAACAAATTTCCTTCTTTTCACTCTCCCTTCTCAACTCTGATTGAAACTGATTGCCTTGCTCATCATTTGAAATAACAAGACCCACCCAGTTCCAGTTGAAGTAAAGTAAGAAGGAGACCATTGCCAGTGCTAGAGATGTGTCCTTTGGGGCCATCTGATAGAGATAGGGAAACTGTTCATTATCACTGAAGACGGAATGGAAAGGTCCGTAGGAAAGATGAAGGAGCTACAACACAGAGTAGAGCATGAGGCATAGTGCACATGAAATAACCTAATCATATTTACATACAAACAGTTGATTATGTGTGACATTTCTTCTCATGTCTGATGCACATGAGAATATGGGGAAGCCTGGAACTTCCACTATTTGAGGGAACAGCAAGCACAGCTTTTTGACAAAGGGATAACAAAAGGTATTTGCACATTTTAATAATTGCTGTTCTGCCTTTTAATTTTAGGGTTGATATCTGTGTTTTCAATGTTTGAAGGGAGTTTAGTCTATTTTCAGCATGAGGATATTTGACTAAAAGTATTTTTAAGGCCATGTATGTTGTTATGTCGTAATTCAAAAACAATTCCTCTCATATTTAACAGTAATGGTCTATGCATAATACTACTTTAGGCTTTACAAAACTATTCTTATCATCCCCGACTTGAAGGTAGTCTTTGTACAGTAGAGTTTTGACTCACATAAAGCTGTCACAGATCTCCTTTTTTAAGATATAGCTCCAAAATACTCTGGGAATACCTCCTCTGTAACTCTCAGAAAACATATAATCAGACCAAAGTAAATTTTAAATTGTAAAAATGGTTGTGTAATCTAAACATGTTATCAGCAGATCAGATTGAAAAACCCTTCCTACTAAGTGCCCAGTCAATTATGGCACAAAATTTACAGGATCCGTATGTTGTATCTCTTGGAAAATAAACAAAAAGGAAAATTAGAATGGATAGAGTTTTCTCCTCCATTCAAAGTGTCTGATAATGATCAAAAAATAATCATGGGAAAAATATGTAAGAAGAGGGTGTCAGAAACCCATGACCCTTCTTTCTTACAAAAGTTTACTTGTGAAATTCCACCTTTATATCTTATGATGAGGAAACAAAAGAAAAACAAGATAAGACATAGCAGTAAGTTCTATAAAGATATGACATAATCATTATATTATTAAAAATAATGGGTGAGTGCAGTACATGTTTTCAGGCCATCTGCCACCAGGAACAGCAGAGATCCAGGGACACAGGCCTGGGGAGATTGGGCTTTGAGTAGCTGGGGTGCAGAGATGTCTGGGTCAAGGGCCTGGAAAGCACCCCCTCATTGGTTCAGGGAAGCAGAAACCCTGCCATAGAAACGTGGTTTCCATCCGCAGGGCCCTTGCATGCAGAACAAATGCTCAGGCCATCTGCCAACAGGAACAGCAGGTATATAGGGACACAGGCCAGGTACATGGGAGAGACAGGAAACAATCACTAACAATGAGACCTCGTATAATGAAAGATAACAAGATAGCAAGAAGAAAGCAAAAGAACTTACCCCAAAGAAAGCAAGACAACCTGGCAACACCAGAACCCAACTCTCCCATCATAGCAAACAGCAGAATGCCAAACAATCCAGGAAGAAAAGACTTGGAGCCTAAATCATACCTTGTTTTCCTTAAGCACCAATGGGAGGAAAAACATAAAGAAATAGGAGCTGTTAAATAGAAAACAAGAAAAACACTCAAAAAAAATCAAATAACTAGAGAAAAACAGAACCAAAGAGAAGAAAGATTGGAAAAAGGAGTTTAAAAGGGAAATGGAAAGAATAAAGAAAACACTAAAAGAGACAAGCCTAAAAGTAGAAACCCTAAAAAAGAAATCAGCTGTCACAAATGCAAGCATCTGCAACAGACTTCAAGAGATGTAAGAGAGAATCTCGGGGGCGGAGGACAACATTGAAAACATAGACAAAACAGTAAGAGAAGATGCAAAAACCAAATAGATCCTAACCAATGTCTGGGAGATGCAGGACACAATGAGAAGACCAGACCTAAGGATAATAGGAATAGAAGAGGGCAAAGAATAACAACTAAGAGGCACAGTAAATATCTTCAACAAAATCATAGAAGAAAACTTCCCTCCCCTTAAGAATGAGATGACCATGAGCATAAATAGGCCTACAGAACTCCAAATACAGTGGACCAGAAAGGAAATTCCTCCTGACACATAATAGTCAAAATGCCAAGTGCCCAAACCAAAGAAAAAAATACTAAAAGCAGTAAGGGAAAAAGGTGATGTAACATATAAAGGCGGACCCATCAGAATCACGCCCACTTATAAATAGAGAATATGAAAATTAGGAGAGCCTGACAGACATCATGCAGACCCTAAGAGAACACAAGCTCAAGGTGATATACCTAGCAAAAGTCTCAATCACCATAGATGGAGAGACCAAAATATTCCAAGATAAAACTAAATTTACACAACAATATTCCCTAATATCTGTTAACATAAATTGATCCAATTTCCAATAAAAAGATATAATCTATCAGACTGCATACATAAACAAACCCCAGCATTTGTCTGCATACAAGAAATTTACCTCAGAGACAAAGACAGACACTATCTCAGAGTAAAAGGTTGGGAAAAAAATCCAAGCAAATGGCCCCAAGAAGGAAGCTGGAGTGGCTATTCTAATATTTAATAAAGTAGATTTTCAACCAAAAGTTATCAAAAAAAAAGGTAAGGAAGGACACTTTTTACTCATTACAGAGAAAATTTGTAAGGAGGAACTCTCAATCCTTAACATATATGCTTCAAACACAAGAGCAAACATATTCATAAAAAAACCCTACTAAAGCTCAAAAAATACATTGCACCCCACACAATGATAGTGGGAGACCTCAACACTCCACTCTCATCAATGAACAGATTATGGAAACAGAAACTCAACAAGGACACAGTAAAACTAGCAGACATTATGAACCAATTGGAATTAATATATATCTACAGATAATATTATCATAAAACAAAAGAATACACATTCTACTCAGCACCTCATGGCATCTTCTCCAAAACTGACCATATATAATCTGTCACAAAACAAGCCTTAATAGATATAATAAGATTGACGTACTCCCATTCATCCTTTCAGATCACCATGGTCTAAGGCTGGTCTTTATTAACAGCAAAGACAAAAAAAGCCCACATATACATCTAGAGAAAACAATGCTCTCTTAAAGATAGCATGGTCAAAGATAAAATAAAGAAAGAAAATAAGGATTTTCTAAAATTTAATAAAATTTAAAACACAGCATATACAAACCTATGGGATGCTTTGAAACCTGCAATGACATGAAAACACTTACCTCTGAGTGCTTCCAAAAAGAAACAGGAGAGAGCATACACTAGCACCTTGACAGCACAGTTGAAAGCTCTTGAACATAAGGAAGCAGGTACACCCAAGAGGAGTAGACAGCAAGAGCTAGTCAAATTCAGAGCAGAAATTGACCAAAAAAGAAAACAAAAAAGAAAGCAAAAAAAAAAAAAAAAAAATCAAATAATCAACAAAACCTAGAGCTGGTTCTTTTAGAAAATCAACAAAATCGATAAACCCTTAGCCTGACTGCTTGAGCGTAAAGAGAGTGTATGCAAATTAACAAAATCAGAAATGAAAGTCAAGACATAACAACTGAAAGTGAGGAAATTCAAGAAATCATCAGATCTTACTACAAAAGCCTATACTCAACAGAGGTGGAAAATCTGGAGGTAATGGATGAATTCCTAGACAGATACCAGATATTAAAGTAAAATCAGAACCAGGAAAATCATCTAAATAATCCCATAACACCTAAAGAAATTGAAGCACTCATCAAAAGCCTCCCAACCAAAAAAAGTCCAGGTGTAGGTGAGTTCAGTGCAGAATTTTATCAGAAATTTATTGACCACATACCAATACTCTCCAAACTATTCCACAAAATAGAATCAGATGGAACACTACTTAACTCATATTTTTAGGCCAAAATATAACTCGTTCTTAAACACACAAATATCCTACAAGGAAAGAGAACTTCATACTAATCTCACTCATAAACATCGATGTAAAAATACTAAAACAAAACAAAACAAAAACCTTGCAAACTGAATCCAAGAACACATCTAAATGATCATTCACCACAATCATGTAGGCATCATCCCTGGGATGCAGTGATGGTTTCATATACGGAAATCTATCAACTTAATCCACAATATAAACAAAGTCAAAAAAAAAAAAAAAAAAACACATGGTCATCTACCTAGATGAAGAGAAAGAATTTAACAAAATTCAACTCCTCTTTGTGTTAAAAGTCTTGGAAAAAACAGGAATCCAAGGCCCATACTTAAACATAATAAAAGGAACATACATCAAACCAAGAGCCAACATAAAATTTAACGGCAGGAAACTTAAAGCAATGCTTTTAAAACCATAGTACTAGAAGTCCTGGATGAATCAATTAGACAGCTAAAGGAAAACAAAGGGATACAAATTGGAAAGGAAAATCAAAAATATCACTGTTTGCAGAAGGCATGATAGCGTACTTAAGTGACCACAAAAATTCCACCAGAGAACTTCTACAGCTGATAAACAAGTTCAGCAAAGTGGATGGTTATAAAATTAACTCAAACAAATCAGTAACCTTTCTCTACTCAAAGGACAAACAAGTTGAAACAGAAATTAGGGAATAGATACCCCTCACAATAGTCACAAACAATATGAAATACCTAGGTGTGACTCTAACTACACAAGTGAATAACCTGTATGACACAAACTCCAAATTTCTGAAGAAGGAAATCGAGGAAGATCTCAGAAAATGGAAAGATTTTCCATGCTCATGGATAAAAAGGATCAACATTTAAAAAATTGCCATCCTACCAAAAGCTATCTACAGATTCAATGCAATCCCCATCAAAATTCCACCCATTTCTTCATAGAGTAGGAAAGACCAATGTGCAATTTCATCTGAAATAACAAAAGACCTAGAATAGCTAAATGTATCCTCAACAATCAGAAAACATCTTCATGAATCATTGTCCCTGACGTCAAGCTATATTACAAGGTAATTGTAGTAAAAACTACATAGTACGGGTACAGAGATAGGCACGTGGATCAATGGAAGAGAATAGATGATTTAGAAATGAGCCCTCACATAAATCGTCACTTGATTTTTGACAAAGGAGTTGTAAACTTTCAATGGAAAAAGGCCCGCCCATTCAACAAATGGGTTTGGCCAACTGGAACTTAGCATGCAGAAGAATGAAAATAGACCCTTTCTTATCTCCTTGTACAAGGCTCAAGTGAAAGTTGATCAATTATCTCCACAATAAATCAGGTACACGGAAATTATTAATAGAAAAACTAGGGAAAACCTTAGAACACATAGGCACAGGAGAAATTTCTTGAATAGAACACCAATGTCTTGAGTTCTAAGGTCAAAGATTGACAAATGGGGCTTAATGAGATTGCAAAGTTTCTGTAAGGCTGAAGACACTGTCAAGAAAACAAAAGGGCATCCAACAGATTGGGCAACGATCTTTACTAACTCCACATCAGATAGAGGCCTAATATCCAAGGTATACAAAGAACTCAAAAAGCTAGACACCAGAGAATCAAACAACCCTATTAAATATGGGGTACAGAGCTAAACACAAAGTTCTCAATTGAGGAATATCAAATGGTGGAGAAGTATCTAAAGAAGTGCTCAACATCCTTAGTCATCAGGGAAATGCAAATCAGAACAATCCTGAGATTCCATCTCATATCAACCAGAATGGCTAAGATCAAAAATTCAGATGACAGCAGGTGCTGGCGAGGATGCAGAGAAAGAGGAACACTTCTCCACATTTGGTGATGTTGTAAACTGATACATCTACTCTGGAAATCAGTCTGGCGATTCCTCAGAAAATTGGACATCGTATTACCAGAAGACCCAGTTATTCCAGTTCTGGACATATACCACAGAGAAGCTCCAACATACAACAAAGACTCATGCACCACAATGTTCATAGCAACCCTATTTATAATAGCCAGAAGCTGGAAGGAAACCAGATGTCCTTCACTAGATGAATGGATACAAAAATTTGGTATATTTACACAATGGAGTACTACTCAGCTATCAGAAACAATAACTTTGATAAATTCTTCAGAAAATAGATACATCTAGAGAATATCATCCTGAGTGATATATCCCTGTCACAAAAGAATAGACACAGCATGCAGTCACTGATAATTGGATAAAACCCCAGAAAGCTCTGAACTCCCTAGAAAGAACTCACAGACTATATGATGTTCAGGAAAAAAAAAACCATTATGCTTAATCTTTACACACCAATAATACTTTGGCTAATTTCAGGTTACAACTTGTTTTACATGTACTTTATGCCCATTGTAAGTAGGAAGATCTTAATGTACACTATCAAACATTTAAAAAAATCCTGAGCACTGACAAATATATATTCATATACTTTTATACAAAAATGCTATAAATTTGTACATTTGTCCTTGTTTTTTAAAATAAAGTTGTTCAATTAACAAATAAAGAAACTGACTTACTATAACTAGGGCAATATATTTCTTGAATTTTCATAGAGGATTTAATGACAATTGGTACTTTGACCATTGATGGTTGGTCATATGCTCAGTGGCAGTAAAATGAGTATCTCCACAGACCAGATTGGAAGCCTTCATGATGTCTAGTAACACTGAAACAAAATGAGCTCCCAGGCTGAGAATGTTCTGTCATGCCTTTGCAAACAATACTCTAGATCCTTTAAAGTTGCGCTATTGAGACAATGTTTGTAGTGTATAATTAATTCCATCACTTTATTACTGATATCAAAATTTAGTACACCACCATAATTGTAAACAATAACTCAATTATGTTTCAACGATTATCCAACGATAATTTAAATTTATTTCCAAGATTAATATAACACATATATGGGGGCAGAAATAATGTGTTCTATATTTGGAAACTACATGAATCAGTCTCTGCTTACTAAGATTTCTATAAATAAAGAAACACTGTGACTGCCTTGCAGTCAACCCTGAAAGATTCTCTCTTTGTGCCAGACTCAATTCCTTAGGACCTCCTCTTTTCTTCCTTTCTAGAATCTATCAAAATCTGGAGATGACATCTAGCAGAAGGTCTATCATGTCTGTTTAATAAGTACCCTGGAACTACATGGATTAACAGATGAATAAATCTAATCTCATCTATTATTGTTCTTAATATCTGTCAAAGTCCCCAAAAAGAGACATGATGTTAAGAATACCGGCCTATGATAACTCACATGTGGAGTTATATTGTTCAGGAATATCCAGAAATTATAAGATATGCTCCAATGTGGTCCTGCAAGCAGAAATGAACACATGGTCTCCTCCTTACAGAAATAATTAGGAAAATGCATATAATGGCTTTCTTGAAATAAATAATGTGTAACTGTTTCGATTTTTCCATCACAGTGGTCAAAATTGTATATTATCAAAGACATATTTGGTAAAAGATCAGGATTCTTGTTGATTTCTTCCATTGAAAAGGCCAATGCCAAAGCATATTTGTGGTTTTTAGTTGATTTTCTGTAAAAAAGTACATTTTTTATTGTGGACAGATGTCTTTTTATGATCAATTGAAGCTCTATTCTGTATGTAAGTTTGTGCATCTGAGCTCTAAAGATGAAAAATGGCCTTTTTTCCCAGACTGGATTGATATGAGCACCCGGAAAATACCAAACACATTAAATTTATGACAGTTTTTCTTCTTTAAACAAATATGACATTGACCTCTTCCACAGAGAGCATTTTCTTCCCTAATTTTTAATGCTTGACCAGAAGGGAAAGAGAAAACCACAGATATTGACAAAACAGTAATTCTGGTCATGTCTTTAATTTGAAATTATTGAGAAATATAAAGATACATTCGTTATGAGAGCTATTGTGTTGCTGATATTTTCTTGTGGAATTAAGTGCATTGGTTCAGGAAGAGGAAACTTGACTTATGAGGGAATAATGGACCTCTGCAGCACCATATATTGACCAATATTCATGAGACGTTCCTCACCTATGTCCTCATCTTGTTAATCTCTTCTTTCAATCTTTTGCTTAAAGACAATAATTCTTAAAGAGTTACTTTGAAATAAATTCAAATATCAAACATGCATTTGGTAAATGATACGTATCTATGCATGTGCAGGTATAGCCTTGTGCTAGGTGCTTTGTATAGATATTTAGGGCCAACCTCACTTGCCAAGTATTATTCACCTACTTTCTGTTTACACAGGAATGTGATATATTTCCTCTGGGTACTTTTTAAATTATAACTTAATTTCTATAGAACATCTTTGATTACATTTCCAGTTACACTGAAACAGCACTAGTATTCAACAGATTACTAGAAAAATAAATAGTGCAGTGATATTAGTATGTGCCAGTATTATATGTTTATAAATTAGAAGAGATTTTTGTGAAAATTGTATAGAATATGTTATTTTTTATTATAAAATGGACCACAAGACAGACAGCATGAAATAGTACCACATTGTGTTTATGTTCATGTAAAGAATTTTATGTCTTATGTCATTTTGTTATTTCATACAGTCTGATCAATAAACACTAAACATACACCTTTATATTTAATGATTAAATTTGAGGTAATATAATCTGGTTTTCACTAAAAATTGTATCTGTGTGGTGATTTCATGCTATACTCTATAAAATAGTCCATTTTAGGAGAACATTCTTTATTAGCACACACACAGTATTCTCAATTAAATGTTGCCAATACACGAAATAAATTTGAGGATACACCATGTGCAATGCTCCAAATACTATCTACAGCTAAAATTAAGGGAACATCCATAACGTACGTTGTCTGTGTAGCCTAGTAGTGTAAAATAGCTGTTTTTCAAAACAACTGTTAATAATTTAAAACAATGGGTATTGATACCACACTGGTAATATTTACCTATTATTTACAAAAATTACTAAAAAATAAGTCTCACAAGGTATGAATATCATAATGGATCAGAGATTAACCAATTTAGACATGAAAAGTGAAGACAAATTTCTTAAATAATGACAAAGTAATTAATAGATAACTACTGTATCACTGTTCTCAAATGTTCCAAATATTCCATAACACCCATGCCAGTGACATGGGACATAAACAGTCACCAGTGTAATTGATAGCCTCACTATTTAAAGAATGTAAATGTATCATTTGATTCCATATGTTCCAAATATGTTTTACTCAAAAGAGAGTGCCAAACAAAAGTTTATGAAACACAAAAGATATTTATTGTACATACACATTGTAAAGAACAAACCCACAGGGCTTTAAAATTTTATTTTGTAAAATTTTGGATATATTACCCTCAAATAACCTAAGTATTCCTTACTCTCTCTCTCTCTCTCTCTCTCTCTCTCTCTCTCTCTCTCTCTCTTTCTCTCTCTCTCTCTCTCTCTCTCTCTCTCTCTCTCTCTCTCTCTCTCTCTCTCTCTCTCTCTCACACACACATCCAGCTTTCATATCAATATAAACTTTTGAGTGAAAAGATCTTCTTTTTCCAAACTTAATGAAGCTGTATAACGCAAGAAGTGACCATATGCAGTAGATGTGAGAGAGTAAGTCTGTCTGTATGTAAATTTCTTGACAACTATATGTGCCATGTCTATTACTGGAACCAGCATATGGTCCAGGAGCAGCTCACCAATGGAAGGACTGTCAGCATAGTTTATGGTCATTCATTTGCAACAACTTGGAATAAATCACAAAGAAAAATTATGGGATTGATTTTAATAAGCCATTAGTTTCTATAGTACAACACAAACTGTTATTAGGATGGCTCAGTGCTAAGGAGAAATGTAGACAGTCCTTTAAAGCTCAATTTCCAGGACACCTGGAAGAGGAACAAAACCTTTTCTGGATTAATTAGGAGCAATTAGGATTGAATTGGTAAAAAAGAAAAAAATAAGCTTAATTATCTGTTCAGACTTAGAAACAGGAGAGAAGATTCAAGATTTTGCCCAATCTTGATCTTCACATCACTCAAGAAATAGACAGGTTTTCATTTACTTGAATAATAAAAATGCACTTACAGGAAATTTAGAGTCTGGTTGATGTAATCTTTCTCTATAGGCTTCTGAACTGCTCCAAAAATGAAGGAACAAGTTATCTCCAAGTCTTTATCCTGGACCTCATTCAAATTTACTTTCCAAAAGCACTTGGGATCAATGAAATTTGACATGAGAAGTAGATTATTGTAGAGAAAGTAGAATACAATCAAAATTAACATATTCTCCTGCCTTAAACCTGAACAGTGTGGATTGTGATGTGTCATGCGTATCAGCACATCAAATTTCTACCATCTTTTATTTCTCTGGGCAAAGGTGATGTTTGTTGCATATTCATGATTCTTATTTTTTTCAGATTTCTCCTGAGTCCTGGAGGAATCTTAAACACTTTCTTCCCCGAAGCTCTGCAACTGGTGTTCACAGTCCATGTAATAAACAGGGTATGGTAAATACTTAGGAGAATAATTTATTCTCAAGCTCCATGATATCACTCATGTTTGTGAACCCCTAGATAGAAGTCCTTTTATTCTAGTTTGAGACTTGGATATTTTTACCAAGGGATTATGAAGACACAAGTAGAAACGATGTCAGTGGATTGTATCATGTCATTCATAGTGATAAATTTAATAATAGTACATTTAGAGCTACTGGAAACACATAGGACATTATATGACAATTTCTAAGACAGGAAGTGGCTGTTTATAGTATATATACTTTATGTTTATAGTCACTGAGATCCACAGACCATACAAAGTGTAGACTATGTCACACCAATGACATGTACAATTATCTAAACAAAGATTGTGCTTTCATTGTGTTTGTAATCAATAAACAGACCAAATAAGAAATATATTTAAACCAGCTGTATCCAAAATTATACAATTCTTCACAGAGCCACCATTAAATTTTATTGTAGTGATTCAGTTTTAAATATTAAACATGATGCAGAGAAAATGTCATTCTGTAAGCTTTCTTTCCTTTTTCTTTTCATTTGTTATTTTACTTATTTACATTTTAGTTTTTCCCCCTCCCAGTCTCTCCTCCACAAAGCACCTATAGCCTCTCCTACCCTGTAAACACACACATCTGTCTTCTAAATTATCATATGACTATGAGAACAGGGGACTCAGAAATATTATTTGTTTAATTTCATCTATTTTTCAATCATTTGTACATTACAAAAGGTCTATTTCTGTAAACATTTAGAAGATTATATTGTGAGTTTTAGTCTTAATTTTTATATTTAAGCATGGATATTTGTTGAATTGCACTGTTAAAATTTTGAGAATGCAGCTTTTATGACAATAATGAAGATTCATTTTAAAAAATTAAAATAATGAAATTTTACATGATGAGCTTTCTTTATTTTCTCATTTGTTAAAATGCATCAAGATATATGCCATCTTGTATATTATAAGCTATCATAAAACAAAAAACATTGACAGAAAATTACCATTTTTGTATGGCCACTATATTTACATTCAGAACAAATCCCCAGAGCTGTGGATATACTATAACTACATGTACCGTCTTCATACTGGAATCTTTTATGAGACTCTGCTCAAAAATTTCAAGCTCAATATATTATTTAATCCATGTTCACGTACCCTTCCCCAAAGTGAGGGTAGATTCACATCCTATCACAAATGTGACTTTATTTTTCATACTTAATGCATCAGTCATAGTCATGTAATCGTTCATAATTTGAAACTTGAAGTAAAAAAATTAAGGACTATTTTCTGTTGGATATTTTCTATATTTACATTTCAAATATTATCCTGCTCTCCCCACTCCCATCCTTCTTCTTCTCCCCTTTTTTCCATGAAGGTGCTCCTTCTCCAAACCACCCTCTCCACCTAAACACCTCGGCATTTCCCTAAACTGAGAATAATGAGCCTTCACTGGACAAAGACCTATTCTCACAGTCATTGATATCCTATTCTATATATGCAACTGAAACCATGATTTTCTCCAGGTGTGCTCATAAGTTGGTGGTTTAGAAACTGGGAGTTCTGGAGAGGTAGGTTGTTTAATAATTTTGTTCTTCCCATGAGGTTATAAACCATTCAGCTCCTTCATTCCTTTCTCTAGCTCCTTAATTATCTGTTCAGTCTGATGGCTAGCTGCAAGCATCTTCAGTTGTTGTATCTGTTTCTAAGGAAGCTTCTAAGGTACAGCTTCTAAGGAGGCATTCATATCTGGCTCCTGCCAGAAAGTACTTTTTAGAATCAGAATTAGTGCTTGGATTTGGTGCATGCATATGGGGTCACTTCCTAGGTTAGGCAGTATCTCAAGTATCTTTTATCCAATTCTTCCTCCTCTATTTCTCCCTGTATTTCCTCCAATGAGTGTTTTAATTTTTCTTCTAAGAAGGACTGAGGCGTCCACATTTTGATCTTCTTTCTTGAGTTTCATAATGTCTGTAAATTTTTCCTTGGTTGTTCATAGTTTTTGAGATAATATCTCTTTATCAGTATCTGCATAAAATGTGTATTCTTTTGGGACTGTGTTACCTCACTCAGTATGATTGCTTCTAGTTTTATATATTTGCCAAGAATTCCATAATGTCATTGTTTCTAATAAAAGAGTAGGACTCCAGTGTGTAAATGTACCAAAATATGTGTTTCCATTCCTCTGTTAAAAGACATCTAGGTTCTTTTCAGTTTCTGGCTATTATAAATAATATTGCTATGAACATGATGGAGCATGTGTCCTTGTTATATGTTGGAGCATCTTTTTTTTTTAACGACTTTATTTTTCAAAACAAAGATAAATGTACAGATTTTAAACATTTTTTGCTTAAAATTATACATTTTTGTCAGTACTGGTTTTTCAGACATTAAAATAAATTTTACATAAAACCATGTGAATATATTTTTTAGTCAGTACTTGATTTTTTTCAAGGGCTTGACACTATGCATTGAAAACCTACTAGTTACAATAAGCGTAAAGTACATGTAAAACAAAACGCAACATGGAAATAGTCAGGCTTCTTCTTTTGTGAATATATGTATATTTTTTGTTTTCTTTATTTCTTGGACTTCAAACAGTCTGTGAGTTGTTTCTGGGGGAGTGCAAGCCTCTGGGGTTAGCATCCCACTATCAGTGACTGCATATTATGTCTGTTCTTTTGTGACTGGGTTATCTCACTCAGGATGATCTTCTCTAGATGCAGCCATTTTCTTAAGAATTTGGTTAAGTCATTGTTTCTGGTGGCTGAGTAGTATTCCATTGTGTATATGTACCACAATTTTTGTATCCATTCGTCTTCTGAAGGGCATCTGGGATCCTTCCAGCTTCTGGCTATTATAAATAGAGCCGCTATGAACATTGTGGTGCATATATCTTTGTTGTGTATTAAAGTGTCTCTGGGGTATATGCCCAGAAGTGGAATAGCTGGGTCTTCAGGTAGTACTATATCCAATTTTCTGAGGTATCGCCAGACTGATTTCAAGAGTGGTTGTATTAGCTTGCAACCCCATCAAAAGTGGAGAAGTGTTCCTCTTTCTCCACAGCCTCGCCAGCATCTGCTGTCATCTGAGTTTTGGATCTTGGCCAATCTGACTGGTGTGAGGTGGAATCTTAGGGTTGTTTTGATTTGCATTTCCCTGATGGCTAAGGATATCGAGCACTTCCTCAGATGTTTCTCGGCCATTCGGTGTTCCTCAACTGAAAATGATTTGTTTAGCTGTGTACCCCATTTTTTAATAGGGTTATTTGATTCTCTGGTGTCTAGCTTTTTGAGTTCCTTGTACACATTGGATATTAGGCCTCTATCTGTTGTGGTGTTGGTAAAGATCTTTTCCCTTTCTGTTGGTTGCCGTTTTGTTTCCTTGACAATGTCCTTAGCCTTACAGAAACTTTGCAATCTCATTAAGTCCCATTTGTTAATCTTTGACCTTAGAGCTTGAGCCATTGGTGTTTTGTTCAGGAAATTTTCTCCTGTGCCTATGTGTTCTAAGGTTTTCCTTACTTTCTCATCTAATAGTTTCAGTGTATCTGGTTTAATGTGGAGATCTTTAATCCACTTACACTTGAGCTTTGTACAAGGAGATTAGAACGGGTCTATTTTCATTCTTTTGCATGTTGAGTGCCAGTTGGACCAGCACCATTTGTTGAATAGGCTGTCCTTTTTCTATTGAATGTTTACTGCTCCTTTGTCAAAAATCAGGTGACCATATACATGAGGGCTCATTTCTGGATCTTCTATTCTATTCCATTGATCCACTTGCCTATTTCTGTACCAGTACCATGCAGTTTTCAGCACAATTGCCTTGTAATATAGCTTGAGGTCAGGGATAGTGATTTCCGCAGATGTTTTTTTGTTGTTGAGGATGGATTTCGCTATTCTAGGTCTTTTGTTATTTTATATGAAATTGCACATTGATCTTTCCAATTCCATGAAGAACTGGGTTGGAATTTTGATGGGGATTGCATTGAATCTGTAGATTGCTTTTGGTAGGATGGCCATTTTTAAGATGTTGATCTTTCCAATCCATGAGCATGGGAGATCTTTCCATTTTCTGAGATCCTCCTCAATTTCTTTCTTTAGAGGTTTGAAGTTCTTGTCATACATGTCCTTCCTTGCTTAGTTAGAGTCACACCAAGGTATTTCATAGTTTTTGTAATGATTGTGAAGGGTACATTTTCCCTAATTTCTTTCTCCACATGTTTGTCCTTTGAGTATAGGAAGGCTACTGATTTGCTTGAGTTAATTTTGTATCCGGCCACTTTGCTGAACTTGTTTATCAGCTGTAGGAGTTCTCTGGTGGAATTTTTGGGGTCACTCAAGTACACTATAATGTCATCAGCAAAATGTGATGTTTCTATCTCTTCCTTTCCGATTTGTATCCCCTTGATCTCCTTTTGCTGTCTAATTGCTCCAGCCAGGACTTCCAGTACTATGTTGAATAGGTAGGGGGAGAGTGGGCACCCTTGTCGAGTCCCTGATTTAAGTGGGATTGCTTCAAGTTTCTCGCCATTAAGTTTGATGTTGGCTGTTGGTTTGCTGTATATTGCTTTTATTATGTTTAAGTATGGACCTTGGATTCTTGTTCTTTTCAGGACTTTTAACATGAAGGGGTGTTGGATTTTGTCGAATGCTTTCTCAGCGTCTAGTGAGATGACCATGTGATTTTGGTCTTTATGTTTGTTTATATGGTGGATTACATTGATGTATTTCCTTATGTTAAACCATCCCTACATCCCAGGGATGAAGCCTACTTGGTCATGATGAATGATGGTTTTGATGTGTTCTTGGATTTGGTTAGCAAGGATTTTGTTGAGTATTTTTGCATCAATGTTCATAAGTGAGATTGGTCTGAAGTTCTCTTTCCTTGTAGGGTCTTTGTGTGGTTTAGGTACGAGGCTTATTGTAGCCTCAAAAAATGAGTTGGGTGATATTCCATCTGATTCTATATTTTGGAATAGTTTGGTGAATATTGGTGTTATATCCCCAATAAATGTCTGATAAAATTCTGCACTGAACCCGTCTGGACCTGGGCTTTTTTTGGTTGGGAGGCTTTTGATGACTTCTTCTACTTCTTTATGTGTTATAGGGTTATGTAGATGGTTTACTTGGTCCTGGTTAAACTTTGGGACCTTGTATCTGTCTAGGAATTCGTCCATTTCCTCCAGATTTTCCAATTTTGTGGAGTATAAGTTTTTGTAGTAGGATCTGATGATTTCTTGAATTTCCTTAGTTTCAGTTGTCATGTCACCACTTTCCTTTCTGATTTTGTTAATTTGGATACTCTCTCTTTGCCCTTTAGTTAGTCTGGCTAGGGGTTTATCAATCTTGTTGATTTTCTCAAAGAACCAACTCTTTGTTTTGTTCATTTTTTCAATGGTTCTTTTTGTTTCTATTTGGTCTATTTCTGCCCTAATTTTGATTATTTCTTGCCGTCTACTCTTTTTGGGTATATCTGCTTCCTTTTGTTCTAGGGCTTTTAGCTGTGCTGTCAGGTTGCTGATGTGAGCTCTCTCCAGTTTCTTTTTGGAAGCACTTAGGGCTATGAGTTTTCCTCTCAATACTGCTTTCATTGCATCCCATAGGTTTGGGTATGTTGTGTTATCGTTTTCGTTGAATTCTAGAAAGTCTTTAATTTCTTTCTTTATTTCTTCTTTGACCCTGCTATCCTTTAACAGAGCGTTGTTTAGTTTCCATGTGTATGTGGGCTTTTTGTTGTCTTTGTTGTTGTTAAAGACCAGCCGTAGACCATGGTGATCTGAGAGGATGCATGGGAGTATTTCAATCTTCTTATATCTATGCAGGCTCGTTCTGTGTCCAATTTTGTGGTCAATTTTCGAGAAGGTGCTATGGGGTGGTGAGAAGAAGGTGTATTCTTTTACTTTAGGATAGTATGTTCTGTATATATCTATTAATTCTAGTTGGTTCAAAGTCTCTGCTAGTTTTGCAGTGTTCTTGTTCAGTTTCAGTTTCCCTGATCTGTCCATTGGTGAGAGTGGGGTATTAAAGTCTCCCATTATTATTGTGTGGGGTGAAATGTATGTTTTGAGCTTTAGTAGAGTTTCTTATATGAATGTGGGTGATTTTTTATTTGGAGCATATATGTTAAAGATTGAGAGTTCCTCCTGACAGATTTCCCCGGTAATGAGTAAAAAGTGTCCTTCTTTATCTTTTTTGATAAATTTTGGTTGGAAATTTACTTTATTCGATATTAGAATAGCCACTCCAGCTTGCATCTTGGAGCTGTTTGTTTGGAAGTTTTTTTCCCACCCTTTTACTCTGAGATAGTGTCTGTGTCTGTCTCTGAGATGAGTTTCCTGTATGCAGCAAAAGGCTGGATTTTGTTTATGTATCCAGTCTGATAGCCTATGTCTCTTTATTGGGGAGTTGAGACCATTTATGTTAATAGATATCAAGGAATAATGGTTTCTGTTTGCTGCCATTTTTGCTTTTTTGGGTTGAGTTGTGTCTGTGTTTTTTTCTTCTTTTAGTTTTCTTGTTTAGGAGTTTTCTTGTTTTTACTAGGCTGTATTTTCCCTTCTTGTATTGGGTTTTTCACCTATAATTCTCTGTAGTGCTGGGTTGTGGTCAGATATTGTGTGAATTTTGATTTGTCTTGAAATATCTTTGTCTCTCCATCGATGGTGATTGATAGTTTTGCTGGGTATAGCAGCTTGGGCTGGCACTTGTGCTCTCTTAAGGAGTGCATGATGTCTGTCCAGGCTCTTCTAGCTTTCATAGTCTCTGTTGAGAAATCAGGTGTAAGTTGGATTGTTCCTCCTTTATATGTTACCTGACCTTTTTCCCTTACTGCTTTTAGTATTCTATCTTTCCTTTAGGCCCTTGATGTTTTTACTATTATGTGTCGGGAGGTATTTCTTTTCTGGTCCAACCTATTTGGAGTTCTGAAGGCTTCTTTTATGCTCGTGGTCATCTCATTCTTGAGGGTAGGGAAGTTTTCTTCTATGATTTTGTTGAAGATATTTACTGTGCCTCTTAGTTGATACTCTTCTCCCTCTTCTATTCCTATTATCCTTAGGTTCGGTCTTCTCATTGTGTCTTGTATTTCTTGGACATTTTGGGTTAGGAGCTTTTTGTTTTTTGCATCTTCTCTGGCTTTTTTGTCTATGTTTGCAATGTTGTCTTCTGCCCCCGAGATTCTCTTCTCGATCTCTTGTAATCTGTTGGAAATGCTTGCTTCTGTGACTCCTGATTTCTTTTTTTGGTGTTCTGACTCTAGGGTTATCTCTTTTAGCGTTTTCTTTATTGTGTCAATTTCTGTTTTTATTTTCCTCTTCCATTCCTTTATTTCTTTGGTTCTGTTTTCCTCTCGTTCTTTGATTTCTTTGAGTGTTTTTCTTGTTTCTTCTTTAAAAGCTTCTGAATCTTTTTGCTTTTCCTCCCTTTCTTGTTTAAGTAACTCTATCAGCGTCTTGAGGCATGATTTCAGGTCTGTGTCTTCTTTTTCTGGAGTGTTTGGAATTCCGATGTTTGCTACTATGGGAGAGCTGGGTTCTGGTGTTGCTAGATTGTCTTGGTTTCCTTGGGATATACCCGTTCTCTTCCCTCTTGCCATTTTGTTGTCAGTGATATGTTCTTGCCTTTCCCTTGTATCTGGTCTGTGTCCCTGGTACACTTTCCCTGTGCACTCCGCAGAGATCTCTCTACTCCCCGGCAGCCCAGGTTCTGGGTGGCAGCTGGGCCACGCTACGCTCTGCGTCCTGAAGTCGCCTCTGGGTGAAAACAGACGTTCCTAAGATCTGTTCCTGATCACAGATGCTCAGCCTCTACGAGCCGCCTTTCTGGCTTACAGGTGGGCCAGGCTCCGCTCTGTGTCCTGAAATCATCTCCGGGTGGGAACAGAAGTTCCTAAGATCTGTTCCCGGTCACTGGATCGGGGACGACAGGGCAGGTCAAGGCAGGGGGTGCCCTTTCCGTGTGCACTCTGCAGAGATCCCTCTGCTCCCCAGCAGCCTAGGTCTCCCACTCACCAGTTGCTCAGCCTGTACAAGCCGCCTTTCCGGCTGGCCTGGAGCATCTTTTAGGTTTATTTCCAGAGGTGGTCCATCTGACTCTTAATTAGTACTATCTCTAATTTATGAGGAACTGACAGACTGATTTCCAGAAGGGTTGTACCAGCTTGCAATCCCAACAAAAATGGAGAAATGTTCCTCTCTCTTTCTCCACATCCTTGCCAGCATGTGATGTCACCTGGGTTTTTGATCTTAGCCATTCTGTCTGGTGAGATATGGAATCTTAGGATTTTTTTTGAACAACTTTATTTTAAAAAACAAAGATAAATGAAAAAATTTGAAGCATCTTTGCATTAAAGTATACAAAAACAGCTTTGTCAGTGCTTGGCTATTTTTTTCAAAGGTTTGATAGTGTGCATTAAGGTCTTACTAGTTACAATGAGCATAAAGTACATGTAAAACAGGATGTAACTGGGAATTAGTCAAAGTTTTCTTGGTGTGTAAGGATTGAGCATAATGGTACTTATTTACTTTACTTTTCTTTTCTTTTCTTTTCTTTTTTCTTGAACTTCACACAGTCTGTGACTTGTTTCTCGGGTGTTCAGAGCTTCCTGGGGTTAGTATTCCATTATCAGTTACTGCATATTATGTCTGTCTTTTGTAACTGGATTATCTCATTCAGGATGATATTCTCTAGATGCATCCATTTTCTTAAGAATTTCGTTATGTCATTGTTTCTGATAACTGAGTAGTACTCCATTGTGTAAATGTACCACAATTTTTGTATCCATTCATCTACTGTAGGACTTCTGGGTCCTTTCCAGCATCTGGCTATTATGAATAGAGATGCTATGAACATTGTAGTGCATGCGTCTTTGTTGTATATTGGAGTGTCTCTGGGGTATATGCCCAGAAGTGGAATAGCTGGATCTTCAGGTAGTACTATCCAATTTTTTGAGGAATCGCTAGATTGATTTTCAGAGTGGTTGTATCAGTTTACAACCCCACCAACAGAGGAGAAGTGTTCCTCTTTCTCCACATTCTAGCCTGCATCTGCTGTCATCTGAGTTTTGGACCTTGGCCAATCTGACTGGTGTGAGGTGGAATCTCAGGGTTGTTTTGATTTGCATTTCCCTGATGGCTAAGGATGTTAAGCACTTTCTTAGAAGTTTCTCAGCCATTTGATATTCCTCAATTGAAACTTTTTGTTTAACTCTTGCCCCATTTTTAATAGGGTTGTTTGATTCTTTGGTGTCTAGCTTTTTGAGTTCTTTGTATACCTTGGATATTATTTCTCTATCTGATGTGGGGTTGGTAAAGAACTTTTTCCCACCCTGTTGGCTGCCGTTTTGTTTTCTTTATAGTATCCTTAGCCTTATAGAACTTTCCAATTTCATTAAGTCCCATTGGTCAATCTGTAACCTTAGAACATGAGCCATTAGTGTTTTGTTCAGGAAATTTTCTCCTGTGCCTACGTGTTCTAATGTTTTCCCTACTTTCTCATGAATAGTTTCAGTGTACCTGGTTTAATGTGGAGATCTTTAATCTACTTACACTTGAGATTTGTACAATGAGACAAGAAAGGGTCTATTTTCATTCTTCTGCATGCTGAGTGTCAATTGGACCAACACCATTTGTTGAAGATGCTGTCCTATTTCCATTGAATGTTTACAGCTCCTTTGTGAAAAATCAAGTGACCATTTATGTGACGACTCATTTCTGGATCTTCTATTCTATTCCATTGATCCATGTGCCTATCGCTGTACCAGTGCCATGCAGTTTTTAGAACAATTGCCTTGTAATATAGCTGCAGGTCAGGGATAGTGATTCCCACCGATGTTTTCTTGTTGTTGAGGATGGAATTTGCTATTCTAGGTCATTTGTTATTCCAGATGTAATTGCACATTGCTCTTTCCAACTTTATGAAGAAATGGTTGGAATTTTGATAGGGATTGCATTGATTCTGTAGAATGCTTTTGGTAAGATGGACATTTTTTCAATATTGATTCTTCCAATCCATGGGCATGGGAGATCTTTCTATTTTCTGAGATCTTTCTCAAATTCCTTCTTCTGAGATTTGAAGTTCTTGTCATACAGGTTCTTCACTTGCTTAGAATTACACCAAGGTATTTCATACTGTTTGTGACTATTGTGAAGGGTATCTTTTTTCTCATTTCTTACTCCCCATGTCTGTCCTTTGAGTAGAAGAAGGCTACTGATTTTTTAGAGTTAATTTTATATCCATACACATTGCTAAACTTCTTTATCAGATGCAGAAGTTCACTGGTGGAATTTTTGAGGCCACTTATGTACACCATCATGTCATCTGAAAACCGTGATGTTTTTATTTCTACATTTCCAATTTGTATCCCTTTCATATCTTTTTGTTGTGTTGTATCTCTGGCCAGGACTTCCAGTAGTATAATTAATAAGTAGGGTGAGAGTGGGCATCCTTGTCTAGTCCCTGATTTTAGTGGAATTGCTTCAAGTTTCTCAACATTAAGTTTGAGGTTGTCTATTGGTTTGTTGTGTATTGCTTTTATTATGTTTAGGTATGGGCCTTGGATTCCTGTTCTCCCCAAGACTTTTAATATGAAGCTGTGTTAAATTTTTCAAATGCTTTCTCAGCATCTAGTTATATGACCATGTGGTTTTTTTCTTTGAATTTATTTATAAGGTGGATTACCGTATATTGTTGATGGATTTCCGTATATTAAATCTTCCCAGCACCACAGGTATGAAGCCTACTTTATCATGGTGAAGGATCATTTTGATGTGTTCTTGGATTCAGTTTGCAAGGGTTTTGTTGAATATTTTTGCATCAATGTTCATAAGTGTGATTTGTCTGAAGTTCTCTTTCTTTGTAAGGCCTTTGTGTGGTGTAGGAGTGAGAGTTATTGTGGCCTTGAAAAATACGTTAGGTAGTGTTCCATCTGACTATATTTTGTGGAATACTTTGGAGAGTACTGTTATTAGGTCCCCAATAAATGGTTGGTAGTATTCTGGACTGAACCCATCTTGACCTGGGCTTCTTTTGGTTGGGAGGCTTTTGATGACTGCTTCTATTTCTTTAGGTGTTATGGGATTATTTAGATGGTTTAATTAGGAAACTCTCTCTTTGCCCTCTAGTTAGTCTGGCTAAGGGTTTATCAATCTCGTTAAGTTTCTCAAAGTACCAGCTCTTGGTTTTGTTGATTCTTTGATTGGTTCTTTTTGTTTCTATTTTCTCAATTTCTACTCTGAGTTTTAATATTTCTTGCCTTCTACTCCTCTTGGGTGTATCTGCTTTCTTTTGTTCTAGAGCTTTCAACTGTGCTGTCAAGTTGGTAGTGTATGCTCTCTCCAGTTTCTTTTTGGAAGAACTCAGATCTATGAGTTTTCCTCTCAGTTCTGCTTTCATTGCATTACATAGTTTTGGGTATGTTTTGTTTTCATTTTCATTAAAATCTAGATAATCCTTTATTTCTTTATTTCTTCTTTGAGCATGATATCTTATTATAAATCAGTATTTAATTTCCATGTGTATGTGGGCTTTTTCTTGTCTTTGTTGTTATTAATGACCAGCCTTAGACCATAGTGATTTGATAGGATGCATGGGAGTATTTCAATCTTCTTATATATATTGAGGCTTGTCATGTGACCGATTATATGGTCAATTTTGGGGAAGGTGCCATGATGCTGAGAAAAATGTGTATTCTTTTGTTTTAGATGAAATGTTCTGTAGATGTCTATCAATTCCAATTGGTTTATAACCTCTGCTAATTTCATTGTGTCCTAGTTCAGTTTCTGTTTCCATGATTTGTCCATTGATGAGAGTGGGGTGTTGAGGTCTCACATTATTATTGTGTGGGGTGCAATGTATTTTTTGAGCTTCAGTAGGGTTTCTTTTATGAATATGGGTGCTCTTGTATTTGGAGCATATATGTTAAAGATTGAGAGTTTCTCCTCACAAATTTTCCCTGTAATAAGCAAAAAGTTTCCTTCCTTATCTTTTTTTTTTGATAACTTTTGGTTCAAAATCTACTTTATTTGATATTAGAATGGCCACTCCAGCTTGCTTCTTGGGGCTGTTCTTTTGGAAGTTGTTTTTTTCCCAACTTTTTACTCTGAGATAGTGTCTGTCTTTGTCTCTCAGGTGAGTTTCCTGTATTCAGCAAAATGCTGAATTTTGTTTATGTATCCAGTCTGTTAGCCTATGTCTTTTTATTGAGGTATTGAGTTTATTTATGTTAAAAGATATTAAGGAATAGTCGTTGCTGTTTCTTTCTATTTTTCCTTTTAGAGGTAGAATTGTGTTTGTGTGTCTTTCTTATTTTGGTTTTCTTGCTTAGGTATTTTCTTGTTTTTACTCGATGTACTTTCCCTTTTTGTATTGGGTTTTCCACCTGCAATTCATTGTAGGGCTGGATTTGTGGTCAGATATTGTGTAAATTTAGTTTTGTCTTGGAATATGTTGGTCTCTCCATCTATGGTGATTGATAGTTTTGCTGGGTATAGCAGCTTGGGCTGTCACTTGTGTTCCCTTAGGATCTGTATGATGTCTGTCCAGGCTCTTCTAGCTTTCATAGTCTCTGTTGAGAAGTTGGGTGTGATTCTGATTGGTCTGACATTATATGTTACATGACCTTTTCCTATTACTTCTTTTAGTATTCTTTCTTTGATTTGGGCACTTGGTGTTTTGATTATTTTGTGTTGGGAGGAATTTCGTTTCTGGTCCAGTCTATTTGGAGTTCTGTGGGCTTCTTTTATGCTCGTGGTCATCTAATTCTTAAGGGTAGGGAAGTTTCCTTCTATGATTTTGTTGAAGATATTTACTGTGCCTCTTTGTTGATATTCTTCACCCTCTTCTATTCCTATTGTCCTTAGTTTTGGTCTTCTCATTGTGTCTTGGATCTTCTGGATATTTTGGGTTAGAATCTTTTTGGCTTTTGCATCTTTTCTGACTGTTTTGTCTGTTTTCCATGTTGTCTTTGGCCCCTTAGATTCTCTCTTCCATCTCTTGTAGTCAGTTGAAAATCCTTGCATCTCTGTCTATCGATTTATTTATTTTTTTTGGTTTTCTACTTCCATGGTTTTCGCTCTTAGTGTTGTCTTTATTGTTTCCATTTACACTTTAAATTACTTTTTCAATTCCTTCATCTTTTTGATTTGTTTTTCTCTAGTTCTTTGATTTCTTCTAGTGTTTTTCTTGTTTTCTCTTTAAAAGCTCCTATTTCTTTTATGAATGTTGGTGCTTTTTTATTTGGAGCATATATGTTAAGGATTGAGAGTTCCTCCTGACAGATTTCCCCGGTAATGAGTAAAAAGTGTCCTTCCTTATCTTTTTTGATAAATTTTGGTTGGAAATTTACGTTATTCGATATTAGAATAGCCACTCCAGCTTGCTTCTTGGAGCTGTTTCCTTGGAAGTTTTTTTCCCACCCTTTTACTCTGAGATAGTGTCTGTCTTTGTCTCTGAGATGAGTTTCCTGTATGCAGCAAAAGGCTGGATTTTGTTTATGTATCCAGTCTGATAGCCTATGTTTCTTTATTGGGGAGTTGAGTCCATTTATGTTAATAAGATATCAAGGTATAGTTGTTTCTGTTTCCTGCCATTATTGCGTTTGTAGGTTGAGTTGTGTCTTTGTCTTTTTCTTCATTTAGTTTTCTTGTTTAGGAGTTTTTTTGTTTTTACTAGGCTGTATTTTCCCTCATTGTATTGGGTTTTCCACCAATAATTCGTTGTAGTGCTGGGTTTGTGGTCAGATATTGTGTAAATTTTGATTTGTCTTGAAATATCTTCATCTCTCCCTCTATGGTGATTGATAGTTTTGCTGAGTATAGCAGCTTGGGCTGGCACTTGTGCTCTCTTAAGGAGTGCATGATGTCTGTCCAGGCTCTTCTAGCTTTCATAGTCTCTGTTGAGAAATCGGGTGTGATTCTGATTGGACTGCCTTTACATGTTACCTGACCTTTTTCCCTTACTGCTTTTAGTATTCTTTCTTTACTTTGGGCGCTTGATGTTTTTACTATTATGTGTCAGGAGGAATTTCTTTTCTGATTCAACCTATTTGGAGTTCTGAAGGCTTCTTTTATGCTCGTGGTCATCTCATTCTTGAGGGTAGGGAAGTTTTCTTCTATGATTTTGTTGAAGATATTTACTGTGCCTCTTAGTTGATACTCCTCTCCCTCTTCTATTCCTATTATTCTTAGGTTCGGTCTTCTCATTGTGTCCTGGATTTCCTGAACATTTTGGGTTAGGAGCTTTTTGTTTTTTGCATCTTCTCTGGCTGTTTTGTCTATGTTTACAATGTTGTCATCTGCCCCCGAGATTAAACAAAACAAAAAAATCTTTACACAACAAGAAAACTTTGACTATTTCCATGTAACATTTTGTTTTGCATGTACTTTGTGCTCATTGTAACTATTGGGTTTTCTGTGCATACTGTCAAACCTTTAAAAAGATCAAGTACTGACTATTCATATAGATTTATGTAAAAATTATTTTAAAATCTGAAGAAAAAGTACTGACCAAAATGTATTGTATAATTTTACACAAAAAATGCTTGAAATCTGTACATTTATCTTTGTTTTGTAAAATAAAGTTGTTAAAAAAAAAAAAAGCTCCTATTTCTTTATGCTTTTCCTCCCGTCCTTGTTTAAGTTTCTCGATTATCATCTTAAGATATGATATCGGGTCTGAGTCTTTTTCTGGTTTGTTTGGCATTGTGCTGTTTGCTGTGATTGGAGAGCTGGGTTCTGGTATTTACAGGTTGTATTGGTTTCCCTGGAGAATGTTCTTTCACTTTCCTCTTGCCATCTTGTCTGTGATTATATGTGGTCTTGCCAGTGATTGGTTCTTGTGTCTCACATGTACCTTGCCTGTGTCCCTGGTTCTCCTCTGTTCTTGGTGGCAGATGGCCTGAGTGTTCGGTCCACACGCAAGGGCCATTCGGGTAGAAACCAAGTCCCAATGGCAGAGTTTCTACTCCCCTGAACCAATGGGAGGGTGCTTTCAGTGCTCTCGGCCCAGACCTCTCTGTGCCCTGGCTACTCGCCGTGCAGTCACACCAGCCCTGCATCCCTGGATCTCCGCTGTTCCCAGTGGCAGATAACCTGGGAGTTTGGGCAATACATACAATCTTATGCTAGTAAAAGTAAGTCAAAACACTGGGACTGTTAGCAGAGTCATTGTGTGCTATGTGCTGAAGCAGAAAACTAGTGGAACTAATGAGTGAAAGCTTAACTTGATTTTTTTCTAGCCACTGCCTGGCAGCTTTGCCTGTGTCATTTATCATTAGATCTTCACAGGAAATGCAAGTAACTGACATCAGATCTCTAGCTTTGAAGTATAATAAGATAAAAGATAAAATTTAAATAACGACGAGTTTGCAATCTTTATTATCATTATGGCCAAGGGCCTGGAAATAGAGAAAGCTTAAAGCATTGCTTAACAATAGGTCAGGGTTGATTAATCCCCTAAAGTTCTTTTACTTTTGAAGATAGTTTTTGCTCTCCTGAGATTTTTGTTATTTCAAATGAATTTGCAAATTGCTCTTCCTTAGTCTCTGAAGAATTCAGTTGAAATTTTGATGGGTATTACATTGAATCTGTAGATTGCTTTCGGCAAGAGGGTCATTTTTACTATAGTAAGACTACCAACTCATGAGCATGGGAGATATTTCCATCTCCCGAGAAGATCATTTTTCTTGTCAGAGACTTGAAGTTCTTGTCATCTTATTTTTCACTTGCATGGTTAGAGTCACACCAAGGTATTTTTTCGTCTTTGTGACTATTTTGAATGGTGTCATTTCCATAATTTCTTTTTCAGCCTTTTTATCCTTTGAGTAGCGGAAGTCTACTGACTTATTTGAGTTATTTTTATATCCAGACCCTTTGATGAAGTTGTTTTTCAGCTATAGGAGTTCTGTGATTGAATTTTTGGGGTCATGTATGTATACTATCAGATCATCTGCAAAAGTGATATTTAGACTTCTTCCTTTTCAGTTTATTTCTTTTGACCCTCCTTGCTCTCTGGTTGCTTTGGCCATGTCTTTGACTACTATATTGACTCGGTAGTGAGATGTTCCCTGACTTTAGTGGAATTGCTTCAAGTTTCTCAGCACTTAATATAATTTTGGTAACTGATTTTTCTGTATATGGCTTTTACTGTGTTTAGGTATGGCCCTTGAAATCTTGATCTTTTCAAGATTTTTAACATGAATGGTATTGAATTTTGTCAAATGCTCTTTTAGCATCTGATGAGATGATCATGCGTTTTTTTATCCCTTTTAGTTTGTTTGTACAGTGGATTACATCGATGGATTTCTGTATATTGAATGATCCTTGCATGCTTGGGGTGAAACCTACTTGCTTGGGGTGGATGTTCATTTTGATGTGTTGATTTTGGATTCAGAAGCAAAAATCTGATTGAGTATTTTTGCATCAATATTTATAAGAAATATTGATCTGAATTTTTCTTTATTTGTTGGGTTTTTGTGTGGTTTACATATAAGCGTCTTTCTGTTTCTATTTTGTGAAATATTTTGAATAATATTGATATTAGGTATTCTTTGAAGTTCTGATAGAATTCTGCACTAAATATATCTGGTCCTGAAATTGTTTTTTGTTAGGATAATTTTATTGACTGATTTCAATTTTTAGGGATCATGGGACTATTTAGGTGGTTTATCTGATCCTGATTTAACTTTGGTATCTTGTATCTGTCTTCAAAATTGTCCATTTCCTCCATTTTTTTTTTCAGTTTTGTTGACTAGAGATTTTTGTAGTAGGATCTGCTGATTTTTATTTTAATGTCCTGTTTCTGTTGTTATGTCTCCCCTTTCATTCCTGTTGTTGAATACTGTCCCAGTGCCATCTGGTTACTCTGGCTAGGTGTTTATCTATCTTGTTGATTTTTTTCTCCTGGGTTTGTTTATTCTTTGTATTGTTCTTTTTGTTTCTACTTGATTGATTTCAGACCTGAGTTTGGTAATTTCCTGACTTCTACTCCCATTGGGTGTATTTGATTCTCTGTTTTCTCGATATTTGAGGTGTGCTGTCAAGCTGCTAGTGTATGCTCTCTCCAGTTTCTTTTTGGAGGCACTCGCAGCCATAAGTGTTCCCCTTAGCACTGCTTTCATTGCATCACACAAGTTTGGGTATATTGTGCTTTCATTCTTGTTACATTCTAAAACATCCTTATTTTCATTCTTTATTTCTTCCTTGACTATGTTATCATTGAGTAATGCATTGTTTACTTTACTGAACACGTGCATGTGGGCTTTTTGTTGTTTTTGTTGTTATTAATACCAGCCTGAATCCATGGTGATCTGATAGAATGCATCGGATTATTTCAATTACTTTTGTATCTGTTGCAGCCCGTTTTATGACAGATTATATGGTCACTTTTAGATAAGGTAACATGAGGTCTTGAGAAGATTATATATATATATATATATATATATATATATATAATTTATATTATTATTATATATGATATAAAATTATATATATATAGTTTTAGAATGAAATGTTCTATAGATATCTGTCAAATCCATTTGTTTCATAACTTATTAGTTTCACTGTGTTTCTGTCCAGGTTCTGTTTCTATCATTGTCCAGTAATAGAGTTGGGTGTTAAAATTTCCCACTATAATTGAATGTGGTTCAATGTATGCTTTGAGCTTTTGTAAAGTTTCTTTCATGAATGTAGATGTCCTTGCAGTTGGAGCATAGATGTTCAGAATTGATGTTTCATCTTGGTAGATTTTTCCTTTGATGAGTATCAAGTTTCTTTTTTGATAACATTTGGTTGAAAGTCAATTTTATTCAATATTAGAATGGTTGCTCCAGGTTGTTTGTATGTTTGGACCATTTTCTTTGAAAAATTTTCTAGCCTTTGACTCTGAGATACTGTCTATCTCTGTCACTGAGTTTGGTTTCCTGTATGCACCAAAATGTTGGGTCCTATTTACATATCCAGTCTGTTAGTGTATGTCTTTTTTATTAAAAAAATTATTCCATTGGTGTTAAGAGATATTAAGGTTAGTGATTTTTGTTTCCTGTTATTTTTGTTTTTGGAGCTGAAATTATGTTTGTGTGGCTATCTTTTTTTTTTTTTTTTTTTTTTTTGAGGAGGGATTGTTTCAAGAAGATTACTTTCTTGCTTTTTCCAATGTGTGGTTTCCCTCTTTGTGTTGGAGATTTTCATCTATTTTCTTTGGTAGGGCTGAATTTGTGGGAAGACTTTCTGTAAATCTATTTTTGTCATGGAATATCTTGTTTTCTGCATGTATAGCAATTGAGAATTTTGCTGTGTATGGTAGCATGAACTGACATTTGTGTTCTCTTTGGGTCTGAATAACATCTGTCCTAGGTCTTCTATCTTTCATGGTCTCTGTTGAAAAGTGTGTTATAATTCTGATAGGTCTGTCTTTATCTTTTATTTGATCTTTTTCCCTTACTGCTTTTAATATTTTTTCTTTGTTTTGTACATTTTGTGTTTGGCTATTACGTGCAAGAAATAATTTCTTTTTTATTCTATTTGGAGTTTTATAGGCTTCATGTATGCTCATGGTAAAGTGTAGGGAGCTGTTTGTGCCACACCCAAACATGGTGCTGGCTTCCCGCCCAGTACTCAGCAAACAGAGCTGTTGCCCAGCCAAGAGACTTAATGCGCATGCGCCACATAGCCTGCTCTCGGGGCATACTATTGAGTTACTGGAGGGCGCACCAATCAGGTAGCGACACGAGTCTCCTAGGCATATATAGCAGTGCATTTCTCCCCCACGTGAGAGAAGAGGAAGATAGTGGAGAGATTGCGGGAGACCCCACGTGGAGGGATGGCGGAGAGGTACCACGTGGAGAGGGACCCGATAGGAGAGATTGCGGGAGATCCCGTGTGGACAGAGACTGGACAGAGAGATCGCACGTGGGAGACTGTGTGTGAGAGGTCGCCTAGACAGTAGAACCCAGTAAGGAGTCCCCGGCTCAGAGAGAAGTTTCCTGCTCAAGAAGCCCCCTGCTCAAAGTGCTGTACAATAAAGGTTATTCGCAGAAGAATCTGTTTGTTGGTTGCATGCCTGTTCCTAGCGGCGGGAAGCATGGGCGCATGACAGTAAAGTCTTTCTTTATGTTAGGGAAGTTTTCTTTTATAATCTTATTGAAGATATTTTCTGGCCTTTTAAGTTGGGAAACTTAGTTCTCTTCTATACTTATTATTTTTAGGTTTCGACTTTATATTGTGTCCCAGATTTCCATGATGTTTTGGGTTAGAAAGGTTTGGCATTTTGCATTTTCCTTAATTATTGTATCAGTGTTTTGTATGGTATCTTCTGCCCTTGAGATTCTCTCTTCTACCTCTTGTATTCTCTCAGTGATGCTTGCATCTAGGATTCCTGTTCTTTTACCTAGGTTTTCTAACTCCAAAGTTTTCTCTGTGATTTCTTTATTGTTTCTCTCTGCATTTTTAGATCCTGGATGGTTTTGTTCAAATCCTTCATCTATTTAATCATGCTCTTATGTATTTCTTTAAGGTAGTTATCCATGTCCTTCCTCAAGTCCTCTATTGTCACCATCATCAGATATGATTTTTAATCTGAATCTTCCTTTTCAGTTGTGATGGGGTATCCTAGACTTGCTGTAGTTGGAGAACTGGGTTCTGATGATGCCAAGTAGCCCTTAATTCTGTTGCTTATGTTCTTGAGCTTGATTCCTTGTCTTTTTTATCTCTAGTGCTATTTGCCCTAGCTGTCTCTGACTGGAATCTGTCCTTGTTATCCTGATTGTGTCAGAACTCCTCAGAGTCCAGGTGTCTCTGTGATGCTGTGATCCTGTGATCCTGAGTGTGTCAGAGCTCCTGTAAATCAAGCTACCTCTGAGATACTGAAGTCCTGGTATGACCAATTTCCTGATTTCCTCGAGTGTGTCAAAGCTCCAGTGTTCCTGGGTGTGCTTGATCTCCTGGGAATCGAGTTTTCTCAGTGATTCTGGGTCTGTTAGCTCATCTGTGATCCTGAGATCCTGTGTTAGAGCCCCTAGGTGATATATTTCTTATGCGTCTTGTGGGATTGGATGCCAAAACAATCCCCAAAGTCTTCTCAGTGCACAAGTTTAGACTGGAATGGATCCGTGGAAGTGGCTGGGTGGGGGTTCCTGCATCCCTGGATCCTGGGGGACCCAGTTTTTCTGGGTATTGGGGTTAGCTCTTTTGAAGTTGATTTTCATTATATATATATATATATATATATAAAATGAATATATATATAATATATATATATATTCTGAAATCAGTTACCCAGACTGTGAGAATGATGAATCTTCTGGGTTGTCTGAGACATTCGTATTTCACCCAATTAGAGGTTTTCTTGGGTCAGATCTAATTTGTTTAAGTTTTGTTGGTAGCCGTATGCCTTCACTTCATGTAGACACATAAGCAGAACCATGGCCCCATATTGAAACTATTTCAGGTTTCCATTCTAATGTTAACATTTCCTTATAGTATATTGGTTAGCATACTCGAAAGTCCTTTTATATATCAGTGTTTCTCAGCTGCTGTTGTTCCCTTTTCACCAGCATGAAGAAAATTTTAGAGTTAATAAAGCATCATTTAGTCTGTTCCTGGGTGTTTTTAACTCTCCTTTTTGTTTAATAAGCATCCTTTTTAAGTTACAATTGGGTCTTTCTATAATTGCTTGTCCTATGAGATTGTGTAGTATACCAGTAGCATACTTCATTTTGTATTATGCAAAGAATTGGTTAATCTCATTGGATACATATGTGAAACATTATCAGTTTTAGTTTTTACATTCTTATAATTGCCATTATTTCAAAAAATGTAATAACACGGTCTTTTCAGTTTTATTCAAAATAACTTTCATTTATTTTAATTAGTTTTTAAAAGTTGATTAAACACAGCCATTTATTATTTTTGAATGACCACTTTATTGCATTCCAAATAATATCTCCCTTTGCAGTTACACCTCCACAAACCGTGCCTTTGATACCACTCCCCGTTCTCTTTGCCTCTACGAGGGAGCTCTTTCACCCACTCCTGCATCACCACTCTAGTATTCATTTACACTGGGGCATCAAGCATTCACAGGACCAAGGGCCTCCTCTCCCTTAATGTTACATAACTCTTACCTCTGCTACTTAGGTATCTGAAGCCATGAACCACACCATGTGTATTCTATGTTGGTGGTTTAGTCAATGGAGCTCAAAGTGATGGGGAGAGCTAATATTGTTCTTCCTATGGTGATGAAATCCCCTTTAGCTCTTTCAGTCCTTCCCCTAGCTTTTCCATGAAGGTTTCCAGGTTCAGTCCTATGGATGGCTTTGAGTATCTGCATCTGTATTAGTTAAGTACTATCAGAACCTCTTAGGAGACACCTATACCAATCTTATGTCAGCAAGAACACCTTGGCATCAGCAACAGTGTAGGGGTTTAGTGTCATCAAATGGGATGGATCTCTTGGTAGGGTAGTCCCTGCTCCAATTTTTATCCCTGTCTTTTCTTTAGAAACTAACATTATTGGGTTAAAAAATTTGAGATCGGTAGGTGGCCCCATCCCTCAGCTGTGCGTATCTACTGGAGCTGGTCTCTAAAAGTTCAATATCCCTTTTGCCATCTTGTATAAATTCTTCCCTTTTGAATCCTAGGAGGCTCTTGCTTCCCTGGGATCTGGGACTTTCTATTGGTTATTATTATTATTATATTTGCAATCCCCCACTGCTATATAATTCTATTTAATTTCCTGGACCTCTGTACTTCTCTTCTGTCTCTTTCCATATCTGATCCTGTCCCTTTCTGCCCTCCTCTCTACTTCTTAGGCTCCTCCGTCCCTCTACCTCCTCGGATTATTTTGTTTTCATTCTATGTATGATGAATCATCAACACTTTGGTCTATCTCCTTTTAAAGCTTCATATGGTTTATGATTTGTATTATGAGATTTTGGCCTAATATCCAGTTATCAGTGAGTACATGCCATATGTGTCCTTTTGTATCTGGGTTACCTCAATCAGGATGCTCTTTTATGTTTCCGTCCGTTTGCCTGTAAATTTCATGCAGCAATCTGCCATGCCCATCTTGTTTTCATCAGTATAAAATGTCGGTGCCCCTGGAATCAGTATTGTCTGTATAATAGTTGGAAGAGCTCAATTAGTTATTTTTATGACCTGTAAACCTTTTCTTTCAGGTATTTTGTATTTTCTCTCATCCAAGTAGTTATTATATGCTTTTTTTTTTCAAATCCTCATTGATCAGCCATGGTGACATAATCTCAGTATTTTGTCATATTTGTCAGTATAAATTTTGCTGGATTTGTTTCTGAAAATTCATGTAATCTTTTTATACCTTTTATAATTGACTTAGAAAAATGTTATATGTCTTTAATTTTTTACTTTGATTATAAGCTAATAAAATCCATTGCATAGTACTATTTTCTCTTTGCATACAGATCCCAGGAAGAGAGTGAGTTGAAGCAAAAATGATGCAAATATAAACAACCTTTGGATCAATTCAATCCACATAATCATCCTGCAATATTTTTTTTCTACAAAAGTTAACTCTTTTTTTTTTTTTTTTTGCCTCAGCTGTTAGACATCTTGGACTGTATATATTTAAATTTTCTTACAATGTTTGAATTAAATTTCTCCATTCATTTGTAGTTAGCACAATTGAATATGCCAGACATTTAATATCCACCATTCTTTTTTTTTCAAAATCATTACTAGTTTGTAATTGGTGTCTACAGGTATGTAACTTTTTGTTGTTGAATTTTTTTTGTTGATGGATTTTATGACAAATAAGCAATTGAATCTCATCATTGTATTTTTTTCTGCAACAATATGTAATCACCAGCATGGTAGAATTCTTCATGTGACGTTCAACATATTCTGTAAAACATTTTTGTAGGTGTCAGCAAACAAAATACAATTTATATTATAATGATTGAAGAAATTGCTTATAGATCATTTCTGATGGTTGTTGCAGAAAATATTGAAATAAAGTTGGATTATTTAATATTTCCTTGGAAGTACACTCCAATAGTATCTTTTCATTGGCCGATTTTTGTTCAGAATGGGTACTGAGAAAACAATCCTTTCCATATTCTGCTCATGTAATTCTATTGGGAAATAACAATATTTCAAGTTAATTAAATTATAGGCCATGATCTTGATAATCAACATGGTAGGGGAAGTTCAAGTTTTATGGAACCCATTGTTTGGATTACCTTATTATGTTCTCTTAAATTTACCATCCTCTTTTCCTGTTTTCATCCATTCTTTTCTTTTCATTCTTTTTTTCTTTTTTTACAACAAACATGGGGAATTCCATGGGCTGGTAGACCATTCTATATGTCGAGCCTCTAGTTGCTCTTGAACTTATTGTTCAGGTATCTGTAATCTTTCAAAATTTATGGGACACTGCTGTTGCCATACTTGTCTTTTTGATAACCTTTAGGGGCAAGGCTTTTGGCACATCAAGAGTGGCACCTTAAATAAATTTGGGAACTCAGTCCTTGTGATGCTCTGTTTGGACAATTGGCACAGCTGGTTGTACTTGACCTGTATCAATACCTTCCCCAGAAGCATCTACCATAGCACCTCTCATTTTCAGATTTGATGTCACTATAATTATAGGAATATTAATCTGAGTTCCCAAATGTAAAAGTTTTCTTTTCCACAAATTTATGGGTATACCAGACACATAAGGTCTCAACTTCCCTGTTTTGCATCTAATTCCACACAGATAACCTAATAGACTTTTCGATATTCCTGATAATTTACCAATTTCTATAAATTGTGCATAAACCTGAAATATCAAATTCCAAAACATTAGGGAAAGTATATGAATTTCAGTTCCTATATCCACTGTACCTTCTATGTCAACACCATTTATTTAAACCATTAATTTACATGCCTGATTAACCATTTGCCAGGACATACATTTTTCTGTGCTCCAAGAATTCCCTGTCTTTTCTCCTGGAGCAGCCTGGTCCTTGAAATTAGAAATCTTTTGAGAAATTCTATCTGCTGCATCCATTTGCATCTTCCTTTTCACATATGCCATTTTGTTTCTTCTTGCTATTCCTAGATGCAAAATAAATCCCTAAGAAGGCAACCTACTTCTTCCCAAGATGATCCTCACTGTCCCTGAAAGTAAAGTGTCATAAATGCTAGTGGGTAACTTTTTAAACATTTAACTTTTGGGGATAATGTAAAGAGAGTATCTGTGGCCACCTTCTGCACTTCCTTCTGTAGGTTGTGTAGGATGAGAATTAGTTTTGATCTTCTTGCCCACTTGAGACTACTCAGCTGATAAAGGGAATCAGCTCAAATTATTTGCTCAGGGCCCCTCTGTTCTTTTCCTGATACTTTATATGTCTTCTTTGACAGACAATGCTTAGAATACTGTATGTCCTTTCCACGACTACTGAAAGCGTCCACACCTTGTAAACCTTTGTAGCTCATAACAACTAGAACTTGCTTGTCCCTTTTCTACAGATATTGCTGGATATAGAATCTCAGGATAGAGTGATGTTAGGTTCTTGTCTTCAAGCATAGCAGAATCTCAGTAATGGTCTCCCTTATAAACTCTCAGTATCTTCTTCATCCCAGAAACCCAGCCATTCCTAGAAACTGCCCCTATTGATTTTATTCTTCATCCCAGGCAAATCCGGTTTCTTAACTTCCAATCCTTGTTTGCTGTTCCCATTCTGCTCTTCACCAGCTCAGTTCCCTTTCTCAATACACCTCTGCTAACTATTTTGTTTCTCCTTCATGAGATTTGTACTCCCTCCCTAGTGTCCTCTTTATTCTTTTGGATGTGTTTGCTTTTCTTTTTCTAATTCTTTCAGGTATACTTTTAAATTGCTCTCCAATTTCAATTTGAAGGCTCTTAGTCCCATAAATTTTCCCCTTATCCCTGCTTTCATTGTATAAGTTTAGGTAAGCTGTGCCTTTTTTTTTTTTTTTTTTTTTTTTTTTTTTAAATCAAATTCTAGGTCTTTAATTCCTCTCTTTATTTCTCCCCTGATTCAATGATCACTGAGTAGGAAAATGTTCAGTTTCCATGAGTTTGTAAGCTTTCTGTTGTTTTTGAAGACTGGGTTTAATGTATGGTGGTCTGATAATTTATACATTGTCTCAATTTTCTTATATTTGTTCAGGGTTGATATGTGACTGATTATATGAACAAATTTGGAGAAGTTTCCATGAGATACTAAAAAGAATGCAGTCTTTTTTGTTTTGGATGACAAGTTCTGTAGGTTTCTGTTAAGTGATTTGCTTCATAACCCCATAGTCGCATTCTTGTTTACTTTCTGTCTGGATGACATGTACATTGGTGTGTAATGTTGAAGTCTCACAGACTTTCCTAAGTGGTTGGATCTGTGACTTAAGCTTTAGTATTATTTCTTTTATGAAAGTGAGCACTCTGGTTTCTGAGGCATATGTGTCCAGAATTGAGTTTTTCTTTTTTCTTTTTTTTTCTTGGATTTGTCTTCTGAGGAGTCTAAAGTGTCCTTTCCTATCTGCTTTGATTATAGTTGAAAGTATATTTTGATATTAGAATGGCTTTTCCAGGCCACTTGGCATTTTTCTAGCCCTTTATTTTGAGACAATATTTATTTTCATTGATGATGTATGTTTCTTTTACCAAGCAGAAGGATGACACCTGGTTTTACATCCATTCTGTTATTCCATGTGTTTTCATTCTGGATTTGAGTCCATTGATGTTGAGAGATATTGATGGCCAATGATTTTAATTCCTTATATTTTGATTTTTTGTTGCGATAGTTGTGTTTGTGTCTATGTATTGTGTATTTGTGTGATTCTCTTTTGTATTTGCTAGATAAAATTTTATTTCCTTTGTTCTCTTGTATGTACTCAATATACTCGACATGGAATATTCTTCAAGTATTTCATGTAGGATTGGATTTGTAGATAGAGCTAGATATTGTTTAATTTTGATTTTGTCTTGAAATATCTTTTTTCTCCATTATTTTGATTGAGAGGTTTGCTGGACATAGTAGTCTCGGTTAGCATCTGTTCTTTAGGACTGGAAGCGAGGGGCAGGGCTTCACCATTAAACTTTATTCATCCTTGGCTCCATCCAGGGGTTAGGGACCAGAATGTGACATCATCACTTACCCTTCCCCCGTCAACCTCAGTGACACAGGAGTTTCACCACAACCCTCATACCTGCCACTTATGCTGACTTCCCAGGCCCCATTGCACCACACCACAAACACTTCCATAACTGAGACACAATCTCCCATCCCCAGGGCCCTCCCCTGCTATCCTGGTGACTGACAGCGGAAGTCCTGCCCCTCGAAGCCATAGTCGCACCCGCTGCCCCCAGCGTCCTCCTGCATGAGTCATTGTGGCGACTCCCTGTACTGTCAATCATAGATATTACTTCTAGTTTGACAGGCAGTCCCTTCGCACATTGTATATTTCTCCAGGGAAGGACCAGTGGCACCTCCCACCCTCGTCCCAGCCTTAATGATGTCACTTCTGGTTTAAATAGCAACTTCCGGTTTGATCAGAATTTTCTTTATCCATCCCTGGGGAGGCTGCATAGACCCCCCCCATCCCAGCTGTAACAACATCACTTCCTGTACCACCAGGGACTTCTGGTTTGACCAGAAGTCCACACCCCAGGCCCCAAATTAATCCCAGGAAGGCCACCTAGCATCCCAAACCATTGCTCTGCCCTTCATGCTTTCGGTTCAGATGACAATTTCCAGTCTCACAGAAAGTCATGCCTCGGGTCACCTTCATCATTTCTAGTCCTGCTGAGGTGGCCATCTTTGTCACTTTCACCCCCAGCCTCAAGGTCACAGGTGCAGGTGGGGAAGTGGCCGCAGCAGGGCTGGAGCCAAGGCAGCCAGATGTTGAACAGTGTCCCCAGCTGCTGGGGGATGCGGCCCAGCGATTGCCACTGGCGAGAATTCTCCTGCCTCAGGTCTGCTAGCACCTCTGCCAGCTCTGGCCCTGCACCCCCTAGTGGCAGGGGATGTGCCTCCCCTGGGTCTGATGTCAGCTCAAAGACCATCGGGGGCTCATGCTCCACCACTGCTCCCAACCCCACGCATGGGCAGACCCCGCCGCCTGCCACTGCTGCACAGGACCCGGACCCTGGGGGATCGAAGGTCGGCGTTATGAAGTGCGCCTTCCACACCTTGCCACCTGCAACATGGGTTGGAAAGAGAAATGGGGTGAGTGACTGGTGACCTGTAACCCGGAAGTGACCCCAGCTGAAAAGAAGTGAACCTAAAAGGGGGGGGCCTGTCAATCTCCTTGATGACTCCTGACCTGAATGTGACCCTAAGGTGTGGAAACCAATGATTGTGGTGGCCTCAGTCTAGGAAGTGATCCCAGCTGAAAGGAAGTGACCCCGGGGGTGTGGTCTATTAAGGATCCCAGTGAGCTCTGAAGAGGAAGTGACCCCAAGGGACAAGAAGTGACCTCTAGGGGGCAAAACCTGTCCTTCACCTGATGACTATAATCCTGGAAGGAAGTGAGGACCCACAATCCCCTGACTTGGAAGCCCCAACCCCAGGTCCCAGGACTCACTGTCACGCTGTGCCCACCGGGCCGCATGCAGGAAAACTTCGCAGTAGTGGAGCAGGACATCATGTGCGGAGTGTGGGGTCTCCCCACGCAGCAGGGGCATCATGTCTCGCCCGTCAATCACCCTAAGAGGGCAAGGACTGAGTGTCAAAACGAGCATGGCCTACCAGGAAGTGAAGCCCTGCCTACTGGTGAAGTGAAGCCATGTTAACATTGGCCTAGAGACCCCGCCCACCTCATGCTAGGTCCTTCCAACTGTAGGCCTAAGCCATGCCCACCCCATCCTTAAGTCCACCTACTATTCAGAGGCCCCACCCCTAAAATTAAAGCCCACACGTCACTCAAGCTTCCTGAAGCCCCAACCACTCCAGTAAGCTCTGCCCAGTGAAGGGTTGTCCCACCCACGTTAAGCTTGGATGAAAGTCACGCACACGTCATCCTGGACACTCAACCACCTCTATGCTGTAGACCCTGAAGCCTCTTGCAAAGCCCCAATGGTGGATTAAAACCCACTTATTACTTAAGCTTCCTGAAGACAGCCCATCACTGTTCCAAACATCCCGCCCACCATACCTAAAGGACCACCCATCCCACCATGCGCCTTGCCCACAGAATTCTCATGAACCACCTGCCTTACTGGAGCCCTTGCCTCTCCACCCATCACTAAAGCACATGGAAGCTTCGTCCCCTCCTGCCATTAAGTCACTTCCTGTATGATGCCATCACCATCCCTTGTCACCCTACCTTGTGATGTAACATGGAAGTCCCAACCCTTCCTGTATGATGTCAATTGCCAAAAACCCTGCCTTTCATTGCAACACAAGCCTTATGACATCATCCATTTCTCCACACAGCCCTACACCTGATTCAGTTTCTCCTGGCTCCGCCCACCTCCTGCTAGGCCCCACCCTCCACATTCTGAAGCCCTGCCCCTGGACAATGAATTAAAACCCACCTGTCAATTAAGCTCCCTGAAGTTTCACCCCTTCCTGCCTCTCAGCCATCACTTCCTGTATGACATCACTCATTCTGCCTCACAGTGCCATCCCCTACCAGCCCCCCCCCCCCCCGTAACTTCAAGTTAGCCCTGCCCACCCCAGGATGTCATCAGTCCCACCACCCTGCCCTGAAGCCACCATTTCACCTCCTCACCTGTCTGCGGGTAGGGAACCGCCCCCCAGCTGCACCACAGTGGGGAAGACGTCCATAAGGCTCAAGGGCTCGGAGATGACGCGCCCACGGGGGATGACACCCGGGAACCGGAAGATGCCAGGGACACGGATGCCACCCTCCCAGCCACCCATGCCCTTCCCGCCTGGGGCAGGACCAGGGGGGGTCAGTGGTGGGGCCAGGACAGCCAAACGGAGCCAGAGGTCAGTGGTCGGACAGGTTGTCAGGGAGGGATAAGAAGTGGGTGGGTGGTAAGTTTGGAGGAAATCAGTAAGTCACAATTCATAAATTCATATCAGAAGTGTTAAGTAGCAGCAAACAAACAAACAAACAAACAAGCACCCCCCCCCCACAAAAAACCAAAAACGGAAGTCAGGGAGTGGGACAGAAAGTGGGTACCCGGGAATATTTAAGGCCAGAAAGGAAGTCGGGTTCAAATCGAAAGTTCCGATGGACCGGACAGGAAATCGCGTTTGACGTCAGAAGCCAGGACAGGAACCGGAAAAGAGAGGATTGAGGGTCAGTGAGCAAGAAGTGAGGTCCAACCTGGGCTGTGCTGCTACTCACTGGGACAGGATATTTGGCATAGAAGACTACTGTCATACAGGATTGTATATGTCATGGGGATTAGAAGAGGGTGGGGCTTAGATCGGCCAGCTGTCACTCTTGGGGACAGGAAGTGATGGCCTGGGAAACCATAATAAGTGGGAAGAAACCCGCAGTGGGTAGGCAGGGCTTTCCAGCCAGGGCCAGCAGTCACTAATGGGAACAGGAAGTGGGGACTGGAACTGAAAGTGACTGAATGGGAATCTGAAATGGGTGGGTGGGAATAAAATCAAGGGGCAGCTCTGGGGAACATGAAGTGAGGAAACAAAACAAGAAGTGGTGGGAGAAAACAAAAAGCAAGAGGGGCGGGGCCTCACAGAAAAGCCCAGATTTCTCTCATGGGAACAGAAGGTGAGAGCAGACCAGAAGTTGGGGGCTGGGACAGGAAGTGTGTGGGTTCTGCTCACCCCTGAAGACTCCGTTCCAGCCCCCGAGCCGCTCGCCCCCAGCCTGAGCCTCGAGCCAGCCTCCATTGTCAGAAGTGAAGTGGACGAGAGTGTTCTGGCTCAGGCCCTCCTTCTCCAGCGCCGCCAGGATCTGCCCTGGGAAGACCAGGAAAAGAGCAGGGCTGAGGTAGAAGGGTATGGCAGAGAGAGGTGGAACCAAATGAAGAGTGGGTCAAGGGAGAGGGGTGTGGCCTTGTGACTTTGGCCCTACCCACTACTTTTAAAGTTGTTCATCTTGGTCACTGCTCCCACCTGCCTTGCCTGTCACTCACCTCGGCCCCACGTACTACTCTTATAAACCTCAACCAAAATCCAGTGCTCCACCCACTATCCACTGGCCCTGCCCACTGCTGTTACACTCATCATTCACCCTGACCATGCCTACTATATTGTGCTAGCCATGCCCCTGCCTGTAACTAACTTTGTAACCACCTGTCCACTCACTCTGCCCACCCATTGGCTCCATCCATCAACCAATTGCCCTGCCCACATCCACTTTGACCCTGCCCACTGCTGAGTCTCTGCCTCTCAACCCGGACCTGCCTGCTCTGCCCAGCCTTCACTAGGATTCTGCCTATCACTACTGCACCTGCCCATCAATCCCAGTGACTCCGCCCTATATTTCCAAAAGTCCCACCCATTTCCTGGCCCCACTAAAATTAGCCTCACATATTACCCAATTGGCCCTTACCACACCAGACTGACTATTCCTGTCACATTAGCCACACCCACCAAGATCTGGCCCTGCCCATCACACCAGCCCCAGTAACATTAATCCTGCCCCACCTCACTCATTTAAGCGACTCCACCCAGTGCCCCAGTGCCCCCAGTCTCCTCCCTGCCCGCCCTTATCCAATCACTCACCGACCACCCAGTCCATCTCCTCCACATTGTCCCCATATCTCCCGTGTGCGCTGCGGCCCTGGAACTTGGGCGTGGTGACTAGGGGTAAATGTGCATGTAGCAGAGACACAAACAACAGGAAGGGGCGGTGCCGGTGCCTGGGGGCGGGGCCCGTGGCATCAGGGGACAGGGCCTGGGCAAGGTCACCTGCATTAGTGCAGGGTAGCCTAGGATACCCCGCTCTGACCACAGGGCTCCCTGGTTAGTCTAGTATGCCCCATTTTTCTGAGACTCAAAATGGTTACCACAGGGTTCCTCGTGAGTCCAGGGAGAAGAATGGTTAGTGCAGGATAGCCCGCTCCGCGAGAATGGTGAACAGTTTGACCAGGATGTCCCAGTAGCAGTGGACAGTTCAGTGCCTAGCCCAGGATAGCCCTTTGAGGCCTGATTCCTCTACTGTTAGCGCAGGATGCCCCATTCTTCTGGGACTCACTGTGGCTACAACAGGGTACCCCGTTAGTGCAGGAAGCTCCATGGTTAGAATAGGATAGCCCACTGCCACAGACGTGTGAGCCGTTAGTCCAGGATGTCCCTATCAATCATCCCCAGCCTTGCAGCCCTCAATCACCCCATCATTACAGGAAGGATCAGTGGCTAACGCAGGATATCCCAGTAGTACAAGAGATTGCAATGCCTAGCACAGAATAGTCCGTGAAGCCAGAATGCTGTCAGCACAGAATGCTCCACTCTTCCATGAGTCACAGTGGCTGCCGCTGAAAAAGCCCATTCCCTCAAAGTGCTGAGTGCCCGGGATATCCTGTCCCAAAAGGTAAACTCAGAGGCAGGAAGATTCAATAGTTAGCCCAGGATATCTCAATAACAACATAATGGTGAGCAGGTAGTCTAGGTCATCCAGTGTGACAGGGAGACTCAGTACTTAGCACAGGATATCCCATCGGCCCAGGAAGAACAATGGTTGAGCCCAGGATGTCCCACCCACCCTGTTCCAGGACCTGGCCCCCTCACCGGCTCAGGAAGTCCTCTGTCTCACGCAGTAGGAGTGGGGTGAAGCTGCCAAGGCGCAGGGGCTGCTGGGTGACAGTGCTGTTGCGCATGAGGAAGCAGTCGTAGTGGGCAATGGCCTTGCCCACAGCACAGGACCCTGCCTCCAAGATGGCCGCTGCCATGCCCAGAGCCACAAGGGCTGCCCATGGGGCCCAGCGAGCAGGCAGCAGCCCTGAGCCACGACCCCCTGCCAGCAAGGCGGCAATGGCAGCCAGGGCCTGCCCCACCCCACTCAGGAACCGCTCCAGCCTTGCCCGCTTCTCAGACGGCTCTTCCCCCGCGCAGTCTCCCATCAGCCCCAGTGGCAGCCCTAAGAAGTGGTGGAAGCCGTGGCGCATAGGGTGGTGGCAGAGGTCAGAGGTCGACCTGCAGTTCAAGCCCAGGTGCCACTTTCCTGTGGGCAGAGAGGCCAGGGATGATGTCATGAGGGTGACATCATTGCTTAGAACCTGCCCACCTAGGGTGAGGTCATCACCTGACAGGGATTCAATGTCATTACTTTTTACACAGGGCAGGATGATGTACCAGGCTGAGACCCCGCCCACCAGAGTGATGTCATCAGCACTGCCCACTGGGAAATGATGTTACAGCACAAGAGGAAGATGATGTTATTGTTCTCCACAAAAAAGCCCCACCCACCCACATTGACAGATGGTCGGAAATGCCCCTTATGAATCAAGAGCCACGCCCCTAGTTCCCAATAGTGGATGACATCATAGGTCCCATAACTCTCAGGCATGACCCCTCCGTGACGTCATCAGCCCCGCCCAGGCAATGGCATCTTGGGCTCTGTCCCCAGGCTGTCACAGGAGGTCCCTCCCACTGCCAGATGATGTCAGCATTCTCCCTGTTGGGGGACACTGCTGCCCTCTGGCCGTGACTTCACAAGTCCCCTCCACTCACCCAGAATCCCAGTGACATAGCCGTGCCCCTGGAGGATGCGCGCAAATGTGATCTCCTCAGGGGGGAGCCCGCCTGCTCCAGCTGCCCACTGCAGTACGCGGTGCCCATAGCCAGATGTCATCCCTACAGAGTGGGACACACAGTAGGGTGAGACACTGAGGAGGACTGGGGTGTGTGGTAGGGGATGGGGCACACAGGAGGACTGGGATACACAGTAGGACAGAACATTGAGAAAAACTGAGGCACACAAGAGGGCATGGGGGAGGGAGGGACACAGTAGGGCAGGCAACACACAGTAGAGCAGGAGACAAACATTAGGGTGCAGGGCAAAGTAGCACAGGGGACACACAGTAGGGCACACACAGTAGGGCAGGCAGCACATAGTAAGACACAGAGTAGGGCACAGTAGTGCACCCAGTAGGGCCCAGGAGGTGGCCTTACCTGAGCGGATGGGGTAGCGCCCTGTGAGGAACGCGGCCCTACTGGGTGTGCACATGGACTCGGCGGCCAGGTACTGTGTGAGGCGGACACCGTCCTCTGCCAGGCGGTCAATGTTCGGGGTCCTTGGGCAGGGGTGGGAGTGAGGTCAGGGGACAGGGTAGGCTGGGCTAATCTTGGACTACAAGGACTAGGACTGTAAGTACAATGGGGTTTTCAGACCTAACCCGGGCTAATCTGGGACTGTGAGGAGCTAACCTAGGACTACACACTCTAACTATAATGGGATTTTCTGGGTTAACCTGGACTGTTGGGATAAACTATGTCTATAACTGGCTAACCTGGAATAACACTGTCTAACTTTGAATAACCCCTGAGGTCCCCACCTGAGGGTTGTGTTTCCATAGCAGCCCAGGTCACCTATGCCCAGGTCATCCGCCATGATGAGGAGGAAGTTGGGGCGGGGCGGGGGCACACGCAGAGCAGTGGTCAAGATCAGCTGCAGGCCACAGAGGAAGCACAGTAGGGCCACAGGCCTGAGGCAGAGACAGACAGGGTCTAGGGGTCAGCATGCAAATGAGGTCCATGAATATTCACAACCCAATTAACATGCCCACAACACTGACCATCTGGCAACATTAATGAGCTCATTAGCATATGCTATAGGAATCAGCTTCACAAATATTCACATGCTGACCATTAGGACATATGTGGATTGGGATCATGAATATTAACAAACTCATTAGTATTTTCACCAGGCAATGAAATGGCTAATATACAAATGGTGTTCTTGAATGTTAATGAGATCATTAGCATATCCTACAGTCATGCAGTGAACGGTATGCAAACCAGTTTTATAGGCATACACTCAATTCACAGGATTTAATTGTTATGCAAATAACTGAAGAAGATTCATTAGCATACAAATGATCAGAGCCCTTCCTGCAGTGGGCAAGGCCTCCCTCCTGTGACTGACAGGGGGCGGGGCCTGAGTCAATCTAAGTGGTACTCACCATTTTGTACCCTTCATCACCAAACTCCTGGGGCACGACTTCTTGTGGGCAGTAGAGCAGTTGCTTCCTGTCAGTCACGCTGGGTCACGCCCACCAGCCCTTCACTCATAAACCCTTTGATGAATATTAATGACCTGTGTGCAGTGCCTGATGAATACTCATGATTGCCGCTTGTCAATCAAACTAAGCAAGTACTAGGCAGGGAAACTTAGGCCTGGGGAGGTCCAGGCCCGGCTCCTTGGAGACCCGGTCCCTTCCTCCCTTCCCCCCATCCCAGCTTCTCCCCCCACTCTAGGTGAGCTTTTCCCGCGCGAATCCCCGGACCCGCCCACTCCCCGCTGCCTCGCCCACTCCCGTTGCCCAGCTCACTCCCCTGCTGCCCATACCCTGCGCCAGCCCCTCACCGAACCCAAGGGGCTCCCGTCCCGTTCGCGCGGGTTTCCGCAGGTTCCAGCTGCTTCCCAGCTGCCAGGCTCCGAGTGCGCTGCAGACTCAGGCCGGGGTGGGCGGGGCCGGGGAACCTGTCTATCAGGTCTGATCGCTTTCCCTGGGGCCTGGGTGCGGCGGGCGGGGTAAGCATCCGCGGAGGCTCTGGGATGGGGTCCCGCTCAAACCAGTCCGGCCCACCCCGAAGCGATTTTCCCGGTGACTTCTCGGCTTTGGCCTGCCCCGGCCCTCACGCAAAGAGCTTAGACCCTCCCCCGACTCCTACAACCCTCCCCTCTCCGTCATGCCTTGGGGTTTGTGGGATGGACGACTTGCCATGGCACGGTGCGTGCTGGGAAAGGGGCGGAACCGGTAAGAGCCTAGTGGGGATGGGGGACAGGGCGGGTTCTTCCCTGTGTGCTCTGTGCCACGTATGCCTTGCCCCTTGCAGCCAGGAGTCATGGTATCCTCGCTGTGGGCAGGGCCATGGTGTGAGTGATGGAGTGCCATGGTCCGGGCCTCCGCAGTGACTGGAAAGATGTTGGCAGGCGGGGCCCTGGCGTGACTGGCAGAAGCTGACTGCGCCCCGTCCTGCCCCCAGGGTGATGGAAGGCAGGAAACTGATTCTGGGGTTGTGGGGCAGGATGGTGAGCCCAGCACTTTGAAGTTACACTTTCTGTTCAAAGACTTCGGTGCAGGGAGGAGGCAGGGCCAGGGCAAGAGGAAAGGACTAGAAGTGGAGGGCAAGAAACAGGAAGTGGCATTTAGGCAGGAACTAGGACGGAAGGAAGAAGCAGGAAGTGAGAGCCATAATACAGGAAGTGGAAGAGTTTCAACAGGGAGTTGGTGGTACAGAACTAAGTCTAGACAGGAAGTGGGTGGTACAGAAAGTGGGCTTTTGAAACTAGGAACGAAACAGGAAGTGAAGGCCATGAAATAGAAAGTGCTTGTTGCTGAGAAAGTCTGTAGCAGGAAGTGGGCAAGGAAACATGGGCAGGACAGGACATTGACAGGACAGGGAGGGGAAAAGAAGTAGGAAGTGTCTTTGGGTAAAGAGGAAGTAGGCGTCTGTCATTCACTGAGCCAGATACTTGATTGACAGTCGAGTCCCCAGTCCAGGTTTCATGATGTCACAAACGCAATCACTGAGGGTCACAGGATAGACAGCTCAAAACAGGAAATCTATTGTGTGACTGGAGACCTATTGAGGGCTGGTGGTGCAGAGTGGGGCTTCCGTGAGAGTTGTGGATACAGGGACTTGTCTGGGAATATGCACGAGTGGGCGTGATCTAGAAGCTCATGCATATGGGTGTGGCTTAATTGACTATTCATGAGTGAGCCTGTCAGCTCCTAGACATAGATTTAACTCAGTCCTAGTATCAGGGTCACTTGTGAGTCACATGTAATGCACATGGCCAGACACAGGACCATGCCGGTCACATGCAATGTCACCTAAATGTCATGGGTGGCATTGCCTGTGACACACGATGCATCTCCTGATGCTGGATTGACCATCGGGGCATGGATATGTATATTTCACATGTCGTAGACACATGCGACATTGGCGTGTGACACAGTATGTGTCATGTATGTAATGTATGCACCTCACTTCATTCATATATAGGAGTGGGCATGGCCTCTATGTCACATGCTCATATGTGTCACGTGGCTGAGCTTGCTCTCACTCCAAGCATTCGGACGGCTGAGGCAGGGGCCTGTCTGTGATCTGAGGGAACATCCTGGGCTACAAATTTTTCCTTCCTGTGATGCTCCCATGTGCATCTCTCTGCCAGGACCACCAGGCGTTCATGGCTGACTTGGGAAATGTAAAACCAGTGCCGGCATTTTATGTAGCTCTCCCTGTGAAATCTGATCCCCATCACACTTCCTGCAGACAACACATCAGACACACGTGCCACCCTGTTACCCCAGTGCAGATGGTCTCATGTGAGAACGACTCATCATGAACGAACATTCATGGCACAGGAAGTAACACACGCTGGATTTAATGAGGAGAAAATTGTGAGTCTGGGGTTCACAGGCAGAGACATTCATGGGAAGGTATCCCGGGTCAGGCTCACCGTCACATCCGTGTTCGAGGGCTCATCTGCCTCTGAGGTGTCTATGGCAACACTGATAAGGTGTTCACTCATGTATGCAGCATTAGACATGACTTTGGGCTTAGCCGTTAATAATGAACAGTGGAGCAGGGTCAGGGTTGTTATCATGTGACACGCATGTGTGAGGACATGCCTGATGGTGGGGCCTGTATCCTTCTGGGGTCACAACCTCTGACCCCCATTCACATCACCAGGTCACCTTGTCTTCACACTACATGAAATTCCTTCTACCCAGCACTGGTTTTACATTTCCCAAGTCAGCCATGCATGCCTGGTGGTCCAGGGCCTCATGGTACAGGGGCTTGGCCCCCTGAAGTCAGTAGGCAGAACTTGCCAGAGTCAAAGAGCAGCTTGGGGGTTGTGCTGCGTGATGTTGCCACCATGGCTCAGGCAGGCATGTATAGAGTGTCAGCCTCCAGAGCCTGTGAGGTTACAGTTGGTGTGAGAAAGGCCCTGCCGGGTGGGGTGGACAGTTAAACGTGTGACATGACACATGATGTCACATATGACATCCTATGTGGCTTCATATATGATACAACATGGTGACATTCATGTTGTGAGGTTATACTTGACCCATATGGTGGCATTTGTGACGTCATGCATGTTGATGTGCACCTTGTGAAAACATACTTGACATGCATGACAATAAGTGACCTGCAAGATGACACACACGATGCCTTGCACTGATATCTGGGCTCAGTGACATCATATGTGCCGACATCATATGTGATGTCCATGAAAACATGTGATGTGACCTGAGACAACAGCAATCAATATGCCCATCCTAGTACGTGAGATCATGTGCATATGTGTGAACATGCATCCTACGCAAACCACTGAGAGGTCTGGCCTAATGGGGTATCATGGAAATAGAAACTAAACAGAGACACAGTGAAACTAATAAAAGTTATGAACCAAATGGATTTAACAAACATGTATGGAATATTTTATCCTAAAACAAAAGAATATATCTTCTTTTCGTCACCTGTTACAAAACTGACCATAGAGTTAGTCACAAAACAGGCCTCAGCAGATACAAGAAAATCAAAATACTCCCATGCATCCCACCAGATCACCATGGACTAAGGCTGGTCTTCAGTAACAACAAAAACAACAGAAAGCCCACATACACACGGATGCTCTAAACAATGCTCAACTCATTGAAAATTTTGTCAAGGAAGAAATAAAGAAATCACTTTTTAGAATTTAATGAAAATAAGGCACAACATACTCAAACATATGGGATACATTGAAAGCAATGCTAAGAGAAAAACTCATAGTGCTGAGTGGCTCCAAAAAGAAACGGAGAGAGCATACACTAACAGCTTGACAGCACAGCTGAAAACTCTAGAACAAAAAGAAGCAGATACACTCAAAAGAAGTGGACTGCACAAAATAATCAAATGCAGGCCTGAAACCAACCAAGTAGAAACAATCAGAATCTTACCAAGAATCAACAAATCCTGGAGATGGTTCTTTGAGAAGATTAACAAGATGGATAAACCATTAGCCACACTAACTTAGAGGGTACAGTAACAGTATCCAAATTAACAAACACAACAATGAAAAGGGAGATATAACAACAGAAACTGAAGAAATTCAAAAACTCATCAGATCTTACTACAAAAACCTATACACAACAAAACTGGAAAATCTGGAGGAAATGTGCAATGTTTTAGACAGATATCAGGTATCAAACTTAAACCAGGATCAGATAAACCATCTAAACAGTCCTGAAACTACAAAAAAAAATTGTAAACCACACAAAGTCACAACAAAGAACTTTAGACCAATTTCCCTCATGAATATCGATGCAAAAATACTCAATAAAATTCTCACAAACTGAATCCATGAACACATCAAAATTATCATTCATCATGATCGGTGACAGGAATCACCCTCCAGGATGCTGAGATGACCTGCTATTCCTGATCCTGGGCTCAACTAATACTGTTTATAGAGAGTTGCTACAAGAACAACAGCAGGAAGAGTTGCTAATCCCTGATAAGCCTGGTTTATCCAGTCTTTCATACTCGGTCAGGACTTCAAGGTTATGCCTTGAACTTTCTCAAAACCTAAAGACTGAACAACTACTAGTGCCAGCTAGCTTTCTTAAGACTAACCCCTTTTCTAATTTTCTTGCCCCCCTCATGCCAAATCAGGAGGATGCAATTAATTATAATAATACTTTCTTCTCAGTCCCTTAAGTTAGGGAGGATGATTTTGATTATTTTATGACTTACAAACATGTTGTCATTTTAAGGAATAATTACAAATAATTGTGGCTTTGGATAGGGATGAAATAAAACAGGTAGATTGAGACATGAGGCTTGGTTTTCTCCTCCCTCCCTCCCTCCCTCCCTCCCTCCCTCCCTCCCTCCCTCCCTCTCTCTCTCTCTCTCTCTCTCTCTCTCTCTCTCTCTCTCTCTCTCTCTATTTCTTCCCTCCCACAACCCCCATCTATGTTAGAAAGGGAGTTGAAATTAACAGTGGGTGGGGTTATAAAAATACTGTAAAGATTATAAAATTAGGTTTACATTATCTATTCTTAAAACACAGCACTTTATAGCCATAATCTTACAATGACACAGAATTTTGTTATTGATACAAAAATAAGGTTATATTTTGTTAAATTTGAACTTAAATTTGTATATTTATACAGGTTTAAGATTTCTGTTAGTATAAATTTTTTTATATTGAGACAAGATTTAAGATTAACATTGTTACAACATAATATATGTATGCTTCAACTCTTAAATAGGCATTGTGCTATGCAACTCCTATAATTGCAAGGTTCAATCCCAGTACTTTAAATTGCTGATATTACATAATTTATTTTGATAATTAGTAATGTAGGTTACCAGTCAGTAAATTTATAGACATGTTCAATTCTAGTCTGGATTTTAACAGAAATATACATCTTGCTTTGTACATATCATGGGGAACTGAGGTCAAGAAATGTTTTTTAGTTCAGATATACTATGTATTACAGATAGTCTTAAGAATTTCAGAGATTCACAGAATATGGTATTACATGATGTGTTTTATTATTCTGAGACTTATTTTTGTTGTTCCGTTGACACCTGTGAACTCACAGCTGCCCCATTTAACTCGGAAAAAGATGATGAGCATTGAAATGCCTCTCTATGGAGTTGCTGCAATTGTAGCAAGCTAGCTACTGGGCAAAGAAAATGCTCTCAATTTATCTGCAGACAGAATGCTTTCCAGAGAAGACAAACAGACTCAGGGAAATTGATTGTTAAGTTCTGTCAAGACAGGGTAAGCAAGTCCTTCATAATTCTGACTTTATAAGAGGTCTGTCAGATATTCTAGTCCAGAAGGTTAGAGATGTAACAACATTACAGCAAATATTGGAGATGATCCAGGCGATCAGCTGGCTCTCTTAGTCTAAATAGTCATATAATTAGTATATGCTTATGCTGTTTTAGATGCCACATAATGTTCTAGGTCGAAAAAGGTAATTTTAGAAGTGTAGTACAAGTTCAGATAGAAATTAATTTAGAAACAGAACTCTGAACCCATCAGCATAGGGTGGATAATAGAATACTTTCTCCTGAGTTGCCAAATATAAACCAACTGAATTTTACTTTGATTTAATAATTTCCAAAATGATTTAATAATTATTCCTAGTATGTTATTTGTTATTGTAAGACAAGGAGCATTTTATTTAGACAGAGGGGGAAATGTTGAGGTTTTCTCTGTTTCTGTGTATTACAATGCTAAATTCTCTACTAGAAAGTCTAGGGCCATACATGACTTCTAGTGTTTATATGCTTTTGTTGTACATTTCTTGTTTCTGGATTTAAACTTATTGTTTGAATTAAATTTACTACAGCCAGTTACTGGAGTGATTAGAGATACTGGCTTTGGAGTGACCTGTTGAGAGGAGTAGTGTAGAATGTCCTCAATCTGTTTGCATTTTTTTGAGTGAATAAACAGGAATTTTATTTTGAATAAATTTTCTTTTTTCCCACTTTCTTTTTTTATTGAATAACTTTATTTTAAAAAACAAAGATAAATGTACAAATTTTAAGCATTTTTTGCATAAAAGTATACAAATATATTTTTGTCATTGCTTGGCTTCTTTTATTTTTTATGGTTTGATAGTGTGCATTAAGATATTACTAGTTACAATGAGCATAAAGTACATGTAAAACAGGATGTAACCTGGAATTAGTCAAAGTTTTCTTGGTGTGTAAGGAGTAAACATAATGGCTTTTTCTTTTCTTTTCCTTCTTTTTCTTTTCTTGAACTTCACACAGTCTGTGAGTTGTTTCTGGGGTGTTCAGAGATTTCTGGGGCTAGTATCTAATTATCAGTGACTGCATATTATGTCTGTTCTTTTGTGACTGGGTTATCTCACTCAGGATGATATTCTCTAGATGCATCCATTTTATTAAGAATTTCATAAAGTCATTGTTTCTAATAGCTGAGTAGTACTCCATTGTGTAAATGTACCACAGGTTTACTGGGTTGTGGAGGACAGTGTGTGAAAGCAATGGCTAAGGGACAGCTGAAGACAGCAGTTCCAGCTCTGTAGCCCTTGTGAGGTGAGGGTGTTCAGGCCCATGGAAAGAGATGTGTGGTTAACAGGCTTGGGAACTAACCCCTTAGGGGATTGTGCTCCAGCTCCACACAGAAGCAGCTCCTAGCAAGGCTCCACAGAGTTATCCTCCATGCGGGACTAATGGCAACAGAAGAGTACCATTATTTAATATCTATTACAACACTGCTACAGTGAATTCTTTTGTAACAAGATGTTACAGTGGGCATTATGGGAGCTGGAATAAAATAAAGAGAAAGTGATCCTGATTTGGAAGACAAGAACTCCGGCTTTCACAGAAGATTGTATTGTGGTCAGGTGTCAGGAAATTCTTCAGCATATGTTCTCTTGCAGAGTCTTGTTGATTTGGTATGGTAGAACAAAGAAGATTTGCTGTAATTTAACCTCGTATATTTGCAGGAATTTTCTGTGGTTAATATCTTAGGCTCATTTTAGGATATGGGCTTACAATTGGAAATTGTGCTGATAAGTGTGAGCATAGGAACTTCGTGGAATGATATGGCCGACATAAAGATTAAGGTAAATACAGACCTTTTTATTTTATTTTATTTTATCTTATTTTTCCATGTGGAGGCTAATAGATGTTCTTTAGCATGTGATATAAGCCACACAGGGATGGTGATTATTCTCTGATTCTAACCATTTAAAATTAAAATTAAACATCTTATGATAACTGAGTCTCTGAAGAACTGTACTTCTCTGACTAATTTGTGGACATATAGGCTATAACCAGAGTATTCATTCACAGAAAATGTAAAAAGTTCTTTTTAAAGATTGCATTTAAGATTTCCAGTGCTCTGCATTGTGCATGCAATACAGTACTAAATTCTGTTTATTACAAATATGATGTTATTCTTCTGTATAATACAGTGTAATGGAATTAATTATAGCAATTTCATACATATGTATCACTGTGTTTTATTGGTTCTTCATTTTTCATCACTTTCTTCTGTAGGTCGAATGTTACTGAAGAGGCCTCTCTGTCCACGTATCCATCCTCTTTACATGTCAGATGTTTGTAGGCCATGTCCTTATTCTTATATGGGTATCAATCCTCTATGCATATGTAAATCATATGTACCTCACTTTCTGACATCTAATGTCTAAGGAAAAATTGGAAACTTGTTTAACTCTATCACTAAATTCTATCAGTTATGGATTTTAAACAACTCAATTATTTAAAATTTAATAAAATTTCAGTTCATTGGTTAAAGCCCTCAGAGCCAGCAGTATGAATGGAAATAGGCAACCTCAAGAGGAGGGGATGTAGGGGGACCCTCTATAATGTACTAGAGACCTGGAAGGTGAGAGAATTCCAGGATTCAGTGGAAGGGTGCTTAGATGAAATACTGTGAAGTAGGGAGAGGAAACTTGAAGAATCTACCTCCAGTAGAAAAACACGGCATCAAGTGGAGGAGTGGGGTTGCCATTCCACAGTCAAAAACTCTGACCCAGAATTGCTCCTGTCTAAAATGGATTGCAAGGACAAACCTTGAGAAGAGACTGAGGGAAAGTAGGTTTATTGACCAGTCCATGTTGGTTCTGATCACAAGGGGAGGCTCCAAGGCCTGACATTATGACTGTTGTGTACTTACAGATAGAAGCCTTGCATGACTGCCCTCCTAGAAGCACAACAATCACCAGAGTAAGTAAGACACACAGACCTATACCCAGGCAATGGACTAGAGTCGAGGAGCCATGTGGTTGAATTAGGAAAAGGCTGGAAGAACTTGAGGTGCAGGGCAACTTCATAGGAAGACCCAGCAGTCTCAACAATCTTGGACATCTGAGATATATCAGACACTGAGATTCCAAGCAGGCAGCATATACCAGACAGTCTGAGGCCCAAGACACATATAGAGCAGAGAACTGCCTGGTTTCTCCTCAGTGAGAGAAGATGCACCTTGAGAGCCTTGGTGCCACAGAAAATGGGGAGAACAGGTAGGTAATGGGCATATGCAGGAATGGTGACATCCTCTTTGAAATGGGAGAGGAAGAATAGAATGAGGAACTATTAGAGGGCAAGATTGGAGATGGATAAAATTGGCCTATAAAAATAGAATAAAGATATTAATAAAATAATTATCAGTTAATTATTTAGTGAAATGTTTTGTGAACTGTCCTGAGCAGGTACCTTAGAGGTTAACAACATTCTGTGTTCTAGAATAGGATTCTTTTCCCAGGACACACAAGCCAGCTTACGTAATATATATCATTACCCCAAAGCATCTGATGACTTCTGCCTTTCAAAGTTAATGTATGCAAATTTATAAATATATAGGATGTAACAGGATGTTCACATGCACACAGAAACGCGCGCGCGCACACACACACACACACACACACACACACACACACACACACACACACATTAGACCACAATTTTAGAACAAGAATCAAATTGCCAATTATATTATCTTACTCCTCTCCATCTTTTTTTTAATTTATTTTTTACTTATTCGCTTTATGGCCTTCTTACTGCCCAGCTCCTTGTCACCCCATCCCACTGTCCTTCCACCACTTTCTTCAGCATTGAACAAGTAGGGACATCCCAGGTATCTCTCCACCCCTGCATTACAAATATCTGCAATGTTAAGCATTTTCTTTCCAATTTACATCAGACAAAGCCGCCCGGCTAAAGAACATATCTCTCATATAGGGAACAGCTCTTGGGATGGCCCTGCTCCAGTTTTGAGACCCACATGAGGACCAAGCAGAACGTCTGTTACATATATGCAGGGAATCCTAGGTCCAACCAGTATATGCTCCCTGGTTAGTGTTCAGTATGTGGGAGCCCGAACATTCCAGGTTAGGTGATTTTGAGGGTTATTTTATGAAGTTCCTATCCCTTTAGGGGCTGTGATGTTTCCTCATACTTGCATAAGAATCCCAAAGCTCCGTTCACTGTTTGAATGTGGATGTTTGTATCTGTGTCAGCTGCTCTGCAGAGTTTCTCAGAGGGCAGCAATGTTCGACACCCATCTACAAGCAAAATAAGGTATGCTGTGTGGTGTCAGGGATTGGTTCTTGCCCATGGAAAGTTCTCATGTTGGTCCGGTTCCCTCAGTCTCTGCTCAATCCTGTTTTATCCAAAATTCCGGCATACATTTGAGACTGGGTAATTTTAGGGGTCAAATTTTTGTGGGTGGTCTAGTGTCCTTATAATACCACTGGAGTTCCTGACTGGCCACAGGAAGCAGTCTAACCAGGATCCACATCTTCGATGCTGTGAAGTCAGAGTTAAGGTCATCAACATTGATTCCTAGGTACCTCCCAGATCCCAGAACTCTATCGCTTCCTGGAGATGATCCCTACTTTTGCTTGCCCATTGGTTGCAGGTTTCCTTGATTCTAATGGACATGAAGCTACATCATTCCGTCCCTCAAAACGCCTTCCATAACCTTTCTATTCCTCTTTCCAAGTGAGTCTCAAGTGTTTGTTCTTATGCTCTCCTTCCTGTCTTGTTTCCTTGGGTCGGTGAAGTGTAGCATGCCTTTTCTCTATTTTGTGGCTAATATTCACGTATATGTGAATATGTACCATGAATATTTTTTGTAGACTGGGTAATCTCACTCAGGATTATATTCTCACTATCCCTCCATTTGCCTGCAAAATTCATACTGTCTTTGATTTTCATAGCTGAATAGTAAGTATTTCATGGTAAATGTACAATTCTTAGTATGTACAACTGTTGACATAACAGCTTATATGCAGAATAACTTTCTCTATACATTATGTTCCTGAAATATACCTAAAACATGGCTTATGGAAGAAAGAACTTAGGGATAAATTAGAGGACAACTAATTTGCTTTATTTGCATTTTACCTTAACACAATGTAGAGGTATGCCTCATCATTTGATTTTTTTGGTTTTTCCTGTCAAATACACTCAAAATATTCACAATGGGGTCAAATGTCAATAATGTCAGTTCCTTTAATCCACTTTAATCACTATGTGAATTAAAATCATTACTTATTTCTGTACAGTAGATTCAAATGGAAGACAAAGACAAGTTCAGTCAAATTAGGTTTCATCTTAAATAATATTTTGATAATTTGACAATACAAGTTTTAATACATTTGAATTTAATTATGTTTCTAATTATTCTTAAGATAAAAACTGCTTTATTGGCATGAAGGCTGAAATATAGAGAGAATCTCTTTGGCACTGTATGGATGCTTTTCCTGTCAATACAGAAGCCTAGAATCAATGGGCTGAGGCATGATTAGAAGGTGGGGCATCTGGCAGAGAGAGAAGAAACACCATTAATGAATTAGCAATGGCAGTTTAATCCAGAAAAAAAATGAGGCTCTTACAATTGACCAAAGTCCATGTTAACAACGAGAAACCCCCAGAATATCATTGAAAGTTCTTATATGTACTCTTTCTATGAAATTATGACAAACAATGATCAGAGAATAATACTACATGAACCAATGCTGCAGTATTGTCAGCGAAGCCCATTGTCATTGAAGCCCAAAATTGAACAGCAAAGAGTGGGGCAAGGAGATGAACAGCATCAACAAAGCCAAACAAAGACCAGCAACCTTGACGTGGCAAACCAAAGCTTCAGCGTTACCACTCTCTACTGTGTTATACTTATATCTTTTCCAAATATCACATTTATTTTCACAAGTGTTCTCTAGCAAATTATCCCATGCCCTTTGTCAAGAAATCTTTCAGAAAAAAAACAAAACACTTCTCTTTTTTCAGCAAAACATCCTCCCACATGACTGCTTCAGCAAAAGTATCTTCTCACATGTCTGTTCTGATTCCTTAAAAACATTTCATATACATCCTGTCATGAGACAGTATCCAGAAAAATATCACATGACACAACAAACTCTCAATAGAAAGCATACATTTCCACTTCTCATATCAATGCTAAAATACACATTTTGTCAGGACTTCTCTCACGTAGAGAATATTGTGTTCCCTGCATCATTTTGAAGTTGTAGAAGCAGATAATTGGCTTTTCTCAAATGCATCACTCTTTCTCACACGAATCATTCTTTCTTGCATGCTCAAATGATCATGAAGGAGTTCTGAGATCAAAGCTACAATGCTTAGTGATTTTCTAATGAAGATCCCATTTAATTAAGGGAAAATTCTATCAGAATTAAAGCAGAAGGTTAACATGTAGAGATACACATGCCAATCCCAGTTTACTCCGCCAAGTAAAGGTATCCCTTTTAATGGAAGAAAAAATAACAAAGATCAATAACATTCACAATTATAAGAATTTATAAGTACTAAAACAGCACAACTTAAGATACTTAAGAACTCATTCAAACTGAAAATGGAAAATAACAATGAGAGGTAAAAGAAGCATATTAAAAAACACAAGGTCACCAAAAAGAAAATCAACTATAAAAAAAGTATCAAATATTGCCATGACAGTAGAGACAATAAGTATATTAAAAAATAATTGTATGTTAATGGTCACATTCTCCACTCAAAATACTAGACAACAAAATTTGTTGTTTAAAAAAAAAAAAGATAGTGAGCATTCCTTTGTTCTGCCCTTAAGGAGGGACCTCATTTATAAACACAATCAGATCCTTTCTTTAGTGAGAAAGCATTGTACTGCAGTGGAGTTAAACAGAAAGATGAAAATAAACAAATGAACAAAATGGAAAGTGAGAGAACACATTTATTAAGATGTGCAGTACAACAAATTAAGTATATTCCTGCTAAGCTACAAATAAATTCTTACTAATTTTATTTTATTTGGATTTGAGAATTACTGGGTGTCAGCATTAATCTACTCTTTTAACTGCAAGGATGGCTACCTCCCCTGTAGTGTACCCCAGATAATTGTTGTTGCTCCTTGCCATATGTGAATGGTTCCTCTCCCTTCATGGTGGCTTTCTGTGGGACTTTGGGCCAAGCTGAGTGCCAGAAACCCCACAGAGAGAACTCTAGTCAGAGACAAGGGTAACTTCTGTGCCCTCCACTACTAGGTCTGGCTTGATATGTGGGTTCAGGAGAAGAGGAGAAGCCCTGGACAGGAAAGGGAGAAACAATTCTGCCACTTTCATTGTTGGGTACAGCCTGCCCCTATTTCTGCCACTGTCATGAGGTGCTGGGCTAGGCTGAACCAAGCCAGTGGAAGGCTCAGGCACAGGGTGCAAGAAGCTTCAGGAGATGAAATCTCTTCCCAAATAGCAGTGTTAACAGATCTTATTACAGAAGCTCTCAGACAGTGGAATGATATTCTTGCACACCTTTACTCTTGAGTAGTCCTGCCCACGTGTATACAATATACGTTTTTGGAATGGTTCAGAGTCTGACAACAGGTGTTTCCTATTGGCTTGGCCCAACAGCTGGGAAAACCCTACGTGTTTGGGGGTGGTCCTGCTTCTGTCCTGAGTGCAGTCACATCTTCACCTGCGAAGGAGGGTCTTGGGGCGTGGCTAATGCCATTTTGTGTGACCAGTGAAAAAACCTTCCTTTATGGGAGACTGTGGTGTGGGTTGTGTGGAGGAGTCTGGTTCCTCAGGAAACTAGGAAGCACCTCTCATCTGACGTAACACTCCTGGGGCTTCACTTATCTCGAACTAGAACCAGGGTACTCTTCACTACCTGCCAATTGTCCTACAGATTCCTCCTCTGCTGTCCTTCTTTTTCTCCTTGACTCTACTCTGTTGCAGTAAATATTAAAGAATCAAAAATCTCTTTTCCGGCCCTAAGGTCTCACTTGGCAGGCCAGACCCTGATACGGAGCAGCACGCACCTCTGGTGCCAGGTCTGAGCCTCCACGTCCCAACTTGTCTGCAGAACACCCTTTCCTGGTGGTTTTCTACCGCTTCTTCTCTACCTTTGTCTCAGGGAGTTTCCCTAGCCCAAAATCTCACATAAATACAAATCTACAGACTGATAGCTTTTCATACAAGTTTATATATTGAATTCTCAATCCACAAACCATCTACACAACAAGGTTACATTAAATAGACAAAGATACAAACTCCCCTTCTATATGATATACTAGACCTATAAAATCTTTAATGTTCATAGCTATTTAACACCAATTAATATCACCTGGGTCTAGCTGGACCTTGGGGACCTCCATCTTGCTACAACCTCTCCTCATCCTCTGACCTCCTCAGACCTCTCAGCCTTCTCCAAGTCCCTCGCCCCACCAAGTTACTTGCTTTCCTTTATTTTCCTAATTAAAATGGGAAGGTTTAGTTGAAGTCACTAGTACTAGGCAGCCCTTCTTAGGGAAGTGAAATTACCATTAAAATACAAACAGGGAGATCCAGGAACACAAGCCTGGAGAGAAGGTGTTCTGAGTATCCAGGGTGCAGAGAGATCTCTGCTGAGCACATGGAAAGTGTGCACCCCTCCTGCTTGGTTCAGGAAACCAGTAACCAGGCTTTGGGCTGTTCCCAGCTGGAGGCCTTTGAGTGCAGAACAGGCATTCAGATCATCCACCACCAGGAACAGAGGATATCCAATGACACTGGCCTGGTGAGATGGCATTCTGAGTAGCCGGGGTGCAGAGAGATCTCTGCCGAGCACTCGGAAAGTGCACCCCACCCCGTGCTTGGTTCAGGGAACCCTTAACCCAGCATTGGGCTGTATGAGCCGGAGGTCTTTGAGCTGTTCTGAGCCTGAGGTCTTTGAGTGCAGAACAGGCACCAGACAATCCGCCACCAGGAACAGTGGCGATCCTGGGACACAGGCCTGATGAGAAGGCATTCTGAGTAGCCAGGGAACAGGAGATCCAGGGACACAGGCCAGGAAAAAGGGGGAGGCAAGAACAAATCACTGACAACAAGACCACGTAGAAGAACAGAAAAAAGATGGCAAGAAGAAAGTGAAAGAATGTACCCCAGGGAAACCAAGAGAACCTGGCAACACCAGAACCCAGCTCTCCCATAACAGTAAATAGCAGAATGTCAAACACTCGAGAAAAAGAACACTCAGACCCGAAATCATACCTCAAGATGATACAGATCCTTAAACAAGAAAGGGAGGAAAAGCATAAAGAATTAGAAACTTTTAATGAGGAAACAAGAAAAATACTCAAAGAACTCAAAGAACTAGAGGAAAATATTACCAAAGAGATGAGGGAGTGGAAGAAGGAATTTAAAATGGAAATTGACAATAAGTAAAAATAAAGAAAACACAAAAAGAGACAACCCTAGAGGTAGAAATCCTAAAAAAGAAATCAGGAGTCACAGATGCAAGCATTTCCAACAGACTACAAGAGATGGAAGAGAGAATATCGGGGGCCGAAGACAACATTGAAAACATAGACAAAACAGTCAGAGAAGATGCAAAAATCAAAAAGCTTCTAACCCAAAATGTCCAGGAGAACCATGATACGATGAGAAGACCAAACCTAAGGATAATATGAATAGAAGAGGGCGAAGAATATCAACTAAGAGGCACAGTAAATATCTTCAACAAAATCATAGAAGAAAACTTCCCTACCCTTAAGAATGAGATAACCATGAACACAAAACAAGCCTACAGAACTCCAAATAGGTTGGACCAGAAAAGAAATTTCTCCCTACACATAATAGTCAAAACGCCAAGTGCCCAAAGCAAAGAAAGAATACGAAAAGCAGTAAGGGAAAATGGTCATGTAACATATAAAGGCAGACCAATCAGAATCACACCCAACATCTCAACAGAGACTATGAAAGCTAGAAGATCCTGGACAGACATCATGCAGACACTATGAGAGCCCAGGCGCCAGCCCAAGCTTATATACCCAGTAAAACTCTCAATCACCATAGATGGAGAAACTAAAATATTCCAAGACAAAACTAAATTTATACAATATCTGACCACAAACATAGCATTACAATGAATTATAGGTGGAAAACAAAATACAATGAGGGGAACTACATCCTAGTAAAAACAAGAAATGTCTTAAGCAAGAAAACAAAAAGGAGAAAGGCATACAGGCACAATTCAACCTCCAAAACAAAAATATCAGGAAACAGTAACCGCTATTCCTTGATATCTGTTAACATGAATGGACTCAGTTCCCCAATAAAAAGATATAGGCTATCAGACTGAATACATAAACAAAACCCAGCATTTTGCTGCATACCAGAAATTCATTTCAGAGACAAAGACAGACACTATCTCAGAATAAAAGGTTGGGAAAAAACCATCAAAGCAAATGACCCCAAGAAGCAAGCTATTGTGGCCATTCTAATATCACATAAAGTAGATTTTCAACCAAAAGTTATCAAAAAAGATAAGGAAGGAAACTTTTTACTCATTACAGGGGAAATCTGTCAGGAGGAACTTTCAGTTCTTATCAAATATGCTCCAAATACAAAAGCACACATATTCATAAAAGAAACCCTACTGAAGCTCAAAAAATACATTTCACCCCCCCACAATAATAGTGGGAGACCTCAATACCCCACTCTTACCAATGAACAGATCATGGAAACCAAAACTGAAGAAGGACACTGTAAATCTAGCAGAGGTTATGAACCAACTGGAATTAATAGCTATCTACAGAACATATCATCCTAAAATAAAAGAATACACGTCCTTCTCAGCATGTAATGGCACCTTCTGAAAAATTGACCACATAATTGTTCACAAAATGACCCTCAGTCGATATAAGAAGAATGAAATCTTCTCATGCATTCTTCCAGATCACCATGGTCTAAGGCTGGTCTTTAATAACAACAAAGACAACAAAAAGCCCATATACACATGGAAACTAAACAATGCTCTGTTAAACTATAGCAGGGTCAAAGAAGAAATAAAGAAAGAAATTAAGGATTTTCTAGAATTCAATGAAAAAAAATACAACATACCCAAACCTAAGGGGTGTAATGAAAGCAGTACTTAGGGGAAAACTGATAGCTCTGAGTGCTTCCATAAAGAAACTGGAGAAAGCATATCCCAGCAACTTGACAGCACAGTTGAAAGCTCTAGAACAAAAGGAAGCAGATTCTCCCAAGAGGAGTAGACAGCAAGAAATAATCAAATTCAGAGCAGAAATTGACCAAATAGAAACAAAAAGAACCATCCAAAGAATCAACAAAACCAAAAGCTGTTTTTTTTTTGACAAAATTTAGAAGATTGATAAACACTTATACGAGAAGCCACTGAGAGAGTATCCAAATCAGAAATGAAAGCAGAGACATAGCAACAAAAACCGAGGAAATTCAAGAAATCATCAAATCCCACTGAAAAACCCTATACTCAACAAAACTGGAAAATCTGGAGGAAATGGATATATTTCTAGACCCATAAAATATACCAAATTTAATCAGATTCAGATCAACCATATAATCAATCCCATAACACCTACATAAATAGAAGCAATCATCAAAAGCCTCCCCCCTCCAAAAAAAAAAAAAAAAAGCCCAGGACCAGATGGGTTCATTGCAGGATTCTATCATACTTTTTTTTTTTTTTTTTTTTTGACTACCTAATACCAATCTCTCCAAACTATTCCATAAAATAGAGTCAGATGAAACACTACTCAACTCATTCTTTGAAGCTTCAAAAACCCTCAACCTAAACCACACAGAGATACCAAAAGGAATGAGAACTTCAGACCAATTTTCCTCATGAACACTGATGCAAAAATACTCAATAAAATTTTTACAAACGAAATTTAAGAACACAGCATAATGATCATTCAACATGATCAAGTAGGTTTCATCCCTGTGTTGCAGGGATTGCTCGATACATGGAAATCCATCAATGTAATCGGCCATAAAAACAAACTCAAAGAATAAAACACAATGATGATTTCACTAGATTCTGAGAAAGTATTGAAAAAAATTCAACACTCCTTCGTGTTAAATGTCTTGGAAAGAGAAGGAATCCAAGGCTCAGACTTAAAGCTATTAGAAGCAATATACAGCAAACCAATAGGCAATATCAAACTAAATGGTGAGAAACTTGAAGAAATCCCACTAAAATCAGGGACTAGACAAGGCTGTTCACTCTCTTTGTATCTATTCATTATAGTACTGGAAGTCCTAGCCAGAGCAATTAAACAGCAATTGGAAATCAAGGGGATACAAATTGGAAAGGAAGAAGTCAAAATATCACTATTTGCAGATGACATGATAGTATATGTAAGTGACCATAAAAATTCCACCAGAGATGTTCTACAGCTGATAACAACTTCAGCAAAGTGTCTGGATATAAAATTAACTCAAACAAATTCAGTAGCCTTCCTCTACTCAAATGGCAAACGTACAGAGAAAGAAATTAGGAAAAAGATGCCCTTTTAATAGTCACAAACAATATGAAATACTTCGGTGTGATGCTAACTAATCAAGTAAAAGATCTTTATGACAAGAACTTCAAATCTCTAAAGAAGAAAATTGAAGATGATCTCAGAAGATCTAAAGATCTCCCATGCTCATGGACTGGAATGATCAATATTGTAAAAATGGCCATCTTACCAAAAGCAATCTACAAATTCAATGACATTCTCGTCCAATACCTGCTCAATTCTTCATACAGTTGAAAGGAGCAATTTGCAAATTCATCTGGATTAAGAAACACCCTAAAATAGTGAAATCTATTCTCAATAATAAAAACATCGCTGGGGAATCACTGTCTCAGATATCAAATTACAAAGCAATTGTGATTAAAAACTTCATGGTATTGGTATAGAGACAGAGAGATCAATGGAACAGAATTGAGGACCCAGAAAAGTCCAAAAAGTGGAAACCTCAGTCCTTCTTAAAAAAATAATAGTGTATGGCACTTTCTCAGAGAGGGGTACACCTAGACCTTAAAGCAGTAATAATTCAAGATCTAAGAATATTGCATTGTGGCAATTCTCGGGACTTCAAAAAATCATTATGTTTAACCTATACACAACAAGAAAACTTTGACGATTTCTATGTTATGTTTTGTTTTTCATGAACTTTATGCTTTCTGTAACTAGTGAGATTTCAGTACATACTAACAAACCTTTAAAAAAATCAAGTACTGACAAAATACATTCATACAGTGTTATGCAGAAATGCTTTTAGAATATGTACATTTATCACTCTTTTTTAAAATAAAGGTTTTTTGAACAAATTTATTTAAAAAAACAAAGATAAATTTACAAATTTTAAGCATTTTTGCATTAAAGTATATGAATACATTTTTGTCAGTGTTTGGCTTTTTTTCCCCAAAGGTTTGATAGTGTGCATTAAGGTCTTACTAGTTACAAGGATTATAAAGTACATGTACAACAGGATGTAACCTGGAATTAGTCAAAGTTTTCTTGGTGTGTAAGGATTGAGCATATTTTTTTTTTCTTATTTTTTCTTGAACTTCACACAGTCTGTGAGTTGTTTCTGGGGTGTTCAGAGCTTTCTGGGCTTAGTATCCCATTATCAGTGACTGCATATTATGTCTGTTCTTTTGTGATTGGGTTATCTCACTCAGGATGTTATTCTCTAGATGCATCCATTTTCTTAAGAATTTCCTTAAGTCATTGTTTCTGATAGCTGAATAGTACTCCATTGTGTAAATGTACCACAATTTTTGTATCAATTCGTCTACTGAAGGACATCTGGGTTCTTTCCAGCTTCTGGCTATTATAAATAGAGCTGCTATGAACATGGTGGTGCATGCAGCTTTGTTGTATATTGGAGTGTCTCTGGGGTATATGCTCAGAAGTGGAATAGCTGGATTTTCAGGTAGTAATAAGCCCACTTTTCTGAGGATTCGCCAGACTGATTTCCAGAGTGGTTGTTTCAGTTTCCAACTTTACCAGCAGTGGAGAAGTTTTCCTCTTTCTCCACATCCTCAACAGCATCTGCTGTCATCTGAGTTTTGGATCTTAGCCAATCTGATTGGTGTGAGGAGTAATCTCAGGGTTGTTTTGATTTGCATTTCCCTAATGGCTAAAAATGTTGAGCACTTCCTTAGAAGTTTCTCAGCCATTTGATATTCCTTAATTCAGAACGTTTTGTTTAGCTCTGTACCCCATTTTTAATAGGGTTGTTTGATTCTCTGGTGTCTAGCTTTTTGAGTTCTTTGTATACCTTGGATATTAGGCCTCTATCTGATGTGGAGTTGGTAAAGATCTTTTGCCACTCTGTTTGCTGCTGTTTTGTTTTCTTGACAGTGTTCTTAGCCTTACATAAATTTTGCAGTCTCATTAAGTCCCATTCATCAATTTTTGACCTTAGAGCTTGAGCCATTGGTGTATTGTTCAGAAAATTTTCTCCTGTGCCTGTGTTTCTAAGGTTTTTCCCTACTTTCTCATCTAATAGTTTCAGTGTACCTGGTTTAATGTGGAGATCTTTGATCCACTTACACTTGAGCTTTGTACAAGGAGATAAGAAAGGGTCTATTTTCATTCTTTTGCATGCTGAGTGCCAGTTGGACCAACACAATTTGTTGAATAGGCTGTCCTTTTTCCATTGAATGTTTACGTCTCCTTTGTCATAAATCATGAGACCATATATGTGAGGGCTCATTTCTGGATCTTCTATACTATTCCATTGATCTACATGCCCATTTCTGTACCAGTACCAGGCAGTCTTTAGCACAATTGTTTTGTAATTTAGCTTGAGGTCAGGGATAGTGATTCCCACAGATATTTTCTTGTTGTTGAGGATGGATTTTGTTATTCTTGGTCTTTTATTATTCCAGATTAATTTGCACATTGCTCTTTCCAACGAAATGAAGAATTGGGTGTGTATTTTAATGGTGATTGCATTGAATCTGTAGATTGCTTTTGGTAAGATAACCATTTTTAAATCGTTAATCCTTCCAATCCATTAGCATGGGAGATCTTTCCATTTTCTGAGATCTTCCTCGATTTTCTACTTTAGAGGTTTGAAATTCATGACATACAGGTTCTTCACTTGCTTAGTTAGAGTCACACCAAGGTATTTCGTAGTTTTTGTGACTATTGTGAAGGGTATCTTTTCCATAATTTCATTCTCCAAATGTTTGTCCTTTGAGTATAGGGAGGCTAGTGATTTGTTTGAGTTAATTTTATATCCAGCCACTTTGCTGAACTTGTTTATTAGGTGTAGGAGTTCTCTGGTTGAATTTGTGGGGTCACTCAAACACACTACATGTCATCTGCAAATGGAGATACTTTCACTTCTTCCTTTCCAATTTGTATTCCCTTGATCTCCTTTTGCTGTCTAAATGCTCTGCTGAGATATTCCAATACTATGTTGAATAGGTATGGGGAGAGTGAGCAGCCTTGTTGAGTCCCTGATTTTAGTGGGATTGCTTCAAGTTTCCCACCGTTAAGTTTTATGTTGGCTTTTGGTTTGCTGTATATTGCTTTTATTATATTTAGGTATGGGCCTTGGATTCCTGTTCTTCCCAAGACTTTTAACATGAAGGGGTGTTGAATTTTGTCAAATGCTTTCTCAGCATCTAGTGAGATGATCATTTGATTTTGATCTTTGAGCTTGTTTATATGGTGGATTACATTGATGGATTTCCTTATATTAAATTAGCCCTGCATCCCAGGGATGAAGCCTACTTGATCATGGTAAATGATTGTTTTGATGTATTCTTTGATTTTCTTTGCAAGGATTTTGTTGAATATTTTTGCATCAATGTACACAGGTGAGATGGATATGAAGTTCTCTATTCTTGTAGGGTCTTTGTGTGGTTTAGGACCAAGAGTTATTGTAGCCTCAAAAAATGAGTTAGGTAGTGTTCCATCTGATTCTATCTGTAGAATAGTTTGTAGAGTATTGGTATCATTTCTTCAATAAATGTCTGATAATATTCTGCACTGAACCCATCTGGAACTGGGCTGTTTTTCGTTGGAAGGCTTTTGATGACTGCTCTATTTCTTTAGGTGTTATGGGATTATTTAGATGGTTTACCTGGTCCTGGTGTAACTTTGGTATCTTGTATCTGTCTAGGAATTTATCGATTTCTTCCAGATTTTCCAGCTTGGTGGAGTATAAGCTTTTGTAGTAGGATCTTATTATTTCTTGAATTTCCTCAGTTTTAGTCATTATTTCTCCACTTTCCTTTCTGATTTTGTTAATTTGGATACTCTGTCCTTGCCCTCTTGTTAATCTGGCTAAGGGTTTATCAATCTTGTTAATTTTCTCAAAGAATCAGCTCTTGATTTTGTTGATCCTTTGAATGGTTCTTTTTGTTTTTATTTGGTCTATTTCTGCCCTCAGTTTGATTATTTCTTGCTGTCTACTCCTCTTTGGTGTATCTGCTTCCTTTTGTTCTAGAAGTTTCAACTGTGCTGTCAAGTTGCTGGGGTATGCTTTCTCCAGTTTTTTTTTGGAAGCACTCAGAGATATGAGATTTTCTCTCATTACTGCTTTCATTGCATCCCATAGGTTTTGGTATGTCTTATTTTTATTTTCATTGAATTCTAGAAAATCTTTAATTTCCTTCTTTATTTCCTCATTGAGCCTGGTATCGTTTAATAGAGCACTGTTTAGTTTCCATGTGTATATGGGCTTTTTGGTTTTTTTTGTTTTTATTAAAGACCAGCCTTGGCTCAGAACATCTGCCTCCAGGAAGAGCAGAGACCCAGACACACCAGACTGGTGAGAACCGGATGAGAACAGATTCTGACTAGCCAGGGAATAGAGAAATCTCAGCAGAGCACGTGGAAAGTGTGTGCCTGCTGGTCTTGATCCAGGGATTCAGGGACCTGGTGTCACTGGGCCCTCTCTTCCCAACTGGCAGCTTCCGGGGTGCACAATATGTGCTCCACATACTTGTGGAGTGAAAATAATGCATCATAATCAAAGGATATGCAGCATTATGAGAAAAATTATTAGTTCTGTGAGAAGCAATAAAAATATGCCAGTGGCTACAAGCATAATCTAAGACTATAACAACATACTGGTATTTTCTAATCATAGTATGAAAGTAGTTAATTCTTAATGTATATCACAAACAATATTAAATATTGAATAATGAAAAAATTAGATAAAAAATTGTAAAGATCACAATATTTATTCACATGATGGTTTAAATGGTGAACTAACCTTGTTAAGTAAAGAACTAGTTCTCATACCAAGTCATCACACAAAATTCTGGAGATATTAATTGTTGTACAATTTCACAGAATTTTCAATAAGATACAGATAGGCAAAATTTTGATGAAACATTATGGAAAACAATATCTGATATATAATAGCCACTAGGGAAATATTGAACATCCTCACTTATTGCCCTCCTTCTGCTTTGGATTCTTTAAGTCTGTGAAGTATAAAATGATTATCCTGTATTTTATATCCAATATCCACTTACAAGTGAATCCATATCATGCATGTCCTTTTTTAAGACTAATATTTCTGTCCTCAGTGTGAAAGGATGTGTCAATCCCTGCAGAGACTTAATATGCGAGGCAGAGGAGGATACTGAGGACTGAGGGTAAATTTAGAGGAGAATGTGAGAGAAGAATAGGAATGGAGGCAGCAGCCAGGATACAAATTGAAGTAGTGTATAGATTAATGGAATGAAAACTGTATGAGGAATAAACATGTACCACTCCACAGACTGTGGTAGAAATGGTGGAATGACAGTTTGTGAGTTAGTCATCCTATCCATACAGTATAGTGGGAGGAAATTCTCAGAAGATTACACTTTATTCCTGCAACTCAAGTTGTCAACAAATTCTTTTTTGCAAGGAGAGGCCCCATTGCAGATTATGACATTAGAAGCTTAGATTCAGTGCCAGAATGAATCAAGAAGGCCCAGTAGGGAAAAAGTTGTTCTACACACTCATCATCTGTGAAAGGTCAATGAACTGGATGGTCAGCAACTGTAACAAAATGGACAGTGAAGCGTGGAAACCGAAGACATTAAAATAAGTAAGCAAATGATCTGAGACCTAAGGAGCTGCCAGATTACTCACAGTCTGTCCTTTTTCATGCACTGGAAGTGAAAAACACCCTAGGGCATAGATATTAAAACAGGAAAGTATTTTATTAAGTAAAGTAAAACAGAATTTTAAAAGATCAGTACTATAGTTTATGTTTCAATATTGTTTCTCAGGTTAAAATTTTTAAATGTTTGATTATATGAGATTGAGTATGTGTAGAGCTCACAAAACTTAAGAGTGACTTACAAGACTGAAGAAAAGATTCACTGAGAGAATCTTTTGGTGATAAGGAGGCACAAATGATAAAAGAATAGGAAATTTCTCCCTGGAACACCCAAAGTTGTGTTAGTGCATATACATGGGGCAAAGAAAAAAAATGGCTCAATAAAAATACTACTAATGATAAAAAGATATAAAGGAATTCTGCTATGTTAAATATAATTTAAAATAGTATCTAGAAACAAAAATTGTAGAAAACATTGTTGAAAATACAAAATTTGACTATGGTTCTAGAATTTCAAGAACATTATGGTGTGGCATAGAATGTTCATGTTACTAAAAGCACTGTGAAAATCTGGTCATATCTGACTACACTGAAGAAATACAAACCTATATACCCAAACTCAAGTTCCTAGAATAGCAACCCAAATTTCTGTTTTTTTTTATTATAGACAAATAGTAGTTTTTATTAAATAATATTTTCGTGGTTTCAGTCTGCATATTACTCACCTTTTTCCAGTAACAGGCCATGATGATTTAACTACTTCAGATACAGGATATAATTTTGCATATCCATAAATTCATGAAAAATCTATAGGAAATTGGCACCTTTTTTGTAACAACTTTATTTAAAAAAACAAAGATAAAAGAACAAATTTTAAGCATTTTTGCTTAGAAATATACAAATACATTTTTGTCAGTGTTTGGCTTTTTTTTTTTTTCAAAGGTTTGATAGTGTGCATTAAGGTCTTACCGTTACAATGAGCAAAATGTACATGTAAAACAGGATGTAACCCAGAATTAGTCAAAGTTTTCTGGGTGTGTAAGGATTGAGCATAATGTGTTTCTTTCCTTGAACTTCACACAGTCTGTGGGTTGTTTCTGGGGTGTTCAGAGCTTTCTGGGCTTAGTATCCCATTATCAGTGACTGTATATTATGTCTGTTCTGTTGTGACTGGGTTTTCTCACTCAGGATGATATTCTCTAGATGCAACCATTTTCTTAAGAATTTTGTTTGCTCATTGTTTCTGATAGCTGAGTAGTACTCCATTGTGTAAATGTACCACAATTTTTGTATCCATTCATCTACAGAGGGCCATCTGTGTTCTTTCCAGCTTCTGGCTATTATGAATAGAGTCGCTATGAACATTGTGGTACATGTGGCATCCTTTATATGCTGCATTTTAAATAATATTTTACTTGTGAAACTCCCACGAAAGGTATGGTGATCTGTTTTGCTACTTAATTAAAATTGTATAATTAAAAATAATAAAGAAATTAAGTTTGGCTTCAGAATGTGAAAGGAATTGCACCAGTTTCTCCACATGAAACTCATATAAACACATGTGGAGACACTTTATCCTAACAAACATATCCAATATTTGTGCACACAGCAATGACAAATGAATTCTTATGTACTGTGCTTTGCCTGGTCAAAACCTGTTGAATAGGAATCTTCTACCACAAAAATGTATAATACTCGTTTCATGTCTTTTTTGATGATGACCTCAGTGTATTGCAAAGAAAAGGTCTGATACAGATGGCCCATATTTTATCTGGTTATTGCATACTCTTCTATTCTCAATATATTTAATAAATACTGGTCTTTTTGTTGCTCAACATGGTATGCCAAAATAGTTCCTTAATGAGGGCTGAGAGAGATATTAACCTTTGTGCATAAAGGTAATAGTGTAAAGGTCAGTTTACTTCTATGTCCTTTTAGAAGAATTATAGTATTAAGGTATTACCCTTGTGATGAACCAGGCAGACTTCTCAGACTACCCTTAAGATTAGTACTCATCTTGTTAGAAGATCAAAATAATTTATTTCTTTTTAATCTAAACTTATGTCTCTGCTGTGTACAATGACTAGTTCTATAGCTCGACTGTGTCCGAACTTCCATTCTTCCCTAAAGCACAAGATGTTCTTAGTAATAATAATCAGATATCTCATTCAGTATATAACTTGTCTTTTCCTATATTACTGATTGATTCTGGAAACCACTAGAATATTGTACAAGTAGAAAAAACAAAACAAAATATAAAACCTAATGGCTGCTTTCCTGGGCCTCACATAATGGAGAAAGTTGATGGATCAGGTTTTCTGTGTACACAAGTAAAACTTGCTTAAATCAGTCAAAATTTGGGCTGATGATCCTTACTTTTATTTGGTCAGACAGACACAAAGACTTAGTGATTTTTAAAACATCTATTATTATTCTTGAAAATATGGATAATATGACAAGGCAAGTGTTTATCTTTTGATACAAGTCTTCAATTATTCATGAATTTATTTCAGGGTTTTGTGGTTATTTCATGGTTATTAATTCACATGATAATGGTCATGCTATTATTTCACAAGGCAGTTGTTATAGTTCCCTGGTTCTTATGTTGGTGTGATTTAGACTCACTTGTAGCATTATGGAAAGTACCTAGTATAGAATAAGCTTCTATTTGACAACCAGCTTAATTTTTTCCTTTGTACATCATTCAAGCATATGGTACCTTATAGGATATTGGCAATATTCTTGTTTGTCATTAGTTCCTTTTTATGTTTCAAACGTATACCCTGATAAATTTGGTGGTACTGAGCAGAGAAACATAGTCAATCCAATCTTAAAAATAGATCACAGGAAGTCAAAGTAAAATGATAACATAGTATCACATGTGGTATTGGAGATCATTAGAACACTTTATAATATAATATAATACAATACAATGCAATATAATATAAAATACTTTTATAATGATGGGATAAAACTGTATTTTATAAACATAAAACTATATACCTTTTGGTAATACAAGTTAAAATATAAAGTTTAGAGTTGCATTTGATGTTTAATTACACTTATGTGGGGCGCCGCCCACACATTCCCATGCTTCCGTCATTACAAGATGGCGCGGATATCCGGCTGTGGGGCGCCGCCCACACATTCCCACGCATTCGCCATTACAAGATGGCGCTGATATCTGGCTGGAGTTAGCAGCAAACAAGCCATGTACGCACAGGCTGGGTAACTTCTGCTTCATGAGTTCCGCCTCTCCCGTGGCGTCATAGGGCCTGCTGAGTCTCAACCAATCAGGGGGCTCCGTGTCCAAGGCAAGGACTGATCCCTTTATAGGGGACGGGCTGGATAGCTCCTCTCTCTCTTCCTCTCTCTTCTGCCTCTTCTTCTCTCTTCCTCTCTTCCTCTCTCTTCTGCCTCTTCTTCTCTCTTCCTCTCTTCCTCTCTCTTCCTCTCTTCTTCCTCTCTTTCTCCCGTTGGTTTTTCGGCCGTCTCGTGGAGCTTGTTCGTCTTGTTCGTCTCTTTGGATCTCTTGGTTTTCTCCGTCCTTTTCGTTACGTGAAGCAAGTACCGGTTTTTCCAGATTAATAAAGTTTACCGCAGAAGGATTCTATTTTGTGTGCCGCGTCGTTCTTGCAGGCGAGACGGTTGCGCGGGACATCTGGTGCCTCAAACCCGGGAAATTCGACCACTCCATCGTCTGCACCACAGAATTCAGAACTGCGGGGAGATTAGTTCGGCAAGGTATGTCTGATCCTGGATCTTTCTTTAATTTGGTTTAAATCTTCCACGGCCGTGTGAAGGGTCTGTAGAGGCTCCGGTCTTCGTCAGTGCAGTTTTTATTCTCTTCCTCTTAATTTCCTCTGTGTCCAACGGGGCTGGTGTTAATTTTGTGCTTAAGTCGGACGTAGATAAGCAGAGGCACCCCTGCGTTCCATAAGTCTTTGTAGATAAAAAAAGCGGAACGCGCTGAGACTTGCCTTTCAGTTTCGCCTTGGGCCGCCACGCGAATAAGCCGCGGGCATTACATCGCTGTGATGGGCTCTTCACACTCGACCATTACAGCCCTGCAGTCAATTCTTAAGCAGAGAGATTTAGAATTGCCCACCCGCATCTTGCAGCGTTTTGTAAGAGAGGTTGAGCGTACTGCCCCTTGGTTTGCAGTTTCTGGGTCTCTCTCACCAGCCTCATGGAACAGATTGGGTAGAGAATTAAACTGTGCGCAGAATGCTGGAGACCTTGGGCCCGGAACCATGGCCATTTGGACGATGGTACAAAATTGTTTAAGAGATGAGAGTTGTAGGCCCGCCGTCGCTGCGGGGCAAGAGGTATTGAGTGAAGCGCAGGATAGGCTATCAGAAGCCGAACAGAGTGAGAGAATGGGCGCGCGCAGGAAAAGGTATTATCCCCCTAAGGAAAAAGGACCTCCAGAAACGCGGTATAGCGGGAGAGTAGCTACCCACGAACCTTCAGATTATTATTCCCTTATGCCCTCTAATGTTAGGAGAAGGGGAGTCAGTTTGTACCCTCTAGAAGACTTCGAGGCTCTAGACATTGATAGCCCCGAGACTTCAGATGATGATTATGAGCGAGAAGGCTTAGACCCAGAAGAGGAGGCAGGGGTAGATGAAGGAGCAGCTAGTTATGAGGAAAAAGGATATTATCCTGACGAGCAGTACAGGCCCACGCGTTTGTCCCCAGCCGTTCCAACAGCACCTCCTTTACCAGCAGCCCCTCCTTATGAGACACGCGCACCTTTAAAAGCCTTCTCATTCCTCCCAGAGAGAGTAAAGAAACAGGTGCGTCTTGCATTATGCCACAAAAATTTGATGATTTTAAAAGAGGCATTTCCTATATTGTTACAGGCCCTAAAAAGTAAGGGCCTATATATTGCCACAGAAAAGCTCCAGATTTTTGATACTGGTCAATTCCTAGGGTCTGTGGTATTTATTCACTGATAGGATTGTCCCTCAAAAGCTCGAGATAAGAAGGGATCACCTCCACACTCTTAATGATTTTCAAAAATTACTGGGAGACATTAATTGGCTTAGACCTTTTCTTAAGATTCCTTCTGCTGAACTTAAACCCTTATTCGATGTTTTAGAAGGAGATCCGCATGTCTCCTCACCTAGAAGTTTGACCCCGCAAGCAGAAAGAGCGTTACAGTTGATAGAAGAAGCTATACAGGATGCACAATTGGTTCGCATGGATTATGATAAACCTTTCTCATTATGTGTTTTTAAAACAAACCGGCTCCCTACTGCAGTGCTTTGGCAACAAGGACCCTTATTGTGGGTACATCCTAATGCCTCGCCAGCTAAAATAATTGACTGGTATCCAGATGCTGTGGCACAATTAGCGCTGAGGGGGCTAAAATCTGCCATCACGCATTTTGGCAGTGAGCCACAGCTGTTAATTGTTCCTTATAATGCCATGCAGGTTTCCACTCTTGCTGCCACTTCAAATGATTGGGCTATCTTAGTCACTTCCTTTTCAGGAAAAATAGATAATCATTACCCAAAACATCCAATTTTACAGTTTGCTTTAACTCAACCTGTAGTTTTTCCCAAAGTAACGTCCTGTAGTCCCCTAAAAGAAGGGTTAGTTATTTATACTGACGGTTCCAAAACTGGGCTGGGGGCTTTTGTGGTTAACGGTCAGGTCTACTCGAGGCAGTATACAGAAACCTCCCCACAGGTGGTAGAATGTTTAGTGGTTCTTGAGGTTTTAAAACGTTTTTCAGAGCCTATAAATATAGTGTCTGATTCATCTTATGTCGTTAATGCTGTCAATTTGCTTGAGGCGGCTGGCATTATTAAACCGTCTAGCAGAGTTGCCTCAATTTTTGCGCAAATTCAAAATTGCCTTCTAGCCAGAAGATCACCCTTTTATATCACATTAGAGCTCATTCTGGATTGCCAGGACCTATGGCTCAAGGCAATGATTTGGCAGACAGGGATACAAAAATAATTGCTATAGCCATGTCTTCGCCGCTAGAGGCTGCTAAAAGTTTTCACAAAAACTTTCATGTAACTTCCGAAACTTTGCGGCGCCGCTTTTCCATTTCCAGAAAACAGGCTCGCGATATTGTTGTCAATTGCCAAAATTGCAGTCAGTTTCTGCCCGCGCCCCACTCGGGGGTTAATCCTCGGGGCATCCAGCCTCTTCAAATATGGCAAATGGACGTTACCCATGTCCCCGCCTTTGGTAAGCTGCAATATGTACATGTATCCATTGATACCTGTTCAGGAATAATTGTAGCCACTCCCTTATCTGGAGAAAAGGCCTCACATGCCATCCAACATTGCTTGGAGGCTTGGAGTGCCTGGGGTAAGCCAAAGTTCTTAAAGACAGACAACGGACCGGCTTTTACCTCACAAAAATTTCAACAATTTTGTAGCCAGATGGCTGTGACTCATCTTACAGGTTTGCCGTATAATCCACAAGGACAAGGTATTGTGGAACGTGCTCACCGCACTCTTAAATCATATCTAATAAAACAGAAAGGGGGGATTATGCAGGCCTTGCCCCCCGTGCCTAGGACCGCAGTATCCATGGCACTGTTCACCTTAAACTTTTTAAATCTTGATGACCATGGCCATACGGCAGCTGAAAGGCATTGCCTACCCATGGATAAACCAAAAGAGATGGTAAAATGGAAAGATGTCATAACTAATGAATGGAAAGGACCGGATCTTGTGTTGATAAGATCCAGGGGAGCTGTTTGTGTTTTTCCTCAGGATGAAAATAATCCTTTCTGGGTTCCCGAGAGGCTCACGCGAAAAACGGCAGAGACTCCTGATGACGGCCCTGCTCCTGACTCGGTGGAACCAGAGAGCCAGAGAAGAGACGAGATGGGCGATTCTGTCGGCATTCCTGAAACCAATTCCAGTGGAACTTGATGCTACAGTCTCCCCTAACCTTTTCACCCCCGATACTAACTTGGGTGGGGGTGGGACTCTTGGGAGCAATCCTTTGCTGCGGACTTGCGTTGCTTCTCTGGCTGGTTTGTAAGCTCGAGGCCCAAACAAAAAAGAGACAAGGTGGTTACTGCCCAAGCGCCTGTCGCTCTAGAACATGCAGCATCAGCCGATATCTGTTTGTCTTTGCTTAAGCAGTAGGTCGCCGGCCAGACAGCTCTTGCACTCCTAGAACTTCGGTTCATTGCACAGGATTAGAGTGTCTGGTTTGAGCAGCCCATGAGGGATGCCGAGCTTAGCATCGCACTGAGAAACCCCTGGTCGCGGGGTATTCTCCGGGAGATAAGCCATTTGTATGAGGGTTTCCTGCCCCAGTGTCCCTCCCTCAGAAAAACGGCAGAGTGACAGGTCAGGTGTACTGCGGGCTACAAAAGGCCTAGCGGTTACTCCTGTACATGGTCTTTATACACCTTAATGAGGATTTGACCTCTATCTCCGCCCTCCTAATATGGGTGTTCTACTTTGCTCAAAGTATAAAAGATAGGGGGAGATGTGGGGCGCCGCCCACACATTCCCACGCTTCCGTCATTACAAGATGGTGCGGATATCCGGCTGTGGGGCGCCGCCCACACATTCCCACGCATTCGCCATTACAAGATGGCGCTGATATCTGGCTGGAGTTAGCAGCAAACAAGCCATGTGCGCACAGGCTGGGTAACTTCTGCTTCATGAATTCCGCCTCTCCCGTGGCGTCATAGGGCCTGCTGAGTCTCAACCAATCAGGGGGCTCCGTGTCCAAGGCAAGGACTGATCCCTTTATAGGGGATGGGCTGGATAGCTCCTCTCTCTCTTCCTCTCTCTTCTGCCTCTTCTTCTCTCTTCCTCTCTTCCTCTCTCTTCTGCCTCTTCTTCTCTCTTCCTCTCTTCCTCTCTCTTCCTCTCTTCTTCCTCTCTTTCTCCCGTTGGTTTTTCGGCCGTCTCGTGGAGCTTGTTCGTCTTGTTCGTCTCTTTGGATCTCTTGGTTTTCTCCGTCCTTTTCGTTACGTGAAGCAAGTACCGGTTTTTCCAGATTAATAAAGTTTACCGCAGAAGGATTCTATTTTGTGTGCCGCATCGTTCTTGCAGGCGAGACGGTTGCGCGGGACACACTTACATTAACTCTCTGCTTTTTTTTTCTTCCCTCATGTCATGTGCATGTGCATCTCTCAGTTTAATCTCGAATTAATGGCAGCTAATTTACTTAACTACTGTCACTTATACAGAATGCACGAGCATACACACACACATACACACAGACATACACACTTGCACAAACCCTACATATTGTAACATTTTATACATATTATATATGTAAATACAACCAGCTTGCTCTATAAAGTGTTACTTTTATGCATTAGATTTCAGGGCTAATCAGTTAGTGTTGGATGATGACAGGGAGGTGGATGGAAGGGTATCTTGGAGGGCTCTGTGTGCCGTAGGCTCCACAGAAAGATCTCTGGTCAGTGAGTGGAGAACTGCTTCTGCCAGGAGATGGCAGACAGGGCCAAGCAGGCTAGGCAGCAAGGGGTGCAGGGGAGCTTCCAGTGACAACTTCTGGAGAGCAGATTGCTTGGGACAGAAGCTCTCAGTCGACAGTGATTCCTGCACACCTTTCATTTTGGACGGGCCTCATATATACAGCTTTTGGATGAGTCACAGTCAGTCAACAGGTGCTTCTTATTGGTTTGGCCTGAGGGCTTGGGAATCCCTTATTTACATATTTGGGAGTGTGGTCCTGCTTCTGTCTTGAGCCCTCCTGACACGTGACTATGTCCTCACCTGTGGCATAGGAGCTTGGGGTGTAAACCTAAACCACTCTGCAGGGGGTCGTGGGGGGGCTGTAACTATGTGAGACAGGCCTGATCTCCTTGGAGACTAGGAAGCTTATTGCCATCTCTTAGGTTCCCGGAGGCTTAACTTATCTTGACTGAGAATCAGGGTACTCATCAATTGCCCCCACAAAGAAATAGTTCTTTGGAGTGAATCCAGTCTGTGTCATCAGGATTTCAGCAGTTCTGCATATAAGAATCAAAAGGTGCAGCCAGCCAAACTCTTCCCTAAAGACCATCCACAAATTAGCAAAAAAAGTTTCATCCAGAAGAAACTGCAATTCTCTTTTAAGCCCCCGGGTCTGTAGAAGGCATGAGAAGCTGCCAAATCCACCAGAAGTTCTTTGTTAGCATTTTTCGCTAACACATCTTTGTAACACTCCACAATGCATCCTTAATAAAGACCACCTGCAAAAGAGTCAAACAATTGCCAGCAAGAGTGGCAAGGTAGATCAATACCACAGACATCCTCCAATAACTGTTGGGTTATAGTATACCCTTTCCAATCATCACATGCTCTCTGAAGTGTCCGCTGTAGTAATAAATCATATGTACCATTTCCAGGCTGCTTCCAGGAAAACAGCATGTGTCTGTGCTCAGCTGAACACACCCTCACATGTTGCCTTCAACAAAGACATTCTGTCATAAAACGACTTCCAGAAAAACATCACATCATGATACAACTGAATCTCCAAAGAAAACAGGAATTTCCACTTCATACACGACCAGTAATGGTTTATAAAATCAATTAGCCCATGGTAAACTACTGAACACTAAATTTATCCAAGTGGTTAGAAACAAAAGTCAGATCCACAGCATTCCTCAGGAGTCTGAGTATGACTGTTATAAATGTTGATTAAGATATAAAAAGACGACCAACTAGAAATTCCTCATTATGGAGATTAACATCTTAAGAATGAGTACCTACAAGAACATGTATGGACAAATACTACCATTTTGCCCTACAGTGTACTTAATATATATGATGAGTTTCAGATTTCAGTGGCAGCAATATCACAAAGTACCACCAGTCCACAATGAATTTATATGTGTCAGTAAACATGTACATTTTTGATACCTACAACACCACTAGTCATTGGTGTAGGACCCAAACTGTGTAAAACCCATGTCAAGTGCAAAAGGGGGCTCCATAGCAGGAGTATGAGCCAAAATAAATTTCACATCAACTTTGCCTTTTTGTTATTTTGCTCCAAGTTATTGAAAAGATGCTCTTTGTGGACTTTTTCTTTTATGGTTGTGAAATATCCTTCCCCTTCTCATTTAATAACATTTTTGTTGCAAGTATATTTTATAGCATATTAGAATGCATTCTCCAGCATATTTTTAAACTTTATTTTAAAAAAAGATAAAAGAAAAAAAAATTAAAACATTTTTGCATAAAAGTATACAAATATATTTTTATCAGTGCTTGGTGTGTAAGGATTGAGCATAATTTTTTTTTATTGTTGTTTTGTTTTGTTTTCTGTTTTTCTTGAACTTCACACAGTCTGTGAGTTGTTTCTGGGGCAGTCCATGCCTCTGGGGTTAGCATCCCACTATCAGTGACTGCATATTATGTGTGTTCTTTTGTGACTGGGTTATCTCACTCAGGATGATATTCTCTAGATGCAACCATTACTTAAGAATTTGGTTAAGTCATTGTTTCTGATAGCTGAGTAGTACTCCATTGTGTAAATGTACCAAAATTTTTGTATCCATTCATCTACTGAAGGACATCTGGGTTCTTTCCAGCTTCTGGATATTATAAATAGAGCTGCTATGAACATTGTGGTGCATATATCTTTGTTGTATCTTTGTTGTATATTGAAGTATACAATATACAACATTTTTTAATTTGTTGTATCTTTGTTATATCTTTGTTGTATATTGGAGTATCTCTGGGGTATATGACAAGAAGTGGAATAGCTGGATCTTCAAGTGCAATAGCTGGATCTTCTATGTCCAATTTTCCCACCAACAGTGGAGAAGTGTTCCTCTTTCTCCGCAACCTTGCCAGCATCTGCTGTCATCTGAGTTTTGGATCTTGGCCAATCTGACTGGTAGGAGGTGGAATCTCAGGGTTGTTTTGATTTGCATTTCTCTAATTGCTAAGGATGTCAAGCACTTCCTTAGATGTTTCTCAGCCATTCCATATTCCTCAATTGAGAACGATTTCTTTAGCTCTGTACCCCATTTTTTAATAGGGTTGTTTGATTCTCTGGTGTCTAGCTTTTTGAGTTCTTTGTATACCTTGGATATTAGACCTCTATCTGATGTGGAGTTGGTAAAGATCTTTTCCCATTCTGTTGGCTGCATTTTTGTTTTCTTGACAATATCCTTAGCCTTACAGAAACTTTGCAATCTCATTAAGTCCCATTTGTTAATCTTTGACTTTAGAGCTTGAGCCATTGGTGTTTTGTTCAGAAAATTTTCTCCTGTGCCTATGTGTTCTACGGTTTTCCCTACTTTCTCATCTAATATTTTCAGTGTCTCTGCTTAAATGAGGAGATCTTTGATCCACTTACACTTCAGCTTTGTACAAGGAGATAAGAAAGGGTCTATTTTCATTCTTTTACATGTTGAGTGCCAGTTGGACCAGCACCATTTGTTGAATAGGCTGTCCCTTTTCCATTGAATGTTTATGGTTCCTTTGTCAAAAATCAGGTGACCATATATGTGAGGACTCATTTCTGGATCTTCTCTTCTATTTCATTGATACACGTGCCTATTTATGTACCAGTAACATGCAGTTTTCAGCACAATTGTCTTGTAATATAGCTTGAGGTCAGGGATAGTTAGTCCCCCAGGTGTTTTCCTGTTGTTGATGATGGATTTTATTATTCTAGGTCTTTTGTTATTCCATATGAAATTGCACATTGATCTTTCTAACTCAATGAAGCTGAATTGGAAATTTTGATGGGGATTGCATTGAATCTGTAGATTGCTTTTGGTAGGATGGCCCTTTTTCAAATATTGATTCTTCCAATCCATGAGCATGGGAGATCTTTTCATTTTCTGAGATCTTCCTTGATTTTCTTCTTTAGAGGTTTGAAGTTCTTGTCATACAGGTCCTTCACTTGCTTAGGTAAAGTCACACCAAGGTATTTCATAGTTTTCATGACTATTGTGAAGGATATTTTTTCCCTAATTTCTTTCTCCACATGTTTGTCTTTTGAATATAGGAAGGCTACTGATTTGTTTGAGTTAATTTTGTATTCCGCCCTGTTACTGAACTTGTTTATCAGCTGTAGGAGTTCTCTGGTGAAATTTTTGGGGTCAAGTAAGTACACTATCATGTCATCTGCAAAGAATGATGTTTTTACTTCTTCCTTTCCGATTTGTATCCCCTTGATCTCCTTTTGCTGTCTAATTGCTCCAGCCAGGACTTCCAGTACTATGTTGAACAGGTAGGGGGAGAGTGGGCAGCCTTGTTGAGTCCCTGATTTTAGTGGTATTTCTTCGAGTTTCCCACCGTTAAGTTTGATGTTGGTCTTGGTTTTCTGTATATTTCTTTTATTATGTTTAGGTATGGACCTTGGATTCCTGTTCTTTCCCAAACTTTTTACATGAAGGGGTATTGAATATTGTCAAATGCTTTCTCAGCATCTAGTGAGATGATTATTTGATTTTGTTCTTTGAGTTTGTTTTTATGGTGGATTACATTGATGGATTTCCTTATATTAAATTAGCCCTGCATCTCAGGGATGAAGCCTTCTTGGTCATGGTGAATGATCATTTTGATGTGTTCCTGGATTCGGTTTGCAAGGATTTTGTTGAGTATTTTTGTATCAATGTTCACAAGTGAGTCTGGTCTGATGTTCTCTTTCTTTGTAGGGTCTTTGTGTGGTTTAGGACCGAGGGTTATTGTAGCCTCAAAAAATGAGTTAGGTAGTATTCCATCTGATTCTATCTTATGAAATAGTTTGGAGAGTATTGGTGTTATATCCACAATAAATGTCTGATAAAATTCTGCACTGAACCTGTCTCGATCTGGGCTTTATTTGGTTGGGAGGCTTTTTATGACTTCTTCTATTTCTTTAGGTGTTATGGGGTTATTTAGATGGTTTACCTGGTCCTGGTTTAACTTTAGGATCTTGTACCTGTCTAGGAATTCATCCATTTCCTCCAGATTTTCCAACTTTGTGGAGTATAGGTTTCTGTAGTAGGATCTGATGATTTCTTGAATTTCCTCAGTTTCAGTTGTTATGTCTCTACTTTCCTTTCTGATTTTGGTTATTTGTATACTCTCTTTGCCCTCTAGTTAGTCTGGCTAGGGGTTTATCAATCTTGTTGATTTTCTCAAAGAACCAGCTCTTGGTTTTGTTTATTCTCTCGATGTTTCTTTTTGTTTCTATTTGGTCAAGTTGCTGTTGTATGCTCTTTCCAGTTTATTTTTCTAAGCACTCAGATGTATGAGTTTTCCTCTCAGTACTGCTTTCATTGCATCACATAGGGTTGAGTATATTGTGTTTTCGCTTTCATTGAATTCTAGAAAATCCTTAATTACTTTCTTTATTTCTTCTTTGAGCCTGCTATCATTTAACAGAGCATTTTTTACTTTTTATGTGTATTGTGCTTTTTATTGTCTTTGTTTTTGTTAAAGACCAGCCTTAGACCATGGTGATTCGAGAGGATGCATGGGAGTATTTCAATCTTCTTACATCGATTGAGGCTTGTTCTGTGTCCAATTATGTGGTCAATTTTTGAGAAGGTGCCATGGGTTGCTGAGAAGAAGATGTATTCTTTTACTTCAGGATGATATGTTCTGTAGATATCTATTAATTCCTGTTGGTTCATAGTGTCTGCTAGTTTTACAGTGTCCTTGTTCAGTTTCTGTTTCCATGTTCTGTCCATTGGTGAGAGTGGGGTATTAAAGTCTCCCACTATTATTGTTTGGGATGAAATGTATTTTTGAGCTTTCGTAGGGTTTCTTTTATTAATGTGGGTGCTTTTGTATTTGAAGCATATATGTTAAGGATTGAGAGTTCCTCCTGACAGATTTCCCTGTAATGAGTAAAAAGTATCCTTTCTTATTTTTCTGATAACTTTTGGTTGGAAATCTACTTTATTCGATATTAGAATAGCCATGCCAGCTTGCTTCTTGGGGCTGTTTACTTGGAAGTTTTTTTTCCTGACCTTCTACTCTGAGATAGTGTCTGTGTTTGTTTCTGAGATTAGTTTCCTGTATGCAGCAAAATGCTGCATTTTGTTTATGTATCCAGTCTGATAGCCTATGTCTCTTCATTGGGGAGTTGAGTCCATTTTTGTTAATAGATATCAAGGAATAGTGGTTGCTGTTTCCTGCTATTAGTGCTTTTGTAGGTTGAGTTGTGTCTGTGTCTCTTTCTGACCTATTTGGAGTTCTGAAGGCTTCTTTTATGCTCGTGGTCATCTCATTATTAAGGGTAGGGAAGTTTTCTTCTACAATTTTGTTGAAGATAATTACTGTGCCTCTTAGTTGATATTCTTTGCCCTCTTCTATTCCTATTATCCTTAGGTGTGGTCTTTTCATTGTGTACTGGATCTCCTGGACATTTTGGGTTAGGTGACTTTTGGTTTTTACATCTTCTCTTACTGTTTTGTTTATGTTTACAATGTTGTCTTCGGCCCCCGAGATTCTCTCTTCCATCTCCTGTAGTTTGTTGGAAATGCTTGCATCTGTGACTCCTGATTTCTTTTTTAGGTGTTCTACCTCTACGGTTATCTCTTTTAGTGTTTTCTTTATTGTATTAATTTTTGTTTTAAATTCCTTCTTCCATTCCTTCATCTCTTTGGTTCTGTTTTCCTCTCGTTCTTTGAGTTCTTTGAGTGTTTTTCTTGTCTCCTCTTTAAAAGCTCTGATTCTTTTTGATTTTCCTCCCATTCTTCTTTATGGATCTCTATCATCATCTTGAGGTATGATTTTAGGTCTGTGTCTTCTTTTTCTGGAGTGTTTGGCATTCCGCTCTTTGCTCTCATGGGAGAGCCTGGTACTGGTGTTGCCTGGTTGTTTGTTTCCTTGGGATATGCTCTTTTGCTTTCCTCTTGCCATCTTGTTGTCAGTGATATGTTCTTGCCTTTCCCTTGTACCTGGTCTGTGTCCCTGGATCTCCGCTGGTCCCAGTGGTGGATGGTACTAGCCCTTTTCTGCGCCCCAAAGCCGCTGGATGGGAACAGAGGTCCCAATGCTGGGTTCCTGATCCTTGGATCATGCAGGGCAGGGGTGTGCTTTCCTTGCGCAATAGGCAGAGATCTTTCTGCCCCCTGGGTACTTGGATCTCCTTCTCTCCAGGCCTTTACCTTTGGGATCTACTGGTCCAGGTGGCAGATGGGCCGAGCTCTGTTCTTCACCCCTCCAGCTTATTTTTTGAGACCATTTGCATGGAAAAATTTTCTAGTCTTTTACTCTGAAATTAGTGTCTGTCTTTGTAACCAAGGTGTGTTTCTCATATACTGTAAAAATGCTGGGTCATGTTTACATATCCATTCTGTTAGGCTATATGTTTATTTGTAAATTGAGTCCATTTTTAAGAGATATTAAAACCAATTATTTTTGTTTTTTTTTTTTTTTTTTTTTTTTTTTTTTGCTCTTAGATGTGAAATGTTTGTGTGGTTCTCCTTTTGGGTTTGTTGTGAATTTATTATATCTTGGTTTTTATTTTGGGGGAGGTATAGGGATATTTTCCAAATATGTGTTGGAGTTTTTCTTTTATGATCTTCTGTGGGTATGGATTAGTGGCAAGATACTGATTATATTTGGTTTTGTTGTGATATAGCTTGGTTTCTTCATCTATGGTTATTGAAAGTTTCCCTGGGTATACACACCTGGGCAAAAATTTGTGTTCTCCTGGCGTCTGCATGACATCTGTCCAAGATCCTCTGACTTTAGTGTCTTTTTTGAGAACTGTGGTGGAATTCTGTTATGACTGCCTTTTGTTACTGGCCTTTTTTCCCCCTTAACACGTTTAACAATCTTTCTATTTTCAGTATATTTAGTGTTTTTAATATTGTGTGATGGAAGGAATTTTATTTCTGGTTCAATCTATTTGGTGTTCTGTAGGCTTCTTGTACATTTGTGGCCATCTCTTTATTTTAAGAAACTTTTCTCTTATGGTATTGTTAAAGATGTTTTCTGTCCCATTGTATAGGGAATTGTTACACTCTCCCATTTTCATTATTCCTTGGTTTGGTTTCTTCATTGAGTCCTGAATTCCTGGGATGTTTGAAATTAGAAGCTTTTTGCACTTTGTTTATTCTTTGAATGTTGTGTCTGTTTTATGGTGGTTTCTTCTATGTATGAGATTTTCCTTTTGTCTTATATTATTTTGTCGATGCTTCCATATATAGTTCATGTTCTCTTTTCTAGGAATTTCATCTTAACAATTGCTTCTCTTTGAGATTTGTTATTGTTTCTCTTATCATTTTGATGTCATGGATAATTTTGTTAATTTTTAAAGCTATTTGATTGTGTTCTTCAATATTTTTTAAGAGATTAATGTGTTTTTTTAAGGACTTCTGCTTATTTACCTGGGTTCTTCTGTATTTCTTTAAGTGAGTTACTTATACTTTAATTAAGGACCTATTTCATCTTCATGCAATGGGATTTTAAGTCAGAATCTTGATTTTCAGGTGTGTAAAACTGTCTCTTGGTGTTTGAGCAGGCCTTGAGTGCAATTCACACTCTGTGAAGTGTTGCACACTGAAAGGAAGATGTGTCTCCTGCAGGGAGGATATGTCCTGCATCTATTAGATGCCATGGGTGAAACTAGTTAGCCCAAGTATTGGTGTGGGGGTTGTGATAGTTGTGAGCCTGACTGTGAGAGACAACTGGGAGTCAGTCTGTCTTTTGGTGTGTGAGGTGGTCTGAGCATTGGATCTGCTATTCACAGAGTTGCAAGCCAAAAGAAAGATGTGACTCCAGCAGGGCAGTTTGGTCCTGTGTCTTCTGGGCCCCCTTGGGGCCCCAGATAGTCCAAGTATCAGGGAGATTTGTGTGTCTCATCTGTGAACCTGTTTATAACAGACATGCTGGGGTTCATGCTATCTATGAATGTCCCAGTGTTGTCCTGTAAACGATTTTCTCTGAGAGTCAGTACTACCATATGGAAGGCTTGCTAAGAGGAAGAGAATATGATTTTCTCTGGAGAAAACAGCACAGTTGTTTATTCAGCATCAAATAGTGAATCCTTAATCTATGTTTATCCAGAAGATATTAAGCAACCTGAACAAAGCTGCCTAGAATTCATTTTATAGGGAGCTTTAATGGAAAGAAGCAAGAAAAAGGATGGATCTACCTGCCTGTAGAGTTTCTAACATTGTGAAAGTAACATGGTGGTCATGAAGTATGATGCACTTGTAGAAAAATAATGCACAGAGACAATGGTATTTCAGGAAAATAAAAGAATGAAGTTTTTGAGAAGATGCTTATAAAAACTGAATTTAGGAAATTGGAAAGTACGATTACTCACAAGAGCTGAGAGTATCTGAGAATGATGAATCTCCACCATTATTACAGCTTCATAGTCAGCAGGTCTAAAGCACAAATGACTTGACCAATGAGTCATGCGTCTACCTGTACTGATGACAGAGAGATATGCAGAGGCAGGGTTCTCTCAAATAAACAGGTGTATATTAAATAGGGATGGTCGTAAGCTCTACTATTCTGCACCCAGAATTGACCCACTGCTGGTGTTGCCTGAATTGCTTGCCTGCTGAGGAATGAAGAACATGGTTCAGTGTTGCTGGAAAGACTAGGAAGTGAGTGTGACAGACTTCATAATGAAAAAATTCCCCCAAAATTACAAAAAATATTAGATTAAAAGGGGAGAAAGAAGCAACAAAACCACATGCTGTTTGACAGCTGAAGAAATAAAATAAAGCACAGAAGCAGTTAAATGGGATACATCTTAATAATCAGTTTCTAGATCATATTTGGGTATTTTCCAAAGGGACTTTCCATAAAGGGGGTTCAACGCCAGGGTAGGGATGGGAGGATATCAGTTTCTGGTTAATCCAAAGTTGGCTACAACTGAAAAAAGAAATAAGAACCTTTGCCCATTCACAAAAATGTAGATATATTCTGAGTAGCATTATAACTTTCTCATAAGTAATGTTTTAACTTTAGATAAGATGTCCATTAATAATTTATATTATTAAGACTTGTGGTGATTACTGAAATTTTCTTTGACATCATAACTAGGAAATATATACTCTGTATTTTCCTTTGCATGCTGTGCTGCTCAAGCTTTAGGCATTTCCACCCCTCTCTCACCTGATACATACACCTGGCCATGAGACACTTTGTAATTTTCGGGAGCACTTTTCCTCAATTCAAATCCACTAGTAGTCCTGTCATCCTCTGTTTCTTTCAAGGTCTTGTTCTCATTTTCTTTCTTCCTTATTGTCTGTATTTATCCCCCAAAGCGATCACTTTTTTGATGTGTCTCTAACAAAAAATATTTTTAGAAAAGTTGTGTTTTTCTCTTTATACCTAATTATGGTACAATGTATAAAAAGTTGTTAACATTATTGAATATTAAACAGGACTGAAAGTGGTCAGTACGGGTCTGACTCTTACAGCGTCAGTGGGATATTTTTGCTTGTTTTTAATCTTTCCATATTGTGTTTGTTATAAATTGTTATCATATTGTTTTGTAATGACAGAGAGTGGATCTTCATGCGAGTGGAGAAAATGTTTTGGATAGACAAGGCGACAGCTATCGTCAACATGTATTTATGACAGTAGAATTATTTTCAATAAATATTAAGAAAAGATATTTCTGGCATTTACCATGATAATAAAGTTGTTTATTTGTGTGATACATTATGTCTACTGATGGTTATAGATGTAGCAGTCTCAACATCTTCAGAAAACTTGTGTTGGTATTTTATTTCAAACTAAAGTGACTTCATTGTAATAAACACACAAATAATAGCACTAAAACACTACAATAAAATAATCAATAAAAGGAAGACTTGCTCAGGCTAAAGTTTGCTATATTTCAGTGAACTATAAAACATTAGTATCGCCATGATGATGGCATGAACTTAGGTTTAGTGTTCTATATGCTTGGTAGCAATTACATATTTAAATATCTCTGCATGAGAAACAAATTTGAATTAAAATATTGAATATAGAAGTATAGTTATTTTAAGTACTCTTTTATAAATTCTAAATACTCTCCCTACCTAATATTACCATTCAAAGTCTACTTTATAAATGTTATAACTGAAGTTACATTTATACTTTATTTCATATATACATGGAGGTATTATAGAATCTGCATGAATGAGAACATGTAATCTTTTTCTTTCTGACATGCCTTAATTTTATCCAATATCAATCAATCAATCAACTAATCAATTAATCATTTCCTACATATTTTGTTATTTCATCTTTCACACTGGTAGAATTATAATCCACTTTTATATAAGAAATATTTAATATTTTGATTTACCAATTTATGGATATGTCAGAGGGATCTGTCTCATTGCTATAATAAACATGTCAGCAATGATCATTTGTAGAAAAATATTGGTATTTTATAACATGTGGTTTTCTGTGTATATGCCCAGAAGTACAACAGCTGGGTCAATTAGTACTTCTATATTTCATATTCTGGGAGACTACAAAACTGGTTGTCATAATTGCTATATTAATTTATTCAAAGCTTTTGTGAGGAAGCTACCATTTGTATGATGTCAAACCTGATAAAGACTGAAGATAAATGAATGAAATTTATTGTCAAATATACCTGATGATGAAAAAGCTTTCAATAATATATTATACCATAAGCCATCATTCAGTTTGAATTGATTTCTGTGAGAGGTAAGAGATGTAATACTATTGTTATATGCATTTTGTAGGCTATAGCAACAATGATGGGAGCAGGGTCTCATTAGAACAGTACATGGCCAGCAATAGTTTCAGTTTTCTATTCTGTTAGATTGTTGCACCCACAAGATGGGTGTGAAATTCCTAGCAGCCAAGCTTCCCTGATAAAATGTAAGCCACAAGAAGTTCATTTTTAGTAAAAAATGTTAATCTGATTCATTTGCACATCAAGTGAGCAAAGGGAAGACACTCAAGAGTGAAAATCAGTTCATGTAGGGTTCTGATTCAATCAAAAAACTTAATCCAATACTCCTTTTTGCTAATCTTCACAAGGACAAGGTATTATAATTTAATTCTCCGTATTGACAATTTGAGTAAAAGTATGAGTTAACACCAGAAAACCAAGTAAAATATAAAATTCAAATGCTTAAGTGAGATTAGACTTATTCCATATCATGACCAAACTGAGTCTGGGTAAAATAGAGTAATGATGCATAAGAACAAAGGGTCCTAAAGATGGAAAACACAAAGAAGTGATGGGGGTGATATTCAGCAGCCACCAACTGTGATGATACCAAAGAGCAACACAGCCTTGTAAGACGGAGGAGACAGTATAAAATGCCAGAAAGGTAGACACCAGGATCAGAATGTGCTGGGTGGCTCTGGATTCTGGAGAGTTTCTCCTGAAAACATGGCTGCTGTGGATGTGTTGAACCCTCTGCTTGTGTTTATACAGAATGACAATCATTGAGCCACTGGACCAGGTGATGAGCGCAGAAAAGACGATTTCAGGGCACACAACCAGTGCTGCGTAGAGCCAGTCATTGATTTCATCACGCCCTCCGGTGGAACAGTAAACAAAATCTCGGTTTCCTGTCATGTTTTTGCTATTTTTTTTAAAAAGGATGTACACAAAGAAAATGAAATTTATCATTATGGAAAAGACCCATAGAAGGGAAATGGAGCAGCCAGTGTACTTTGCAGCCTTGGCCTTTTGACCCTTCCAACAGGATTCCCTGTGACTGATGGTGATGGCCTGGAAGACACTCAAGAAACAGGTGGTGCTAATGGACACACTCCGGGCAACTCTTTGAATGTACAAAACCAATATGCATCCAACACCCTTTAGAAACTGCTTCAACCCAAAAGCTGCCAATGTGTGAGGCACTCCTTTAGAGAGAATTATTATGGCATTTGATGCCATTAGGTGCATGAGAATCAAATCTTTGGTCTTTAATGTATGTTTTATACAATATACTAGATAGTAAACTAGAAGTGAGGCATTTCCCAAAATTCCAGTTGTTATTTGTAAGAAGAAAATGATTTTGATTGTGATATTCCAGAAATCCATCTTGTGATTGGACATGATTTTTTTAGATGATAGCCACACCCATTTTTCGATAAAAATGAACAAACAGTATCAATAATCTGAAGAACTAATACTGGGAGGCTAAATCAGAAGGGTTCTTAAAGCTCAGGAATACAATGTAATCATAGACTTTAGTCGATGTACTCTATGTATTGTAACAATATGTTGTTAAAGATTTAAAAGTAGCAATTATAAATTACAATACATACTTACATAGAAAACAATATTGTAAGATTGATGAAGGTTTCAGGAAACAGCTACAAATTAGACAAATACATTCATAATAATAGAATATAGAATATAATGAGCAAGATTACTTGGCCTGTGAGAAGCACTGAAAAGAGATAACTAGTACCAACAAACATAATTCAACTCTGTAAGAAAATACTCTTATTTTCTAGTCATGGTATAAAGAAAGTCAATTTTAATGAAAACTACCAACTTCAAATATATAAATTCTTTAAGTATGTTTTATCTAATATTGAATAATAGATAACAAAAACTTAATAATTTTATTCAGATTATATATATGTACATATATAATATATATGTACATAATACATGCATATACATTTCCTCTGAGGTGGTATTTTTGGGGCACATTCACCCTCTCAAAGGTTAAGGGGAAAGAAGGATGAGCACCAAACAGGGTGCAAAATAAATAAATAACTGAGAAATTGTATGTGTGATCATCATGGTCCACTCAAAAGACTACAGTGGAAATGGAGGAAAAGAAGGCAGTTAATCAGTCAGTCCATCCATGCAGTGCAGTTCTAGAAAATTCTCAAGACACCATTACTGCAAGTCAAGTTGTCACAATATTCCTTTTAGATCAGGAGAGATCCCATTGCAAAGTCTGAAGGTCACAACTGTGAATCATCACCAGGTTAGATCAAAAAGCTCCAGTGGGAAAATTGTTGCTCTGCACACTATGCACAAACAGGGAACCTGAGAGCCAAGAACTGAAACAGAATTGTCAGTGAAGTCTGAAACCTGTAGAAGTTAGAAGAAACTAAAGAAATGAACTGAGATCTTAAGAACTACCAATACTTACAGTCATTTCTCATGCAGAACAGTCTGAGGAATGGCTATAGTAGTAGCTATAAACTGGTCTGTGTGTGTGTGTGTGTGTGTGTGTGTGTGTGTGTGTGTGTGTGTGGTGTGAATGTGTGTGTGTGATGTGTGGTATGTGTGTGTGTGTGTGATGTGTGTGTGTGTGTGGTGTGTGTGTGTGTGTGTGTGTGATGTGTGTGGTGTGTGTGTGTGATATGTGTGGTGTGTGTATGTGTGTGTGTGATGTGTGTATGTGGTGTGTATGTGTGTGGTGTGTGATGTGTGGTGTGTGTGTGTGTGTGTGTGTGTGTGTGTGTGTGTGTGGTGTGGTGTGTGTGTGTATATGTGTGTATGAATGTGTCTTCCATTTGTGATTTTATATAGTTCCTGGGCATGTTCATGCATGTGATAAGCATCGAGCTTAAGAGTTGTCGCCTAAACTCTACACCACTACAGATGGAGTGCAACTTTGTGTGAGCACTTAGTATTAAGATAATTTAGAGATTGCCAAATGAAAGAGACAATAGACACATACCAAGTTTAGGGAGTATGGTGATTTTGTTTCTTAGCTAAATGACTGGAATCACAAGTCCCAGGGTTTCTATGCAAGCCATGGAACTAGAACAAAGAAACACAGCACACTGCAGAATATTAGGCTGGCTGCCTGCTAAGAGGAAGACAGTGAGAGGGAAACAGTAAAAACTGTCTGCCTCAAGACATCAGATAAATAGAGGGTTTATAAATTGATTAAATTGGTTTTCAGAATAGAATAGAATATATAGATTTTGCCTTAGCCACATGGGGATTCCTTGTATTGGTTCAAAACTGATATAAAGACTTAAGCAGAGAGGCTTGGAGCACTGCTGTGGGAAGTGTCAGGCTAGCTGCAAGGAGCAAGACACTGAGAGGAAGGGAGACAGATAGTAGATGCAGCTTACTTCCTACAAACATAATCAAACAAATAAATTGGCTTTGTTTATTTTTAAGGACAGAAGAGTGAATGAAATAGAATTCATTAAGGAAATTTGAAAGTCTTGCCAAGGCAAATTTTCAAGATCTTTGAATATAGTCCACATGGGATTGCCGAAATTTATTTTCTTGATACAACATAAATAGAATCTGAAAATAGTATCTTATAGTAAGTAGACATACACAATCAATATTGACACACTCAATCTTAAAAAAAAATTCAAAAGCAAAGTCAAAAGCAAGATAGTCACCTATCAGACAGTAGAAACTTAGGCCTACAAATTATATGAAGCAAAGGGGGCATCCTACAACATGTACCCACAAAGATACTAATCTTCATAATGGAGAGCATTTAAGTATACATAGATACATAAAACATTGAGCCTTTTGACCCTAAATTATAGTTCAAAAAGCAGGAGATGGTGAAGAAGCCCTACCTCAATGCTTAATATTTGTTCAAATAGCTTTGATTGTTTTTAATTACTAATTATAAAAATCCATATGGTTATAAGTTTGGGTGGTTCAATTCAGATTCTTATAAGAGAGAGGTCAAGATATACCTTTAATGATTTCAATTTACTGGACCAAGGGCATGCTATTTTGGGAGAGCAGTTGTGGATTTGTGTCAGCAGGAAAGGAGAAAGGGCTTTAGATGCACTTTCAGAGTAATGTAGTTGAGATATGACAGTAGAATACCTCCTGAAATTTTCCAGAAATTAGAGAAGTACAAGACAGGTAACATGGTATTTCTCATCAGGGAATTAGTTCAGTAATTGACATAAAATTATCTCTATCCAAAACCTCAACTAAATTTAGACAATACATCTTGCTGGTTATAGAATTCTTAATATCCATTGTGTACTTCTTCAAATAAAATAAATGAAGAATCATCACAATTTTTATTGATAAAATTAATTCATAAGAAGACAGTTTTCTTCATCTGCTTACATAAGTAGCAAAATTTCATCTTTAACTGATATATGCACCCTGCAAAATCCATATGAATATTTTAATGGTAGTAAAATTTTGGTTGTGAGATTCATAACTTAAAGAGTGTACAGCTTTGGCAAGATTTATCTTCAGAGACACTAAACTGATGCTGTCCAGAGACTTGGTTCCAAAACATCTTCAAATATTGCAACTGGTTCCAGATAATCTCACCTCATGCAAACTTTCAGACAGATTCAGTGAGAACTTCAGACAAGCCTTGAACTTTCAAAGCCTACAGAGACTGACTAACATATGCTAAATGAACTTTCTTAAGTCTAAACAGTTTTTATAATTTTTCTACCTATTCCTATCACTTTAAAAATTTCTTGACACCCCTATTCAATAGGAAGAAGCCATGGGGTTTCATCATTCCAGTTAAATGGGTTTAGTATCTTGTATGTTTGTGCTATAAACTATAGATAGGCTTTCATTTTACGGGGTGAGTCAGAAATGTTTATAATTTTTACATGAAGTAAATAGATAGGATGTATTACTAGATTTTATTCTTGAAAAAGGTATTGTGTAGCCACAACCTTACATTGGTATAAATCTCTATATTCTTTCAAAATTTTAAATTAATATTGTTACTCTTAGATAGGCATTGTGCCTCTTCCATTCATCTTAGAGTACAAGGTGTTGACCCAGTCTTCTTTTTAAAGTTATGCTGGCTCTCATTTGTTTTTAATTACAAGTTCAAACATCAAGTAAATACATCTCAAACTCTAAGAGTTTCTTTTAGTTAGTTCTTTAAATTTGAACTTAAAAGCACAATAAAATGACACAGTTTGGAAAGCAGAACCAGTCTGTATTTATATTGACTTGGGTAATTATGTGTTTATTTTATAAAACACTTTATAAACAGCTCTTTAGAATGATGTTCTTTGCAGAGATGATGTGGTAAGAACACAAGAATCTGATGTGGGGCAGACTAGATGGCTTATAAACATATTCAGCTCTAAAAGACTGGGCAGTATAGGACCTGTTTTGGTCTTTGAAAATATATTGTTTAAATTTTTTAAAATATGGGCTGTCATACTTGTCCTTATGGGCCAGCATTGGTCTCCGGACTACAACACCACATATCATACTTTGGCCCCTGATACAAGCTCCCTTGTTTGCTATTTCACCCGGTTTACTGAAGAAGTCTTTGTTTCAATTTGCATTATTTTTTAACTATGAGGCCCTGGAGAAGTTGTTTGAGCTTGGTGAAGCCTGTCTAATCAATATGCACAATGATTTGGAAGTGGTGATACAGTACTCCAATTCCGCTCCTGGTTGCCAGGCTCTTCTTTTCAGAAATATTGCTATTGTTTGAGGAATATGACTTGGTCTAATAACAACTGCTATTAAAATCTGTTGAAGATGATTAAGTAGTGATAGTAAACTTTTGGTTTGGTTAGATTATGATTAATTCAATTATAATAAAATGCTTGCTTTCAATTTACTCAAAAATGGCTAAGACTAGTTAAGGTTTAACAGTTCAAATATACTTTATAGAGATAGTCTTCAAAAACTTCAGAAATTCACAGAACGTGACATTTAGCGCTAGGATCATTTGAAAATGCAAGGTACTGATAGGGCTGAAATTACTCTATTTAACTACAAATAAAAGTAATGTACAGGAAAGGTCACACAATGCAGGAAAGTTAGCAGTTTAGCTCTCCCAAGACAGAACAGACTAGCACTTCATCGTTTCTGCTTCATTTCAAAGTCTGTCAGGTGGTTCTGCTCATGCAGGCTGAAGACAGATGCTCCACCGTAATAAGGAACAGGGCCTGTCCAGGTAGTTAGCTGTCTCTACAGTTGCTTAAGTTTTAGAAGCTATGTTTGGTGCTTCCTATACACTCAGACAATATTTAATGTGTTCTCAAATTTCTGATGGGTTTGAAGACAACTTATAGTTTCATATGCAAACCCAAGCTGTTTAGCCATGAGAGATATGACATACAGTTGAAAACATGTGCTGAAATAAATATATAATTTAGGTATAAATTGACAAATATAATGGAATAGATGTTAATTGTATATCATACTCTTATTTACATAATTGTTATGGTGGTACTCAATTTATGTCTGAGACAAGAGGCTGTTTTGTTTTGTTTTTGTATTTTTGGTTTCTTTTCTCTTTTTTTCTTGACAGAAATGGTGAGGTGTTGGAGACTGGTTTTAATGCTTTGATTTAATCAGGCATCTGCTTGTCAAAAGCTAAGGTCCTTATCCTCAATTAGTTTTTTTATCAATAAATAAAGATGCCAGTGATAGCTGGGCAAATGGAGATGGGACAGGATCCTTAGAGTTTCTTGAGCTAGAATGCAGGGGGGATAACAAGCAAAAATTACCATAAACTAGTAGAATATGGATGAATACAGGAACTGCAAGAAACAAAGCTAATACGTGGTCACTACCCCAATAGGGAGCTTTAAGAGTTTAAAACTATGCGGCTTTTGAAATAGACGAGGTATATTTAAATTAATAGGAGTGAGTAAGTGAGTGAGTAAGCATGTGTGTGTGTGTGTCTGGATTTCATTCATGAATCTAGAGAGATCCTGGGCAGGTGTGCACCTGTGATCCACTGGAAGCCAAATCAGTGAAGCCCAAATACACTAATACATATATAAGTTAAAGTTAGTTTAGACAGAAGGGAGAATAAAGAATTGGTTCAATTAAAACATTAAATAGTGAAAAAGCCTAAAAGAAACTTGCTGCATAGTAACTAATTAAAAATAATAATAAAAATGAAAAAAGAAAATTAAAATGAACAAAATATGTACAAATAATATTTGAAAATACCAAAGTTTGATATAGTTCCGGAAACCCAACAACATCAAGGCCTGGCAATGATTGTGCACATCACTAAAAGCAGGGTGAAGAATTGGCTATATCTTTTTACATGAAACCAAAATAAACTTTCAAGACAACAAACACAACCCTTAGAAAAACAATCAAAATAAGTTTCCTTGTATCATAGAAGAAACATGGGATTTGTAATCTAGTAGTATTCTTTGGAGTTTCAGCCTGTAAATCATCTCCATGTTCCCAGTAGTAGTTCATGATGAATTAATCAATAAAAACCTAGGATAACCATAACTCTGCAAATGCATAGACCTTTGTGATGTTTAAGTATTACTTTTAATGCTTCATTTACTGGATTCCTAGTGATGTTTCACTTGTGAAACTCTATAAGATGTATGGATATGAATTTTTTTATTTAGTTGAAAATGTACAAATTGCAAAAAGAAAAAAAAATCAGTTTGGTTTAAGATTGTTAAGAAATGGCAGCTGGTGTGTGCCCATGAGACTCCTTAATTACAATTTTAGACTAGTATCCCAACAGACATGATCCAATATTTGTGAATATTGAAACTGATATGTTCACTAAAATCTTCATTGGAACAGCATCACAAACATGTTCTTTCTTTGTTTTGGTTTTGTTGTTTGCTCTGATAATTATTTATGCAGGCAGCAGGACAGTCTAAGTAACACTCTCTCAAACGGGAAAAGTGAAAACCAACATACTTGGAAACCTTTACATTTTATTTATCTCTAATTACCTCTCTGCTTACTGAGATGCCAGGGCCAATTTCAAAAAATTGGTGGCAGTGCTCCTATCCTAACACATCTGTGCAGATAGAAAAAAAAAATTACAAGGAAGCTTTATTCCAAGACCGTCTGTGAAATCAGAGACTCCTTGTATGATAGCATTGTAGAAACATTTGTACCCACAGGTTGGAGAGTTCAGTTTTGAGATATATTCCTGAACTTAGTGTAGAGGGTAAGACACCATATTAGACAAAATAAACAGTGACCAATGTCCACCACAGTGTGAGGCCATTTTTTTCATAGATCTGTGAGGTCAATGGGTCTTATCTGGCTTTTGTCTCCATAACTATAGGATCCTGCGCACAAAAATACAGTGTGCAAACATTGATCACACCCACTGAAATTCAATATACTAACTTGCAAATATTCACTTTTTAAAATATTGGGAAGAATTAAGAATAAAAAATATTTATTTAGTTATGTCTACAACTTGCAAATATTATTGACAATTTTTAAGCTGCTATACTCCCAGCTTGACATTTTCTTTGATATTTGTAACTGTTGGACATGGACAATAGCATTATTTCCACAGCTAAAAAATAAACTTAGGAACACAAAAGGTAAGTGAGGCTCTCAATACAAACATGCTTAGGGACAGAGTATGTGCTTGAAGATCTCGAATAAAGCTACTGTGAAAAACTTTACTTCCATCTGTACTCATAGAGCAAGGGGATATGGATCCAGCATACTCCTGAAATTCATAAACTTTATGTTCTTAACTTGAAATTTTGTTCACCTTGTTTGTATTTCATTGTATAGTTTTTGCTACAATTTTTTTTTTATTTGGGGGCAATAGAGAGATGGAATGTGATACTTGGTGCTGTTTCAGAAGAGCAAGGTTTGGTTCCAAGAAACCACAGGATGCCTAACAAGTACTTGCAATTCTAAATCCAGTGGTTCTAACACAGTCTACTGGCCTCTGCAGGCACTGAAATATCATAATGCACACACACACACACACACACACACACACACAAACACTATATATATATATGAAGGGAAATCATGCATGCACCAAAACAAAGATAGATTCATAAAGTATTATAAAAATAACTTTCTAATTTAATGTAAAGTTGTATGTAGAGAATAATGCCAAATACTAATGCTCTGAGTTTTTAATAAAATGAAGTGTTCTCAGTGTGGTCTGGTCTGAAGGAAAGCTCTCCCACTTTTCAGTATGGTTTGAGAAGCACAAAGTATAACGGATACATAGTATTTCAGTATAATTGGGAATTGTCCCTGCAGAGGTAAAGATTATAGGAAGGAGTTGGGGGAATTACTAATATTATTACTCTGTACAAAATTCAGTACAAAATACTAACATATATTCATAAGTAATAGGGGTTAGCAAAATTAAATTACTAAAATATTTCCTTTAAAGTTCAGTACATATTTCCTTTTTTCAATGTATTTTTATCATACTATATTCTCACTATACAGCTCTAGCTGTCCTTGAAGTCACTGTGAAGACTATGTTGGCCTCAAATGTCACTGAGATCTGTATGACTCTGTCCCCCAAATGATGGGATTAAAGATTTTCAATACATATCTTGTTCGTTTGCTAATTTCTTTATTGATGACACAATTATAACAAAATTATAATTCATTCAAAATGGACCTGCTTACAAGTAAATATAGCATAATCTGAAAAAATGTATGTGAAACCTTAAACATTGTCAATTGAGATATAGTCCTAGGTGTGAATACAAATTTATCTGAGAAATAGAACCCTGGGATATGATGAAAAGTGTCATGTGTTCCATCACATTAAACAGTGAGAAAAGATGTAATATCAAGTTGGGCTTAATGTATGATTAAAACAAAAAAAAATTAAACCAAGATACGCTTGGTCCAGGTTATCATTGCTCACACTTCACTTTCCTGCCCATATTACCTTCCAGTATTTAAGAGGGAGTGGTTTACAAACAGACAGTGTACCAATATGGTCGTTCTATTGTTACAGACTCAGTTACTGTCTGTAACCAGAGTATAGGTGCAGTGTCACATGTGAATTCTTTCCACACTGGAAACATATATTCACATCCTGCACTTCCTAGGAATTCATGCTACTAATATTTCCTATGGGATGTAAATATAGAGAAAATGGTAACATAATACTTAAAATTAGTCTGCACGTTATTCATGGTAAGGTGAGATATCACATTGACCTTCACCATAATCATTTAGCATTTTCACAGATGGATTGTATTTTCCTTGTGTTATTTACAGTCAGTCTTTGTTGGGAACAGAAAGAACTACAGTAAGAAGTGGCAGGGGGTGGGCCATAGTGAGCAAAACTTTTATCTCTTTCAATAATTTCTTTTCTTTACTTTTTTATTGAAGAACTTTATTTAAAAAACAAAGATAAATGTACAAATTTTAAACATTTTTGCTTAAAAGTATACGATCATTTCTTAATTATGAAATTATTATTGTAAATTCTATATCCATTCCATGGATTGATTCCTGTAGCAATTTTTAAAAAATGAACCAAGCACTTACCCAGGCAGCTCTATTTGGAAACTGCCACTCAAGATGAAATACAAAGTCCTCAACAGGCTGCTTGCTACTGCAGAAAATTGGGTTCCTTTGAACATATTCAGACTTGTTAATATGCATTTCTGTAAGAGAGTCACTCAAATCTGAGGTAGAGGTCTGTGAGTTTGTGACCTCACCTCCCTCCAGAACTACAATTTTCATTTCAACTTCATTGGCAATGACAACACAGGCACTGGGAGAAGAGATAATCTGTAAAACTTTCCAGTTGTTTAACAAAAACTATTTACAGAAAGTTTCTGTGACTATATCCAAAGGGAGAAATGTTTTTAAGAGTGTTTTCATGATCACTGAATGCTCAGAGGTCTCTTATGTAATGTAAAGGAAATTATGAGCATAAATTCTTTAAAAAGTTCAAGAAATCTGTGTGATGATTTTCATTCCTGCCCTCAGAGAATTCTTCCAACTCTAACCACCACAGTTTATTTTTAGATATATATTTTTTGATATTTAAAATGTCTGACTGGTTCATACAGGCTTATATGTTTAAAGTATATGAATTATTATTTCCTTCTAATACTGTTCTTTTCTTAACTACCTACCACAACTCCCTCCAAATCTCATGTGTTCCTTAAAACAACCAAAAAATATTGATGTGAATATGTTTCTAGGGCAGAGAGATAAAAAAATCACTATAAACTTAAAATCTTTTTATGGTCACTTTTAATTATATTTTATGATTTTTGTTCTTTAATTGTTTTTACAGTCCAGTCTTCATTCCCTTCCCAGTCTGTTTCCCGAGTGCTCACCATCACATAGATCCTCCTCTCATCTAAAAGAGAATGCCCTCCACCTCACTAGACCTCCCCATTTCCTGAGGACTCCATTCTCTTGAGGGTTAGATTCATATTCTCTCACAGAGGGCAGAGCATACAATTCTGGGCTATATAGGTGTCCAGGAACTTCCTATCAGATAGTGTAGGCTGCCTAGTTGGTGGACCTCACCAGAAGAGAAAAGTTTGAAATCTTAAAGAAGTTTGATATTTTCTTCCTCAGAAGCTATTTATGGTCAATTGCTCTTCATCCAAGAGTGGTACTTCCTCACCTTCTCATGTCCGCTGGGATTTTTCTAGGTTGATCTTGTGCAAGTTCTAAGCATAGGGTCCATATGGTCATAATGAGTAAATTTACTTGAAAAAGACCTAAACTTGTGTTAAAAATGAGTTTACTAGGGATCATCAACCACCAGAAAGTACCTATTTCTTTGCCTCTTCTTTCATGATGACCCCCAAGTATTAGAAGAGTTTTGATTTAGGTGTCTCATAATTTTTTTTTTTTTTTGGAATTTCATGCTCTCTTATTCTCAATACCATGAATCAATGTTGACCTTTGTGTTAATCACCATAGAGTGCCACAAAAGCTTCTCTGAGGGCTGAGGGAAGTACTAATATCTGAGTACATAGGTAAGGGTGTAGGGTACTGTTTCTTAGTATTTCCAGATTATAACTAAATTCTTTTTGCAACCTAATAGTACTAAAGTTTCCCTCTGGTGCTGAATCAACCTCATGCCTCTTATTATCAGTAATAATCTTGTTACAAGATCATTTTATTTCTGTATACTATATAAATAGTCTTTCTGTTTTCTAGAATATGCTGTGTCATACCCTGGCTCCAGCCATCCTCAAATTACAAGATATTTTGGCCAGAATTTTAAACTATTATCTGATGATGTAGTTTTTATGTGAAGCTTGTATGTGGCAATATTTCTTCTGGAACCCCCCGAGTTTATAGATTTGTCATAAAGAAACTTGTAAAAAGTTTGAAAGTATATCTTTTGAAATTAAATTCTAACTACCTTAATATTCCTCTTTTCCACCTTTCTTTTACCTCCTTCCAATACACACCTCTCTATTACTCTCAAATTCATGGTTCTAGAACTTTACTCTCAGCAACACAGAAGAACACATAAATATACATTAGATTTCAAGGCTTACATGTTGGTAGTAGAGCAAATGGGAGGTTCTTCCCTGGGCAAGATTATTTCTCCCAATATCAGCACTCATTTGTTGTCTCCAATTTTCTGTCTGTGGTTGTGACAATTGATATTTATCCTGTCCATGTCATCATACTTGATAGAATCACCCTTGTTTAGATCATGCTTAGGAAGCCACATTGATGAGACTTATTGTGTGTTTAGTCTCTCTGACATTTCCAGAAAATGTATTCTCTCAGCTAGTATCTTATTACTCTGGCTACTTTTTGCAATCCAACTTATATTCCACTATGATTTCTGAGCCTATGTGTAGCTGCTGTGTTGTACACATACTTAACGGGGTTGGAAACACATGATGTCTTTTTCTTAGCATTTTTTGGTATGTTGAAGTTCTCCCTAATGGTTTTTATTTCTTTTTTTTAAACGACTATTTTATAAAATAAAGATAAATGTACAGATTTTAAACTTTTTTGCTTAAATTTTTACATTTTTGTCAGTACTGTTTTTCAGATATTAAAGTAATTTTTACATAAAACTATGTGAATATATTTTTTAGTCCGTACTTGATTTTTTCAAGGGCTTGACAGTATGCATTGAAAACCTAATAGTTACCATGAGCGTAAAGTACATGCAAAACAAAACACAACATGGAAATAATCAAAGTCTTCTTGTTTTGTAAATATATATTTTTTTGTTTTCATTATTTCTTGGACTTCATAAAGTCTGTGAGTTGTTTCTGGGGGAGTGCAAGCCTCTGGGGTTAGCATCCCAGTATCAGTGACTGCATATTATTTCTGTTCTTTTGTGACTGGGTTATCTCACTCAGGATGATATTCTCTAGATGCAGCCATTTTCTTAAGAATTTGGTTAAGTCATTGTTTCTGGTGGCTGAGTAGTATTCCATTGTGTAAATGTACCACAATTTTTGTATCCATTCATCTTCTGAAGGACATCTGGGTTCTTTCCAGCTTCTGGCTATTATAAATAGAGCCGCTATGAACATTGTGGTGCATATATCTTTGTTGTGTATTAAAGTGTCTCTGGGGTATATGCTCAGAAGTGGAATAGCTGGGTCTTCAGGTAGTACTATATCCAATTTTCTGAGGTATCGCCAGACTGATTTCCAGAGTGGTTGTATTAGCTTAAAACCCCACCAACAGTGGAGAAGTGTTTCTCTTTCTCCGCAGCCTCTCCAGCATCTGCTGTCATCTGATTTTTGGATCTTGGCCAATCTGACTGGTGTGAGGTGGAATCTCAGGGTTGTTTTGATTTACATTTCCCTGATGGCTAAGGATGTCGAGCACTTCCTCAGATGTTTCTTGGCCATTCGGTGTTCCTCAACTGAGAACGTTTTCTTTAGCTCTGCACCTTATTTTTAATAGGGTTATTTGATTCTCTGGTGTCTAGCTTTTTGAGTTCCTTGTATACCTTGGATATTAGGCCTCTATCTGATGTGGTGTTGGTAAAGATCTTTTCCTATTCTGTTGGTTGTCATTTTGTTTTCTTCACGACGTCCTTAGCCTTACAGAAACTTTGCAATCTCATTAAGTCCCATTTGTTAATCTTTGACCTCAGAGCTTGAGCCATTGGTGTTTTGTTCAGAAAAATTTCTCCTGTGCCTATGTGTTCTAAGGTTTTCCCTACTTTCTCATCTAATAGTTTCAGTGTATCTGGTTTAATGTGGAGATCTTTGATCCACTTACACTTGAGCTTTGTACAAGGAGATAAGAAAGGGTCTATTTAAATTCTTTTGCATGCTGAGTGCCAGTTGGACCAGCACCATTTGTTGAATAGGCTGTCCTTTTTCCATTGAATGTTTACTGCTCCTTTGTCAAAAATCAAGTGACCATATACATGAGGGCTTATTTCTGGATCTTCTATTCTATTCCATTGATCCACATGCCTATTTCTATACCAGTACCATGCAGTTTTCAGCACAATTGCCTTGTAATATAACTTGAGGTCAGGGATAGTGATTCCCGCAGATGTTTTTTTTTTTTTTTTTTTTTTTTTTTTTTTTTTTTTTTGTTATTGAGGATAGATTTAGCTATTCTAGGTCTTTTGTTATTCCATATGAAATTGCACATTGATATTTCCAGTTCCCTGAAGAACTGGGTTGGAATTTTGATGGGGATTGCATTGAATCTGTAGATTGCTTTTGGTAGGATGGCCATTTTTAAGATGTTGATCTTTCCAATCCATGAGCATGGGAGATCTTTCCATTTTCTGAGATCCTCCTCAATTTCTACTTTAGAGGTTTGAAGTTCTTGTCATACAGGTCCTTCACTTGTTTAGTTAGAATCACAACAAGGTATTTCATAGTTTTTGTGACGATTGTGAAGGGTACCTTTTCCCTTATTTCTTTCACCACATGTTTGTCCTTTGAGTATAGGAAGGCTACTGATTTGTTTGAGTTAATTTTGTAGCCAGCCACTTTGCTGAACTTGTTTATCAGCTGTAGAAATTCTCTGGTAGAATTTTTGGGGTCACTCAAGTACGCTATCCTGTCATCGGCAAAGAGTGATGTTTTTATTACTTCCTGTCCGATTTGTATTCCCTTTATCTCCTTTTGCTGTCTAATTGCTCCAGCCAGGACTTTCAGTACTATGTTGAATAGGTAGGAGGAGAGTGGGCAGCCTTTTCGAGTCCCTGATTTTAGTGGGATTGCTTCAAGTTTCTGCCATTAAGTTTGATGTTGGCTGTTGGTTTGCTGTATATTGCTTTTATTATGTTTAGGTATGGACCTTGGATTCCTGTTCTTTCCAGGACTTTTAACATGAAGGGGTGTTGTATTTTGTCAAATGCTTTCTCAGCATCTAGTGAGATGATTTTGTGATTTTGATCTTTGAGTTTCTTTTTATGGTGGATTACATTGATGGATTTCCTTATATTAAAACATCCCTGCATCCCAGGGATGAAGCCTACTTGGTCATTATGAATGATTGTTTTAATGTGTTCCTATATTCGGTTTGCAAGGATTTTGTTGAGTATTTTTGCATCAATGTTCATAAGTGAGATTGGTCTGAAGTTCTCTTTCCTTGTAGGGTCTTTGTGTGGTTTAGGTACAAAGGTTACTACAGCCTCAAAAAATGAGTTAGGTAGTATTCCATCTGATTCTATCTTTTGGAATAGTTTGGAGAGTATTGGTGTTATATCCCCAATAAATGTCTGATAAAATTCTGCACTGAACCCATCAGTACCTGAGCTTATTTTGGTTGGGAGAGTTTCGATGACTTTTTCTATTTCTTTAGGTTTTATAGGGTTATTTAGATGGTTTACTTGGTCCTTGTTTAACTTTGGGATCTTGTATCTGTCTAGGAATTCGTCCATTTCCTCCAGATTTTCCTATTTTGTGGAGTATAAGTTTTTGTAGTAGGATCTGATGATTTCTTGAATTTCCTCAGTTTCAGTTGTTATGTCCCCACTTTCGTTTCTGATGTTGTTAATTTGTATACTCTCTCTTTGCCCTCTAGTTAGTCTTGCTAGGGGTTTATCATCTTGTTGATTTTCTAAAAGAACCAACTCTTGGTTTTGTTGATTTTTTCAATGGTTCTTTTTGATTCTATTTGGTTTATTTCTGCCCTAATTTTGATTATTTCTTGTCCTCTACTCTTTTTGGGTATATCTGCTTCCTTCATTTCTAGGGCTTTTAGCTGTGCTGTCAGGTTGCTGATGTAAGCTCTCTCCAGTTTCTTTATGGAAGCACTTAGGGCTATTCGTTTTCCTCTCAGTACTGCTTTCATTGCATACCATAGGTTTGGGTATGTTGTGTTTTCGTTTTGGTTGAATTCTAGAAAATCCTTAATTCCTTTTTTTTATTTCTTCTTTGACACTGCTATCGTTTAACAAAGCGTTGTTTATTTTCCATGTGTATGTGGGCTTTTTGTTGTCTTTGTTGTTGTTAAAGACCAGCCGTAAACCATGGTGATCTGAGAGGATGCATGGGAGTATTTTAATATTCTTATATCGATTGAGGCTCACTCTGTGTCCATTTATGTGGTCAGTTTTCCAGAAGGTGCCATGGGATGCTGAAAAGAAGATGTATTCTTTTACTTTAGGGTATTATGTTCTGTATATATCTATTAATTCTAGTTGGTTCAAAGTCTCTGTTAGTTTTGCAGTGTCCTTGTTCAGTTTCTGTTTCCATGATCTGTCCATTGGTGAGAGTGGGGTATTAAAGTCTCCCACCATTATTGTGTAAGGTGAAGTATATTTTTTGAGCTTTAGTAGGATTTCTTTTATGAATGTGGGTGCTTTTTTATTTGGAGCATATATGTTAAGGATTGAGAGTTTCTCCTGACTGGTTTCCCCGGTAATGAGTAAAAAGTGTCCTTCCTTATCTTTTTTGATAACTTTTGCTTGGAAATTTACTTTATTTGATATTAGAATAGCCACTCCAGCTTTCTTCTTGGAGTTGTTTGCTTGGAAGTTTTTTTCCCACCCTTTAACTCTGAGATAGTGTCTGTCTTTGTCTCTGAGATGAGTTTCCTGTATGCAGCAAAAGGCTGGATTTTGTTTATGTATTCAGTCTGATAGCCTATGTCTCTTTATTGGGGAGTTGAGACCATTTATGTTAATAGATATCAAGGAATAGTTGTTTCTGTTTCCTGCCATTATTGCTTTTGTGGGTTGAGTTGTGTCTGTGTCTATTTCTTCTTTTAGTTTTCTTGTTTAGGAGTTTTTTTTGATTTTACTACACTGTATTTTCTTTCATTATATTGGGTTTTCCACCTATAATTCGTTGTAGTGCTGGGTTTGTGGTTAGATATTGTGTAAATTTTGATTTGTCTTGAAATATCTTCATCTCTCCATCAATGGTGATTGATAGTTTTGCTGGGTATAGCAGCTTGGGCTGGCACTTGTGTTCTCTTAGGGTGTGCATGATGTCTGTCCAGGCTCTTCTAACTTTCATTGTCTCTGTTGAGAAATCGGGTGTGAGTCTGATTGGTCTGCCTTTATATGTTACCTGACCTTTTTCCCTTACTGCTTTTAGTATTCTTTCTTTGCTTTGGGCACTTGATGTTTTTACTATTATGTGTCGGGAGGTATTTCTTTTCTGGTATAACCTTTTTGGAGTTCTGAAGGCTTCTTTTATGCTCATGGTCATCTCATTCTTGAGCGTAGGGAAGTTTTCTTCTATGATTTTGTTGAAGATATTTACTGTGCCTCTTAGTTGATACTCTTCTCCCTCTTCTATTCCTATTATCCTTAGGTTCGGTCTTCTCATTGTGTCCTGGATTTCCTGGACATTTTGGGTTAGGAGCTTTTTGTTTTTTGCATCTTCTCTGTCTGTTTTGTCTATGTTTACAATGTTGTCTTCTGCCTCCGAGATTCTCTCTTCGATCTCTTGTAATCTATTGGAAATGCTTGCTTCTGTGATTCCTGATTCCTTTTTTAGGTGTTCTACCTCTAGGGTTATCTCTTTTTTTGTTTTCTTTATTGTGTCAATTTCCATTTTAAATTCCCTCTTCCATTCCTTCATCTTTTTGATTCTGTTTTCCTCTAGTTCTTTGAGTTCTTTGAGTGTTTTTCTTGTTTCCTCTTTAAAAGCTTCTGAATCTTTTTGCTTTTTCTCCCGTTCTTGTTTAAGTATCTCCTTCAGCGTCTTGAGGTATGATTTCAGGTCTGTGTCTTCCTTTTCTGGAGTGTTTAGAACTCCGATGTTTTCTGTTATGGGAGAGCTGGGTTCTGGTGTTGCCAGGTTGTCTTGGTTTCCTTGGGATATACTCTTTCACTTTCCTCTTGCCATTTTGTTGTCAGTGATATGTTCTTGCCTTTCCCTTGTATCTGGTCTGTGTCCCTGGATCTCCACTGGTCCAGGTGGCAGATGGGTCGAGCCCTGTTCTATGCCTCAGAGTCGCTGTGTGGGAACAGAAGTTCCAAAGTTCTATTCCTGGTCGCTGGATCAGACAGGGCGGGACAGGGCAATGTAGGGGGTGCACTTTCCCTGTGCACTCCGCAGAGATCTCTTTGCCCCTGGCAGCCCAGGTCTCCCTCCCACCAGTTGCTCAGCCTCTAGGAGCCGCTGTTCCGGGTGGTAGATGGGCCAGGTCCCACTCTGTGTCCTGAAGTCGCGTCCGGGTGGAAACTGAAGTTCCTAATTTCTGTTCCAGGTCACAGTTGTTCAGCCTTTACGAGCTGCTGCTCCGGTTGGCAGATGGGCCAGGCTCCGCTCTGCTTCCAGTTGTTCTGCCTTTATGAGCTGCCGTTCCAGTTGGCAGATGGGCCAGGCTCTGCTCTGCGTCCAGTTGCTCAGCCTCTACAAGCCGTTGTTCTGAGTGGCAGATGATGGTTTTCCTTTCTTATAAATCATATTTCACATGTGAGATGGGCTGGAGCCTATCTATACTTAACTGTATGATAACATAAACTTTTAGAGAGTAGTTACAGATCAAGCTGGTTTAGAAATGTGTCAGTATATGATTCTCCTTTATGATCTATCACCCCAATTTTTCTGAGTAGTTAGCTAGGGTTTAAGCACTAAGCATACATTTTTGCTTATCCCAGAAACATTTTAAAACTCCTTTATACCAACATTATTTTTCTGACAGAAATCTACAGAGAAATGAATTTTGATGTGGGCATGACCTATTAAAGCATCAAAATAAGAATAAAATAAGAATTGGCTCATGCTAAATTAATGAAGCTGAAAGCCATTGGTGCCTGATACACAAGGGATAGCAAAGACTATGTGTGGACTTTTCGGATTGTTATGTTGAGAGGCTACCATTATGTTGTAGATATATATTTTCTATATTAATATTTCCATCCTAGATGTTTATAACCAGAGACTCCTCACCTAAAACATCAGCTATGGACAAAAGCTTTCATTTTACCTCATGTTGTACCTGAAGAATATGATGAGTTCATGATTTCAGTGACAGGAATATTGAAGAGCATCACTATTCAAGATGCATTTCTATGTGTCTGTGAGAAATTCCTTTATTTATTCTTTCATCACCCCTTATTATGTATCTAGAGCCAAAGATGCATGAGGCATGAAAAACTTCAAAGTGAATAACCAGGCTATGTGTATAACCAGGAATATGTGAATAACAAGGATTATGACTCAAAATAAATTTCCTATCACATTGTTTATTCTGATATTTTGGTCAAAGGTGTAGAAAAAGAAGCCTTACTTACTTGTTTAATTTTTATATATTCATAATTTTAAAATTTACATCTCAATTGCTGCCCCCTCCCAGGATTCACCCACAGAGTTCTACCTACTTCTCACATTCTCTTTGCCTCTCAAAGGCCCCCACCACATACCTGTATTCCGATGTATCAAGTCTCTGCAGGATAAGGTACATCCTCTATCACTGAAGCCTGACAAGGTAGCCCTCCACTTTACAAGTGCAAGGGATCTCAGAACCACACATGTATGCTCTTTTGTTGGTGGCTCCTTCACTGCAAGCTCCCTGGGGTTCCGGTTATTTAACATTGTTCTTCTGCCAGTAGGTGGTGATCATCTTCAGCGCCATCAGTCTAACTTTTTCATCCAGGTCCCCATCCTCTCTCCAATGAATGGTTTTCAATAGCTGCACCTGTCTAGGTCATCTGTTGTGTACAGCCTCTCATGGCAATAATAATAGTGTTAGAGACTATGGCCGGCCTATAGGATGGAACCCAAGTTAGGACAGTTACTTGTCAGCCATTTTTTAAATCCATGCTCCATTTGTATCTCTACATGTCTATTAGACAGGAGAAAGTTTTGGTTAAAATATTTTAGGTGGTTTCTGTCCCCAGCCTTAAATTGGGGGTTCTATCTAAATACTGGAGGTGGTCTCTTCAGGCTCCATATCACCAATCCTTGGCATTTGAAGTTGTATCTCCTACATTTAGTCCTGGAATTCCTCTCTGCCCCATGTCTTTGGAAATTCCTAGATGTCTCTTTCACCTCCCATTCTTAGAAGCTGTGTATTTCTATTCATTGTGCAAGAGTGGGTAGCCTTGTCTAGTCCCTGATTTTAGTGGGATTGATTCAGGTTTCTCACTGTTAAGTTTGAGGTGGCCATTTTTTGCTGTATTTTGCTTTTATTATGTTTAGGTTTGGGCCTTGGATTCCTGTTCTTTCCAAGGCTTTTAACATGAATAGGTGTTGAATTTTGTCAAATGTTTTCTCAGCATCTAGTGAGATGATCATGTAGTTTTCTTCTTTGAGTTTGTTTATATGGTTGTATTATGTTGATGGATTTCCTTGTATTAAACCAACCCTGCATCCCAGGGATGAAGCCTCCTTGATCATGGTGAATGATCCTTTTGATGTGTTCATGGATTTGGTTTGCAAGGATTTTGTTGAGTATTTTTGCATCAATGCTCATAAGTGAGATTGGTCTGAAGTTCTCTTTCCTTGTAGGGTCTTTGTGTAGTTTAGAATGAGTTAGGTAGTGTTCCATCTGACTCTATTTTGTGGAATAGTTTGGAGAGTATTGGTATTATGTCATCAATAAATGTCTGATAGAATTCTGCACTGAACCCATATGGATCTGGGCTCTTTTTGGTTGGGAGGCTTTTGATTACTGCTCTTATTTCTTTAGGTGTTATGGGATTATTTAGATTGTTTACCTGGTCCTGGTTTAACTTTAGTATCTGGTATCTGTCTAGGAATTTATCCATTTCCTCCAGATTTTCCAGCTTTGTTGAATATAGGCTTTTGTAGTAGAATCTGATGATTTCTTGAATTTCCTCAGTTTCAGTTGTTATTTCTCTACTTTCTCTTCTGATTTTGTTAATTTCGATACTCTCTCTTTGTACTCTCGTTAGTCTGTTTGTGGGTTTATCAATCTTCTTAATTTTCTCAAAGAACCAGTTCTTGGTTTTGTTGATTCTTTGAAAGGTTCTTTTTGTTCCTATTTGGTCAATTTCTGCTCTGAGTTTTCTTTTTCTTGCCTTCTACTCCTCTTGTGTGTATCTGCTTTCTTTTGTTCTAGAGCTTTCAACTGTGCTTTCAAGTTGCTAGTATGCTCTCTCCAGTTTCTTTTTGGAAGCATTCAGAGGTATTACTTTGCCTCTCAGTGCTGCTTTCATTGCATCCAATAGGCTTGTGTATGTTGTGTTTTCATTTTCATTAAATTCTAGAAAATCCTCAATTTCTTTCTTTATTTCTTCTTTGACCATGCTATAGTTTAATAGAGCATTGTTTAGTTTTCATGTGTATATGGCCTTTTTTTGTATTTGTTGTTATTCAAGACAAGCCTTAGACCATGGTGATCTGATACGATACATGGGAGTATTTCAATCTTATATCTGTTGAGGCTGGTTTGTGACCGATTATGTGGTTAATTTTGGAGAATGTGTAGTGAAGTGCTGAGAAGTTGTATTCTTTTTATTTCGGATGAAATGTTTTGTAGATGTCTATAAATTTCAATTGGTTCATAACCTCTTCTAGTTTCACTGTGCTCTTGTTCAGTTTCTGTTTCCATGATCTGTCCATTGATGAGAGTGGGGTGTTGAGGTCTCCTGCTACTATTGTGTGGGGTGCTATGTATTTTTTGAGCTTTAGTAAGCTTTCGTTTATGAATATGGGTGCTCTTGTATGTGGAGCATATATGTTAAGGATTGATAGTTCCTCCTGACAAATTTTTTTTATAATGAGTAAAAAGTGTCCTCCCTTATCTTTTTTGATTATCAGTTTTTTCTTATTGACTGACCTTTGCCATAAACATGATTTCCAGTTAAATGAGGATTCATTTATTTATTCTTAATCTCAGAACCTGAACCATTTGTGTTTGGTGTAGAATATTTCCTTCTATGCCAATGAGTTCTATGGTCTTCCAATTTTTTTTCTAGTAGATTCAATGTATTTGGTTTTATGTTGAGGTATTTGATCAACTTGGACATGAGCTTTGAGCAATGTGCCAAATTTGTTTCTATTTTCTCCAGATGTCCACTTATATCAGCATCATTTACTAAAGATGCTTTATTTCCTCCATTGTACTTTTTGTTGGCTTCTTTTTTTGATGTAGGGTAGAGAGATGTTTTACATTTCTTTTTTAACAACTTTATTTTTAAAAACAAAGATAAATGTACAAATTTTAAGCATTTTTGATTAAAAGTATACTAACAGATTTTTGTCACTGTCTTTTTATTAAAGGTTTGATAGTGTGCATTAAGATCTTACTAGTTACAATGAGCATAAAGTACATGTAAAACAGGATGTAACCTGGAATTAGTCAAAGTTTCCTTGGCGTGTAAGGATTAAGCATAATGTTTTTTTCTTTTCTTTTCTTTTTTTTCTTTTTCTTTTCTTTTCTTGAGCTTGGTTTTATTTCTGGTTCTTCAATTTTGTTTTCATGGTCATTCTGTCGTTATCTTTATGAATATCATGCTTTTTTAAAATCACTATTGCTCTGTAGAATATCCTGTGAACAGGGATGATAATTCCCTAGGAGTTCTTTTATTGTTTAGAAATATTTTTGCTATCTTGTTTTTGTTTGATTATTTGTTTTTTACAGATAAAATTGAAAATTAACTTTTCTTAGTCTTTGTAAACTTGTGTTAGAAATTTGATAGGGATTGCCTTGAATCTTGAGATTGCTTTTGGTAGGATTGCCAGTTTTACTATATTAATTTTACCAATCCATGAACATGGAAGATTTCTCTATTTTCTGAAGTATTCTTCAATTATTTTATTGAAATTCTTGAAGTTGTTATCATAGAGATCTTTCACTTGTTTGGTTAGAATTACCCCCACAATATTTTATAATATTTTTCTTACTATTGTGAAGGGTGTTGTTTATTTAATTTCTTTCTTACTGTGTTTAGCAATCATATAATGGATAACTACCAATTTATTCAAGTTAATTTTATACAGAGATACTTTGCTGAAGTTGTTTTTCAGCTGTGAGAGTTCTCTGGCAGAATTATTGGGTTGACTTATGTACATTATCATATCTGGAAATAGTGATGCCTTGACTTTTTTGTCTATGTTTGCCTGTGGTTTTACTTTGAAAATTGAGTACTATATTGAATTGATACATAGATAGCAGGCATCCTTGTCTCGTCACAGATCTAAGTAAAATTTTATCAAATATCTCTGCATTTAATTTGATATTTGCTGTCTGACTATAGTAAGGTTTTTGTTATGTTTAGCTATGGACCTTGAATTCTTGAACTGTTCAACACTTTTAACATGAGGTTTTATATTTTTGTCAAATGCTTTTTCAGATTCTAATAAGATGATCACGTTTTTTTTTTCTCTGATCTTGTTTATGTAGTAGACTATGTTAATGGATTTGAAGACTTCTTAATAGGGATGAACAATAGTTTTGGCTTGCAAGAACATTATTGAGTATTTTTACATGTATATTCATACTTGAAATTTGTCTGAAATTCTCTCTCATATTTTGTGGGAGTTCTTGTGTTATTTAGGTATTAACATAATTGTGACTTCATAGAATGAATTGGGTAGTGCTCCTTCTGTTTCTATAGTGTGAAATAGTTTGAAGACTATTGGTATTAGCTCTTCTTTGAAGGTCTGTTCGAATTCTGCACTAAAGCTATCTGATCCTGGGCTTTGTTGGTTGTTTTTTTTTTTTTTTTTTTTTCTTTTTTTTTAATGATTTCTTCTGTTTCCTTAGGTGATATGGGCTTGTTTTAGATAGTTTGTCTGCTCTTGATTTAATTTTGAAATGTTATATCTGTTTAGAAAAATCATCCATTTCTTAAATATTTTACAGTTTTGTTTAATAGAGTTTTTAGTAGTATCATCTGATAATTTTTTAATTTCCCATATTCCCTTTCTTACCTTTGCATTTTTGATTTTGTTAATTTCGATACTGTATCTGGCCTTTTATTTAGTATGGCTAAGAGTTTATCTTTTTTGTTGTCCCCACCCCAAAAAACAGCCCAACTTTTTGCTTTATTAATTCTATGGTTTGTTCTTTTGGTTTCTATTTGGTTGATTTTAGGCCTTAGTTTGACTATTTCCTGTAGTCTACTCCCCTTGGTTGTGATTTTTATTTTTTTATTTTACAGTTCCCATTTGTGGTGTAAGTTTCTAAGGAAGGATATCTCCAATTTCTTTACAAAGGCACTTAGTGATAAAAAATTTCTCCTTAGTAGTGATTGCTTTTTGTCCCACTGATTTGTTCGGGTGTACTGTTTATCCATTTTCATTGAATTCCAGGAAGTCTTCATTTCTTTTTTATTTCTTCCCTGATCAAGTTCTGACTAAGTAGAGAAGTGTACAGTTTTTATGGGTATATAGTTTTGTTTTTTATTTTTTCTTAATGAAGACCTACATTGATCTGTGGTGATATGATACCTTTAATAAATAAGTTTTTTTAAACTGATATTACATGATTCCTGGTAAACATGTTTTGTCAAGGAAAAGAAGAGATATTGTGAATATGAATTGACTTGCTTTGACTGTATGTACAAATCAGGCAAAAGATGAATCTAAAAGATAAATCCTAGTTAAGGGAGAAGAGAGAAAGTTCCACTACCAAATGAAAGCTAATGGTCACGAACACCTTCTGAAGAAAGGTGCATCAGACTTCGTTGGGATTTCTACCTTTTAGAGACTACTCATGCCTCTGCCCTAGGCGCATATGAGTATCACTATTTAGGTTTTATTTAATTGTTTTAAGAAACATATAAAATTTGGGGGCAATTTTAATGGGTAGTTAAAAAAGTACACAATTATAAAGGGAAATTTATTTATAGACTTGTGTAAAACACATGTGTATGAAACACTAAAATATTTTTCTTAATAAAGAATTTATATTTAAAAATAAACTATGCTGATTTTAATTAAATAACTAGACAGAAATACAAATTATCACAAAGACTTCTTGAACTTTCTCATGAATCTGCACTCAAAGGTTTTTTGCACCTTTCTCAAGAGACCTGTTGAGCATTCAGTGATCATGAAAACACTAAACATGAAACATCTTTTCCCACTGGATAAATATACAAGAATATTTCTATAAAGCATTTTTGTTAATTAACATCTGGAAAATTTAAAGATGTTTCTACTTCCCAAAACCTGTGATGTCACTGTCAAGAATGTTTAAGTAAAAGTTGCAGTTCCAGAGGGAGGTGAGGTCACAGAGTCACATTCCTCTACCTCAGGCTTGAGAGACTCTCTTATAGCCTCTTATTAATGGCTCTGGATTTGCTCAGTGAATCTATTGTCCTGCTGTGGCAAGAAGTCAGGTGAGTATTTTGTGTTACAGCCTGTGTGGCAGAGTCTGCCAAGTGAGGCTTGGGTATGTGCTCCGGTGCTCAAAAAAAAAAAAAAAAAAAAAAAAAAAAAAAACCCAGAAACCCCCCCCCCCAAAAAAAAAACCAACAAAAAAACCTGTTGTAGAAAGAAATCAAGAGAAGGTACATGAAAAATTCTAAAATTACAAAACGATTGAAAAAATTAAAAGCTATCTTTTCACCGTGGCCCATCCATGTTATTTCTTACTGTAATATAAGTCTCCAGCTGAGGTTGACAGTAGCTAGTAAAAGAAAAATTCAATTCATCTTTCTGTGTGGTGAATAATAGGGGTAAAATTCAATGTAAAATCTCACCTTACCATGGATAATGAGCACTCTAATTTAAGTATTAAGTTATCATTTTATTTTCATGGTTTCATTGTATAGAAAATATTATAATAAACATATACATATGAAGCAGTAATGGGAAGTTCAGGTTGTGAATAAGTTTTTTGTATGAATAGAATTCACATGTGAAACTGCATCTATACTTTGGTTACAGGCAGTAACTGAGTCTGCGTCCTATGGTCATATTGGCACACCGTATGATTGGAACCCTCCAGCTCTTGAACATGAGAAGGTAAAATGGGAAGGAAGGTAATGTATGAGTATTGAGCAATGATATGCAGGACCAAGTGTATCTTGGTTTATTTTCCCTGGTTTAATAATACTTTAACCCCCACCTGAAACCACATCTTTTATTATCACTTTTCCCCTCTTCATTATTGTTGTTCATGATATATAGGCCATTTTGTACATTATCCCAGTTGTTGTATTCTTCTAATAAATTTGTGTTAATGCTAGTGCTATTTCAATATGCAATGTTTAATATTTCAAATATATTGTTTTCATTTTTGGAATATTAACTTGTTTCCATGTTCCCTATTTTAGTACATTCTAATTTTATTGTAATATAATCGTGTCAGATGACACTGAGAACACTACATTTTATTAAAATTTCAAAACCATTAGCATTTGCCATTATCCTATAAAATGACATATTAGATTTGAAAGTTATTTTCATAACTGTTTATGTATTTATTTTTTATAATGTATGTTTTCTCTATGGATATATGTGCACCATAAGATTGCAGTGCACGCAGAAGTCAATAGAATACATTAGAACCAATGAATTTGGAGATACAAACAGTTCACAGACACCATGGCATTGCTGGTAAACAAACCCAGCTATTCTGAAATAGCAAATTTCCCTTCCCATTTCTGTATCCCCACTTCCAAGTTAAAGTATTTTTTATAGCAAAATGCATTCTATCAAATACAAAGAATGTCAAACAAATATCAAGTGATAAAGTTTATGGAGCACAAGTGTATTTTGGAAGCATATCCCATGTCTTTGTTCACAGAGTCACTTGAACATGTTGGCTCCACTTTAGCCATGTTCAAAGAGTAAATTATTCACTCTGTCTGTGAGCAATATATGGATTCAAAATCTCACCATTTTTGTTGCTAAAGTTTATTCTTGACTGTAGATATAATGCTACAGTCCAAATCCTAGAGCTATAATCCTCAACATAAAGTCAGCCTGTGAGGATAGTGACTTGTACACTGTCGCTGCTAATTGCTAAGTGTACACACACACACAAACACACACACACACACACACACAATTTAATTTTTACTTACTCTTTCCAATATTTTAAAAAGTGAATATTTACAAGTGTAAATATTAAGTTGCAGTGGTTATGAACAGTGTAACCACCCTATATACAGCACTTATTGCAATAAAATTTCCTGTCATTTTTTTTTTCTAATTTTTCCACCATCACAGAGATGATAGGGAGGTCCACTGCTGTCAATTTCCTAAAAATATGCCTGTGGTCTCAGCAAGCCACGAACTTGAGGTAAATAAAACTTTAAAATGCTTCCAAGGATGTTGGGTTTTCAATTTTCGCCTGTTGGTAAGTGATTGACATAGATTGTCATAATTCCTGCATAAATAGTCACCATAAGAATCACCAAAAGTACACACATAGAATACATTTATGATGCTGTTTTGATTAACATTTTAGTGAATTACTCAATAGGTTAAATTTTTATAAATCGTGGGTCATGGTTTTGTGGATATTAATTATTTTCCAATTTTAATTTCAAAATCTTATGGGCAGACCCCAGCTGCCATTCCTTCAACAATTCTAAAACAAACTGAATTTCTTTATTATGTGATTTTTACCTTTTCAGTGAAGGAAACAAAATTCATAAACACACATCTCATAGAATTATATAAGAGAAACATCACTTGGAATCCAGTAAATGAAGTGTGAAAAAAATCTTTATGATTGTCAATGATCTGTGCATATGTAGAGTTGGGCATACTGTTTCTATATTGATTAATTTATCATGGGCTGTTATGTGGAACATGTGTGTGATATGTAGGCTAACTCACAGGAACATTACTAGATTATAACCTCCATGTTCTTTTTCTTTCTTGTTTTTTTATATAAAGAAATTAATTTTGACTGTTACTCTAAGGATTGTGCTTGTTGTCATGTAGATTTTATTTATTTCATGAAAGCAGATACAAAAGAATTTCACTCAGCTTTAGTGACATGCACAGTCATTGTTGTGACATGACTTTGTTGGTTTCTCTGAACTATGTCAAAATTTGCAATTTTCAGAATTTTATGTTCACATCTTCTTCAATTTAATTTTCTTTTATCTTTTCCAATTACTGTTTTAATTAGTCTTATTTCAAAACAGTTGATTTCTTTAGGCTATTTTTACTATTAAATGTTTTGATTGAATCAATTTTTCATTCTCACTGAATGGAATACACACACATCCATACACACACATACACACACACACACACACACACACACACACACACACACACACACACCAGTAAATTCTAAAATGCCTTGTCTACTTCAAATGCAGGGGACTCCTAATCCTCCCCTATCTACCCCAGGTCCAATCAGTGATGTAGACATGGCTACTTACCCAGATTCTTACATGGCTCGTTAGCTTTATCTCCTGCAGCTCCCATGTTCCTTCCTATCCCACCTATTCTTGGGTTTATCTCTTCCTTTCCATACATCCTAGCTCACACAACTCTAAGTGTCCTGCCTGACCTCCCTTTGCACAGCCATTGGACACTGGCATATTTATTAATACATTATAACCAATAGAGAATAAAGAACTTTAATATTTCGACAAGCAGATTCTAGAATGAATCAGAGCATTAAAACTAATCACCAACATATGTGTCCCACATACATTTTCTTCTACTTTCTTATTTTACATGCTTCCTTATATTTACCTTACAGTCTTATAGAGGCAATTGATCCCATTATTGGTCTGCCCTTTAGTTTGGTGGATTCAAAACATACTCAGTCACATATATTCACACATTTAAAAAATTATAAGCTACGAAACAATATAGAGACAGTATCTACACTACTGATTTTTCTTAAGCTGTCTTACATTACTGAAGACAGGGCTATTTCTTCAATGCCATAGCCATTCTTCAGGGTGATATGCAGGCCCATTACATGGGGAACGGAAGACTGCAATTACTGGTAGTTCCTAAAGTTGAAGCTCATTTTTCTACTTTCCTAATCATCTACAGAGTCCAGACATCATTGCCCATTCTGTCCCTGTTGTTGACAGCCAGGTTCATTGTCCATGCATAGTTCATGATTGTGTAGAGAAACATTTTCCCCACTGGGATCTACTTCTTGGTTCAGCCTGCTGCTGAGCATAGTTGCTACTTTCAGAATCTGCAATGGGATTTCTCTTCCTTTAAAATAAGAAATAATGATGACTTGAAGGTATGATGTCATGAGAATTTCCTCCCACTGTACTGTATGGATGGGCTGATCAATTCTCTGCCTTATTTCAACCCATTTCCACTGTCGTTCTTGGAGTGGTGAATGATAATTACACTTGAAAATTTTATACTTATTTATTAATTTACACAATTTACATTCTAATCATGTCTATTCTTCCTTCCCTTTTTGTTCAGAGAGGCTGGACAATGTCTGGATATCTTCATTCCTAGAAAACTGAGACTCTGAATGGAAATGGATGTTTTCTTTCACTGATGTCAGATATGGAGCGCAACAAATGCAATGGATTTAAAAAAAATAACAGTATCAGGGACAACCCATGCTACAGCTGGTGAGAGATTGCATCGGGCAAGATTTCCCCAGATCTATATCAGCACAGAACTATGTGTACATACATCTATGTGTATATGTGCTGTGATATTCCATAAAAGCTAACACATAATTTAATAATATATGCTCACATTTGAAACATCATTTACATGTGTTTTATATTCTCAAGAAAATTTGCTAGTTTCTCTCCTTCAATATATACATATGAATTCTGTATGCTATCATTACTTTTCCTTATCTATCACTCAATAATAGATAAATTGTTTTTATGAATTGATATGTTTGAGTTTGATAGTAGTCATTAAAATTATGTTCTTTTAAACCATGAGTAGAAAGTAATATATAGAGTTGGATTATGCTTGTTAGCCCTGGTTTTATCTTTCCATTGCATCGGAAGAGAATTAATTTTGCCCATAAGGCTGCATATTCTAAAGATATGAAGTCAACTTTCCAATTTACAGGTATGTCTTGAAACTTTCAGCAATCTATGAGCGTTGTATGTATATACTGTATGTTGTAATTGCTTCTGTCAAAGTTAAAATGTATTATTACAGTATATATAGTACATACACTAAGGTCTATGATGACATTGTATTCCTAAGCTTTAGGGTGCCTCTTATTTACCTCTCAGTAGCTCTTCAGCTTATTGATAATTTAATCAATTTCGATCATAAAAAATGGGTGTGTTTGTAATCTGAAAAGTATATTGCCCAAAAACAGAATGTAATTCTGAAATATGATAGTCAAAATATGTTTGTTGTTGCAAATTACAACTGGTATCCTGAAAAATTCGTTTTTGCTTACCGACTATCTGGTCTACTATGTAAAACATATATTAAAGCCCACAGACTTGATTATCATCTACATACTGGCATCCAATGTCTTGATTGATCTCTCTATAGAAGTGCTCCACATTATGGAAGCCTTTGAGATGAAGCATTTTTTATCTGATGTTGGATGCAGATTAATTTTATACATTCAAAGTGTCTCCCGGAGTGTGTCCATTAGCACCACCTGTCTATTGAGTGTCTTCCAGGCCATTACCATCAGTCATAGAGAATCCTGTTGTAAGGGTCAATAGGCCAAGGCTGCAAAGTACACTGGTTGCTCTATTTCATTTCTTTGGGTCTTTTCCATGATTGTAAATTTTATTTTTTTTTTGTACATCCTGGTCAAATCTAATAATAAAAACATGACAAGACACCAAGATTTTGTTTACTGTTCCATTCAAGCGAGTGATGAAATTAGTGACAGGCTCTATGCAGGATTGGACTTGTGTCCTGAAATAATTGTTTCTTTGCTCATTGTCTGGTCCAGTGGCTCCATGATTGTCATTCTGTATAGACACAAGCACAGGGTTCAACACATCCACAGCAATCAAGTTACCAGGAGAAACTCTCCAGAATCCAGAGCAACCCAGAACATTCTAGTCCTGATGTTTACTTTTCTGGCATTTCATACTGTCTCCTCTGTCTTAAAAGGCTGCATTATTATTTTGTATCATCCAAAATGGTTGTTGGTAAATATATCCTGCATAATTTCTCTGTGTTTTCCATCTTTGGGACCCCTTTTTTCTAGTGAGTCATTACTCTATTATGCCTAGATTTTGTTTGCTCTGGTTTTTTAATAAAATCTCCTAATCTTATTACAGTTTTGAATGTTATATTTTACTTTTTTTCCCTAATGTTAACTTCTTCTCTTCATCAAAATGTCAATACAGAAGTTTAAATCATATTACCCTGACTTTTGAAATTTAGTGAAATAAGAGCAGAAGTTTTTGTTAGTTTAATAAATAACCTATAAGAACTGATTATATTATTAGGGTCATTGAACTTTTTTTTAAACGAATTTATTTTGCAAAACAAAGATAAATGTACAGATTTTAAACATTTTTTGCTTAAAATTATACATTTTTGTCAGTACTGTTTTTTCAGACATTAAAATAAGTTTTACATAAAACCATGTGAATATGTTTTTTAGTCAGTACTTGATTTTTTTCAAGGGCTTGACAGTATGCATTGAAAACCTACTAGTTGCAATAAGCGTAAAGTACATGCAAAACAAAACGCAACATGGAAATAGTCAAAGTCTTCTTGTTTTGTGAATATATGTATATTTTTTGTTTTCTTTATTTCTTGGACTTCATACAGTCTGTGAGTTGTTTCTGGGGGAGTGCAAGCCTCTGGGGTTAGCATCCCACTATCAGTGACTGCATATTATGTCTGTTCTTTTGTGACTGGGTTATCTCACTCAGGATGATCTTCTCTAGATGCAGCCATTTTCTTAAGAATTTGGTTAAGTCATTGTTTCTGGTGGCTGAGTAGTATTCCATTGTGTATATGTACCACAATTTTTGTATCCATTCGTCTTCTGAGGGACATCTGGGTTCCTTCCAGCTTCTGGCTATTATAAATAGAGCCGCTATGAACATTGTGGTGCATATATCTTTGTTGTGTATTAAAGTGTCTCTGGGGTATATGCCCAGAAGTGGAATAGCTGGGTCTTCAGGTAGTACTATATCCAATTTTCTGAGGTATCGCCAGACAGATTTGAGAGTCTTTCCATTGTTCATTTGATATGCAGATGAGCCAGGGAAACATAGCTGTTAATAAAACTGACTTTCTTGTGGCTTTCATTCTGTTTCCTTTCTTGCTAAAGATTTCTCAGGCATTTGTTTGGAAGAACATTCTAAGAAGGGGAACGTCAATTCTGGCTGGTAATAATGTTTTCTTCATGTTCCTCTGTTCTCATAGTATTTGCTAAAGCCTGAATCAGGGCTTCAAAACAATATTACATCTCTAACATCTTACAGACCTTAATTCAACACAATTTTTTTGACATGATCTTGTGCTTTTTTTGATTGTGAATAATTTAGAATTTTTTTTCATCATCAGAAATATATGGTAATTAAATTCTTTGCTTTGATTCTATTTTATCTTTTTTGACATATGGGAAAGATAGTTTTATTAAAAAAGCTTTGCATAAATAAACCTTACCATTATGGAAAACAATTTTGTCTTTTCCCAGATGTGGAAAATTAAAGTAAAATTTGACCCATATGTTCCCCTTCTGGGCCTATTTGAAAAACACTATATATCATACCATAGAAATATTTTATTTATCAGTGATCTTTGCTGATCTGTTTATTGAAGCAATGAGACAAAGCCCTCTGATATAAATAGATAAAGCAAATATTTATTTTATAGTTGAAATAGGCTACAATTCTATCAATATGAATAATGGTATCACAAAATATGTATGAAAAGAATAGATAGATAAATAGATGTATATGTAGAGAGGTAGATAGACAGATATTAAATTAAGCCATCCCCCAAACCCAGAAAGAAATGATCACATGTTCTCCTTCATGCAGATTTCATACTGAAATATCTATATGTATATATTCAAAAGAGTAATAGGATAACTTCAGTATGACATATATAAAGAAGAATGAGTGATAGGCAGGTAGACTATCTAGAATATATAAAAGTATATTTATAATATTTATATTTCTTTATTCAATGTCGTCAATTAATTTTGTTTCTTTTGGAGTGGTATATAAATAATTGCTACTGAGTTTATAGAACACTAAATAAAATTTTGTGGCTTCATTGTGGCTATTTGAACTTTCTGCAATTCACTTAAATGTACAAAACATGACTGAGCAAGTATTCTTCCTGCAGGCTATTTTATTGTAGTTTTAAATCCTTTAATTTGTGTGTTCATTACAATGACATGATTTTACTTTAAAATAGAATACCACCACAAGTTTTCCACATTGAAGAGTTTTTCATATAAAGCCATCAGTAAAATTAATGTATCACAAAAAATGGATTGAGTAACAGAAATCACTTGATTATCATGATAGATGTCAAATTCATTTTCATATTACTTTTTGAAAATAGTTCTATATTCATAAATACATCCTGACTGCAGCTTTCCATGATTCTACTTGAACCAGTTGCTCTGCTCCCATGAAGATCTACTCTATCTTGATTACAAAACCAGGAGACAATCAAACATAACAAAAGACAATATGAATAGATGAAACAGCCCTACGAAGGCCAGGTCTCTGACATCAGGACTCAGGATCTGGCCACAAGAGTCTGAGTTTCCAGATCATCTGCACAAGTCCTTTTCCACTGGGAAAAGTGTCATCCTGGGGCCCAGGGCCAGGGAGGTCATGATGGGAGATCTAGGAATTGAGAGAGCATGGTGCTCTCGAAACGCATACTTTCTGGTCTATAGTGAGGGCTGGGTCTTTATCATCAGGAGTCAGAATCTGCCAGGGAAAGCTGAGAAGGCAGATCAGTTCCACAGGCGATTTTTCCTCTGGAACAAAGTTGTGTCTGATTTATAGGCCCGCCAAGTGTCCAGCATGAGAACATAGGGAGTCTCAAAGTGCAGGGAGCATGGTGTTATCTGGAAAAAGTGTCCTTCTTGGTTTAAATATGATCCAGTAGTTTGCTGCATATGGGAAAATCATCTCAGAGAAAAAGACAGACAGGACATCAGAGTAAAAGTTTGGGCAAAACACCTGCAAGGAAATGGCCCCTAAAACAAGCTGGGGAAGCCATTTTAATATAGAATAAAATAGATTTTAAACTAAAAGTTATCAGAAAAAGATAAGAAAGGACACTTTTTTTCTTATCATGGGAAATATCTATCAAGATGAATTCCCTATTCTGAACCCACATTCATAAAAGAAACCGTACCAAATCTCAAAGCATATATTCCACTACACATTGTAATAGTGGGAGACTTCAACACCCCACTCTCTTCAATGGATAGCTCATGGAAGGAGAAACTAACAGAGCTTATGACTCAGCTGGAAATTACAGAAATCTACAGAACATTTTATCCTAAAATAAAAGAAGATACATTCTTCTCAGTACCTCATGGCCTCTCTTCCAAATTCACCACATAGTCGGTCACATATAAGAAGATTGAAATACTCCTATGCATTCTATCAGATCATCATGAACTAAGATTGGTCTTTAATAACAACAAAGACAACAAAAATCTCAAATACACGAGAAACTGAACAATATGCTACTCAATGATAGCATGGTCAAGGAAGAAATAAAAAAATTAAAGGGTTTTTAGAATTTAATGAAAATAAAGGCAACATACCCAAATTTATAGGATGCAGTAAAAGCAGTACTAAGAGGAAAACTCATATCTCTGAATACCTCCAAAAAGAGACTGGAGAGAGCATACAAAATAGCAGCTTGATAGCACAGCTGAAAGTTCGAGAACAAAAAGATGCAGATACACCCAAGAGGAGTACGTAGATCGCAGGAAATAATCAAACTCACAGCAGAAATCAACCAAATAGAACCAAAGAGAACCATACAAAATATCAACAAAACCAGGAGCTGCTTCTTTTAGAAAATCAATAAGATCGATATATCCTTATGCAAACTCTCTAGAGGGCACAGCGATACTATCCAAATTAACAAAATCAGAAATGAAGAGGAGACTTGAAAACCTTGAGGAAATGGAAAAATTATAGACTGATGGCAGATACCAAAGTTAAATAATGATCAAATAAGCTATTTAAACAAACCCATAACAACTAAAGAAATAGAAGCAGTCATCAAAAACCTTCCTCCACCACCCCCCCAAAAAGCCAAGGATCAGATGGGTTCAGTGCAGAATTCTATTAGACCTTTATATAAGACCTATTTCTATTACTCTTAATTATTCCACAAAATAAGGACAGAGGAAACACTACTGAGCTCATTCCTCGAAGCCACAATTATTCTCATTCCTGAACCAAACAAAGATCCTGCAAGAAAAGAGAATTTCAGAATGATCTTCCTCATGAAAATCAATGCAAAAATACTCAATAAAATTGCTGCAAACTGAACCTAAGAACACATTAAAATGGTCATCCACCAAGATCTAGTAGGCTTATTTCCTGGGATTCAGGGTCTGTACAATACACAAAAATAAATCAACATAATCCATCATATAACAATTTCAAAAAGAAACAACATATTGATCTCATTAGATGCTGAGAAAGCATTTACACAATTCAACACCCTTTCATGTTAAAAGTCTTGTAAAGGGCAGGAATCCAAGGCCCATACCTAAACATAGTAAAAACAATATAGAGAAAACCAGAAGCAAACATCAAACTAAACAGTGAGAAACTTGAAGCAATCTCAATAAAATGAGGTACTAGACAAGGCTTCTCACATCTCCCTACCTACTCAATATAGTACTAGAATTTCTGGCCAGATCAATTACAAAAGAAAGGATGTTAAATGGATATATATATATAAGAAAAGAAGAAGTCAAAATATCAGTATTTACTTATTAAATGATTGTATACATATGTGATTCCAAAAATTCTACCAGAGAACATTTCTAACTAAAAAGCAATTTCAGCAAAGTGACTAGCTATAAAATTAACTTCAAGTAATCAGTTGCTTTTCTCTACACCCAGGATAAACATGATAATAAAGAAATTAGGGAAAATATACCCTTCATTATAGTCACAAGAAATATGGAATACATTGGTGTGACTCTAACTAGGCAAGTGAATTAGCTGTGTGAAGAACTTCAAATCTCAGAAGAAGAAAATTGAAGAAGATTTCAGAAGATAGAATGATTTCCCTTGCTCATGGATTAGAAGGATCAACATGGTAAAAATGTCTATCTTACCTAATCTAATCTACAGATTCAATGCAATCCCCATCAAAAACCCAACTAAACTCTTCATAGAGTTGGAATGAGCAATTTTCAAATTCACCAGAGATAATAAAAACCTAGAATAGCAAAATCTATTCTCAACAACAAGAAAACTTCTGCAAGAATCACTCTCTCTGACCTAAATCTATATTACAAATTAATTGTGAAAATAATTGCTTGATAATGTTATAGAGATAGGCCAGTAGATGATTGGAAAAGAATAAAAGATCAAGATATGAACCCTCGCACATATGGTCACTTTGTCTTTGATAGAGAACCTGAAAAACATTTAGTGGAAAAAGGTCAACCTGTCAACAAATAGTGTTGGTTGAACTGGCACTCAGCATGCAAAGAATGCAAATCAATCCATTTTTAATCTCTTTGTACAAAACTCAAGTGCAAGTAGATCAAAGTTTGCCACATAAAACTAGGTATACTAAAAGTATTAGTTGAGAAAGTAGGGAAAACCTTAGAACACAGGCACAGAAGAAAATTTCTTGAACAGAAAACCAATGACTTATGCTCTAAGATCAATAATTGATAAATGAGACTTCATGAGATTTCAAAGTTTCTGTAAGTTTAAGGATACTGAAAAGAATGTAAAAGGACAGCAAACAGATTGGGAAAAAATCTTTAGCAATCTCACCTCGGACAGAGTTCTAATATCCAATAGATACAAAGAACTCACTAATTTAGACCCAAGAAAATCAAACAATTCTATTTAAAAGGGGGTACAGAACTAAACTAAGAATTATCAATGAATTAATATAAAATGACCAAGAAAGACCTAAAGAAATGCTCGATATCCCTAGTTATCAGGGAAATATATCAAACAAACTTGAGATTCAACCTCCATCAGTCATACCGTCAGAATGGCTATGTCAAAAACTCAGATGACAACAGATGCTTGTGAGGATGTAGAGAAATAGAAACACTCCTCTACTGTTGGTAGGGTTGTAAGCTGGTACAACCACTCCTGAAATCAGTCTGGCGTTTCCTCAGAAAATTGGATATAGTACTACCTGAAGACACAGTTATTCAACTTTCAGGAATATACACCAAAGATGTTCCTACATTTAATAAGAATACATGCTCTACCACATTCATATCAACCTTATTTATAACAGCCAGAAGCTGCAAAGAATCCAGTTGTCCTTCAGTAATAGAATAGGTACAAAAATTGTGGTACATTTATACAATGGAGTACTATTCAGCTATTATAAACAACGATTTTACAAAATTCCTAGGCAAATGGATGGAACTAGAGATTAACATTCTAAGTGAGGTAACCCAATCACAGAAGAACACACATGATACATAGTCACTGATAATCGGATACTAGCCCCAGAAAGTTCTTAATGCCCAAAAAACAACCCTCAGACCAAATGAAGCACAAAAAAAGAAGTAATGCCAGAATGTAGAAGCTTCAGTCCTTTTAGATAAAAAATAAGTGTGTAGCACCCTCTCAGAGTGTCTTTTTTTTAAACGACTTTATTTTGTAAAACAAAGATAAATGTAAAGATTTTAAACATTTTTTGCTTAAAATTATACATTTTTGTCAGTACTGTTTTTTCAGACATTAAAATAAATTTTACATAAAACAATGTGAATATGTTTTTTAGTCAGTACTTGATTTTTTTCAAGGGCTTGACAGTATGCATTGAAAATGTACTAGTTGCAATAAGCGTAAAGTACATGCAAAACAAAACGCAACATGGAAATAGTCAAAGTCTTCTTGTTTTGTGAATATATGTATATTTTTTGTTTTCTTTATTTCTTGGACTTCATACAGTCTGTGAGTTGTTTCTGGGGGAGTGCAAGCCTCTGGGGTTAGCATCCCACTATCAGTGACTGCATATTATGTCTGTTCTTTTGTGACTGGGTTATCTCACTCAGAATGATCTTCTCTAGATGCAGCCATTTTCTTAAGAATTTGGTTAAGTCATTGTTTCTGGTGGCTGAGTAGTATTCCATTGTGTATATGTACCACAATTTTTGTATCCATTCGTCTTCTGAAGGACATCTGGGTTCCTGCCAGCTTCTGGCTATTATAAATAGAGCCGCTATGAACATTGTGGTGCATATATCTTTGTTGTGTATTAAAGTGTCTCTGGGGTATATGCCCAGAAGTAGAATAGCTGGGTCTTCAGGTAGTACTATATCCAATTTTCTGAGGTATCGCCAGACAGATTTCCAGAGTGGTTGTATTAGCTTGCAACCCCACCAACAGTGGAGAAGTGTTCCTCTTTCTCCGCAGCCTCGCCAGCATCTGCTGTAATCTGAGTTTTGGATCTTGGCCAATCTGACTGGTGTGAGGTGGAATCTTAGGGTTGTTTTGATTTGTATTTCCCTGATGGCTAAGGATGTCAAGCACTTCCTCAGAAGTTTTTCGGCCATTCGGTGTTCCTCAACTGAAAATGATTTGTTTAGCTCTGTACCCCATTTTTTAATAGGGTTATTTGATTCTCTGGTGTCTAGCTTTTTGAGTTCCTTGTACACCTTGGATATTAGGCCTCTATCTGATGTGGTGTTGGTAAAGATCTTTTCCCATTCTGTTGGTTGCCGTTTTGTTTTCTTGACGATGTCCTTAGCCTTACAGAAACTTTGCAGTCTCATTAAGTCCCATTTGTTAATCTTTGACCTTAGAGCTTGAGCCATTGGTGTTTTTTTCAGGAAATTTTCTCCTGTGCCTATGTGTTCTAAGGTTTTCCCTACTTTCTCATCTAATAGTTCCAGTGTATCTGGCTTAATGTGGAGATCTTTGATCCACTTACACTTGAGCTTTGTACAAGGAGATAAGAACGGGTCTATTTTCATTTTTTTGCATGTTGAGTGCCAGTTGGACCAGCACCATTTGTTGAATAGGCCGTCCTTTTTTCATTGAATGTTTACAGCTCCTTTGTCAAAAATCAGGTGTCCATATACATGAGGGCTCATTTCTGGATCTTCTATTCTATTCCATTGATCCACTTGCCTATTTCTGTACCAGTACCATGCGGTTTTCAGCACAATTGCCTTGTAATATACCTTGAGGTCAGGGATAGTGATTCCCGCAGATTTTTTTTTGTTGTTGAGGATGGATTTCGCTATTCTAGGTCTTTTGTTATTCCATATAAAATTGCACATTGATCTTTCCAATTCCATGAAGAACTGGGTTGGAATTTTGATGAGGATTGCATTGAATCTGTAGATTGCTTTTGGTAGGATGGCTATTTTTAAGATGTTGATCTTTCCAGTCCATGAGCATGGGAGATCTTTCCATTTTCTGAGATCCTCCTCAATTTCTTTCTTTAGAGGTTTGAAGTTCTTGTCATACAGTTCCTTCACTTCCTTAGTTAGAGTCACACCAAGGTATTTCATAGTTTTTGTAACGATTGTGAAGGGTACCTTTTCCCTAATTTCTTTCTCCACATGTTTGTCCTTTGAGTATAGGAAGGCTACTGATTTGTTTGAGTTAATTTTGTATCCGGCCACTTTGCTGAACTTGTTTATCAGCTGTAGAAGTTCTCTGGTGGAATTTTTGGGGTCACTCAAGTACACTATCATGTCATCGGCAAAGAGTGATGTTTTTATCTCTTCCTTTCCGATTTGTATTATCTCCTTTTGCTGTCTAATTGCTCCAGCCAGGACTTCCAGTACTATGTTGAATAGGTAGGGAGAGAGTGGCCAGCCTTGTCGAGTCCCTGATTTTAGTGGGACTCTCAGAGTGTCTTAAACCTAGATTATAAATCAGTAGTAATTTACGAGCAAGGAATGTAGCTTGGTGGAAATCCTTGGTTTTTAAAAATTGTTAGATTTAGTCTTACACACCTAGAAATCTTAAAATATTTCTATGCTACAATTTATTCTATATGTACTTTATTCTCATTGTAACTTGTAACTTTTTAATGTGTAATATCAAACCTTAAAAATTTAAATATTGACCAAAAATATATTTATGCATTTTATTTAAAATGCTTTTAAATATGTACACTTATTTTTTAAATAAATTTCCTAATTAAAAACAATTTCCATTATAATGAAGTTGCCATGATAAGACCTTTAGAAACCACCATGTTTAATGTGTAGAAATGTCAATCACAAGTGGGGCATTGTTACATATAAGCCCAGGTGAAGCATTGTTTTGCTTTTTAAGTCTGGATCACACAGAAAGTAAGACAAAATAATGGACTTAGGGCTCAAAATGAAGCAGTTGCCTAAGGAACCAAACGTGAGAGATATCAAAAGCTCTAATCATGATAAAGAAAACCCTAGTGATAGATTGTAAGAGTAAATAAAAAGTCAATACAAAAATTTTAAAGAAATACTGAATTTTATCACTATAGAGGGAAAGACTAAGATATTCTAAGATGAAACTAAATTTACAGAATATCTGACCACAAACCCAGAACTATAATGAATTATAGGTGGAAAACCCAACACAATGGAAGTAACTATATCCTAATAAAAACAAGAAAACTACTAAGCAAGAAAACCAAAAGAAGATAAACATACAGGCACAATTCACCCTCCAAAACCAAAAATAGCAGGAAACAGCAATCACTATTCCTTGATATCTCTTAACATAAATTGACTCAATTTCCCAATAAAAAGATATAGGCTATCAGACTGGATACATAAACAAAACCCGATATTTTGCTCCAATACAGGAAACACATCTCAGAGTCAAAGAGAGACACTATCTCTGAGTAAAAGGTTGGGAAAAATTCTTCCAATTAAATAGACCCAAGGAGTAAGCTGGAGTGTCCATTCAAATGTCAAATAAGTAGATTAAAAAAACAAGTTGTCAAAAAAGACAAGGAAGGACACTTTTTACTCATTACAGGAGAAATCTGTCAGGAGGAACTCTCAATTCTTAACATATATGCTCCAAATACAAAAGCACCAATATTCATAAAAGAAACTGTAGTAAAGCTCAAAAAATACATTGTGCCCCACACAATAACAGTGTGAAACCTCAATACCCCACTCTCACAACTGGACAAATCATGAAAACCAAAACTGAACAAAGACACAGTAAAACTAGCAGAGGTTATGAATCAATAGAAATTAATAGATATCTACAGAACATATCATCCTAAAACAAAACAATACACCTTCTTCTCAGCACCTCACAACACCTTCTTGAAAATTGACCTCATAATTGGTCACAAAACGAGCGTCAATAGATATAAGAAGATCAAAATATTCCCATGCATCCTTTCATATCACCATGGACTAAGTATGGCCGGCCTTTATTAACAACAAAAAGAACAAAAAGCCCATATACAAATGGAAACTAAAGAACTCTATATTAAATGATATCAGTGTCAAAGAAGACATAAAGAAAGAAATTAAGAATTTTCTTGAATTCAATGTAAATGAAAACACAACATACCCAAACCTATGGGATGCAATGGAAGCAGTACTGAGAGGAAAACTCATAGCTCTGAATGTTTCCAAAAAGAAACTGGAGAGAGCATACACTAGCAACTTGACAGATCAGCTGAAAGCTCTGGAACGAAAGGAAGCAGTACACACAAGAGGAGTAGACTGCAAAAAATAATCAAACTTAGGGCACAAATAGACCAAATAGAAACAAAAAGAACCATTGAAAGAATAAACAAAACCAAGAGCTGGTTCTTTGAGAAAATTAACAAGATTGATAAACCCTTAGCCAGACAAACTAGAGGGCAAAGAGAGAGTATCCAAATAAACAAAATCAGAAGGGAAAGTGGAAAAATTACAACTGAAACTGAGGAAATTCGAGAAATCATCAGATCCTACTACAAAAGCCTATACTCAACAAAGCTGGAAAATCTGGATGAAATTGTTGAATTCGTAGACAGATACAATATACTAAAGTTAAATCAGGACCAGGGAAACCATCTAAATAATCCAATAAAACCTAAAGAAATAGAGCAGTCATCAAAAGCCTCGCAACCAAAAGAAGCCCGGGTCCAGATGGGTTCAGTGCAGAATTTTATTAGACATATATTGACAAGATAACACCAATGCTCTACATATTTTCCACAAAATAGAATCAGATGGAACACTACCATAATCATTTTTTGAGGCTACAATAACCCTCATTCCTAAACCACACAAAGACCCTACAAGAAAAGAGAACTTCAGACCAATCTTACTTATGAACATTGATGCAAAAATACTCAAGAAAATCCTAAAAACTGAACTAAATGAAACAAAAACACATCAAAATGATCATTCACCACTATCAAGTAGGCTTCATCCTAGGGATGCAGGGATAGTTTAGTATATGGAAATACATCAATGTAATCCACCATATAAACAAACTCAAAGAAAAATGCCACATGGTCATCTCACTAGGTGTTGAGGAAGCATTTGACAAAATTCAACACCCCTTCATTTTGAAGTCTCAGAAAGAACAGGAATCCAAGGTCCATACCTAAACATAATAAAAGCATAATACAGCAAACCAATAGCCAACATCAAAATTAATGGTGGGAAACTTGAAGCAATCCCACTAAAATCAGGGACACGACAAGGCTGCCCAATCTCCCCCTACCTATTCAACAAAGTACTGGAATTTCTGGCCAGAGTAATTAGACAGCAAAAGGAAATCAACAGAATACAAATTGGAAAGTAAGAAGTAAAAACATCACTGTTTGCAGATGACATGATAGTGTACTTAAGCGACCACACAAATTCCACCAGAGAACTCCTACAGCTGATAAACCAGTTCAGCAAAGTGGCTGGATATTAAATTAAGTCAAACAAACCAGTAGCCTTCCTATACTCAAAGAACAATTATGTGGAGAAAAAAAATTAGGGAAAAGATACCCTTCACAATAGTCACAAAAATATCGAATATCAAATGGCTGAGAAGCATCTAAAGATGTACTCCGCATCATTAGTTTTTCTCACTGTAATCACTGATAAGTGGATAGTAGCCATAAATTTGAGAATGCTCATGATATAACTGGCAGACAAAGATAGGTAAAAAAGAGGAAGGCCCAAGTGAGAATGCTTACATTCTCATAGAAGGGGAAACAAAATAAATTGTCATGGGATCTAGAGAGAGCAAGAGACCTGAATGGGAGTGGGGAAAAATAAAGTGGGAGGTACATTATCAAGTATGTAGACAGAGTACCATTAGGCCAGGAAAATAAGCAAACATACATAGCTGCTAAGGATGGGAAGTGAAGGTAAGCTGTGTCAAGTTGCAGAGATAGACTGGGAAGTGAGGGGTTCCCACTACTAAATATTGGTGAACTTAGCTTCAATGCCCAGCAGTAGACATATAAATCATGTAGAGTGTACATACAGTAGTTAGACAAAACCCACAGATGAGTCATGAGCATACAAACCCATTTACAAATTTTTGATCGTACATCACTCCTGTCTAATAGAAACGCATACACATAAATTGAGAGTAGTCTAAAACAATGGCTGACAAATGATACTCCCAATTTAGGATCTATTCCGTGGTTGGGCACAAATGAATAACTATTATTGATACTCCTTTGTGCTCACCGAAAGGTATCTTTTATGTTTTTACTCTGGAAATCTGTACAGAGCAGCTGAGACAAATGTAAAAACCTACAGCCAAGCATTATCCTGAGGTTGGCAATTCCATGGAAGTGATGAAGGACAGAGTACAGAGCTGAAGAGGATGACCAAACTACCAACCAAAGTCCAACAATGTCAAATAACCAGGACGCACAAGAGTATCCAGGTATTCAGCAACTAACCTAAGAGTATACATGGGCAATTCTGAAGTCTCTGGCACATATGAAGCAGAGATCTACCTTGTCTGACTTCAGTGGGAAAGGATGCCCCTAATTCTTTAGAGACTTGAGACACTAGAATAGCATGATGCCGTGGTGGTTACCATTTAGAAGTTAAGTGAAGAGTCAATGATGTTGGAGCTCGGCTTATAAAGACTGGGTGGTGGGGTCGGGAAGGACAGCAACATTTACGTAAAATAATTAATAAACAAAATTTAAATTAAGTAAGTAATAGTTGCTTCTCTAACCTTTCTCAAAAATATGGGAATAAACAGCTTGATGGAAAATTTATATCGTCTCATAATTTATGTATGGTGCTGGATTTTGCATATAGCTTTTTATTTATCAGGTAGCTTTTGTGCTAGACCCATAGTTAAAGTGCTGAATAAATATAGAAAGAATATTATCATAGACACACACAAATACACATTGAATTTGTTGTGTTCTCTTACACTTCTACCACAGAAAATGTGAACACATAATATTCCTTAAGGATAGAACAGAGTCAGGTCATAGATATTTCAATCCAGTTTTTTTTGTAGGTGAGGAGTCACAGGTTGTCAATATCTAGTATGAAAAATTCCTTGTGTGTAGCCTTTTAACACAATGATCAGTCATTCATAAAAAACTTACAATAAGCCCCTCAAGGAAAGTTTTGCCATTCCTTGTGTAGCAGCATAAATGAGTTTTGGCTTCAGTAATTTACCATGTGCCAATTCGAGTTTTCTTTTTCTCTTTGACACTTTAACAGGTTATGTCAACATCAAAAGACATTTCTCTCTAATTTTACTTTTAGGTTAATATTAACTGCACAAAAGAATGTAAAAGTTTCTGGTTTAGGGAGAAATATATGCTTAGTGCTAAAACCCTAGATAACTACTCAGAAAAATTGAGGTCATTGACTATAAAGGAAAATCATCTCTTGCCATACTACAAAACTAGCTTGATTTCTAATGACTCTCTAATGTTGATCTAGCATATAGATAATTATATGTAGGCCTGAACCCATCTCACTTACAATATGTGATTTTCAATAGATGTAGATTGAAATACAACAAGCAAAAAGGCAAGGACAAGAGGCCATGTGCTTCCCATGTCCATTCCTTATGTCTACAACACAGCACATACCCAGATGCTCAGAAATCTTAGTAGAAGATAAGTTGGAGTGTTGTAGGAGCCAGAGGAATTGAAGGTTTGTTGAAAAAATGCTCCTCCTGAAAATGTCTGAGAGGCTACACATGTGAAGTCTCCTCAGTGGGGCGTCTTAAATAAGAACCAAACAAGGATGATTCTGACAAATATGGAAATATGGAAAGGAAAAATATCATTTGGTCACAACCGAGGATAGAATTAAAGACAACCAAATTATGTTAAGATTTTTTCGAAACAATTTTGCCCAGAGAGGAATGTCTCACTTTGTCATCTACTAGAAACTTGTGAGCCCTGACATCTAATGTGTATTTATACATGTTTTCATGTATGTGAGTGTAGTTAAAGACATTGTCCCACAAATCTGAGAGGAATTGAGAAGTGTACATTTGACAAAAGAAAGAGAATCGGGGATATTAAGGAAGTTGTAATAGAATTTCAAAAATGATTGTATATTATAAAACTTTCACAATTCTGTTTTAAGACAAACACATAACCGGGAGACCTCCGGAAGGAATATCGCAACATATAAACTTGGCAAGCTAAGTACATTATTAGATAACATTTTAAGATTCCTGGCCAGATGAAGGAGTTGAAAGGGTCTGCAAGCCCATATTATGAAAATTATTATCAACCAACCAACCCCCCCCCCTGCTTGCAGGAACTAATGTACTAATCAATAAGTTCACATGAAGATAATCATGGCACCAGGTGCATATGCTGCAGAAGATATTATTCTATGGCGTCAATGGGAGGAGAGGCCTTTGGTCCAGAGAAGGCCCATTTTCTCAGTGTAGGAAAATGCCATGGTGCGGAGGTGGGAGAGAAATGTTAAGAGAGGGAGCACCTCAATAGATGCCATAAGAGGGAGAGGGAGGGTGAAGTTGGGTGAAGAAGATAACATTTAAAATATAAATACAGAGAATATACAATAAAAATTATTAAAAGGAATTCTTGACCAGTAAATTTTTGCTTTGCAGAAATCTGGAGGTCAAGAGATATTTAGGACATGGAGCAATTTATATTCTAGGAAATAGAGAGATAATTTTTATAGTAAACAGAAGCATAATTATCTTGTAACAATATGAGTACTGATCATAAGAGGGACCATGTTGGTCACCACCCAGTGAGAACTTTAATATTATGATGCTTATAGGACACAATATGCTGGAAACAGCATTAAACTGGGCCCTTCACACTTTCTTCTATACACAGTTTAACACTTGTCTCAGCTCCCCAAAAAGAAATTTTTGACACACTGTAATGATTAACCAATACAGACGTAAATGTTTATTCCAGGTGCTAAGAATAATAGAGTAAAATTCCCAGAAAAAATCTGGTACATTTATATAAAGACTCTTCCAATTGTCAGAGACCATCATGGAAGAAGAGTCATAAAAAGGGCTACGCACTTCTTGACGTTAGATGATTCCCGGTAAACAGCTTTTGTCCAGGAAAAGGTGAGATCTTTGAATGTGAATTCACTTGTTATGACTGTATGCACAAAACATGTAAAAGATGAATCTAAAAGATAAATGCCAGGTGAGGGAGAAGAGAGGAAGTCCCACTACCAAATGAAAGCTAATAATAGCAAAAACACTTTCTAAAGAAATAAGCATCAGACTTTGTTGGAATTTCTACCTTGTAGAGACTACTCATGACTGCCCTAGGCACATGAGAGCATCAGTATTTAGGTTTTATATGATTGTTTTAAGGAACACATGAAATGTGGAGAGAATTTTGATGTGTAGTTTAAAAAAAGTACACAATTAGAAAGGGAAATTTATTTATAGACTTGTGTAAACACATACGTTTGAAACTCAAATATGTTTTCTAAATAAAGAACATATATTTATAAATAAACTATGCTGATTATAGTTGGGATAAATCAGTAAAGATAGAAATACAAACTACCCCAAAGACTTATTGAACTTTCTCATGAATCTGCAGTCGAAAGTTCCTTGCACCTTCCTCAAGAGACCTGTTGAGCATTCAGTGATCATGAAAACACTAAACATGAAACAATTTCTCCCAGTGGTAAAATATACAAGAAGATTTCTATAAAGCATTTTTGTTAATTAACAACTGGAAAGTTTAAAGATTTTTCTATCTCATATAGCCTGTGCTGTCACTGTCAAGAAAGTTTAAGTAAAAATTGCAGTTCCAGAGGGAGGTGAGGTCACAGAGTCACATTCCTCTACCCCAGGCTTGAGAGATTCTTTTTTAGGCTCTTATTAATGACTCTGGATTTGCTCAGTGAACCTATTTTCCTTCTGAGGAAAGAAGTCAGGTGAGTATTTTGCGTTACATCCTGTGTGGCTGAGTCTGCAAAGTGAGGCTTGAGTATGTGCTCAGGTGCGCTAAAAGAAAACTGTTGTAGAAAGAAATCAAGGAAGGGACAGTGAAGAACACGAATAATTCCAAAATTAAGTAATGATTGAAAAAAATTAAAAGCTTTTTTTTATCACAGTGGCCCATCCATGTTTTCTCTTACTGGAATATATGTCTTCAGTTGAGGTTGACAATAGCTAGCAAAAGAAAAATGAAATCCATCTTTCAGTGTGATAAATGATTGTGGTAAAATTTAATGTTAAATCTCACCTTACCATGGATGATGAACATTCTAATTTTAAGTATTAAATAATAATTTTATTGTCATGGTTTCATTGAATGGGAAATATTAGAATGAAAAATATATGTATGAATCAGTCACAGGAAATGCAGGTTGTGAATATGTTTTCTGTATGAATAGAATTCATATGTGAAATTGCACCTATACTTTGGTTACAGGAAGTAATTGAGTCTGCATCCTATGGTCATATTGGTACACCATCTGATTGGAACACTCCAGCTCTTGAATATGAGAAGGTAACATGGGAAGGAAGGTAATGCATGAGTATTGAGCAATGACATCCAGGACCAAGTGTATCTTGGCTTATTTTCCCTGGTTTAATAATACTTTAACCCCAATGTGATACCACATCTTTTCCCCCTCTTTATTATTGTTGTTCATGATACATAGGCCATTTTGTATATTATCCCAATTGTTCTATTCCTCTAATATATTTGTATCAATGCTAGTGCTATTTCAATATGCAATGTTTAATATTTCAAATATATTCTTTCAATTTTACAATATTAACTTGTTCCCATGGTCTCTATTTTAGTATATTGTAAGTTTATTGTAATTGAATCATGTCAGACCACACTGAGAGCACTGCATTTAATTAAAGTCTCAAAAACTTTAGCATTTGGCATTATCATATAAAGTGACACATTAGATTTGAAGGTTATTTTTATAGCTGTTTATGCATCTATTCTTAATAATGTCTGTTTTCTTTATGGATATATGTGCAAAATGAGATTGCAGTGTGTGCAGAAGCCAATAGAATACATTAGAACCAATGGATTTGAAGATAAAGCAGTTCACAGCCACCATGGCATTGCTAGGAATCAAACCCAGCTCCTCTGAAATAGCAAACTTTCCTTTCCATCTGTGCATCCACCCACTTCCAAATTAAAATGTTTTTACAGAAAAAAATGCATTCAATAAAATACTAACAATGTCAAACAAATATCAAGTGATAAATAAAGTTTATGGAGCACAAGAGTACTTTGGAAGCATACCTCATGTCTCTGTTCACAGTCACTTGAACATGTTGGCTTCACATTAGTCATGTTCAAAACTTAAAATACTCACTTTGTCTGTGAGCAATATATGGATTCAAAACCTCACCTTTTGTGTTTGTAATTTTTCCACATTCACAAATTTGGTAGGTAGGTCCAGTGCCATCATTTTCATAGAAATGTGCCTATGGACTCAGCAAGTCAAGAACTTGAGGTAAATAGAACTTTAAAAGCTCCCAAGGATGTTGTGTTTTCAATTTTTGCCTATTGGACATTGATTGACCTAGATTGTCATAATTCCTGCATAAATAGTCACCCCAAGAATCACCAAGAGCACAGACATAGAACACATTTATCATCCTGTTCTGATTAACATTTTAGTGAATTACTCAACAGGTTCATTTTTCATAAATATTGGGTCATGGTTTTGGGGATGCTATTTTCCAATTGTAATTTAAAAATCTTATGTACAGACAGCAGTAGCCATTCCTTCAACAATCTTAAATAAAATTGAATTTGTTTATTTTGTGAATTTTACCTTTTCAATTAAGGAAACAAAATTCATAATCACGATTCTCATAGAATTTCACAAGTGAAACATCACTTGGAATCCAGTAGATAAAACATGAAAAGAAGGCTTCATGATTTTTAATGATCTGTGCATTTGTATAGTTGGGTATCCTGTTTCTATATTGATTAACACATCATGGGCTGTTATGTGGAACATGTCTGTGGTATGCAGGCTAATTTACAAGAACATTACTAGAGTATAACCTTGTTGTTCTTTTTTTTCTTGTTTTTTATACAAAGAAAATCATTTTGATTGTCACTCTAAGGATTGTGCATGTTGTCATGTAGATTTTATTTATTTCTTGTAAGTAGATAATGAAGATTTTCACTGAGCTTTAGTGACATCCACAGTCATTGTTGTGATGTGTCATTGTTGGATTTTAGAACTATGTCAAAATTTGCAATTTTCAAAATTTTATGTTCACATTTATTTTAATTTTAATTTTCTTTTGTCTTTTTCTGTCACTGTTTTTAATTAGTTTCATTTCAATAGAGTTGGTTTATTTAGGCTATTTTTACTAGTTAATGTTTTGATTGAATCTATATTTCACTCTCACTTCTGCCTACACTAACTCCAGTTTATGTGTATGTTGGTGACTTTGGGCTATACTGGTTTGTCTCTAAGAGGATCAAGTATATGCAATATCTCAGGAGCTATCCAGATTTGTGAATGAAACACACACACACACACACACACACACACACACACACACACACACACACACACACCAGTTAATTCTAATATGCCTTGGCTACTTCAAATATAGGGGCCTCCCAAACCTGCCCCATTTTCCCTAGGCACAATGAGTGAAGTAGCCATGGCTACTTACCCATATTCTTACATGGCTCATTAGCTTTAACTCCTGAAGCTCCTATGTCCCTTCCTATCCCACCTCTTCATGGGTATATCTCTTCCTCCCCATGCAACCTAGCCTACACCTGTAAGTGATCTGCCTGACCTTCCTTTGCACAGTCATTGGACACTGACATATTTATCGATAGATCAAAATCAACTGAGAATAAGGAAGAAACATTTGGACAAGCAGATACCAAAATGAATCAGAGCATTAAAACCAACCACCAACGTATGTGTTACACAAAAATTTTTCCTTCTACTCTTTTATCTTACATGCTTCCATATGTTTTCTATAGTCTCGTAGAGGCAATTGATACCATTATTGGTCTGCACAGTAGGTTGGTGGATTCAAAACCTACTCACTCATATATAATCACACATTTTAGAAATTATAAGCCAAGGAACAATATAGAGACAGAATCTACACTACTGATATTTTCTTAAGCTGTCTTACTTTACTGAATACAGGGCTATTTCTTCAATGCAATAGCCATTCCTTCGCGTGATAAGCAGGCTCAATACATCGGGAAGGGAAGACTGCAATTACTAGTAGTTCCTAAGGTTGCAGCTCATTTCTCTACTTTCTTTATTTTCTTCAGATTCCAGACATCATTGCCCATTCTGTCCCTGTTGTTAACAGCCAGGTTCATTGTCCATGCATAGTTCATGATTGTGTAGAGAAATATTTTCCCCACTGGGATCTACTTCTTGGTTCAGCCTGCTTGTGATCATAGTTGCTACTTTCAGAATCTGCAATGGGGTTTTCCCTCATTTAAAATAAAAATAGTAGCAAATTGACTTGAATATGTGATGTCTTAAGAATTTCCTCCCACTGTACTGTATGGATGGGCTGATCAATTCTCTGCCTTCTTTCCACACATTTCCACTGTAGTTCTTTGAGTGGTGAATGATAATTACACATACATTTTTACAGTTATTACTTAATTTACACCATTTACATTCTGATAATATCTATTCTACCCCTTTACTTCAGAGAGGCAATATAATGCATGGGTACCTTCATTCCTGGCAAATTGAGGCTCTGCATGGAAATGGATGTTTTTTTCACTGATGTAGGATATGGAACGCAACCAGTGGAATGGATTTCAAAACAAAAAAATAACAGCGTCATGAACAACTCATGCTACAGGTGCTGGGAGATTGCACCAGGCAAGATTTCCCCAGATCTCTATCAGCACAGAACTGTGTGTGCATGCATGCATGTGCATATGTCCTGTGATATCCCATAAGGGCTAACTCACAATTTAATAATATGTATGCTCTCAATTGAAACATCATTTAAATGTGTTTTATGCTCTTAAGAAAATTTGCTAATCTCTCTCTTTCTCTATGTATACATATATATGATTTCTGAATGGTATTATTAATTTTTCATTATCTATCACCAAATAATAGATAAAATGTTTTATAAATTGTTATGTTTGAGTTTAATAGCAGTCATTAAAATTGTGTTCTTTTAAACCATGAGTAGAAAGTAAGAGTATAATCTTATAATGTTGGATTATGCTTGGTAACCGTGGTTCTATCTTTCCAATGAATTCAAAAAAAGTAATCTTGCCCACAAGGCTGCATATTCTAAGATTATGAAGTCACCTTTCCAATTTACAGTTGTGTCCTGAAATTTTGAGCAAACTTAGAGTATTGTATGTATATACTGTATGTTGTAATTGCTTCTGTTGAAGTTAAAAATGTATTGTTATAGTATATAGAGTACATGCAATAAAGTCTATGATGATATTGTATTCCTAAGCTTTAAGACACTTCCTGTTTTCTTCTCAGTAGCTCTTAAGATTATTGATAATTTAATCCATTTTGATCAGAAGAAAATGGGTGTGTCTAAAATCTGAAACATAACTTGCACAATCAAAGACTGTAATTATGAGATATGATAACTGAAATAATTTTTTTGTTACAAGTTACAATTGGAATCCTGGGAAATTCATTTTTGCTTACCTACTATCTGGTCTACTATCTAAAACACATATTAAAGCCCACAGACTTGATTATCATCCACATACTGGCATCCAATGTCTTGATACTTCTCTCTATTGAAGTGCCCCACATTATGGAAGCTTTAGAGATGAAGCATTTTTTATCTGATGTTGGATGCAGATTAATTTTATACATTAGAAGTGTTGCCCGGACTGTGTCCATTAGCACCACTTGTTTCTTGAGTGTCTTCCAGGCCATCACCATCAGTCACAGTGAATCCTGTTGTAGGGGTCAAAAGGCCAAGGCTGCAAAGTACATTGGTTGCTCTATTTCCCTTCTATGGGTCTTTTCAATGATTATAAATTTCAGTTTCTTTTTGAACATCCTGTTCAAATCTAATAATAAAAACATGACAAGACAACAAGATTTTGTTTACTGTTCCATTCAAGCGAGTGATGAAATTAGTGGCAGGCTCTATGCAGGATTGGTCATGTGTCCTGAAATAATTGTTTCTTTGCTCATTGCCTGGTCCAGTGGCTCCATGATTGTCATTCTGTATCGACACAAGCATAGGGTTCAACACATCCACAGCAGTCAAGTTCACAAGAGAAACTCTCCAGAATCCAGAGCCACCCAGAACATTCTAGTCCTGGTATTTACTTTTCTGGCATTTCATACTGTCTCCTCTGTCTTAAAAGGCTGCATTGCTCTTTTGTATCATCAAAATTTTTTGTTAGTAAATATATCTGGCATTATTTCTCTGTGTTTTCCATCTTTGGGACCCTTTGTTCTTATGAGTCATTACTCTCTTATGCCTAGATTCTGTTTGGTCTGGTTTTTGAATAAAACCTTCTAATCCTATTAAAGCTTTGAATGTTATATTTTACTTTCCCCCCCCTGGCTTATTCTTCATCAAACATCATTACAGAAGCTTAAATCTTATTACCCTGTCTATTTGAAATTTAGTGAAATAAGAACAGAAGTTTTTGTTGGCTTAATAAATAACCTATAAGAACTGATTATATTATTAGGGCCATTGCACTTGTGAGAGTTTTTCCTTTGCTCACTTGATATGCAGATGAGCCAGAGAATCATAGCTGTTTATAAAACTGCTTTTCTTCTGACTTTCATTCTGTTTCCTTCTTTGCTTGGCATTTCTCAGGCATCCTTGGGCAAGAACATTCTAACAAGGATATCTGAAATCATGACTGGGTGTGAACTTTGTATTCATGATGCTCTGCTCTCATATTATTGGATAAAGCCTGCATCAGGGATATAATGGTAATATTTCATCTCTAACCTATTACAGACCTTAATTCACAACAATTGTTTTTGACATGATCTTGACTTTTTTGATGATGTATAATTCAGAAATTTTTTCATCATCAGAAATGTATGGTAAAATTCTTTTGCTTTGGTTCTCCTTTTATGTGGTTTACATCATGAGAATGATAGTTTTATTAAAAAAAGGTATGAATAAATAAACCTTACCATTATAAAAAAACAACTTTGTCTTCTCCCTGATGAGGAATTTTAAACTTATTAATGGCCTATATATTCCCCTTCTGGGCCTATACCATAGAAATATTTTATTTTATCAGTGATCTTTGCTGATCTGTTTATTGTTCCAATGGAACAGAGCCCTCTGACATAAACAAAAGTAGATAAAGCAAATAATTATTTACAGTTTAAATAGGCTATAATTCTATCAATCTGCATAATGGTATCACAAAATATGTAAAAAAAGTATAGATAGATAAATAGATAGGTAGATAGAAAGGGAGATAGGCAGATGATTAAATTAAGACATCCCCCAAACTCAGAAAGAAATGATCACATGTTCTCCTTCATGCAGATTGTATACTGAAATATCTATATGTATATATTCAAAAGAGTAAAAGGATAACTTCAGTATGACATCTATAAAGAAGAATGAGCGGTAGGCAGGTAGACTATCTAGAATATATAAAAGTACATTTACAATATTTATATTTAAATTTCTATATTCAATGTTGTCAATTAATTTTTTTCTGGTAGATTGGTATATAAATAATTGCTACTGAGTGTGTAAAGCACTAACCAGAGTTCTGTGGCTTCATTGCTCCTGAAGTCTATTTTATTGTAGTTTTTAATGGTTTTATTTGTGTGTTCATTACAACAAGGTGATTTTACTTTGAACTAAAATACCACACAAGTTTTCCAAAGATAAGGAGTTTTTCATATAAAGCCATCAGTAAAATTAATGTATAAAAATGGATTGAATAACAGAAACCACTTGATTATTATGATAAATGTCAGAAATTCATTTTCATAATATTCTATTGAAAAAAATTTATTTGCATAAATAGATACTGACTGCAGATTTCCATGATTCTACTTGGTCCAGTTTCTCTGCTTCCATGAAGATCTACATTTTTGTCTTCATTACAAAACTACGATACAACAAAACATAACAAAACACAATATGAAAAGTTAAAATAGCTCTGTGAAGGCCAGGTTTCTGACATCAGGGCTCAGGAGCTGGCCACAGGAGTCTGAGTTTCCAGATCAGCTGCACAGGTGCTTTTCCACTGGGACAAGTGTTAGCCTGGGGTCTAGGTCCAGAGAGGACACAATGGGAGTTCAAGGAGCTCAGAGAGCATGGTATTCTGTGGAAAAGCTTCCTTTCTTGTCCACAGTGAGGACTGGGTCCCTGTCATCAGAACTCAGAATCTGTCCAGAGATAGTTGACAGTCCAGATCAGTTGCACAGGCACCTTTTCACCTGGAACAAATTTGAGCCTGATCTATAGGCCTGCTGAGTGTCCAGCAGGGTTCATGGTGTTCTCTGGAAAAGGATCCTTTATGGCCTAGAGTAAAACCCAGGTCTTTGCCTTTAGGACTCAGGACTTGTGGTCAGAGGGCTGAGCTAACAGAACAGCCTCACAAGAGCTCTACACCAGAGCCCACAATGAAAGAACTGAGTAACTGGCATCAGAACCTACTTCTTTTCCAAAAAGAGCCAAACACCCAGGAGTAATCTCCCTCCTTTGCCATCAGGCCTTCATATCCAAAGAAGAGACAAGCACCAGTCATAAATAAAAGAGATCACCAAATTAAGAAAAAAAATCACTGACAACAAAATGGCAAGATGAAAGCACAAGAATCCTTCAATATTAAACAGAAAACCTGGCAACATTAGAACCCACTTTTCCACATCATCAAGTAGTAGATTTCCCAATACTTCAGAAAACCAAGATTTATACTTAAAATTATACTTCATGATGATGATAGAGATCTTACAGAAGCACATGAATAACTCCCTTAAACAATTATGGGAGAACCAGGAGAAATCACTCAAATAACTAAAGGAATATCAACCAAACAGGTGAAGGCATTAAACTTGGGAAATAAATACAATAAAGAAATCACCAAAAGAGGCAATGCTGGAGTTAGGAAACCTAAGAAAATAATAAAGAGTCATAGATACAAGTATCACAAACAGACCACAAGAAATGAAAGAGAGGATCTCAGGGCCCAAAGATAACATAGAAAACATAGACAAAACAGTTAGAGAAGATACAAATAAAAAAAGCTCCTAACCCAAAATGTCCAGGAGAACCAGGACACAATGAAAAGGATAAACATATGGATAATAGGTGTAGAAGAGGGCAAAGAATATCAGCTAAATGGCACAGTAAATATCATCCTCAAAATCATAAAAGAAAACTTTCCTACCCATAACAATGAAAATACAAGAAGTCTAAATAACTCCCAATATATTCCACCTGAAAAAAATTCATCTCAACACATAATAATAAAAACACTAAAAAAATCCAAAACAAAGAAAGAACACTAAAAGCAGTAAAGGAAAAAGGACTTGTAACATACAAAGGCAGATCAATCAGAATTACACCAGACTTCTCAACAGAGTCTATGAAAACTAGATTTTGGAAAGACATCTTAAAGACTGTAAGATTGTGTAAGAGATCACAAATACCAGCCCAGTTTGCTATATCCAGAAAAATTTCCAATTACTGTTAATGGAAAGACCAAGATATTCCCGGACAAAACCTGATTTATACAATATCTGACCACAAATCCAGCCCTACAAAGGACAATATATTAAAAACCCAACACAAAAAAGAAAAGTACACCATAGGAAAAGCAAGAAAATAACTATGTAAAAAAAACAAAAGAAGAAAGACACAAAAATAACTCAACCTCTGACAACATAAATAACAAGAAACAACAGCCACTAATTTTTAATATCTGTTAACATTAATGGAGTCAATTTTCCAATAAAGAGACATAGATTATCACACTGGATATATAAACATGATCCAGAAATTTTCTGCATATAACAAACTCATCTCAGAGAAAAAGACAGAAACTACATCAGAGTAAAAGCCCAGGCAAAAGACTTTCAAGCAAATGTCCCCCCAAAACAAGCTGGAGAAGCCATTTTAATATTGAATAAAATATATTTTAAACTAAAAGTTATCCAAAATAAGCTTAGAAAGGACACTTTTTTTTCTCATAATGGAAAATATCTATCAGGATGAATTCTCTATCCTGAATACCAATGCTTCAAATACAAGAGCAACCACATTCATAAAAGAAGCCATACCAAAGCTCAAAGCATATATTCCACCATATACTGTAATAGTCAGAAACTTCAACACCCCACTCTCTTCAATGGACAGTTCATAAAAGGAGAAACTGAACAGATACACAACAAAACTATCAGAGATTATGAACCAACTTGAAATAACAGAAAATTATAGATCATTTTATCTTAGAACAAAAGAAGATACCTTCTTCTCAGCACCTCATGGCACCTCTTCCAAAATTCACCACTTAGTCAGTCCCACATAAGAAGACTGAAATACTCCTATGCATTCTATCAGATCACCATGGACTAAGACTGGTCTTTAATAACAACACAGACAACAAAAAGCCCAAATACTCAGGAAACTGAGAAATATGCTAATCAATTATAACATGATTAAGGAAGATAAAAACATTAAAGTTTTTTTTTTTTTTTTTTTTTTTTTAGAATTTAATGCAAATGAAAGGGCAACATACCCAAATTTATGGGATGTAATAAAATAAGTAATAAGAGGAAAACTCATAAATCTGAATATCTCCAAAAAGAAACTGGAGAGAGCTAACAAAATAGCAGCTTGACAGTACAGCTGATAGTTCAAGAACAAAAAGAAGCAGATACACCCAAGAGGAAAAGATGGCAGGAAATAATCAAACTCCCAGCAGAAATCAACCAAATAGAACCAAAGAGAACCATACAAAAATCAACAAAACCAGGAGCTGCTTATTTTAGAAAATCAAGAAGATTGATAAATCCTTATTCAAATTCTCTAGAAGGCGCAGCTATAATATCCAAATTAACAAAATCAGAAATGAAAGAGGAGACTTGAAAACCTGAATGAAATGGAAAAATTATAGACTGATGACAGATACCAAAGTTAAATAATGATCAAATAAACTATCTACCCAATCCCATAACAACAAAAGAAATAGAAGCAGTCACCAAAAACCTTCCCCCATTCAACCCCACCCTCAAACCCCCGAGGATCAGATGGGTTCAGTGCAGAATTTGATCAGACATTCATCGAAGATATAATACTATTACTCTGAAATATTTCAAAAAATAAAGACAGAGGAAACACTACCCTACTTTTTACTCGAAGCCACTATTACGCTCATTCCTAAACCACACAAAGACCCTGCAAGGAAATAGAACTTCAGAACGATTTCCCTCATGAAAATTAATGCAGAAATACTCAAAAAATTCTTGCAAACTGACCTAAGAACACATTAAGATGGTCATCCACCATGATCTAGTAGGCTCATTCCCTGGGATTTAGGGATTGTACAATACACAAAAATCAATCAACATAATCCATTATATAACAATTTCAAAAAAGAAACCACATAATCATCTCACTAGATACTGAGAAAGCATTTGACACAATTAAACACCCTTTCATGTTAAAAGTCTTGGAAAGAGCAGGAATCCAAGGCCCATGCCTAAACATAGTAAAAACAATATAGAGCAAACCAGAAGCAAACATAAAAATGAACAGTGAGAAACTGGAAGCAATCCTAATAAAATCAGGTACTAGATAGGCTGCTCACATCCCATTACCTATTCAATATAGTACTGGAAGTTCTGGCCAGAGCATTTACAAAATAAACGGATGTTAAATGGATATATACATACAAAGATCTCAATAATTGAGAACTCAGGAAATCAAACAATTTCATTAAAAAGGAGGTACCGAATTAAACTAGAATTATCAATGAAGTAATATATAATGGCCAAGAAAGACCTAAAGAAATGCTCAACATCCCTAATTATCAGGGGAAATGCATCCACCAACACTGAGATTCCACCATCACCAGTCAGAAAGGCTATCTTAAAAACTCAGATGACAGCAGATGCTGGTGAGGATGTAGAGAAAGAGAAACACATCTCCACTATTGGTGGGGTTTTAAACTGGTACCACTACTCTTGAAATAAGTCTGGCATTTCCTCAGAAAATTGAATATAGTACTTCCTGAAGATGCAGTTATTCCACTTAAGGTAATATACCCCAAAGATGCTCCTACATTTAATAAGGACACATGCTCTACCAAGTTCATAGCAAACTTATTTATAATAGCCAGAAGCTGCAAAGTACCCAGATGTCCTTCAGTAATGGAATAGGTACAAAAATTGTGGTACATTTACACAATGGAGTGATATTCAGCTACTAGAAAAAATGACATTACAAAATTCCTAGGCAAAAGGATGGTACTAGAGAATAGCATCCTGATTGAAGTAATGCCATGATATGCAGTTACTGATAATTGGATACCAGCCCCAGAAAGCTCTTAATACCCAAGAAATAACTCTCAGACCATATGAAGGACAAAAAGAAGTAAGGCCAACATGTAGAAGCTTCAGTCCTTCTTAGAAAAAAAAAAGTATGTAGCACCCTCTCAGAGTGTCTTACACCTAGACCTTAAACCAGCAGTAATTCACAAGCAAGGAATGTAGCTTTGTGGCAATCCTTGGTATTTAAAAATTATTAGGTTTAATCTTACACACTTAGAAATCTTCAAATATTTCTATGGTATATTTTGTTCTATATGAATGTTATACTAATTGTAACTAGTATTTTTTATGCATAATATCAAACCTTAAAAAAAATCAAGTACTGACCAAAAATATATTCATACAGTTTTATGCAAAAATGCTTTTAAAACATGTACAATATTTTTTAAATAAAGTTTCTTCATAAAAACCCAAATACTTTAATAATGAAGTTGCAAGAGTAAGACCGTTAGAACCCACCATGTTTATTGTATAGAAATCTCAATAACTTTTAAAAAATAATACCATAGTTGGGTACAAAAGCAAACCTTTTGAGAGAAAAACACAACCTTTCTAAAGAAAGTCTATGTTAGAGACACATCAATAAAGTGATCACACTGTGGGAAGAATATAAAAAATGAGGAAGAAAGGAAGTGAGAACAATATCTTTAATGTAACAGAAGATGACACCACTAGAGTAGACAACAGTTGATTAAAGGTGCTCCCAAATATACAAAATGATCTACAGACCAGAAGGAGGTACTGCAAAAATCCATACTGTGCTGAAAATATTGAAAACTTGAGCAGCACAGCATGTGAAGAAAAAATATTTTCTTGTTATGACAAAAAAGTTTTGATAATGATTATATGTCTTAACAAATACAGGTAGTGGATGTCATATCCAAAATTAGCATGTAATTGTTGAAAAAGGTTTATTACTACTTACAATATATCTATTGTGTCCTTACTAGACAAAGGTACTTTTATCTTGTGTCATATGACACACTCTTTGTTTAACCTAAAGCTGATATCTTCTCAAACCATACCCTGCCTTTTAACTCCCTTCATGTAAAGTCCTATAGTAAAGTATCCAAATGTGTTCTAATAACTATTGTCCAAAATGTATTCTTTTGAAATGTTTTGCATTACCTATTTCTCCATGAAACTGTCAACCCGCATGTCACTTTCATGGATTTTCGTGCCCTTTTGTCATTTTCTTATTGAATATTTTCATATATTTAGAGATCAAATCTCTTATTCCTACCACTTCCTTTCCCCCATCCCTTTTATTTCATGAAGATAACACCCATTCCACTCTCCCACTCCTACAATTCCCTGGCATTCTCCTACACTGGGCCATTGAGCTTTAACAGAACCAGAACTTCGTTTTCTATTGATGCCAGACAATACTATTCTCTCCTACGCTTGTGACTGGAGCCATGGGTTTCTCCAAGTTTACTGACTGGGTGATGTTTTAGTCTATGGGAGCTCTGGAGCATCTGTTTGTTAGATATTATTGTTCTTACTATGAGGTTGAAAATCTACAGCTTCTTCAGTCCTTTCTCTTTGTTTTATATTGATTGGCCCTCATGCCCAGTTCAGTGGCAAGCATTATCATCTGTATTGCTGATATTTTTGCAGAGCCTCTCAAAATACATTCATATCAGACTCCTGTCAGCAAGTACTTCTTTGCATCAACAATCCTGACTGCTTTGATCGCTGCATATGGCATAGTTTCCAAGGCACAACAGTCTCTGGATGATTTTTCTTCAGTCCATTCTCCACTCATTTTCCCTGCATTTCCTCCCATGAAAATTTTGTTCTCCCTTCTAAGAAGGACTGAAGCATCACATTTTCTGTCTTGCCTTTTTTTGATCTTTATATTTTCTGTGAATGGTTTCTTTGGTAGTCTCAGCTTTTGGGATGGTATCCACTTATCAGTGAGGGCATGCAATGTGTGGTTTTTTTTTTTTTTTTTGTGAATAGGTTACTTCACTCAGAAAGTTTTCTAGTTCTATTCGTTTGCTTAAGAACTTCATGTCTTTAATGTTTTGATATCTGAGTAGTATTCTATTGAGTAAATGTACCAAAGTTTCTCTATCCACTCCTCTCCTGAAGGGCATCTGGCTTCTTTCATGCTTCTGGTTATTATAAATAAGGCTACTATGAACATGGTGTGGCATGTGTTCTTGTTAGTTGTTGGTGCTTCCCTAGGGTAAATTCCAAGGAATGGTAAAGCTGGGTCCCCTGGCAGTACTATGTTCAATTTTTTTGAAAAACCTCAAGACTGATTTCAAAAGTGGTTGTACCAGCTTATAGTCAAACAAATAATGGAGGAGCATTTCTCTTTCTCTGCATTCTTTCCATAAATTGTAGTTACCTGAGCTTTTGATTTTACCATTCTGACTGGCATAAGATAGAATCGCATGGTTGTTTTGATTTGCATTTCTCTGATAATTAAGGATGTTGAATATCTTTAAGGTGCTTCTTGGGCAGTATAAACCTAATGCATTTAGTGATTTTTGGAAGATTTCATATGAGAATATCTATCACACTCACTTCCTAGTCTTTACACCACCACTGAATCATGTTGCCCATTGCTCAGCAAGCAAGTTATAGAGGTAGCAGCATCTGCAGTGGTTCCATGCTGAGGTCCAGTCAGTAGAGCAGAGGACCAGCCTTATTTAATATTTATCTGTTTCTTTGAGAGCACCATGCCTCAGAATATCTCCATCATGTCTGAACAGGCTGTCTCAAGAATCTGTAAGCTTGAAACCTTCTGGATATGAAGCTGCAATACAGATGTAGTTTCATTATGCTCAACTTCTCTCAGTTTTGGCAATCTTACTTTTCATATTTCTGTGTTCACTTTTTAGAAGCATGTTTTCACAATAATTTTGTATCTAGAAATAATTTGGGCTCTGTAATTTTTATTTTTGCCAGTTCATTACTCTTCATGACTTCAGTGATATTTTAAGATTCTTAGGAATTTTGCTGAAAGACAAGCAGGTCAATACATCTGTTCTTTGGCTTTTTGTCCATATAAAGTTCTCTGTTAAACTGATTTTAGGCAGTTCTTTCAATGAGCATATTGTCCCTTGTGTGTGAATAATTTCAGGGCTCACCATTTGATACTAGATAGCTAATTTGGCCAACATTCTTGAAGAAAATTGTATTGTATTTCTCTCAACTATCTTTCCATTCCATTGCTCTAACGCTCGTTAAAAAGTCTGTCTAGAAATTATCACTAGGACACCCAGAGGGCTCAGCAGTTCAGAGTTCTGACTTTTTTTCCAGAGTTCCTGACTTCAACTTCCAGCAAACACATAGTGGCTTACAACCATCTGTAATAGAATATGGTGCCCTCTTTTTGTGTCTGAAGACAGCAACAGTGTACTCAAAAATATAAAATATTTTTTTCCAAACATTAAGAGGTGAGATATGACTCAGTGGTTAAGAGCATGACTCCTGTTCCAGAAGTCCTGAGATCAATACTCAAAAACCACATGGTGGGTCAAAAACATCTGTAATGTGATTCAGTGTCTTCTAATATATCTGAAGAGAGCTACAAAACACTCATATACATAAAATAAACAAATATTACAAATATTTTAAAAGATATACCAAAGAACAGGAAAATAGGCTAAAATCCCTAAAGGGGAAATATATATCTCCAAAATAAATACAAGATAACACAATCAAAAAAGTAGAGATATTTAGCAAAATAGTCAGCAATCTAAAATTAAAAATAAAACCACCGAAGAAATCACAAAATGTTGCCAATTGGAGATGGACATCCTAGAAAAGAGAACAATAAATATAGACACATACATTACCAACAGAGCAGAAGAGACAGATGAAAATTTTTAGGTATAGAAGTTACCAAAGAAAATATTGACACAACAGTTAAAGAAAATATTATGTGCAAAAAGATCATAAAATAAAACATTCAGGAAATTCAATATACAATGATAGAACAATACCTAAGAATAAAAGAAACAGAAGAGGCTGATGATAGCCAAATCAAAATGCCAAAATACATCTTTAATAAAATAATAAAAAAATTTCCCTAAGCGAAAAAAAGATGGCTATTATTGTTCAGGAAGCCTACAAATCACCAAATAGATTGGACAAATGAATAAATTTTTCCCATCACATATTAATGGAAACACTAAAAATACAAAAAAAGAAAGTACATTAAAATTTTTTAGGAAAAAAAGCTATGTCACAAATTAAAGCAAATCTATTAGAATTACAACAGAACTGTCAACACATACTCTAAAAGTCAAAAGATCTTGGACAAATGTCATTCAAACCCTAAGAGCACATATATCCCAGCCCAGGCTAAAACACCAAGCAAAACTCTCATTCACCATAAATGGAGAAACAAAGATATATCATGACAAAAATTTAAACAGTGTCTTTTCACTAATGCACAACTATAGAAAATAGTAGAAGAAAAACAGCAACACAAAATGAGAAGGTACACCCAAGAAAAACAAAACAAGACGTTAATAATGTCACAGCAAACCCAAGAGAAAAGAACCATAAAAACATAGTACCAAGTATCAAAACAAAAATAACAGGAACCACAATCATTTCTTTAAATATATCCCAACATGAATGGACTCAATTTCCATTAAAAAGATATAGACTAATAGACAGGTTATGTAAACAGGACACAGGATTTTGTTGCAAACTGAAAACACACTTTGGTGACAAAGAGAGAGAGAGTACCTCAGAGTAAAACCTGAAAAAATATTTCCAAGCAAATGGTCCCAAAATACAAGCTGAATTAGACATCCTAATACTCAATAAATTTGACTTTCAACCAAAACTTATCAAATTAGTTGTAGAAGAACATTTCATATGCATTAAGAATAGTACACTAAAAGGATCACTGAATTCTGAACATCTATGCCCCAATGCAAAGACTCCTACAATTGTAAAAAGAACGTTACTAAAAACTTAGAACACAGATTATACCTCACACAATAATAGTGGGAGAAGTCAATACCCCAGTCTTTCCAATGGACAGAATAGCAAAACAGAAAATAAAGATACACAGTAAAAATAACAGAAGTTAAAAAACTAATGGATTTAATGTATCTACAGACCATTTTATCCTAAAACGAGAGAAAATATCTTCATCCAAGCAACTCTTGGTACATTTCCTGAAATTCACCATGTGAATGGACAAAAAACAAGCCTCATTAGATACAAATTAATGAAAATATTTTCTTGCATTCTACAAGAATACTGTGGACTAACGCTCATCTTTTTAAAAAAACTTTAGTTTAAAAAACAAAGATAAAAGAAAGACAATTTAACCATTTTTGCATAAATGTATACAAATACATTTTTGTCAGTGCTTGGCTTTTTTTCTTTTTTTTTAAGGTTTGATACTCTGCATTAAGGTCTTACTAGTTACAATGAACAAAAAGTACATGTAAAACAGGATGTACTCCGGAGTTAGTCAATGTTTTCTTGGTGTGTAAGGATTGAGCATAATGTTTGTTGTTGTTGTTGTTGTTGTTTTGTTTTGTTTTCTTTTTTTCTTGAGCTTCACACAGTCTGTGAGTTGTTTCTGGGGAAGGTCGAGCCTCTGGATTTAGCATCCCACTGTCAGTGACTGCATATTATGTCTGTTCTTTTGAGACTGGGTTATCTCACTCAGGATGATATTCTCTAGATGCAACCATTTTCTTAAGAATTTGGTTAAGTCATTGTTTCTGATGGCTGAGTAGTACTCCATTGTGTAAATGTACCACAAATTTTGTATCCATTCATCTACTGAAGGACATCTGGGTTCTTTCCAGCTTCTGGCTATTATAAATAGAGCTGTTATGAACATTGTGGTGCATTTATCTTTGTTGTATATTGGAGTGTCTCTGGAACGCTCATCTTCAATAACAATAAATCAAAAAAAATTGCGCATCCTCATAGAAACTGAACAACACTTCTCAACTATATCTAGGTCAGGATAGAAATACACCATGAAAATAAAGAATATTAATAATTGAAAGAAAGATGAAGCATAACAGGATAATTCTTAACACTGAGTGCCTTCAATGAGAAATTGGAGAGTCCCTACACTAGTAACTTATCTGAAAATCTAAAACCTCTAGAACAGAAAGAAAAAACACATCCATGAATAATACATACATATATGTTTATGTATATTACATTTCCATGTATATTATTGTAATATCACTCTATACCTTGCAGAAAAATTTTAATGCAGCAACATGACTGGTTTTGAAAGCAATTACATTCAAATATGGTCTACTGTGATCCAATTAGAATGAGATTACTTTAATCCTTCTGAACAGAAGAGGTGAAGGCAGAGGGAGACAGTGAATTTGATGGAACAAGAGGGTAAGATTAGATTGTCAAAGTTACTATGAGAATACACAAACCAATTCAGTGAGATGCCAACATTAATTCAGATTGAATAACTAATCATAGTGTGGAATTTGTCCCACAAAATTATAATTAATTATTTCCTCTGTAGATCAGAAAGCACAAGAATGAATGAGTTTATTCAGGAAGCACTCTCTAATATGACAATAATATTTGGTGAATAAGAATTATATTAATATCCCTAAGAATGATATTGAAAGAAGGAGTGACTTCAAGTTTTGTATTCATGTCCTGGAAACAATTCTGCTGGCTAGATTTCACCATGGTAGAAATTGCTGTGAGGGAGTTTTGTGGAGATAAGAACAGCGAGGTTCCCTTACTTTACAGACAGAAAAAAATGTGCTCATTTTCAATTTTGACGTGATTCTTATAAGGTGTCTAACTGCTTCTTAAACATATTTTCGTCCAATTTCACAGGAGGCAATGACATGCCCAACCCTGCAATCTTCTGTAAAATTCCATGATTTGGCCTGTCATGACCTTAATGTAGAATATATTATAAAAGAGTTCTGAAAATAAGAACTGTGAGCACTTAACCATAGTGGGATACCAGTCTCAACATCCTCTCATTTGTGCTACTATACATTTTAAGATAAAGTTTGTCTTGTACTGTTTATCAACTACTGAAGTTTCCTGATGAATATATTATATAATGTCTAAAGTAATTTATATTTTTAGCTATGTTTAATATGCATTATATCTTATGTATTACACATCTTAGCAATATTAATGTATAAATAGCTATTAGTTTCTGATCTCTAACTTTGAACAATATTCCCAAAAGACCAAGTTTATGTGAATTTATTTTGTCTTATATTCCTGCTATGGATCCTGATTATTCACTTATTACTTTTCTTTGTTTTCAGCTGCGTGGGTTCTAGACCCATGGCTAGAGTGCTAAATGAATAAATGAAGGACTTTTTCACAGGCACATGGCACATATAAATATATTTTTGATTGGTGCTGTTTTCTGATGCTGCTGCCCCTGAATTTTGCAAGTCATTATGTTTATTAGGTACAACAGAGGCAAAGGTGGTGGTATTTGTCCAGAGATAGTTGTCTAGGTACTCGATATTGAGCTGTTAATATCCACAATGAGGAATCCCTAGTTGGCATTCTTTTATACACTAAACAGACATGCATAAACACTTAGACTCAGACTGTTGAGAATTGCTTTTCTTTTCTTCTTGCATCTGACAAAGATGGATGAATTTTCTTTTACTAGTTTACCATCAGCAAATTTATTGGTTTTCTAAAACTATAATATGCCATGTATGAGGAAGATACATGTTTTATTTTGATACTCAGTTATACCACATGACGTTTTTCTGTAACTGTCTAATGAGAGGAAGATTTGCTGAAACAGACAGGTGGGAGAATGTTTTTTGATGAGAGCAGAAACATGTTTTTTTTTTTTTTTTTCCAGAAATAAGCCTGAAAAAAGTACATGTGATGTTTTACTAGAACAGACACCTGAGAGAACATGTGATATTTGGAAAAGGTATAATACAACACAACAGACATTGGAGGTGCTTGTGGTATTGGTTCACCCTGCCACTCTTTGCTGGCAATTGTTTGATTTTGTTGATGGTAGTCATCACTGCTGATGCTTTGTGTTATTGTGTAAAGCCTTTGTAGGGAAAATGTCAGCAAAGTACCTCCAGTGGTTTTTCTGGAACTGTCTTAAACCTTCTACAGACATTGGAAAAATAGGAGAACCTTGTATTTTTTTTTTTATGGTTGAAATCCACTTCCTGATTTTTGAATGGCGTTTGTGACTGAATTGGAATGCTGCTTCTGATCTTGGGAGCTACTGTGTTTATTTAGAACTTTTGGAAGCACCAGTTTTTATTGTGATAGTCAGTGAGAGAGTCTTTCAAGGGACTGATACAGGTGAGCCATCATATGTCATTTACAGACCTTCCTCAGGTTTTTGTTGCTGTGATAAAAAGTATGTCCAAAACTAAGTTGATAGCTGTGCCATGTTATATGTGCTTGGCCCAGCAAGTGGCACTATTGGAAGGTACTATCATGTAGGAGTATGTGTGTCCTTGTTGTAAAGGGTGTGTCACTCCGTACACGTTAAGTCTATAATCAAAGCTGCCTGCAGGCCAACATTCTGCTAGCAGCCTTCTGATGATGATGTACAACGATCAACTCCTCTTGTACTATGCCGACCTGGATGCTGCTGTGTTTTCTTCTTGTTGATAATGAACTGAACTTCTGAACCTGTAAAGCAACCCCAATTAAATATTTTATTTATACATTTTTTCTTGATAATGGTGCCTATTCATAATAATATAAACCCTACCTGAGACAGAAGTTGGTATGAGAAGTGAGGTATTGTTGTGATATGCCTGACCATATAGTTTTCTTTTGATGAATGTGGAATTTGGGACTTTCATTTGGAAAGAATTGGAATGCTTTAATTGGGGATTAGTAAACTATCCTAGACGGAAAATGGAAGACTTTGTTTCTGTGAGTGATTTGAACTATGGTGATCTGATCCATTTGGTTTCAGTAGAGAAGAATTTAAGTATGTGGCCCAGAGACTGTTTTTCTGATATTTAACTGAAGAAAGTGTGTGCTTTTTGGCATTGTCTGAGGGTCTGCCTGAGGCTAATGTGAAAACTATTAATGGTAATCCAGTGGTTGGATCCCGGGGTTGTTTAAAAAGAACAGAACAAAGGAGAGAGGTGCAAGAAAATAAAGACACATGCTGAACCCTCCTCTGTCCTGCCTCCTTTGTGGTCCTGACTCCTTTGTCCTCTGGGAATACTTTATCCCAGAGCCTTACTGCAGGCTCTGCACTTTTCTAACAGGCAGGCAGGGGTTTATGGCCCTGGCCAGCAGGTCTATAATCTCAGCACCTGGCTGAGCATTGGCCTGCTAGAGTTCACAGGCTTGGCGATACCCCGTTGGGATTTGTTCCCACACCTCGCAGCCTGAAATCCTGTGTGCCAGACAGAGCACACACCAAAAGCAGCCTTCCCTGGAACCTGCAGTGTGAGGAGCTACCTTCCCCTGGAGGAGCAGAATTCCCCTCCCTCTGCCCCTGCCAGCTGAAGTACAACATTTACCCACTGAGCCATTTTGTTGGCCTTCAAGGAGACCCTTCAACATATCTTGTATAAAGCTGACTGTGCTAATAATATATGCACGTGTTCCTACCACTCAAGAGACAGTGTGTCACTGATCAGTGTGGAATGAATTATTAATCTTCTTGCATCAACCTCTTAAATGATAGGTTATTTGTATTATTATTTTTCCTGTATATCTCACCTTTAAATGTCTTTGTTATTTAGATGCAATTTCAAACTTTAGAAAGAAGAAAAAGAATGAAGTCAATAAAATGGCTGCTGTGGAAGTATGAAGACCTGAGTTCAGTTTCCTTGCACCAATGTAAAACCTGAGAACATTGGACCAGCTAGACCTCAGAATTTCACTGGCCAGTCTAGTCTATCTGTGAGTTACAGGTTCATAGAGAATCCTTGTCACAAAAAGAAAGGTGGAAATACAACAACAATGACAAGAACAACAAAAATACCTCAAAGATAAACTCTGGCCTTTACAACTTGCATGTGCATAATGTGAACTCATATGTCAATGCATACACACACATCTAAACACACAAGATATGCAGAATACACATTCTTGTAATCAAAATGCTAAGGGCATGTAAAATCAAGAAATTAAGCCCAGCCTCAGTATGAAGTGACTTGATGGTCAGCCTTGAGAGAATTGGAAGAGAATAAATAACCCTTATATATCAGTAATTTATATTCTCTAAATATTTACATTTCTACTTTTCAGGCTACAGTCTATCACTGAGGAAAACTGTGGAGGTTTGAATAGGATTGACCCCATAGTTTCATGTGTTTGAATGTTTGGTCAACAGGAAGTCTTATATTGGAAAGTATGACCTTATTTGAGTACATGTGGTCTGCTTAGAGAAACAGTGTCACTGGGAGTGAGCTTTGAGTTTTCCAGTGCTCAAGCCGGCCTGCTGATCTAGATGTAGAACTGGCTACTATTTCCCAGTGCCATGTGCCATGAGTGAGCTTTTGAGGTGTAAGCTAAGCTCCTAATAAATATTTTCTTTTATATGAATTGCCATTCCCACAATATCTCTTCACAGCAATAGAACACTAAACAAGTTAGATGCTGAACAGGAACTCAGGGAACTTGAAGAAAGAGGTCATAGAGAAATGTTTCTTATATGTGTGGATTCTTTGGCTTGCTCAGTCTTACTCTGTATGTAATCCAGCTTCATCCTGCTAGAAATTGCTTCAGTAACAGTGGGTTGCACCCTCCTATATGAATCAGGAAGTTGCTTTAGAGACTTGCCCATTAACATGTCTGATGGAGACATTCATCATTTGTGATTTTCTTATCTCATTGGACTCTTGTTGATATTAGTTTGACAACAACTAACTGGAACCAAGATTTTACATTTTGTCGAATACCTACTGTTTTCCTTTGAGCCTTTAAGTTTGCTGTTGCCAACAGTTATCACAGTAGGTCTTAGGATTTTCCATGTGGAAAAGGCATCTGCAGATAATTTTAAATTCCTTAAAATGCCTGGAGAGACATGACTTATGAGTTAAGATCATTGACTGCTCCTCTAGAAGATCCAAGTTCAATTATCAGTAACCACAGAGCCACTCATGACTATTGGCAACTCCAGTGCCAGGGTATCAGCCCTCTTTTCTGACCCCATTAGATAACAGGCATATGTGGTACACACATAAGCAGAACACTCACCCATGTATAAAGAAGTCCATTTTACAAAATAATTAAAATAATTTTAATTTCTTTAAATTTTTTTTTTTTATTTTCTGTGAATGAGTGAACAACTGTATGTATCTCTGTGATTGCTGAGTCCTCATAGTGGTAAGTACAGGTTCAAAGTTATCAAGATGGATATCCCAGGATACCTATGATCTTCTCACAATCTGTCCATACTAACCCATCTTTAATGACAGTTTTTGAGGGTCCTAAAGCTTGCCAATGAGGATTGATTCCCAGAGCTCAACACACAGCAAACAGTGTTGATCAGTGAGTAAGCATTTGATTTCTGGTTCTATACCTGGCCCGCTGATGGTGCAGTGAATAAGTCATATTTCCTGTGTCAAGCCATATTGAAACAGTCACTATGAACCATGATCTGCTGTGGCACAGACTCAGGACCAAATACCTTTGGGGAAAAGGGGCAATGACCTATGCAGTAAATGCTGAGGTATCTGCTTCTTTTGAAATCCATGCATGGGTTGGAATCTCCACATTGGGACTGGTCTGCAGCTCACCTCCTGGTACATGTTTCACAAGGAGTATACAGTTCACAGCCATCAAAAGAAAAAAGAAGTCCCAGTACTTTTCTACATCTTGTTGTTAAAAGAACATGTTGACTCTACTTGTATTTAACAGAGGGCATACTGGGGATGTGCAGCATGGAAAGTTGGGACTTGCCACCTTTGTGGAGTTTGTCACAATTGTCTGTGTTCTACAGGATTCCTCAAGGTGGAAGTGGCTAGGTAACTTTTATCACCTTTACTAGATGAGTCCTTATTCTTTCTAGAATGGAAATGGCTTAGTGAAGAGTCTTGGGCTGCTTCTTCCAAGCTGGTAACCTACAGCCTGTTTTTTTGGACCTCCTAAAAGTCTGTATATTATACATAGTTAAATAAAGTATAGCAGCCACAACAAAGGATCATCATGAGTACTGAGTTTAATAGTGTTTGTGTTTGACACAAAATGATCCAGAATTGATAAAACACTGTGGCCTCTGTTATTTTTTGACAACATCTTCTGTAGCTAAGGGTAGCCTATAATTACAAAATACCTTGAGCTTCTAATCTTCCTGCACCCACTCAAGGGCTGTGATAATAGACATGTACAATTATACCTAGTTTTGTGCACTGGTGGGGATGGAGTCCAGTACTTCATTCTTGGGTAAACTCTTCTATACTGAGCTACATTACTAACTCTATACTGCTTGTGACATCACACACACACACACACACCCACACACACACACACACACACACACACACACACTCAGACACACACAATTTTCTCCAAGAAATAAGGTACCCTACACTTGCTAATATGTGTCAAGGTCTCTCTTGTATAATGCACTGCCCTTATGTTTGGCACTTTAGGGGGACAAAGGAATTCCTGTTTTGTTTCCTTTGTCTTTTTCTGCAAAACTCTTTTCAGAAAAGGTCTTGATGTATATGTGATTAGCATTGACTATTGCAAGTGGGTGGGTAAGTCTAGGTTTGCCTTCTTCCCTGCAATCACAATAGATTCTCCTACTTCTTTGATATCTTAAGGGTTAAGAGGGGTGGAACCATAAGCACCATCCCAAACCCTAGTGAGGTCACACTGCCTCTCCACTGTACACAACAAGAGTTTAGAGAGGAATACTACATATCTACAAGGTGGCAAGATTTTTCCATGTCTTGTGACTTTAGAGGCTTCTTGTGTCTGTTCTAACAGCCCTTTAGATATTGCCAGAAGGAGACCAAAGAAATTAAGGAAGACAAAAAAGGATATAGTCATGCTTCTTGGTAGGCACAAAGACCACCTTAGTGACCTTCACAGCGATTTACCCTGCACCTAGACTTTGTAACTTTGGAATGTGTGTACTGGCATTTCATTGCCTGTCAGTTTTCTAGTGTTCAATGTCTGGCCTTATTCAACCCTAACATTGACACACATAAGCATGTCCATCAACACATGGCTGTACACACACAGAGGCCATGGTAACCAGAGCATTGAATCAGCAGTGAGGCAAACAAAGGTTTCTCTTTGTCTCCACATCCTCACCAGCAACTGCTGTCATTTGAATTTTTGATCTTAGCCATTCTGGTTGGTGTGAGGTGAAATCTTAGGGTTGTTTTGATTTGCATTTCCCTTATGACTAAGGATGTCAAGCAGTTCCTTAGATGCTTCTCAGCCATTTGATATTCCTCAACTGAGAACTTTTTGTTTATCTCTGTACCCAATTTTTAATAAGATTGTATGGTTCTCTGGTGTATAACTTCTTGAGTTCTTTGTAAACCTTGGATATTAGGCCTCTATCAGATGTGGGGTTGGTAATGATCTTCTCTAAGTCTGTTGGCTGCTGTTTTGTTTCCTTGACAGTGTCCTTAAACTTACAGAAACTTTATAATCTCATTAAGTTCCATTTGTTGATATTTGACCTTAGAGCACGAGCCATTGGTGTTCTGTTCAGGAAATTTTCTCCTATGCCTATATGTTCTAAGGTTTTCCCTACTTTCTCTTCTAATAGATTCATGTGCCTCCTTTAATGTGGAGATCTTTGATTGACTTGCACTTCAGCTTTGTACAAGGAGATAAAAAAGGGTCTATTTTCATTCTTCTGCATGCTGAGTGCCAGTTGAACCAACACCATTTGTTGAAAATGCGGACCTTTTTTCATTGAATGTTTACAGCTCCTTTGTCAAAAAATCAAATGGCCATATATGTGAGGGTTCATTTCTGGATCTTCTATTCTATTCCATTGATCACCGTGCCTATGTTTGTACAAGTACCATGCAGTTTTTAGCACAATTGCCTTGTAATATAGCTTGAGGTCCAGGAGAGTGATTCCTGCAGATGTTTTCATATTGTTGAGAATGAATTTCACAATTCTAGTTCTTTGTCATTCCAGATGAAATTGCACATTGCTCTTTCCAACTGTATGAAGAATTGGGTTGGATTTTTGATGGGGATTGCATTGAATATGTAGAATGCTTTTGGTAAGAAGGCCATTTTTACAATGTTGATCCTTCAAATCCATGAGCATGGGAGATCTTTCCATTTTCTGAGATCTTCCTCAATTTCCTTCTTTAGAGATTTGAAGTTCTTGTCATATAGGTCCTTCACTTGCTAAATTAGAGTCACACCAGGTATTTCATATTGTTTGTAACTATTGTGAAAGGTATCTTTTCACTAATTTCTTTCTCCACATGTTTGTCTTTTGAGTAGAGGAAGTCTACTGATTTGTTTGAGTTAATTTTATATCCAGCCACATGGCTGAACTTGTTTATCAGCTGTAGAAATTCTCTGGTGGAATTTTTGGGGTCACTTAAGTACACTATCATGATATCTGCAAACAGTGATGTTTTTACTTCTTCCTTTCCAATTTGTATTCCTTTGATTTCCTTTTGCTGTCTAATTGCTCTTAAAAATAATAAACTCCAGTACTTACAGTACTATGTTGAATATGTAGGGGGAAAATAGTCAGCATTGTCAAGTCCCTGATTTTAGTTCAATTGTTTCAAGATTTTTACTTGGATTCCTGTTCTTTCCAAGACTTTTAACATAAAGGGGTGTTGAATTTTGTCAAATGCTTTTTCAGCATCCATTGAGATTTTTTTCTTTGAGTTGTTTGCATGGTAAATTTCATTGATGGATTTCCAGATATTAAAACATCCCTGAATCCCAGGGATGAAGTCTACTTGATCATGGTTAATGATCATTTTGATGTGTTCTTAAATTTGGTTTGCAAGGATTTTGTTGAATATTTTTGCATCAATGTTCATAAGTGAGATTGTTCTGAAGTTCTCTTTCCTTGTATGGTCTTTGTGTGGTTTAGGAACGAGGGTTATTGTGGCCTCAAAAATAATTTAGGTAGTGTTCTATCTGACTCTATTTTGTGGAATAGTATGTAGATTATTGATTGGTATTAGGTTGTAAATAAATGTCTGATAGAATTCTGCACTGAACCAATCTGGACCTGGCTTTTTTTTGGTTGGGTGGCTTTTTATGACTGCTTCTATTTATTTAGGTGTATGGGATTATTTAGATGCTTTACCAGGTCCTGGTTTAAATTTAATATCTGATATCTGTATAGGAATTCATTCATTTCTTCCAGATTTTCCAGCTTTGTTGAGTATAGGCTTTTGTAGTAGGATCCGATGACTTCTTAAATTTCCTCAGTTTTAGTTTCTATGTCTCAACTTTGTTTTTTTATTTTGTTAATTTGGATAATCTTTCTTGTCCTCAAGTTAGTCTGGTTAAGGGTTTATCAATCTTGTTAATTTTCTGAAAGAACAAGCTTGGTTTTGTTGATTTTTTTTTGTTTGTTTCTTTGTTTTCTATTTGGACAATTTCTGCTCTATATTTGATTTTTTTCTTGATGTCAACTCCTCTTTGGTATCTCTGCTTCCTTCTTTTCTAAAGCTTTCAACTGTGTTGTCAATTTGCTAGTGCATTCTCTCTCCAGTTTCTTTTTGGAAACACTCAGACGTATGAGATTTCCTCTCAGTACTGATTTCAGTGTATCCCATAGGTTTCTTTTTCTTTTTTTCATTTTCATTATATAATCAAATAATGAATGAACTTTTTTATTTCTTGTTTGACTATGCTATTGTTTATTAGAGCATTGTTTAGTTTCCATGTGTATGTGGGCTTTTTGTTGTCTTTGTTATTAAAGACCAACCTTAGACCATGGTGATCTGATAGAATGCATGGGAATATTTCTATCTTCTTATATCTATTGAGTCTTGTTTTGTGCCTGATTATACGTTCAGTTTTGGAGAAGGTACCATGAGGTCCTGAGAAGAAGGTGTATTCTTTGTTTTAGGATGATATGTTCTGTAGATGTCTGTTAATTCCAATTGGTTCATAACCTCTGCTAGTTTCACTGTGTCCTTGCTCAGTTTCTGTTTCAATGATCTGTTCATTGATGAGAGTGGGGTGTTGAGGTCTCCCACTATTATTGTGGGGGTTGCAATGTATTTTTGAACTTTAGTAGTGTTTCTTTTATGAATATGGGTGCTCTTGTATTTGGAGAATATATGTTAAGGATTGAGAGTTCCACCTGACAAATATTCCCTGTAATGAGTTAAAAGGATCCTTCCTTATCTTTTTTTTTGATATCTTTTGGTTGAAAATCTATGTTATTTGATATTAGAATGGCCACTCATGCTTGCTTCTTGGGGCCATTTGCTTTGAATATTTTTTCCCAACCTTTTACTCTGAGATAGTATCTGTCTTTTTACCTGAGATGAGTTTCCTGTATGCAGCAAAATGCTGGATTCTGTTTTTGTATCCAGTCTGATAGCCTATATCTTTTCATTGGGGAATTGATTTCATTTATGCTTACAGATCTTAAGGAATAGTGGTTACTGTTTTTTGCTAGTTTTGCTTTTAGAGGTAGAAATGTGTCTGTGTGTCTTTCTTCTCTTGGTTTTCTTGCTTAGGTATTTTCTTGTTTTTATAGGATGTAGTTTCCCTCCTTGTATTGGGTTTTCCACCTATAATTGGTTGTAGTGCTGGATTTGTGGTCAGATATTGTATAAAATAAGTTTTGTCTTGGAATATCTTGGTCTCTCCATCTATGGTGATTGATAGTTTTGCTGGGTATAGCAGCTTGTGCTGGCACCTGTGCTCTCTTAGAGTCTGCATGATGTTTGTCCAGGAACTTCTAGCTTTCATAGTCTCTGCGGAGAAATCGGGTGTCATTCTGATTGTTCTGCCCTTTGTCTGTCAAAAGATTGTTCTTTCCTTCTGATGTGACATGACCTTTTTCTGCTCTACCACGGGCAATGTTGCTAATAAGGAAGATATATCTACAATAGAGTGAATACTTCCTGTGTATACTGGGATTTTTGGGGGTCTTATTTTGCCAGGTTTTTGCGTGGGAATTATTTCACCTGTGAGACTGGTTGTGAGATACTACTTGTCTATATCTTGGAGTGAGAGGTGTTCTAGAGTTCTGGTTCTGGCCTGGGTTGTGAGCCAGAAGTGTGATGTGTCTCTACTAGGGAAGATAAGACCTGTGTTTTCTGGGTATCATGGGGGTCCCTGTTAGGCCAGGTATTAGGTGTGGGTGAGTGTCTCTCCTGTGCTCCTGGATATGAAAGAACTCCTGAAAGTCATGCTGTCCTTAGGTGTCCCAGTAATCTTGGGCAAAGTAAAAAATATTTTTCTGAGTGTTATAACTACTTCACAGAAAGATTGTTAAGAGAAAGAGAATATATTCTCTAGGGAGTAGTCCTCATTTGTTTATCCAGTGTCAGATGGTAAATCTTGAAATTATTTACATGCCGAGGACATTATCTTGCCTGAGCAGAGTTGCCTAGAATTCATTTTACAGGGAGCTCTAAAGGAAAAAAAGTAAAAGCCCAGATGGATGTGTTGTAGCAGACTTCTAAAAGTGTGAAAGGACCATGGAGGTCATGAAGTGTGGTTCACTAGTAGAAATGAGATTAGCAGAGTCCTCATATTTCTGGATCAACTAAGAAAATAATGTCTTTTGAGAAGATGCTTTTAAAAACTGAACTAAGGAAACTGGAATGTAAGATGTCAAAGAGAGTGGAACGTAGCTGAAATACACTCTATTGCTGCTTCATATATAGTGGCCTTAAGCATAATGGTCCTGCCCAATATGTCATGGGGCTGCTGGCACTGACAACAGCTAGATATGCAGAGGCATCATACTCTCTAAGAAGCAGGTCAATATGAAGTAAGACTAGTCTAGGCTCTACTAATGGGCACCCAGGATGAACCTACTGCATGGGCTGCCTGAATTGCTTGCTTGCTGAGCAGTGGAGATCATGATTCAGTGGTGATATAAAGACTAGGGAGTGAGTGTGATAGGGTTCTTGATGGAAAATTCCCCCAACAAAAAAAAATTACTAAAAATATTATGCGAAACTATGCCTAGAAACCCCCCCCCCCAAAAAAAAAAACATATGTTGGTGGACAGTTGTAGGAATAAATGAGTTAAAGCACAGAAGCAATTCAATGTACTACATTTTTTAACAACATATTTGGGTAATTCCCAATGCTATACTTCCATTAAGGGGGTTAAAAGTCAGGGTAGGGTTGGGATGATGTCAGTTTTTGGTTAAACAAAAGAAGGCTTCAACTGATCCAAGAAAGATGGACCTCTACCCTGCCCCAATGCCATAGATATAATCTGAGTATTATTAAACTTTTCTCACTTGATATTGTTTATTCATAGATCATATATTCAATAATAATTTATACTATTAAAATTTGGTATCATTATTAAATTATTTTGACATAGCTAGAAAATAGGACCTGTGCATTTTACTTCACATGCTGGGTTGCTTAAGTTTTAGGTATTTTCAATTCTGCTATCACCCCAATATTCACTCCTATATCCTAGAGCCTTTGTCATGTTGGGAGGAATGTTCTTCAACTTATGTCCACTCAAATGGTATCATCCTCTTTTTCCTTCAAGGTATGGTTCTAACTTGCTTTCCTTCTTCTTTCTATATACTTTCCACAATATGACCACTTTATTAATCTGGCTTTAATAGAAATCACATTTAGAAAACTTGTGTTTTGCTGTTTGCATCTACTATGGTATTATTTTTATAAAGTTTTTGATACTTTTTCACTTTAAACATAAGCAAAGGTAGTCATTAAGGGTCTTACACTTGCAACATTGATGTGGTAGTTTTTCATTTATCTTTCTGTTTTTTATCTTTTGATGTCATATATTTTGTAACGACAAAAAGAGAATGGAACTTCATGGAAGGAAAGAAAACTAGTGGAGTAGAACCATGCAAAGCTGTATTCAGCATACAATTATGAGAATAGAATTAATTTAAAAAATATTAAGGAAATTTCTGGCATGTAACATGATAATCAAGTGATTTCTGACATTGAATTTATTTGATTGATATATTACATTTACTGATGTTATATGTTTAACAGTATTTGCATTTCTGGAAAAATTGCGGTGGTATTTTATTTCAAATTAATATCACACTATTATAATAAACACACCAATCAAAGACTTTTAAAAGCTATAATACAAAAACCAGAAAATAAATACATGCTCAGGAAAAACTTATGCACATTTCAGTGTTCTACAGAATGTTAGTCAACCATGATAAAAACATGGAGATTAGGTAAGTGTTCTAAACTCCGAGAAGCAATTACATTTTTATATCCTTCTCCACCAGAAAAAAATTAAATTGACAACATTGAGTATAGAAATAAAACTATTGTATATTTTCTTGTATAAATTCTGGACACTCTCCATGTTACATAATTTTACATTTTAGGTCTACTTTACAGATGCTATAACTGAAGTTACACATATAGTCTTTTGCATACATATATAGAGATATTATAGGATAGGATCTACATGAAGGGGAACATGTGAACTTTATTTTATGTGTTAGGGTGGCATGCCTTAATTTTATCCTTTCTCGATTAATTTATCAATAAATCAAACAATCAATTAACAATTTTTCTAAATATATTGTGATTCTCTTTTCTACATTGATAAAATTGCATTCTATTTCATATATGAAATATTTAATATTTGCCTTATCTATTCATCAATATATCAGAGATATGCTATCTCATTGCTGCAATATACAGATCAGCATTGGTTCCTGATAGAAAATATATTTTGTGATATAATATGGAGTTTTCTATGTATAGGTCCTGGAGTGGAACAGCTAGAAGAAATAATACTTCAGTTTTTCACATTCTGGGAGTCTACAAAACTGATTTTCATAATGGCTATATTTACTTATTTAAGTCTCTTTTTATGACGCTAACATTAACATAATTTCCAACAAGATAAAGATAGAACAACAATGTAATTATTAAATATCCCTAAGGATGAAAAATCTCTCAATAATGCATTAGCAAAAGAGCTAAAGAACATGTCAAAAATTTTTATTGATTTTGAATTGTTTCTGTAAGAGGTAAAAGATATAACCTATTTTTATAAGGCTGCCTTGGCCATAGCAACTGTGATGTGGGGAAAGCCTCATTTAGAATAAGTTTATGGTCAGCCATAGTTTTATCTTTCCTTTTGTTACAATGTTGAACTCCCATTTTGTCTGTGAAATCCCTAGCACCAAGCTACCCTGACAGAATAAAATTCACAAGGTCAATTTTATTAAGAGATTCTTCCCAGGCTCATATTCACATCAAATGAACAAATGAAAGACTCAAGAGTGAAAGGAGTCATCATAATATGATTAGCCTCATGTAGGCTAATGATTCTATCAGCTGACCAACTCCCATATCCATGTTTCCTAAATGTAATAAGTAAAATATCCTATGATTTAACTTGTTTATTAATTTTGATGCAAAGTGTGAATTTACAATTGTACATCAAGTAAAATATATTATTCAAATACCTAATATTAGTAGATTTTATTCCATATTCATATCAAACTGACTCTGGGCATAAAAGAGTAGTGACTCATAAGAACAAAGGGTCCAAAGGATGGAAAACACAGAGAAGTGAGGTGAGTGATGCTTACCAGCCACCAATTGTGATTATATGGAAGAGCAATGCAGCCTTTTAAGACAGAGGAGAAAGTATAAAACGCTACAAATGTACACACCAACACTAGGATCTTCTGCGTGGCTCTGGATTCTGGTGATATTCTGCTGGAAACAGGACTGCTGTGGATGTGTAGAACCCTCTGCTTGTGTCTGAAAAGAACGATAATCATGGAGCCACTGGACCAGGCAATGAGCACAGAAAAGAAGATTTCAGGGCACACAACCAATGCTACATAGAGTGAGCCATTGATATCATCACTCCCTCTAGTTGAACAGTACTCAACGTCTCGGATTCTTGTTGTGTTTTTGCTATTCCTTTTTCCAACTATGTACACACATAAAATAAAATTTATGATAATGGACAAGATCCAGAGAGAGGAAATGGAGTGGCCAGTGTACTTTGCAGTTTTAGCTTTTTGATATTTACAGTAGGATTCCTTGGGACTGAAGGTGATGGCCTGGAAGACACTCAAGAAACAGATGGTGGCAATGGACATACTCCGGCCAACTCTTTGAATATATAAAATTAATGCACATTCAATGTCATTTAAAAATTGCTTTAACCCAAAGGCTGCCAATGTGAGGGGCACTCCTTGAGAGAGAATTATCAAAGCATTTGATGCCATTAGGTGCATGAGAATCAAATCTGTGGGCTTTAATGTAAATTCTGTATAGTAAGCTAGATAGTAGATAAGAAGATAGAAATTTCCCAGAATTCCAGTTGTAGTTTGTAACAAGAAAATGATTTTGATTGCCATATTCCAAAATTCCATTCTGTAATTGGGCATGATTTCTTTATATTATAGCCATATTCATTTTTCTGATCAAAATAAATAAAAAATATTAATAATCTGATGAGCTACAGAGAATCTAAATCAGGGGGGTTTAAAGTTCAGGAACAACATGTATTCATAGACTTCAGTCTGTACAGTATGTACTCTAGCAATATTTTCTTGAAGTTTCTAACAATAGCAATTATAATTTATAATACACACTTACAATACAATATTGTCAAATTGCTGAACATTTCAGGACACACCTTCAACTCGAGAGAGGCCTTCACAATCCAAGAACATAGATCACTGAGAGCAATATTACTTGGCCTTGGAGAAACAACAAAAATATCAAACCAATACTAATAGACATTATCAAGGAACTGTAACAATATACTTTTATTTTCTATTCATGGTACAAAGGAAGTAAATTTTTGTGAAAATACCTTCAAGCACATCAATTATTAAAGTCTATTTTATCTAATATTTTGTGTTGAATGGTGAAAAATTAATAATTCTCTTTATTTTATGCACATATATCATAGATAAGAACATTTTATTAAGACCATAAAACACATTTAAATGATAATTTGAGTGACAGCATACATTTTATTAAGTTAAGAGTTAGCGCTTATGCAATGTTACAACACATAGTCACATAACCATGTGAGCATATTCAGATATATTCTGTTACTGTTCTGAGAACATCCTGTGTGATACAGTTTACCAGCATTTGGAACATGGGCTATACTTAATGCTACTGTCTGTTTGCAGAATATATTCTACTCACTGGCTGTCTTATATAGTCTCAGTGGAAGAAGATATACCTATCTCTGCAGAGCCTTTATGTGCCAGGTGTGATGGGATTATTTGTGGTGTCCACATTCTCAGAGGTGAAGGACAGGGAATGATAAATAGATAAATAAATAAGTGAGTAAATGGAAAAATTTATATGTGTAATTATCATGCACCACCCCAGAGGACAACAGTGTAAACAATGGAAAATAAAGCAGTGTAATCAGTTCATCCACACTGTCCATCTGGAAAAAGTTCTCAAGACCCCCATACCTTCAAGTCATGTTGTCACCAAATACTTTTTAGATCAGGAGAGATTTCATTTCAAAATCTAAAAATAGCAACTGTGAATCAAGAAGCCCCAGTGGGAAAAATGTTGCTCTGCACACCCATTAGCTATGCCTGGACAGAGAACCTTACAGTCAAGAACTGGGACATAATTGATGGTGACATCTTGAAACTGTAGATGTTAAAAGAATGTAGATAAATTAACTGAGACCTCAGGAGCTACCAATACTTCCAGGCTTCCTTTCAGAACAATCTGGGGAACAGCTACATCAGTGAAAAGAAAACACTGACTTAATTAAAGTAAAAAAAGAAAAGAAAAGAAAAAATAAAAAAAAACTTCAGAATGATATTTTAGGTTCTGTCACAATACTGTTCCTCAACCAATAATATTTTAAATGTGTGATTATAGGGAGTGAATAAGTTTTGAACCCAAACAACTAAAATGTACCCGAGAAATAAGATCAAATATCTCTCTGAGTAAGTCTTTTAAAGGTAAGGAAGCATGGGTAGAAAGAGTGATGTACATGGGACACATGTATTAGTAATTGGTTTTAATCCTTGAGTCAAACAGGAAACTGTATGTCCAAATGCTGAAGTTTCCTGTCAACAACTGGCTATATCCATTAATAAAGATGCCACCAGACAATGACTGGGCCAAGGGACGTGTGATAACACCAGTAGAGTTGTGCCCGCTAGGATGCATGGGTAGGAAAAGAAGAAATGCCGATGAAGCAGTGTGATGCAGATGGACATAGGAGCTGTAAGACATAGCCATGGAGACCTGTAGTAGTTTGGGTAAGTAGTCACTGGGCTGATTTGGACTGGGGTATCAGAATATGGTTTAGGAGTGCCCAGCTATTTAGATAGCCAACATTTTTTAAATTATTTGGTGTGTGTGTGTGTGTGTGTGTGTGTGTGTGTGTGTGTGTGTATTTCATTTGTGATTTTCTATAGGTACTGGTGGGTGTATGTTAAATCAGCTAGTGTGAAACCTACACTCTGCACCACTATACATTGTGCGTCATGTTTTAGAAGAACATATAAGTAAAATGATTTAGATATTCTTGAGGAGGATTTAAGTACACATAGAAGTATAAATTATTGAGGCTTTTATTTTTAATTATAGGTTGAAAATGAGGTGATTGTGAAGAAGCACATTCTCAATGGATAATGTTTTTATTGCCTTAATTGTTTTCAATTACTTTAATTATCAAATGTGTTTAATTATGAGTTATGGTGGTTATATTAAAATTTCTCTGGGAGAGAAATGAAGCTATACCTTTAATGATCTTTAGTTAGTAGACCAAGAACATGGTATTTTGGGAAAAGAAGGTTCTGTACTTGTGTTGAGACTAGAGAATAAAGAGCTGTTGACCCTTTCCAGAGTGATATGGATCAGAAATAGTAATGAAAGTCTTCATGAATATTTCCCCAAATTAGAGAAAATCAAGCAGGTCAGGTAACTTGATATTTCTCAATAGGACAATAACACAGTAAGTTGCATAGACATAAAGAAATCTCTAGACAAAACTTTACCCTCAAATTAGACAATTAATCGTGTTGATAATATAATTTTTAACATTCTTCAGACCCTTCTTCAAATAGAATAGCTAAAGAATTAACACATTTGGTTATTGCAAAATTAACTCATGAAAAGTGAGCTGTCCATTCAATGCTAAAAAATGAAACAAAGTTGCATCCCTAACTGATTTATGTCCTATGCAATCAATACAAATATTCTAATGTTACTAAAATTTTGTATGAGACTCATATATTATAGAATATATATGTTTGGCAAGGTTCATTCTCAGAGATTCTCAAGTGATGTGGTCCAGAGACTGGTTTCCAAAATAATTTCAAAAATCATTCCATATGATCTCATCTCATCCAACCTTTCAGAATGTTCCAGTCAGAACTTAAGTCAAACCGTGAGCCTTCTAAACATACAGAGACTGGATAACAGATGATAAATTAGCTTTCCTTTTTCCTATTTTATTAGTTATTTCATGTATTTATATTTATTTTTTTATTTCCTACCCCACTCCCATATATCTTCCTACCTCTCCCTGCTTCTATGAAGTTGCTCCCACTCCTACCCACACACTCTCACCTCAACACTCTGGCATTCCCTTACACTGGAGAAATGAGCCTCCACAGGACCAAGGTCTTCTCCTATTAATGCCCAGCAATATTATACCCTGATACATTTGCAGCTGGAGCCATTGTCCCTCCATGTGTATTCATTGGTTGGTGGTTTAGTTTCTGGCTCATAACTAAACATAGTAAAAGCAATATACAACAAACCAGTAGCCAATATCAAACTAAATGAAGCAAATATTGAAGCAATCCCACTAAAATCAGGAACTATACAAGGCTGCCCTCTCTCTCAGTACCTAGGACTAGAAGTCTTTATTACTTAAAATGTTTGAGTGATACATATATCTTTATGTGATTCACTCAAGGCTATATATTATTTTTCTTCTAATTATGTTCTTTTCATATATAAATTATCTATCACAGTCGCCTCCAAATTTCATGTGTTCCTTAAAACAATCAAAAAATAAAACCTAAATAATGATGCTCATATGAGCACAGGGATAGTTTGTAAAAGGTTGAAATAATAAGAATTCTGATACTTCCCCCATTAGAAATTATTTGTGGCCAGTAGCTGTCATTTGGCAGTGAGACTTCCCTCATATTCTCTCTTCAGCTAGGACTTTTCTAGGTTCATCTTGTGCATATTTTGTTCATACAGTCATGACAAGTGAATTTTCCTGTGAAAGAACGTTAATTTTTTTCTGGACCAAACCTGTTTATTACTAATCATATATCACTAGGAAGTACATAACCCTCTTTCTGCCTCTTTGATAATTATGATTCTAACTATTTAAAGGAAGAGTGTTTATACAGAAGACCTATATTTTATTCTTGGCATTTCAGAGTCTCTTATTCTCAGTACCTTGAATAAATGTGGACCTTTGTGTTAATCACCATAGAATGATAATAAAATATCTAATGAAGAAAGTACTAAAATTGGGATAAAGGTACAAGTATAAGGGCTAGTTCATTGCTAGTTCCAGTTTATTCCTATGCTCTTCTAGCAGCATTAGAGTGTTAAAGATTTCCCAGGGTGATGAACCATCCTAAAGTCACTTATCCATACTCAATTTGTTACAAGATAATTTCATTTCTGTGTCCTATAACAATCACCTCTGTGTCCTAGAATATGAATTATTACATACCCTGACTTTGTCTTGATGTCTAGCCTTCCTTCCCAAAAACAAGATATCCCAGCTAATAATCATAACTGTCATCTAATATTTAGTTGTCATGCCAACTTTGGGTGTCACAGTATTTCTCCTGGAAGCCTTAAGTTCATGGATTTATAATAAAAATTCTATTTATTATTGAAATTTAATTATAATTTTGCATCACCCTTAAATTAAAATTTAATTTAAAATTGTCTTTTTTTGTCTTTCCTCTTTTAGACACATCTCCATTTTTTTCTCAAATTTTATGGTTCTAGTTCTTTTTTCTCTATTTTATTAGACACTCTCTGTATTTACATTTGAAATGTTATTGCCTTCTTCCACCCTGCTCCCACCTCCCCTTTCCCTCTACTTCTCTCCATGAAGTTGTACTGGCTCATAAACACCCTCTCCATCCCATTGCTTAGGCATTACCCTACATTGGAAGAAGGTGTTCTCCCTTGACCAAAGGCCTCTTCTTACATTGAAGCCAGACACTTCTATCTTCAGCTACCTATGCAACTGGAGCCATAGGTCTTTCAATGTGTGCTCAATGGTTGGTGTTTTAGACCGTGGGAGTTTTGGAGGGTTTGCTTGGTTGATAATGTTGTTCTTAACATGGATTTGCAACACCAGTCAGCTCCTTCAGTCCTTCTTAATACCTGAATTGTATTCACCCTGTTCAGCCCAATGGTTAGTTGTAAACATACTCAGCTGTATCTGGATGACACTAGAAGGGTCTCTGGGGAGGCTTCTCTATCTGGTTACTGCCAGTAAGTATTTCTTGGCATCATCTATAGTGCTTGGATTTGGTGGCTGCATATGGGGTGGGTCCCTGAGTGAGGCCGACTCTGGATGATCTTTTCCCCAATTCCTGTTCCTCAGTTTGACCTTGTATTTTCTTCCTGTGATAGTTTGGTTCTTCCATCTAAGAAGGACTGAGGCACTCCCACTTTGGCCTTTCTTATTTTTGAGATTCTAGGACTAGTATTTACTTATCATTGAGTGCATATTAGGTTTGTTTGTTTGTTTGTTTTTTTTTTTTTGACTAGGTTACCTCATTCATGATGGTAGTCTCTAGCTTCATCTATTTTCCCATTTTAAAGTGTTTTGGAGCAAGTAGGAAAGTTGCCATAAAAATCTGCAATCTTCTGCCAAGGAATCCCTTTAGCAGCCAAGCCAAAATTGCAGTAAATCAAAATGTTGCTGGCCTTTATGTCTCCATGGACAATGTGATGGTAATGGATGTAATACACAGCAGTTACTATGTAAGCAAATGTCATTCAAGCCTAACTCATCTTTAAAGATCCCCTTTGATGATGTGGTCTAGTAACTCTCCCTCTATGGAATGCTCCAACATGATCCAATTTGTTTCTCTTTTGTATGGACCATTTAAAACGTCTTGATAATGTTGGGATGACTAAGTGTTTTTATATTTCTGGGTTCTCTGCAGATGAGCAAGGAATTCTTCTTAGAGTTTTTGTAGAAGTTTTACAGCAAACAAGTCAATGTGGGGAAGTAGAAGGCCAGTTTGGCCACTAAAATGTTTTCTTTGCCCATAACATTATCATTTTTGCCCATTTATTATTCTGTTTTAATTTGGATATTACAGGCTTGTGATTAGATGAATGTCAGAAGACAATATGAATATTGAACTCTTAACATTTCCAAGACTATTATAAACTATAGGAACTTTTGAAGTTGAACTAAATGTTTCAGAACTATGGTATATTTAGGTACACTCCCCAAAGGCTTATGTGCTTAAATATGCATATGTGGGGCAGTTTTGGTTTTGGGTTACTTCCAGTCAATTGCTAGCTTGCTCCACCTATAAACCTATGGATGACTTGATTCTATATTGTTTACAGGAAACAGAAAGCAAACAGATTAGAGGTATGTGATAGGGTTGAGACACATATAAACTAGATAAAAGTTTTTGCAGTAGTTTCCCTGTGTGATTAAATATCATGAAACATCTCTGGGTTTAAAATATATGCTAGGAATGAGCCACATCACAATTGATAGTTTTTTTTTTTTCTTTTTTGGTATAAAATTTCACAGGGCATTGAAATGCTTGTAACGTCTGGTTTACTTTATACTGCCCCTAAAATACTGGAGTTACAGAGATGTGACCTCAAGTCTATCTTAACAATTTTCATTCATCTTCACTCATACGTATTTTCATCTTATTCCGAATGTAGTGTGCAACATCTTATATTTAACTATCCCTATTTTAAATTTGTGGTTTTATTAATGTAACTTTTAATATTGCAGTGGTGAATGATACGTTCATGACCTTGAAAATAATAGAAAAAAAATTAAATTAATAGTGTGAAATATTACTACTTTTTTCTTCTGCTTGCCAGTTAATCCAACTTTTGTGGGGGGTTTTTGCTTATTTTTGTGATTTTCTATTTGTTTTTTGTTTGTTTGGTGTTGTTTTTAGAAAAGGTGTCTTTTTGTAGTACTGAAGCTGGTAACATAGAGCAGTTTGGCTTTGAACTTACAGAGATCCTCTTATCTCTGTGTCCTGTGCTATTGGATTACAGGCATGTGTGAACTGATACAACTAATTCTTGGTGTCTTGTCTTGTTGAACCAGGATTATAATATAAAGGTCAGGCTGGACTTGAAATTGATATGCTACTCAAGTTGGATCTGATTTTGTGATTATTCTATCTTTTTCCTAAATGGTAAGATCACAGGCACAGAGTACCACACTAGGTTGTATGTCCACTTGTCTATTATGTAAGACCATGTCTTGGATAACCCATGCTTCCTTTCAACTGGACATGTTCAGTCATGGCTGCCATGGAGGTTCTACTTAGAATGTAGAAACATAGAAAGTAGAAAAAGAATGATCTTTTATAAATGTTGACATTAGAGCTGTGGGCTGCCCTGTGTAGATTGAAAACTTTTTCTATTATCATTATTTTATTATTTCTTTATCTGTAATTGCATGTGTGCATAGTCATGGCATGGTGTAAGCATAAAATCCAGAATCCAACTTGAATCACATCTTTCACAAGGTAGTGTAGGAAGTTGCACTAATATACTCAGTCTTTGTAGAAAGAATCTTCATCATCCATGGCCAGCCACAGATCTTCTTCCACATTTAATAATTTTTTTCACCATCTACAGTGCACAAAGAGTATCAGCAAGGTCTTTTAACAAGCAGGTGCAGAGCAGGGATGAGACTTGTTTATTTGTTGTTTTTAGATACCTGAAAATTGTAAGTTTTTTGAAAAATTGTGCAAAAATGCTAAAGAGACAAAGGGGAATCATCCTGGCCCTGTTTGTCTGTCTTCTTTCTATAGTTGGAGACAGGAATATGTACTTTGTATCATTACTCAGAAATTTTAGAGCCCAACATAGGAGGCCCGAGTCACCTTTCTTCCTAGATATTCTCACTCCTGTATCCTCTGCCCCCAAGAAAAGAGGCCATTCAGACCTAATAGTGCTGTCTGTAATTATAAGGGTGCATTTAATTTTAGTGTATTTTAATTTTAGTGAAGAGGTAAGAAGAAACATGCCCCTCTTTTTCTGTGTAGCCCACACAATAGAACTACTCCCCTCCCATACATGACTCTGTGTCTCTCTAATGACTAAGTTAAGAAACCTGAAGGACATCTGAAGGTCCTTTTGTACCTAGAGCCTTTTCCCTAATAAAAAAGAAAGAGAGGCTGCTATTTCTGCCCAGACTTGACATATGTTACGAAGAGCTGAAGAAAAATTTCTGTTGTAGGCTCTGCCTGCTAAGCAATATCTATTCAGGCAGGACTGGTATCTAGGTATTGTATTTACCGAACTCAACCTGAGGAAGATATATCTCAAGTACTTAAAACAGACCAAGGCCACCACTACCATTTTCTGGGTTTCCTGAAAAGTGAGAGGGTGAATGACTACCAGAGTGAAACCTATGCAAATGACAGTGGAGAAGCATTGTGTTCTAGAAGAAATTGACTTTTTTTCATGTACATTCATATATACATATTATATATGTATATGTATATATATATATATATATATATATATAAACGTTGACATAGATACACACATGCACTGCACACCACACACACACACACACACACACACACACACACACACACACACACACACTTACATGGAGGCCAGAGGATCCTCAGAATTGGCGAATGTCTAAATCAGTCATATTCAGACTAGTGACTAATATTCAGAATTTACAAAGTACAGCAGAAGTACAAAATTATAAAAGAAAAACTGTCATTGAGTTAATGAACTATATAGATTTTTTAACAAAAAGTATAAATAGCCTATAATGTGTAAAAAATATTGAACACCTTCCTCATTATATAATTGACTAATTTTACTTTATGATACTCCTACAAACCTATCAAAGTTCTGTAATGAAAATAGTTGACACAAATATTGGAAAGGAATGGGAGTGTATAACTCTTATTGACTGATGATGGGGGTCCAAATAAATGCATTAATTATGGAAAGTATTTGGGTACTCACATAAACAAAAACAAACTTTGTATAAAAAATTTGTTCTATCCCTTAGCATATAAAATTCTTCATATAGTGCAACAAAGATGTTTATAAATCTCTGTTTAAGCCTACTATATGTTCACTATATCAAGGTCATAGAATCCATAAAAAAGTCCTTAAACAAGTTAATTAAATAGAGAGAGAATTTCAGGTATTGTGCATAGGTTTGTGTTTTGTTTTGTGTGTGTGTGTGTGTGTGTGTGTGTGTGTGTGTGTAAGAAAGAGAATAGTTAGGACTAGTGAAAAAATATAATTTGAAACATATATCATGGATTTAGAATGGTCTTAACATGATTGTACTATCATATACAATTAATGAGATATAATGAAGTGAGGATTAAGAAAGTTTTGAGTTTCTTCATTAAACTTATTGAGTCATGTTTTACTTATTTTTATGTTCTTTACATCGAAATAAATTTGACTTAAGTGTTACCATAATTGGGTATTCTCATCCCAGATATATAAACATAGTTCAATATATACTCTGTATACTCAGAGAAACATACATACATACATACATGTATGTACATACATTTCATATGTATGGACTGAAAAACAGACACCACCACATTATTCAATCAGATAAAAGAACGAGTTTTGATTAAAGGCAGAGAAATAATGAGAATAAAGGAAGTATTTTTCAACTTAATAAATGTTATTTGTAACAAATTTAGTCCAACATGTTGGTAAATGGGGGAAATCCTCATAGCATTTTAATACAATGAGGAACAAGACACAATTTTCAAGTCTCTAAACTGCTACTCAGCAGGTTATTTTAATAACACTCACAGGCTAAGAAAATCAGAAGAGGAAATAAAGGCAAGAAATGTAAGTAAATAAGAAGTAAAGAATCTCTGTTTTCACACGATTTAATGTGATTTTGTCATAAAAGCCTTTCTGAAATCTCCAGTCAATACTACTATTGATGCCAAGTTAGGCAAACTATTTTAAATTGTCAAACACATTAATAGCCTTGTTATAAATCCATGATATGTATTTGTGTGTGTATGTGTGTTTGTGTGTCTGTGTGTGTGTGTGTGTTTGAGAGAGAGACAGACAGACAGACAGACATACATACATACAGACAGACAGACAGATAGATAGATAGATAGATGGATAGAGAAATATTGAAAGAGAGAAGAGACTTTAGAGAAATGTGAGTGAGTTAAATTTCAAAGAGTGTGTAATTGAAAGAATAATATTATCTAGTATTTTCCATGTAGATTTCCTATAGCTGCATCTATATCTTCAAAAATACTAGTAAAGTACAAGATGTGGTCTTATAACTGGTAGAATAGAGGCAGGGAAGATTATTCCTGCTTCCATCAAACCTGTCTTAGAAAACCCTTTGGAACATGGAGTTTACTAAAATTTCTTAACTATGTTTAACAACCTTAAAGTTTCCTGTATTATATGTCTTTGCAATATTAGTTTAGTAAATATGTATTAATTAATCTTATATACCTTTGGCATAAATACCAGAAGGAACAACTTGATGAGAAATTTATGTTGGAACATTTTAATGTCTCAAGCAGCATCCATTCCACATCCAAGTCTGGGTTGGCAAAGGAATAAAAAAAAGAAATTCTCACATACAAGTGTAATGCATCACAACTTATTCAATAGATACAACACAATACAAGCAGGTAGGATTTGTATATATCAAGGATATGTACTCCACAATATTCATAGCAGCTTCATTCATAAAAGTCAGAAACCAAAAGCAGCCTTAATGTCTCTCAATTAAAAAATGGATACATAAAATGTGATTAACTTTCACATTGAAATAGTATTCAGGTGTTAAAAATGAGAACAAGATGAATTTTTCAAGCAAATGCATGGAACTAGGAAACCTCAGTAATGTAACCCAAGCACAAAAAGCATGTTCACTGTACTCACTGAAAAGTGGATATTAGCCAACAAGTTCAGAATACACATGATGTGCCCCACAGAAACAATATAGGTTAAAAAAAATAATGAAGGCACCAATGAGCATGTTTAAAACACACTTAGGTTGGGAATCTGAATAGTCACGGAAGGTAGAGCAATCAAGGAATCTTGATGGGAGAGTGGAACAGTATGGAATGTTGAGCAACACCAAGTATGGGGACAGATAGAAGATTGGCTTAGAGAGCCTGAAGTAAAACAATATTAATACAGAGCTGCCAAGAATGAGAGCTGAGGGTATTTTCAAGAAAGAGCAAGATTCCTGCGAATGTTTTCAGGACTAAATTTGGGAAACCTTAGCTCAAATGCCCAGCAACAAAGGTATGAATCCTGATTCCTAGTAGTCAGAAATTAACTCCAATTGAGAGATGTGTACACAAACCCACCTAATTTTTTTTTACCAAAAATTGTTGCTGTTTATTAAAAATTTGTAGAAACAAATGGGGCAGAGACTGAAGAAATGGCTGATGAATGATTATTCAAACTTGAGATATGTCCCATGGGTGGGCACCATTCTCTAACACTATTTTTGATGCTACATTTTACTTTCAGAATGCACCCTAGTAAGTCTGTACTTTAAGAGGCTCTACACAGCATTTGAGTTAGACAGATACAGATACCTACATCAAGAATTGGAGACCTTCAATAAAAGAGTAAGGGGAAGGACTGAAGAAGCTGAAGTGTTTGGTCACCCACAAGAAGACCAACAATGTTAAATAACCTGAATCCTTGGGCAGTTCCTGAGAGAGATTCACCTATCAGCAATATGATGTAGAGGGTCACTGGGATCATTATTAGGATTCACTGGGAGAAGATGCATATAAATCTGAGGAGACTTGATACAGCATAACTGGGGGATAAGGTCAGGGTCACCTTTTTAGGGGGAAAGGGAAGCAGGGATGAAGGCAGAACTCTGCCGGTATTGACTAGGAACAGGCAAAATAATTCTATTTGCTTTCCTATTTGCAAAATAAATAAAAAACTAACTAATAGATAACCTTTTGGTTATTTTCCCAGGAGTAGAATAGCAGGAATTTCAGGTACATCTATCTCCAATTTTTTGAGGAATCACCAGATTGGTTGCAAGTGCTTATACAGGTTTGCATTCCTGTGATCAAAGGAGGAGTGTACCTGTTTCTCAGTACCCTCACCAACATTACCTGTCACCTGAGTTTTTGATCTAATTCATTCTGATTGTGGGGTTAGGTAGAATATCTGGTTAATTTTGATTTGCGTTTATTTCCTTGATCTCTAAGGACTTTAACATTTCTTTAATTGTCCTTCAATTAGATGTAACTTTTAAACACTAGTGCTTTAAGGTTCTCAACTGAATTTACCTTCCTTGTTTGGGATTACATGTGTCTAATATGGGTGTGTCTGAATTCCACCAAAAGGGATTAAATGTATGGCAAAGTGATGGCCATACCCTAACTGGAAATACTTTTTAATAACTAACACAATTTTCACATCCAAAATGTGATCAAAATTCTACCAAAAACTCTCCAAAATCATTTAAATGTCTCTGCTTATAATCATTTTTTTTGACTCTTCAATGGAATCTGGGTTTTGGCATGTGTTGTCATTGATAGATTTACTTAAACATTCCTGCCTCCTTCTCCTCTACCATTGATGAAGATCATAATCTGCACTTTAAGATCAGTCTTGTTACAAAGCTAGGTAAAAACACCATGGGATATATTAGGTCAGTGGTTTTCAACCTATAGGTCACTATTCATTTCTATTTTAAAAGCTCATTTACATGGGTCACATGACACATATTCTGCATATCAATTATTTATCTTGTGATTTATAACAGTAGAAAAATTTAAGAGGTAGAAACAAACATAATTTTATGATTGGTATTCTTAAAACATGAGAGATTTTGGAAGAGTTTCACAGCATTAGGAATACTGGGAACCATGGATCTGATGAGCTATCTTTTTCACTTTCTCTCATTTTTACTTTGCCATTCTTTCTAAACACACACTTTCTCTCTCTCTCTCTCTCTCTCTCTCTCTCTCTCTCTATATATATATATATATATATATATATATATATATATATATATGTATATATATATATATATATATATATATATATATCTTTCTAAACACACACACACACTCTCTCTCTATCTCTCTCTCTCTCTCTATATATATATATATATCAATGTACTCACATATGTACACACACTTATCATTGATATATTAATTGGACTCTAATATATATGCTAACTTTTTAGTGCAGACTTTGTTGTCTCAAGTAAAGAACCACATTAATAATACTATTTTCAAATAGAGGCACTGAGATTTTTGTCCCATTTTCATTCTTTTCTTTTATTTATTTTACATATATTAGCTTTTTTGTTTCAGTTAGATGTCTCCATTGAATAGAATTGATGCTACTGGGGAAGTTTTTAGTTTTTCAACAATCAGCATTACGTTGTCTATTACTTTTTCAATAGTAGAATTTATTTTGGTGAGATATGATATTTTTACACCTAGGGTCTTCATAACTATTGTGATGAAGTTATTCTGGGTTTTATAAAATGATCTTTCTCATATGATAACTATAGAATTTTAGTCTACGACTCTCCAAGTGCAAGAATACATTTACTGGTGAGTAAGTATTTACCTATTTCTACATCTGTGGGATGAATTCAAGTTTATCAAAGTAAATAAAGATTTTTTAATTACTTTAATTCTGTGCACTTAGTAGCAAAACCTTCAAACAGCTAGGTACAAATTTCTATTGAAATCAAAAAACTAAAAGCAAACACAAACAAAGAAAAAATTCACCAATCCCACTTCAAAATATCACATTAACTTCTCTGCAGTAAGAATAACCATTCCAAAGCCAGAAATCATGGCTTCAGGTTTAATAACTTTTTTCTTCAATAGCATTTTATTCTTTTATCTGTCATGCAAAAATAATTTTTAAAAAATCTGACAATGTTAAAATTAGAAAAATTATTATCTTTTTGAAGAACTACAAATGCTTAGGCTTAACGTTTTTTTTTTTTTTTATTCCTATCTCCATTGCATTACACAATGGGGATAGGAATAAAAAATTAATTTTTTAATTACCTTATCTCTCACCTGACATTATCTGAGGCACCCATTCTAGCATGGTCCCCTTGAAACCAATAGAATACTGTGGCTATGAAAACAGCTAGGCTAGCTTCAGATCTTGAACTACTCTCCTCTTTTAAGTCTGAATCTGAGTTTAATCACAAATTTTATGACACATTACATGCTGAGACTTCCATTATTTTTAGCCACCATTGCAAGTGAATCACATAGATATTTGCTTCATAATACTGCTTTCCCCACACTCATTGCCCTGTACCAGTCCCCAACCCCAGCAGGCAGTCAATGGGTACTTACAGGACACTATACACAGGGAAGCAAGTAGGGTAACTGCAAATCTTTGCTTCTACTTCAAAACTTCCAAAACAAATTCAGTAAGTAGAAGAATCTGAGATCAAAGGCCAAAAATATTTCCAACAAGTCATAGAAGGAATTTTTCCTAACCTAAAGATCAAAATGACTATGAATATACAAGAAGCATAGAGAACACAAAATAGATTGGAACAGAAAAATTTCCCCCTGCTACATCTTAATCTAAACAAAAAGCATCAAGAACGGAGAACAAATATTAAGAGCTATGACAAAAGAAAAAGTAACATATAAATATTTATTATGACAATTGTAACTGATATTTCTGTACAGATTCTAAATGACAAATGACCCCAGGAATATGTGCTACAGACTCTAATGAACCACAGATCCTGCCACATGGTATGAAAACTGTACACTCAAAAAGTAATAATAACCATAGATGGATAGATTAAGATAGTATATGATCTGAATCCAGGAACAGAGCCCATGTAGCCCTTCACACAACAATCACAAGTAGAGAAATTGTGATCTTCAGGATAACAGCTAAGACCACAGCTACTGCCCCAATACCTAATTTAACATAGACCAACCTAGGACCCAGGGAATGGAAGAACAATACTGCAGCTCAGACATGATACTTCTGGTTTCAATCTTCACTTGGCTACAGACCCTATGCTACAGACATCCAGAGAAAGGTTAAGCCCGAAAAATGCTGATACATTGAGAATCACAGGCTCACACAGGTAATTTGAACTCCAGGAGTTCTGTTATACATAGATTCACAGACTCTAAGGCTTTCAGGCTCATAAGAGAGATAGGCTTTTGTTAGAGAACCCAAGGCCAGTAAACACCAGAGATAAACAAATAGTGAGAGGCAAGTAAAATAACATAAGCACAGGAAACCATGGCTTTTTGGTATCATTTGAACCCAGTTCTTCTATCAGCAAAAGCCCTTTATATCCCAACACATATAAAAGCAAAATCCCGGTTGAAAATTTATTTTTATGATGATAGAGGATTTTAAGGACACAAACACCTCCCATAAAAATACAAGAGAGCAAGAAAAACAGGTAGAAGTGCTTAAGAAGGAAATAGATAAATCTCATAAGGACATACAGAAAACACAAGCATACATGTGAAGGAGTTTTACAATACCTTACAAGATATAAAAATGGAATTAGAAACAATAAAGAAATTAAAATGAAAGACAGCTATGGAGATAGAAACTCAGAAAAGAGATTATGAGTCATAAATGCACAAATCACCAGTAGTATACATAAGATAGAATGAAAAAAAAAAAACTCAGGTGTAGACTGTACCATAAAAAAATACTGACACAACCCTTCCTGCCTGAACCTGACTCCTCAGAAGACATTGGGCTCTGGTAATGCATCCAATCCCACAGCACCCAGAGGAAGCACATGACCCAGGTGCTCTAGCACACACAGGACTAGAGGTAAAGAGGACACAATATCTGTACACATAAAGGGAGTAACTGAATCCCACCCAGACAAGGGAAAGAGAAAGCACCAGCCAGCCAGAGTCTTGGGTTTTTTCTGTTATGAACTGGAGACCTGAGCAGATCTTGGAAGCTGGTGCTGTACCCAATCAAACAAGATGCAGAAGAAGCCTATCAGCCAGGTTTCTAGATGCCCAGGACCAGAGGACCACAGTATCACAGGATCACAGGATTGCAGAAACACAGGAACACTGGTGTATTATTAGGCATTGGATCACAGAGGAAGTTAGACTCTTAGGAGATCAGACATCCAGGAGCACTGAAGCTCTGACACAATGAAAAACCTCAGAAACATGGTAACACAGAGAATCCATTGTCTCAGAGGCAGCTTGAATCCCAAGAGCTCTGACACACTCAGAATCCAAGCATCACAGAATTCTGGAATTACAAGCTCACAGAGAGACTTGGATACTTAAGAATTCAGACACTATCAGGATCTCATGAAAAACAGGATTCAGTCAGATACAGCTACGGCAGGTAACACTAGAGAAAATCAGATGGCAAAAAGGCAAGCACAAGAACAAAAGCAACAGAGTCTTAGGCTACATGACATCATTAGAACACAGTTCTCCCACTGCAACTAGTCCGGATACCTCATCACACTTAAAAAACAAGATTTGCATTTGAAATCTCATCTCATGATGGTGATAGAGGACGGGAAAAAAGACATTAAATACTCCTTTAAAGAAATAAGAGAGAAGACTAACAAACAGGAAATTAAACAAAAGCATCAAGGATCTAAAAATGGAAATAGAAACAATAAAGAAACCACAGAAATGACAGCCATAGAAATAGAAAACCTAGGAAAGAAATCAGGAATCATACAAGCAAGCATTACCAACAGAAAACAAGAAATAGAGGAGAGAATTTCTTAGTAATCATTGAAACAAAAGACAAAAAAATCCAAGTTTCTAATGCAAAGCATCCAAGAAATTGAGTACACATAATTAAACTAAAACTAAAAATAATAGGCATAGAAGACAGAGAAGATTCCTTTCTTAAAAGACCAGTAAACATCTTCAATAAATTTACAGAGTAAAGCTTCTTTGACCTAAAAATGTACTGTGAACATACAAGAAGTCTACAAAACTCCAACTAGAGTGTGCCAAAAGAGTAATTCTTCATCCCACATTATAGTCAAAACAGAAGTGGACAAAACAAGGAAATAATATTAAAGAGTAAGTGTAAAATGTCAAGTAATATGAAAAGGCAGACTGATCAGAATTAGACTTCTCAACAGAGACCATGAAAGCTAGTAGGTCCTGGACAGATGTCATTTAGAATCTAAGAGAATACAAATAACAGCCCAGGAAACATTACCCCGCCAAATTCTCAATATACATAGGTGGAGACCCCAAGATATTTGGTCATAATGGTAAATTCACACAATAAATTTTTACAAACTCAGCTTCACAATGAATAATAGATCTAAATCTCTAACACAAGAAGAGAAACTACACCCCAGGAAAAGCTATAAAATAGTCTTCTTGCAACAAAAACAAAAGATGAGAGTTTATGCATAATTGGGGAAAAGAGCTACAGGTACATTTTGTTAAAAAGGGAAAATAGATTAGACACATATGCTTGGATAGTGAGGCAGCAGGAACAGCAGGGTCAGAGGATGGATAGGAATAAGGACAACAATGGAAAAAATACAGGGGAAGACTCTATATTTCTACGATGAATTAAAACTGAATATCAGCAAAAATGGCAAAAACAACAGAAAAGTTACACATTCATGGGAATTCAACAATGTATTATTAAAGGAAAAGATGCTTTAAGATAAAACAAAAATATTGTAGATTACTGAGAATTAAATGAAACTGAATAACAACATACTTATGAGGCACAGTGGAGATGGCTAAAACTGAGAAGTTCCTAGAACTAAATAACCACATGAAAGAGAAATGGAGAGTTCACACACTAGCAAATTAACAATACCCCAGGCAGCTCTAGAGTCTGTATTTCTTGTGGACAGTCACTCACAGATGAAAGAGAGAGCTGTAGATTCTCAGGATGACAATAATGCACAGGTTTGATGTTGTGTTCACAAATAGAGAGGGAATAAGTTTTGGTGCAATTGCAGTCTGGTGTGGGGTAAAAGGTGCTTCAGAGAACCCAAGCTGAGTCATCCTTTCCCTTTAAAAGTTTATGGAGGGTATGGGTAGTGGTGTTAAGAAGTAGTAGGGACATAAATAGGAAGAGAGAGGGAGAGAGAGAAAGAGAGAGAGAGAGAGAGAGAGAGAGAGAGAGAGAGAGAGAGAGAGAGAGAGAGAGAGAGAGAGAGAGAGAGAGAGAGAGTAGTGGAGTAGAGGCTGGCCATGAATAAATGGAGAGGATGGAGAGGTTGAGGAAAGTGAATGGGAAAGAGAAATGAATGGAGGGGCAAATGAAAGAGCAGGAACAAGAAGGCAAATTATAGAGAAAGAAAAGAGATGGCGAGCAGCCCCTTCTTGAGTGACTCATGCATACCTGTCTGTAGCCTGGTAACTGTAGGGCAGAGCATAGACAAATGGCTAATATTTGCTATGTGGGACTTAAGCTATTAATTAAAGTAGACATCACACAAATCAGGATATGTGAATATTTGTTTCATTTTCATATTGCACACTTAACTTCCTATGTTCCTACATTGGAATAACACATTCCCTTTATTTTGACAAAAAATATGGAATGTACCATTAATTAATCTATGTTTGACAATCATAACAAATTTCTTCACTGGTGTTTTACTCTATAAAATAATGTACCAACAAAACAAACAAACAAAATGGCATTTTGTGGCAGTGTCTGATTATTTCTGTTTGCATATTTAGTAATATTTGGAGTCACTGGCTTGAAGAATTTTAAATTTTTAACTGGAACTCCAAATGTCATCATCTTTTACTTTTTTTTAAGAATTGATCCCTCAGTATCACCTTTGTGTCTAACACCCCAGGAGAGCAGAATTCAGACCAATTTTTCAGCATATCCCTGTGCAGTAACAATTGAAAGTTCCTTGAAGTTTGTAATGGGGAAAATGATGATGTAAATGCCCTCATTAGGCAGTGTCATATATACAACTTATGACACCATCTCGACTTAGGAGGAGATGCGTTCTCAGTATATCAACATGTCAACCCGTTAGGGTGACTACAGGAAGGTGAGGTACCTGGCTTAATGACCAGCAGTGCCACATTCTATATCTGCCACAACAGAGTCACATACTTTTCATGGTGAGTCTTAATGCCTTCCCTCAGACCTGCAGAATAGAGGACAGTTTGCAGGCAGCTGTTTGAATGCAGATCTCTGAGCCATTCTCTCTTTCTTTTCCAGGGACACAATGATGCACCTTCTGAATGCTATGGGAGAAATTGAACACCTAAGTCCTGCACACTTCTCAGTTAAAGAGAGCCTGTTGAAAAGAGGCTTCTGTGTCTTGACTTCTTATAATTATATTCTTTGGTAAGGGAAATTGGAATAGAAGTGTTAGTTCCAAGTTGTTGGTGGAGTCTCTTTTTTCTCAAATATTTGTCACCATATTTAATGGGACACAGTAACACATACACAGACACAGACACAGACACACACACACACACACACACACACACACACACACACACACTTTTCCTGTCAGTTCAGTGAAATGTAATATCTGGCATGGCCTCAGTCATCAAAAGGGTTAAACATAAATCTGATAACCCCTTGTTTAATTCAGGCTGCCACTTTAAATCTGGGTTACTTCAGCAGTTGGTAGTTTTCTTTTAGATACACGTGTGCTAAATTACACAATGACAGAATGATATTTATTTTTCTTCCATAGAAACTAACAACATTATTAACAACTTCTTATTAATTTATGAGCATAAAGGTGTGGGAATAATCAGATATTTGGTATTCATATTTCAATTCTTCTAATGAGATTTCTTTGCCTTGCCAATTTCAGCATTACTTGTTCATGAATGAGTATTCATGTCTGTGCTGCTGTGATTTCTACCTTGCAGAAATGCCTTTGATCAGCATCTTCTCCTTTGGAACAATGTATTTATGTATTAATTTTGTTCTCGGTCTCACAGAAAAGTAATTTCCACTGTGGATGTTGACACTCAAAATATTCCATTCACCTTATGTTTAGAGAACTGTGATAGAATAGTAAATACATTATTAGTGTGAATTTTGCCTTAACTTAATAAATGTATAAAGTTGTCATGGTTCTCATTTCAGTATTGAAGAAGCAGTTTAAATTAACAAATTCATATTTGTATGAAATAGATGTGTTTTACATATGATTAGCATTGGTACAGTTTTATATTTTTAAAATTAAATGTGATATATGAAAATAGCATATTTTGGAAATTAACAGCATATGCAAAAACATGAGAATATGAAAAATAGACACAGAATAACTAAGTGAAAACATGCATTTAAAATTCATATGAGGAGTATCAAATACAAAAAACAATGCTGTTCTATGTAAGCAGGTAGAAATCATTTTCTCTCAATGGTGGAGTGTGATGCAGTGCATTGTTCATTGACAGTAATAGAATGAGGGAAACCTGTAGGTTCCTAAATCCAGACAACACTTTTTTTTTTTTTTTTGAAATTATATATATATATATATATATTTTTTAAACGATTTTATTTTTCAAAACAAAGATAGATGTAAAGATTTTAAACATTTTTTGCTTAAAATTATACATTTTTGTCAGTACTGTTTTTTCAGACATTAAAATAAATTTTACATAAAACCATGTGAATATGTTTTTTAGTCGGTACTTGATTTTTTTCAAGGGCTTGACAGTATGCATTGAAAACATACTAGTTGCAATAAGCGTAAAGTACATGCAAAACAAAACGCAACATGGAAATAGTCAAAGTCTTCTTGTTTTGTGAATATATGTATAGTTTTTGTTTTCTTTATTTCTTGGACTTCATACAGTCTGTGAGTTGTTTCTAGGGGAGTGCAAGCCTCTGGGGTTAGCATCCCACTATCAGTGACTGCATATTATGTCTGTTCTTTCAGACAACACTTTTTTACACCATTAGAAAACTTCTCACAGGACTGTTTAGATCTAGAAATTACACTTCAGTTGTAGAGCCTAGAGAAAGTGCTGACACCAAGCAAGAATATTGCTAACTTTGACTTTACTTTAGCAACAATGCTGTGACCAAAGTCTGTGCAAATAATTGAGAACGAATTGATAGTGAGAAATAGTTTTAGTCAAATATATATATTGAGGACTCTAGGGAAGTATTTTCTTGATTAAGAGGACACATTGATTTACAGAGGATACTATTTTAGACTCAACCACACTCATCTGGTAGTTCACCATTGATTCTAACAGTTCTGGCTACAAAGGCATAGGCACTGAAGTTAATATTTCCACATAAAGGCACAAATGCATATGCATAGTTTAAAATAACATAGAATTACTTTATTTTTACATCTGAATGGATATAAAGTCTAATATAAATTATATTTAAGAACTTTAAAGCACATATTTTATGTACAATGAAGATATTAATCCTTAATGTTCATTTTGAATTTCCAGGATGTAATTGTGAATGACATTCCTCATAACATGAGGGAATGGCATCCAGAGACCTGACCATGGGGATCTTTTTCTTATGTAAGACTGTGCTAGGAATGTTGGGGAATTCTGCCTTGGTTTGTTGCTTTATCATTGCAGACTTCTCTGGGATCAAGACAAGGCCTATAGACCCAATTATCAAATACCTTACTTGGGCCAACATTGTGCTTATTATCAGCAGAGGAATTCCTCAGATAATGACTGCTTTTGGTCATACATATTTTCTCGATGAAATTGTATGTAAACTTCTCTATTATTTGCAAACAGTAACCAAAGAATTTTTCCTTGGATCTACATGTCTGTTGAGTGTCATTCAGGTTATCTCTATTAGCCCCAGCAATTCCAAGTTTTCACAGCTCAAAGCCAAAATTCCCAAAATCATTGGTCTTTCTCTGGTCTTGTGCTGGTCGCTGTGTCTGTTTATACATAGCTTAGTAATCATAAATGTGACTGACATGAGAAATAAAAGAAATCTTACTGAATATAGACAATTGTTGTACTGTTTAGCAGTAAATCCTTCTAAACATACTTATAAAGTGTATGTGATCATATTGGCTGCCAGTGATGTTATTTGTTTGGGACTCATGATGTTGACCAGTGGCTCCATGGTACTGATCTTGGTCAAGCATAAGCAGAAGTTCCAGCATATTCACAGATCCTTGACTACTAGGTCATCTCATGAGACCAAAGCCATACAAAGTATTGTTATCCTAGTGAGCAGTTTTGTAGTTCTTTTTGGCACTTCTTTTATCTTAATGGTGTATTTTTCTTTCGAGGATGGAACAGATACATGCCTGCTCAATGTCACTGTGGCCATGAGTGCATTCTTTCCAGTACTCTGCCCGTTTCTGCTCACCCGAAACTATACTAGGTTTTTTAAGCCCTGCAGTACTTAGGATATATCAAGGACAATTTTTATTTTTGTGTAACATCCCTTTAAAACATATTCTGTATACACTATGTTTTGATTCACTATGTAATCTTTACATCAAATCCACATTGTAGGTAAAATAACTCTACATTTTCTTTGGAGTATATGCTTGAACCCAGTTACTCACAACTGTTTCATTTTTGAATATTTTTATACTAGATAAATTTAAATTTAAGTATATAAATATTGTAATAATTACGATGGTTTACATGGGTTTGTTTACCATTAATTTATCTCTTCTATAGACTGGTAACAATCAACAATAGCTTCAATATAGATGCTCAACCTAACAGAAGGATGTGATATTAAAAAAAAGCTCTGAGAAAATAAAGAGTTGTAAAGGATGTCCAAGAGTTTGCTTGTGTTGGATACTACACAGAATTTCGTTTGAGTTGTATCTCTCGTGTATTGATGGTTAATTACCAATATCGGAAATTTGCAATGTTGAATTTATGGATGTAATATGTTTTCATATTTAGATGACATTCATATATTCTGTGATTAGATATGGAAGAGAAATTATTAAAACACAACTAAATATATAATGTTAATACCTAGTATCCATTATTTATGCATCTGAGTATTTTTCTTTTTTGGATGTATGTGTATTATATGCATTTGCTTTGTGATAGAATTCAGAACATGCTAGAATATCACATGGAATTTGAATATTGGATGTCTGCGAGCTATCATGTAGGTGTTGAAAATAAATATCAATCCTAAGGCAAGAAGAATTTTTTTCAATCATTGACCCCTCAATATTTGATTTCAAAATGACACCCTTCCAAATATAATGACAATAATGAAATATGAATCTAAAATATATGCAAAAGAGTTGTAGGCATTTTGAATGGAAGACTTCTGCTACCGATATAATAAAAATTGGCACACAAGTTAAAATAGTAAATCATATGAAATAGAATGCTTCTTCATTGAGAAAATTTAGCCTATAAAGGGGTTACCCAGAAAAGTGATTGTCACATCCATGCTGGTTGTTCAGTTTTGAGATAATTGTTATGAATTCAATTTTATAAGTTTCTGATAGCTATGAAATATTTTGAAAAAACAAAAGTAGTTTCAAAGTGGTAGTAAATAAATACAATTTTCAGAAGATTAAAATTCCAATTTAAACCAAACAATATACATTCACTTTAAAAATAAATGTGAACAATGAACAGTTATTAGTATCTACAGAAACAACTACACATGGGAAAATAATCTTCTCCCAGAAAGGTGATCCACAGCTGTACTACATGGTCCTAAAAACACCTGCTAAGATCATATCCCTTAACAATACAACAAAAAAATTTAATAATTCTGCACCATAGGTTTGATAGTTTGCCAATATATTGAGTCCAATTGGTAATAGCCAATAGTCCACATGATGTCTACATGGCTGGTGCACATTTCAGCTGGAAGTATTAGTATTGACCACAGTTTCTTCACTAAGTGGAGATCCTCGTTATGATTCTGTCACTATGAAAGCCAGAAAATAAAAATATAATTATTCTGTCAACAACAGAGAGCAACATCTGTAGAAACATGTTTTAGCATCTTGATTTAGTATGCACACCCATATCTGTGCAAAATTTGTTACTTTTGTAAGATTTGAAGGGTGTCTTTGCTTAATGTAAATAATACTAGAAATCTTTTAAAGCTCTATTTTTGGGATCTTCTGTTTTTCACAATCTTGGATCCCTTTTAAATTTATTCTCTTAGTTTCCTATAAATTTCATGTTATTTTCTGCCTCATGCTACAGAATGTCAGTATCACATCAGATGAGCTACATTCTACAGCGGCATAGATGTGAGATAATAACTTCTTAACCTCTTAATAATCCACATTTATTATCGATGACCCATTATGCTTCTTCCCATTGTAATACACAAAATTTTCTTTGTCTCTTACTCCCTCTCCATTTCTCTCTCTCTCCCTTTCTCTCTCTATTTCTCTTTCTTTCTTCTCTCTCCACATATGCACACACACAAAACACACACACATATATACACTATAAATGTATGTGTATTATATGTGCATGTACACATGCATGCATGCCTATATACATGTATACATACACACATACTCATCACACTCATATATATATATACATATATGCACACATATATACACATACACATACACATACATATACATATAAACATACATAAACGGATAAGCCCACACATAATACACAAATGCACACACACAACACACATATGCATTTAAACACATATGTTCACAAAACCACATATATAAATATACATATAAACACATGTACACTTATACACACATACATAATACACAAATGCATATATATGCTTTTACACACATACATACAAAAAACAACACATGTACATATACATATAAACATAAATACACATAAGTACATATATAATACACATATATACATATACAAACACCCATACATATAGACACATAGACACATAAGCATATAACCATACCTACCCATAAGCATAAACACACATGCACACATACACTGTACTCATATGCACACATAAACACATAAACATACACACATAAAACACATATATGTATATGTAATTTCTGTATCTCATACCGAAAAAGCAAAGCTGGTTCTGCCTTTTAAGGATCCTCTAGTACCAAGAAGAACTTCAGTATGTAATCATCTGCTACAGTAGATGACTTTCCATTCAAGGCAGTCTATTGAATAGAGGTGAATATTGGCCTGCTTTATCCACTGACAAAATGCTAGATAATAAAATGGCATTGACAGAAATGAACCTTCTCTAAACTGAGACTACTTTTTGACACACCAAAATATGAATATTAAAGTCTGAGTAGTAAACTGCTGTGTCCTGGGGCACACTTTCTGTTTCTCAAACTTAATAAATCCCCAGTCACTGCTTTAAGAATGTTGCTTGTTAGTTGTTTTTCTTTTTATTTCTATGAGAGCTTACAAACCCTTATTAGTCTTCTCATTTTTCTGTATCAAGCAGAACCTGAAACATATTGCCTTAGCCCTTTATAAAGCCAATTTACATAGTTTACAGAGGCAATATTATCTCATAAATATTATGTGGCCTATTGTGTGAATTCACAAAGTTCCTATAGTATCTGTACACTGCCCTAAATTTGAAATGAATTAGCATTTTTCTTTATTTTATATTAAACACAGTTTATCTAACTCATTGAAATATTCATCGAATGTCAAATCTCTTATGCCCAGTTTTGCCAGGAATACACTTCCTTTATTGTTTTTGATTCTCTGATATTCATGAGTGTCTTACCACTAATAATTACCAATGTCCCAAATAACAACTTCCTATATTCTTTGGTCTTTCAGTTATTTATTTCACGTGGATTGTCTACATGCTTCAGTGTTTATTGAAAGCAAGGGTAAAGAGTTACATCACTGTTTCTCACTGACATGTATTTGTATTTCTCTTTTGTTCAGATATCAAGGCCCATATTTAAGAGGATTTTTTATGACATGTAGTTCTCTTCCTCAGTCTGTCTGATTTTCTCAATGTGCTTCAAGATTTTAGCTCCTAGGAGAGCATAATTAGCACAAAATAGAGGTATATTTTCACCTTCATACTCTCCATGTTAAATGGCAAGTCTACACTGTGGGTTCCTTTGTTATTACGAATGAAATATATAATCTATACCTATGCAGCATCATGAAAGAAGAAAAGGAAGAAGAATTAGTGCTGAGACATTGTTTTTCAGACGTTACATGGTCATTGCACTCTCCAACTCTTATCTGTAATCACCTGTGTAAGGCCTGGACAAGACGGACCTATTTTGTCATAGAAATATTTTTATTAGTGAATAGCTTGTCATATGATCATGAAGATTTGAATATTGTATTTCAAACCAATGTAGAATTTGGGTAAGATGAACTGGACATAGAATTTCAGTAGTATTTCAGATTTTTAAAAAAAGTGTTACTTCCTGTGAGAAGATATGTGTCAAAAATTTGATAAATATAAATTGAGGTATATAGTTGGTCACAATATATAATTCCTATAACGTGTGGGTTAATGCATAAAGAGATACAAAGAATTGGCCCTTAATACTCTATCATAGATAAAGGAAATATTTTAAGAGGATCTCTTATGTACGTATTTGCAAGACTTCTGGAATTAACTATTTCTAAAAGAAATAAAATCAAGGATTATTTTCAGTGTTATAGATACTAGCAAATTTTCCATATTCAAGTCACTTTAATTAATTTCATCTATTCTCATTAGATCAACAAATTAAAAAATAATTAATATTCAAACAAATTATATATATAGGCTCAGTAAGGAAGTTAGACATTTGACCTGATAGAGATTGTATGACTATTTCTAAAATAACACACACACACACACACACACACACACACACACACACACACACATATATATATATATATATATATATATATATATATATATATATATATATATATATATATATATATCTTATAAAGAATCCTTCTGGGTAAAACTACACTGTACTATTAAATAAAATCTTTAAAAAAATTAATTTACTGGTTTATTTCAGGCAACCTTTTCGCTGTATTTTTCCCTATGCTGTCAAGTTTCAACTGAGCAGACAGTTAAGCCAAAAGATCATGTCTCATAATACACAGAATCTGTTTAGAATGCTATCTCTATTCTGTTAGTGTCCTATGTATATATTATTCTTAAAACATTTTTGAAAAACTTCTTATTTACAGCGTTATCTCATTTACTAATGATGAGTTCCACTCAACATTTCATTGGTGAGAACAACAACATTTTTATGTATCCTCAAGAGAAACACTGGTCTGAATCTTACTACTCTGTGGTACGGTTCCTATTACTAACAAGGGGCAACACAGTATGCCTATTAAAATATATACACCTGATATCAAATGACAAGGAAAGCCACATGATGATTTCCTGAAAGACCCAATTGACCTGATGAGGTAGCTATTATTTCATTCATATTTTCAGCTTGAAAATGTACCTAATCCTCATACTCATCTTTGTTTCTATTTTGTCTGTTTTTTTTTTTTTTTTTTGGTGCCAGTATGAAAGACCATGCTTGGTGTGATATGAGCAATTAGATAGTCCCACTGTAAAGACAGTGATGAAAGAACAACAAAAAAAACTAAACCTAAAAAAGCTAGTTTCATAAGTCAGGTGTTCTACTTTGATTTATGTGCAGCATCATGAATAAGGGCTTTTTAAGTGATGATGGGCAACTGATAGGTAACTGCACCATTGCAGAAAAGTCTTGGTTTCTTCATCGATGGTAATTAAGAGTTTTGCTGGACATACTAACCTGACCAGGCATGTGTGTTCACTTAGGGTCTGTATGGCATCTGTCTAGGATCTTATAGCTTTCATAATCTCTGTTGAGATCTCTGCTGTTCTTCTAATAGGTCAGATTTATGTTACCTAACTTTTCCCATTACTGCTTTTCATATTTTTTTGTTTTGTTTTGTTTTGTGCATTTGGTGTTTTGATATTATGATACGGGAAAAATCTTTTCTGGTGCAATCTATTGGAAGTTCTGTAGGCAACTTGTATGTTAATGGTTATCTCTTTCTTTGGGTTAGTGCAGTTTTTTTTGTATAATTTAGCCGAAAATATATGCTGTCATATTAAATTGGGAATTTTGGCTTTCTTATATACTTATTATTCTTACATTTAGTCTTCTTCTTGTGTCCAGGATTTTCTGGATGCTTTTGATAAGAAGATTTTTTTTAAACAACTTTATATTACAAAACAAAGAAAAATGTACAGATTTTAAACATTTTTTGCTTAAAATTATACATTTTTGGTCAGTACTTTTTTCAGATTTTAACATAATTTTATATAAAACTATATGAATATATTTTTTAGTCAGTACTTGATTTTTTTCAAGGTTTGGTTGTATGTCTTGAAAACTTAATAGTTACAATGAGCTAAAGTACATGTAAAACAAAATGTAATATGGAAATAGTTAAAGTTTTCTTGTTTTGTAAATTTTTTGTTTTGTTTTGTTTTCTTTACTTCTTGGACTTCATACAGTCTGTGAGTTGTTTCTAGGGAAGTGCAAGCCTCCGGGGTTAGCATTCCACTATCAGTGACTGTATATTATGTCTGTTCTTTTGTGACTGGGTTATCTCACTCAGGATGATATTCTCTAGATGCAGCCATTTTCTTAAGAATTTGGTTAAGTCATTTTTTCTGGTGGCTGAGTAGTATTCCATTGTGTATATGTACCACAATTTTTGTATCCATTCATCTTCTGAAGGACATCTGGGTTCCTTCCAGCTTCTGGGTATTATAAATAGAGCCGCTATGAACATTGTGGTGCACATATCTTTGTTGTGTATTAAAGTGTCTCTGGAGTATATGCCCAGAAGTGGAATAGCTGGGTATTCAGGTAGTACTATATCCAATTTTCTGAGGTGTCGCCAGACAGATTTCAAGAGTGGTTGTATTATCTTGCAACCCCACCACAGTGGAGAAGTGTTCCTCTTTTTCCGCAGCCTCACCAGCATCTGTTGTCATCTGAGTTTTGGATTTTGGCCAATCTGACTGGTGTGAGGTGGAATCTCAGGGTTGTTTTGATTTGCATTTCCCTGATGGCTAAGGATGTGGAGCACTTCCTCAGATGATTTTCAGCCATTCGGCGTTCCTCAACTGAAAACATTTTGTTTAGCTCTGTACCCCATTTTTTAATAGGGTTATTTGATTCTCTGGTGTCTAGCTTTTTGAGTTCCTTGTACACCTTGGATATTAGGCCTCTATCTGATGTGATGTTGGTAAAGATCTTTTCCCATTCTGTTGGTTGCCGTTTTGATTTTTTGAGAGTTTTCTTAGAGCTTGAGCCATTGGTGTTTTGTTCAGGAAGTTTTCTCCTGTGCCTATGTGTTCTAAGGTTTTTCCTACTTTCTCATCTAATAGTTTCAGTGTGTCTGGTTTAATGTGGAGATCTTTGATCCACTTACACTTGAGCTTTGTAGAAGGAGATAAGAAAGGGTCTATTTTCATTCTTTTGCAAGCTGAGTGCCAGTTGAACCAGCACCATTTGTTTAATAGGCTGTCCTTTTTCCATTGAATGTTTACTGCTCCTTTGTCAAAAATCAGGTAACCATATACATGAGGGCTCATTTCTGGATCTTCTATTCTATTCCATTGATCCACATGCCTATTTCTGTACCAGTACCATGCAGTTTTCAGCACAATTGCCTTGTAATATAGCTTGAGATCAGGGATAGTGATTCCCGCAGATGTTTTTTGGTTGTTGAGGATGGATTTCACTATTCTAGGTCTTTTGTTATTCCATATGAAATTGCACATTGATCTTTCCAATTCCATGAAGAACTAGGTTGGAATTTTGATGGGGATTGCATTGAATCTTCTGTAAATTTATTTTGGTAGGATAGCCATTTTTAAGATGTTGATTTTTCCAATCCATGAGCATGGGAGATCTTTCCATTTTCTGAGATCCTCCTCAATTTCTTTCTTTAGAGGTTTGAAATTCTTGTCATACAGGTCCTTCACTTCCTTAGTTAGAGTCACACCAAGGTATTTCATAGTTTTTGTAACGATTGTGAAGGGTACGTTTTCTCTAATTTCTTTCTCCACATGTTTTTCCTTTGAGTACAGGAAGGCTACTGATTTGTTTGAGTTAATTTTGTGTGCAGCCACTTTGCTGAACTTGTTTATCAGCTGTAGGAGTTCACTGGTGGAATTTTTGGGGTAACTCAAGTTCACTATATTGTCCTTGGCAAAGAGTGATGTTTTTATCTCTTCCTTTCCGATTTGTATCCCCTTGATCTCCTTTTGCTGTCTAATTGCTCCAGCCAGGACTTCCAGTACTATGTTGAATAGGTAGGGGGAGAGTGGGCATCCTTGTTGAGTCCCTGATTTTAGTGGGATTGCTTCAAGTTTCTCGCCATTAAGTTTGATGTTGGCTGTTGGTTTGCTGTATATTGCTTTTATTATGTTAAGGTATGGGCCTTGGATTCCTGTTCTTTCCAGGACTTTTAACATGAAGGGGTGTTGGATTTTGTCGAATGCTTTCTCAGCGTCTAGTGAGATGACCATGTGATTTTGATCTTTGAGTTAGTTTATATGGTGGATTACGTTGATGGATTTCCTTACGTTAAACTATTCCTGCATTCCAGAGATGAAGCCTACTTGGTCATGATGAATGATAGTTTTGATGTGTTCTTGGATTCAGTTTGCAAGGATTTTTTTGAGTATTTTTGCATCAATGTTCATAAGTGAGATTGGTCTGAAGTTCTCTTTCCTTGTAGGGTCTTTGTGTGGTTTAGATATGAGGCTTATTTTAGCCTCAAAAAATGAGTTGGGTGATATTCCATCTGATTCTATCTTTTGGAATAGTTTGGCGAGTATTGGTGTTATATCCTCAATAAATGTCTGATAAAATTCTGTTCTGAACCCGTCTGGTCCTGGGATTTACTTGGTTGGGAGTCTTTTGATGACTTCTTCTATTTCTTTAGGTGTTATAGGGTTATTTAACTGGTTTACTTGGTCCTGGTTTAACTTTGTGACCTTGTATCAGTCTAGGAATTCGTCCATTTCTTCCAGATTTTCCAATTTTGTGGAGTATAAGTTTTTGTAGTAGGATCTGATGATTTCTTGAATTTCCTGTTATAGTTGTTATGTCACCACTTTCCTTTCTGATTTTGTTAATTTGGATACTCTCTCTTTGCCCTCTAGTTAGTCTGTCTAGGGGTTTGCAATCTTGTTGATTTTCTCAAAGAACCAACTCTTGGTTTTGTTGATTTTTTCAATGGTTCTTTTTGTTTCAATTTGGTCTATTTCTGCCCTAATATTGATTATTTCTTGCTGTCTACTCTTTTTTGGTATATTTGCTTCCTTTTGTTCTAGGGCTTTTAGCTGTGCACAATGAGAGAAATACAGCCTAGTAAAAAGAAGAAAACTCCTAAACAATAAAACTAAAAGAAGAAAAAAAAAACAGACACAACTTAACCCAAAAAATCAATAATGGCAGGAAACAGAAACAACTATTTTTTGATATCTATTAACATAAATGGTCTCAACTCCCCAATAAAGAGACATAGACCAACAGACTGGATACATAAACAAAATCCAGCCTTTTGCTGCATACAGGAAACTCATCTCAGAGACAGAGACAGACACTATCTCAGAGTAAAAGGGTGATAAGAAGATTTTTATTTTTGCATTTTCTTTGACTGTTGTCACAATGTATTCCATGGTATCATCTGCACCTGAGATACTCTCTTCTATCTTTTGTATTATGTTGTTGATGCCTAAATTTAGGATCCCGATTCATATCTTAGGTATTCTATCACCAGGATTTTCTCCTATTTTTAATTTTTATTTTTTTCTATTTTCATGTTTAGATCCCTGATGGTGTTTTCAATTGCTTCCACTGTTTGGTTGTGTTCTCCTATATTTCTTTACAAGAGTTATTTATGCCCTTCCTAAACTCCTCCACTACCACCATGATATATAATTTCAAATTCAAATATGGAATTTTCAGTGTGATGAGACATCCAAGACTTGGTGTAGTGGAAGTACGGGTTTCTGATGAAACAAAATAGCTTTTGTTTCTGTAGCTTATGTTCTTGTGCTTGCCTTTCCAATCTGGTTATCTCTAGTTTTACCTTCCCTAGATGCCTTGACAGGATTCTTTCCTTCCTGTGATCCTGGTTATGACAGTACTGTTCAGATTCCAGCTGTCTCTGTGTTCATGTGCCTCTGTGATCCTGTGATGCTGGGATCCTGAGTGTGTCAGAGATTTGGGGAGTCAAGCTGCCTCTGAGATATTAAAGTCCTGGTGTGACAGAGCTCCTAAGATTCTGCTGTATGAGAGGTCCTGGGAATCAAAATTGTCCTGGGTGTTGCAGGATTTGTGGAGAAAGCCCTGAGTTTCATACAGGGGCAGATACAATTTGGAGAATCTTGGACTCTGGATGGATGGCAGTATAAGTTTACCTAAAGTTATGAACCAAATGGATTTAACAGATATCTAGAATACATTTCACCTTAAAACACAAGAATATAACTTTTTCTTAGAACCTCATAATACTCACTCCAAAATTGACAATAGACTCAGTCACATAACAGACCTCATCAGATACAAGGAGTTTGAAATAGTTTCTTACATCCTACAAACCATAATATACTAATGCTGGTGTTCAGAAAAAATAAAAGCAACTGGGAGCCCATACATACACAGAAGCTGAATGATGTTTTACTTAATGGCAACTTGGTCAGGGAAGAAATAAAAAAAAAAACAGACTTTTAAGAATTTTCTGAAAATGAAAACATAACATACCCAAACTTATAAAGCATAACAAAAACAGTGCTAAGAGGAAAACTCATAACTCTCAGTGTCTCCAAAGAAGGAAACTAGAGAGAGAGCATACACAAACAGCTTGTAATCGCCTGGAAGCTATAGAATAAAGGAAGCAGATATAAGTGAGAGGCATGAAGGCAGGAAATAATCAAGCTCAGGGCTGGAATCAAGCAAGTAGAAACAAAAAGAGCTATTTAAAGAATCAACAAAACCAGGGGCCAGATCTTTGAAAAAATCAGCAAGATAGATAAACCCTTAGAAAGACTAACAAGAGGGCACAGAGAGAATACTTAAAGTAACAAAATCGACCAGGAACAGCGAAGATTCAGGGATGCAGGCCTGGTGAGACTGCACTGCAAGTTTCCGGGGCACAGAGTGGTCTGGGCCAAGCATGCGGAATCGCGACATCCCATTGGTTCAGGGGAGCAGGAACTCTGCTGTAGGGACTTGGTTTTCAACCAGAGAGCCCGTTTGTGCAGACCAGGTGCTCAGGCCCTCTGACACTATGAAGTGGAGATCAAGGAACACAGGCCTGGTGAGAGTGCGCTGTGAGTAGCTGGTCACAGAGAGTTTTGGCACTAGCACAAGGAAATCACGTCCCTCCCATTGGTTTAGAGGAATAGGAACTCTGTCATAGGGACCCAGTTTCCACACGAAGGTGCCTTGTGTGCAGAACAAACACTCACTCCATCTGCTACCAGGAACAGTGTAGATCCAGGGACACAGGTCAAGTACACAGGAGGGATGGGAAACAATGACTGACAACAAGACCATATGTAATCACAGAAAACATGATGGCAAGAGGAAAGTGAAAGAACTTACACAAGAGAAACCAAGACAACCTGGCAACACTAAAACCCAGCTCTACCATTATAGAAAACAGAAGAATGCCAAACACTCAGAAAAGGAAAATTCAGACCTGAAATCATATCTCAAGATGATGATAAAGATTCGTAAACAAGAAAGGGTGGGAAAGCATAAAAATAGAAGCTTTTAAAGAGGAAACAAGAAAAACACTCAAATCAAAGAACTAGAGGAAAACATGGCCAAAGAGATGAAGAAATTGAAGAAGGAATTTAAAATGGAAATGGAAACAATAAAGAAAACACTAAAATATACAACCCTGGAGGTAGAAAACCTAAAAAAGAAATCAGGAGTCACAGACACAAGCATCTCCAACAAGAGATGGAAGAGAGAATCTCAGGGACCTAAATCAACATTGAAAACATAGACCAAACAGTCAGAAAAGATTCAAAAGCCAAAAAGCTCCTAACCCAAAATGTCCAGGAGATCCAGGAAACAATGAGATGACCAAATATAAGGATAATATGAAAAGAAGAGGATGAGGAATGTTAACTAAGAGGCACAGTAAATATCGTCAATGAAATTGTAGTAGAAAACTACCCTACCCTTAAGAATGAGATGACCATAAGCATAAAAGAAGCCTACAGAACTCCAAATAATGTGGAACAGAAAAGAAATTTTTCTAACACAAAATAGTCAAAATGCCAAGTGCCCAAAGCAAAGAAAGAATAGTAAAATCAGTAAGGGAAAAAGGTCATGTATCATATAAAGTCAGACAAATCAGAATCACATCTGACTTCTAAACAGAGACTATGAAAGCTAGAAGATCCTGGACAGACATCATGCAGACCCTAAGAGAACACAAGTGTCAGCCCAAGCTGTTATACCCACCAAAATTCTCAATCATTATAGATGAAGAGACCAAGATTTTCTAAGACAAAACTAAACTTACACAGTATCTGACCAAAAACCCAGCACTACAACAAATTATAGGTGAAAAACCCAATACAAGGAAATAAACTGCATCCTAGTAAAAACAAGAAAATACCTAAGCAAGAAAAGCAAAACGAAGGAAGACCCACAGGCACAATTATACCTCTAAAAACAAAAATAGCAGGAAATAACAACCAGTATTCCTTAATATTTCTTAACATAAATGGACTTAATTCCCCAATAAAAAGATAGGCTATCAGACTATAAGTTATAAGAAGATAAGTTATCAAAAAAGATAAGGACGGACACTTTTTACTCATTACAGGGGAAAATTGTCAGGAGGAACTTTTAAACTTTAACATATATGTTCCAAATACAAGAGCACCCATATTCATAAAAGAAACCCTACTAAAGCTCAAAAATACATTGAACCACACGCAGTAATAGTGGGAGATCTCAACACTCCACTCCCATCAATGGACAGATCATAGAAATAGAAACTGAACAAGGACACAGTGAAAATAGCAGAGTTTTTGAACCATTAGTAATTAATAGATATCAGCAGTACATATCATCCTAAGAGAAAATAATACACCTTCTTCTCAGCACCTCCTGGCAGCTTCTCTAAAACAGACCATATAATTGATCACAAAACAAGCCTCAATAAATATAGGAAGATTGAAATACTCCCATGCATCCTATCAGATCACCATGGTCTATGATTGATTTTTAATAACAACAAATACAACAAAATGCCCATATACACATGGAAACTAAACAATGCTCTATTAAACAATAGCATGGTCAAAGAAGAAATAAACAACAAAATTAAGGATTTTCTAGAATTTAATGAAAATGTAAACAACATACCCAAACCTATGGAATCCAATGAAAGCAGTACTGAGAGGATAACTCACAGCTCTGAGTGCTTCCAATAAGAAACTTGAGAGAACATACACCAGAAAATTGACAGAACAGTTGAAAGCTCTAAAACCAAAAAAGCAGATACACCCAAGATGATTAGACTGCAAGAAATAATCAAACTCAGAGGAGAAGTTGACCAAATAGAAACAAAATAAACCATTCAAATAATCAACAAAACCAACACCTGTTTTTTCTTTTTTCTTTTTTTGAGAAAATTAGCAAGATGGATAAACCCTTAGACTTAAACCCTTAGACTTATCAGAGGGCAAAAAGAATTTATCCAAATTTACAAAATCAGATACAAAAGTGGAGACATAACAACTGAAACCGAGGAAATGAAAGAAATCATCAGATCTTACTATAAATCCTATCATCAACAAAGTTGGAAAATCAGGAGGAAATGGTTGAATTCCTTGAAAGATACCAGATTGTAAAGTTAAATCAGAGCCAGATAAACCATCTAAATAATCCCATAACTCCTACAGAAATAGAATCAGGCATCAAAAGCTACCAAACCAAAAAAAAAAAAAAAATACCCAGGTCCAGATAGGTTCAGTTCAGAATTCTATCAGACATTTATTTACAACCTAATACCAAAACTCTCCAAACTATTTGCAAAATAGAGTCAGATGGAACACTACCTAACTCATTATTTGAGGCCACAGTATCCATCATTCCTAAACCAGACAAAGACACTACAAGGAAAGAGAACTTCAGACCAATCTCACTTATAAATATTTATGCAAAATTACTCAACAAAAATACTTGCATTCACCATGATCAAGTAGGCTTAATCCCTGGGATGCAGGTCTGGTTTAATATATGGAAATCCATCAATGCAATCTACCAAATAAACACAGTCAAAGGAAAGAAAAACACATGGTCATCTCATTAGATGCTGAGAAATAATTTGACAAGATTCAACACCCTTCCATATTAAAAATCTTGGAATGAACAGGAATCCATGTCCCATACTTAAACATAATAAAAGCAAAATATAGTAAGCCAATAGCTAAAATCAATCTTAACGGTGAGAAACTTTAAGCAATCCCACTAAAATCAGGGACTAGACAAGGCTGCCCAATCTCCCCCTACCTATTCAACATAGTACTGGAAGTCCTGGTCGGAACAATTAGACAGCAAAAGGAAATCAAAGGGATACAAATTGGAAAGGAAGAAGTAAAAACATCACTGTTTTCTGATGTCATGTTAGTGTACATAATTGACCCCAAAATTTCCACCAGAGAACTTCTACAGATGATAAACAAGTTCAGCAAATGGCTGGATATTAAATTAACTCAAACAAATCACTAGCCTTCCTCTACTCAAAGGACAAACATGCAAAGAAAGAAATTAGGGAAAAATAACACTCACAATAGTCACATACATTATGAAACAAATTGGTGTGACTCTAACTAAGCAAGTGAAGGACCTGTATGACAAGAACTTCAAATCTCTAAAGAAGGAAATCGAGGAAGATCTCAGAAAATGAAAAGATCTCCCATGATCATGGATTAGAGGATCAACATTATAAAAATGGCCATTTTACCAAAAGTAATCTAGAGATTCAATGCAATCCCCATCAAAATTCCAACTCAATTCTTCATTGAGTTGAAAAGAGCAATGTGCAATTTCATCTGGAATAACAAAAGACTTAGAATAGTGAAATACATCCACAACAATAGGAAAACATCTGCGGGAATCACTATCCCTAACCTCAAGTTATATTACAAGGCGATTGTGCTAAAAACTGCATGGTACTGGTATAGAGATAGGCATGTGGATCAATGGAATAGAATAAAAAATCCAGACATGAGCCCTCACATAAATGGTCATTTGTTTTTTGACAAAGAGTTGTATACATTCAATAGGACAGCCTGTTCAACAAATGGTATTGGTCCAAGTGGCACTCAGCATGCAGAGGAATGAATATAGACCTATTTTATCTCATTTTACAATGTTCAAGTGGAAGTCAGTCAAATATCTCCACCTTTAACCATGTACACTGAAATTATTAGAAAAGAATGTAGGGTAAACCTTAGAAAACATAGGCATAGGGTAAAATTTTCTGAACAGAACACCAATGACTTGTGAGCGAAAGTCAAAGATCAACAAATGGGACTTAATGAGATTGCATAATTTCTGTAAGGCTAAGGACACTGCCATGAAAACAAAATTTCATACACCAGATTAGAAAAATATTTTACCCCTCCCACATCTGATAGAGCCCTAATATCCAAGATATACAAAGAATTCTAGAATTTAGACACCAGAGAATCAAACAACCCTTTTTATAAATGGGATGCAGAGCTAAACAAAAAGTTCTCAATTGAGGAATATCAAATGGCTGAGAATCATCTAAGGATATGCTCAACAATATTAGCCATCACGGAAATGCAAATCAAAACAACCCTGAGATTCCACCTCACACCAACTAGAATCGTTAAGTTCAAAAATTCAGGTGACAGCAGATGCTGGTAAGGATTCTGAGAAAGAGGAACACTTTTTCAGTCTTGGTGGGATTGTACACTGATACAGCCACTCTGGAAATCAGTCTGGCAGTTCTTCAGGAAACTGGACATAATATTACCTTAAGACCCAGTTATTCCACTTTTTGGCATATGCCCCAGAGAAGCTCCAACATACAACAACAAAGACACATGCACAAAATTGTTCAAAGCAGCCCTATTTATAATAGCCAGAAGCTGGAATGAACCTAGATATCCTTCAGTAGATGAATGTATACAAAAATTGTGATATATTCACACAATGTAGTACTACTCAGCTATCAGAAGCAATGACTTTATTAAATTTTTAAATGAATGTATGTATCTAGAGAATATCATCATGAGTGATGTAACCCAGTCACAAAAGAAGAGACATAATATGCAGTCACTGATAATTGGATACTAACCTCAGAAAGCTCAGAACACTCCAGAAACAACTCACAGAGTATATGAAGTTCAAGAAAAACAAAAGCCAAAGAAAAAAGAAAGAAAATGAAAAACCATTATGCTTAATCTTTACACACCAAGAAAACTTTGCCTATTTCCAGGTTACATATTGTTTTTTATGTACTTTATGTTCATAGTAACTAGTAAGATTTTAGTGCATACTATCAATCCTTTAAAAAAAATCAAGTCCTGAAAAAATGTATTCTTATACTTTCATGCAAAAATGATTAGAGTCTGTATTTATCTTTGTTTTTTCAAATAAAGTTGTTCAATTTATGAAGAAAATGTATAGTAACAAAATCATAAATGAAAAGAAGAACCCTCCTGCTGCCAGTTCCCTTCACATCTCTCTTTTTATCTTTTCCACTCCTAGTTACTGTGCCCTAAGCAGAACAGCAATAGTTCCATCTCCTCCTTGGAAACATGCACAGCCCTGACATTGTGGTCCAGAAACAGGTGGAGGAAACCTATGAGAGTATCCCAGGCTGGTGCAAGATCACTTTCCTCTTACAAGCTATCAAAAATATAGCAGCTGTTGAAAAGTCTAGGGAAATGGTCAGTTTTCCTAAGACATCCCTTATACTTTACATTTGATGAAATCTGTCTAGTTCTTCCATCAGATGTCTGGACTGTCATACATTAGTGAATTGCTAATGATCATTCAGATGAAAACACATTTCAGCATAATACTGCTGCAGAATTGGCCAGGATTTTAATTAATGAGGATGGCAACAACCAGTGGCATTAAAATTTGAAGGTCTTCTTACAAAATTGGGGACTCCAGAAAGCTGCCTTTATATATTTTGGAATGTTTCTGATTTTTTTTAGAACAAGAAACAGCACATTTTGTATATCAACAAACAAATGATAGCTGAGTTTATGCAAGATAAAAGAAAATCTTTTGACCATGACACTGTCTGCCAGAACTACAGCTCCCTTCATCCTTGCCAGTAATCTCAATATCGGTCTGGTCAAACACTTTTCATACATGCTATTTTGATTTTTACAGGCTGTCAATGACTCATGATTCTATAATAATAATTCAGTGCTAATATTCATTGTAGAGATGCAGATACTGTTCCAAAATATTTGCACTCTTACTTAGAAGAAACACTACAGTTAAGTCTGAAGATGTGTGGAGACACTAACCTCAATAATATGCAGTGCCAGCTTGTCCTTGAAGTAAATGTGATGTTGTTAGAGACTGCAAATGCTATGTTAAGGCAGCATATCAGCAACATCACACAGACTATTCTTCAGATATTGGTAATGATGGATGACCTAGAAGAAGAAGAGGACTTGGCAAATGCTGATGAGCAAGAAGGTGTTGCTTTCTGTAGAATTGCAGTTGCTGATGAGAATGCATTAGAACTAATGATCTGTGAACTTGGTGAAAAGCTGCCAATGATTAAGGAACACATTATACATGCAGGATTAATAGCCTTATCTGCTATTGCTGAAGAATGGTACAAGCAAAGGTATGGAATTTAATTGATATTAAGCATATTGTCTTGATTTACTTCAGGTTCCTCATTCAAGAGTTCAGTATGAACATAGTACTGGAAGTCCTGGATGGAGCAATTAGACAGCAAAAGGAGATCAAGGGGATACAAATCGGAAAGGAAGAGATAAAAACATCACTCTTTGCCGATGACATGATTGTGTACTTGAGTGACCCCAAAAATTCCACCAGAGAACTCCTACAGCTGATAAACAAGTTCAGCAAAGTGGCTGGATACAAAATTAACTCAAACAAATCAGTAGCCTTCCTGTACTCAAAGGACAAACATGTGGAGAAAGAAATTAGGTAAAATGTACCCTTCACAATCGTTACAAAAACTATGAAATACCTTGTTGTGACTCTAACTAAGGAAGTGAAGGACCTGTATGACAAGAACTTCAAACCTCTAAAGAAAGAAATTGAGGAGGATCTCAGAAAATAGAAAGATCTCCCATGCTCATGGATTGGAAAAATCGACATTTTAAAAATGGCCATCCTACCAAAAGCAATCTACAGATTCAACGAAATCCCCATCAAAATTCTAACACAGTTCTTCGTGGAATTGGAAAGATCAATGTGCAATTTCATATGGAACAACAAAAGACCTAGAATAGCGAAATCCATTCTCAACAATAATGAGTATTTTTGAATCTATATCCATAAGTAAAATATGTATGATTCTAAAATCTCTCTCTCTCTCTCTCTCTCTCTCTCTCTCTCTCTCTCTCTCTCTCTCTCTCTCTCTCTCTCTCTTCTGTCTCTCTGTCTCTCTGTCTCTCTCTCTTTATCTCTCTCCCTCTCTCTCTCTCATTCTATCTCTCTATCGCTTTTTCTCGCTTTCTCATTCTCCCTCTCTATCACTTTCTCTCTCTCTCTCTTTCTGTCTCTCTGTCTCTCTCTCTTTATCTCTCTCCCTCTCTCTCTCTCATTCTCTCTCTCTCTATTGCTTTCTCTCTCTTTCTCATTCTCCCTCTCTATCACTTTCTCTCTCTCTCTCTCTCTCTCTCTCTCTCTCTCTCTCTCTCTCTCTTTCTCTCTCTGTCTCTCTCTCTCTTTATCTCTCTCTCCCTCTCTCTCTCATTCTCTCTCTCTCTATCGCTTTCTCTCTCTTTCTCATTCTCCCTCTCTATCACTTTCTCTCTCTCTCTCTCTCTCTCTCTCTCTCTCTCTCTCTCTCTCTCTCTGTCTGTCTGTCTCAGACACAGGCACACATACACACTTTTTCTCTCATGTGTTCATGTCTCTGTGTGTTTTAGCTATCAGAGTATTTATGGATTAATAGAGTGAATTTTGTGGTGCTACTTCTGTTTCTATTTTATGGAATAGTTTGAGGAATCTTGGTATTGGCTTTTCATTAAAGCCTTCTAGTGCTAGGCATTTTCGGTTGGGAGGTTATTATGATTTCAATAAATGCTTAGCAGGTATAGATGTGTTTACATAGTTTACTTGACCTTGCTTTACTTTGGTGCATGTTATCTGTCTAGAAAGTCATTCATTTCATCTAGATTTTCTAATTTTGTTTAATAGAAGCTTTAGTAGTAGGATCCATTGTATGTTTTTGATGTCCTCAGTTTCTGTTTTTGTTTCCCACTTCATTTTTGATTTTGTTAATTTAAATACTTTCTCAGTACCCTTATATTAATTTTGAGAGGGGTTTATCTATCTTGTTGATTTTTCTATGGAATCAGCTTTTGTGTTTCTAAATGCTTTGTTTTGTTGTCTTTGTTTATATATGGGTTTTATCTGCACCAAGTTTGAATATTTCCTGCCATCTACTGTTTACGGATATGCTTGCTTCTCATTGTTCTAGAAATCCCAGTTGTGCTGTTAGTTTCCTAGTGCAGCAGCTCTTCAATTTCATTACCAGAGCATTTAATGCTATGATTAAATACTCTTAGCTCTGCTTTCATTATTTTATAAGTCTCATTATTCAGTCCCATCATTTTCATTGTATTCCAGGATGTTTTTAATATCTTACTTTATATCCTCCCTTACCAAGTTGTCATTTAGTAGAGAGTTGTTTTGTTTCCATGAGTATGTATTTTTTTAATGTTTTTGGTGTTTGAATATCAAACTTCTGTTGATGATTTGATAAGATGCATGGGATTATAACAATATTCTTGTACATCTAGAGGCTTATTTTGTGAACACTTATATGGTCAGTTTTGTAAAATTTAACAGGGAGTGCTGAGAAGAATATATATTCTTTTGATTTAGGGTGAAATGTCCTGTAGCTATCTGTTATAACCATTTCATTACTAACCTGTTTTAGTTTCACTCTGTCTCAGTTTATTTTCTTTTGCTATGGCCTGTCTTTTAGTAAGTATGGAATGTTGAAGTCTCTCACTATGCTTGTGTAGGGTTCAGTGTGTGTTTGGAGATTTAGTAAAGTTTTATTTTATTAATATTGGTGTCTTTGTATTTTGAGCATAAATATGCAGAATTGAGACAGACTCCTGAATTTTTTTGATGATTATGTAGTGTTCTTGCCTATGATTTTGATAACTTTGTTAGGAGTCTGTTCTGTTGGATATTAGAATGGTAACTGTACCTTGTTTGGGGAACCATATCCTTGAATATTTTTCCAGCCTTTTAGTTTGATTTAATGTTTCTCTTTGTTACTGAGATATGTATGCTGTGTGCAGGAAATGCTGGCTTCTCTTTTCATATCCACTCTGTTAGGTTCTGCCTTTTAGGAGGGATTAAGTCTACTGATATTGAGATTGTTGCTTTGTGTTATATTTGTCATTGTAGTGGACATTATGTGTATGTGAATCTCTAATTTTGGTTTTTTTTTTAGATGATTATTGTCTTGTTTTTACTTTGGTGTAGGTATCCTTCCTTTTTTGAGTTTTCATTCTACAAACCACTGTAGAACTGTATTCATAGATGTTACTTGAATTTGGATTTGTTTTTGAATATTTCAAAAATATTTATTCTTTTATGTTTATTGAAAGTTTTGTTGTGTATAGTAGCAGGGGATAACATTTGTGTTCTCTTGGGGTATGAATGACCTCTGTCCAGGCTCTTCTGGCTTTTAGCTATTGATGCAATCTCACTAAAAAGTCAGGGACTGAACAAGGCTGCCCAGTCTGCCCCTGTGTATGCACTATAGCACTGGAAGTCCTAGACAAAGCAATTAATAGCAAAATGAAGTCAAAAAGATGCAATTTGGAAAGCAAAGAGTAAAAATATCACTGTTTGCAGATGATACGATAGTATATTTAAGTGACCAAAATTAAAAAAACAATCATCAGAGAACTTCTACATCTGATAAAAACTTCATCAAAGTGGCTGGATATAAAATTAACTAAAACAAATCAGTAGCCTTCCTCTCTTAAAGGGTAAACAGGTTGAGAAAAATTGAGGGGATGTACATATTTCACAATTAACAAAATACTTTGGTGTTATCCTAACCAAGCAAATGAAAGATGTATATTGTAAGAACTTCAAGTATATGAAGAAGGAAATTAAAGAAGATTTCAGAATATAGACAGATCTCACACATTCATGAATTATAAGGAACATAGTAAAAATGTCCATTTGACTTAAAGCAGTCTACAGATTCATGGCAATCCTCATCAAAATTCCAACTCAATTTTTCATACACTTAGAAAGAGAAATTTGCAATTTTGTTTGGAATAACAAAGAACCCAGATGTCCTTCAGAAGATGAATGGATACAAAAATTGTGGTACATTTACACAATGGAATACTACTAAGCCACCAGAAACAATGACTTGACCAAATTCTTAAGAAAATGGCTGCATCTAGAGAATACCATTCTGAGTGAGATAACCCAGTCACAAAAGAATAGAGATAATATGCAGTCACTGATAATGGGATGCTAACCCCAGAGGCTCGCACTGCCCCAGAAACAACTCACAGACTGTATGAAGTCCAAGAAATAAAGAAAACAAAACAAAACAGAACAAAAAAATCTCTATACAACAAGAAAACTTTGACTATTTCCATGTTACATTTTGTTTTACATGTACTTTATGCTCATTGTAACTATTAAGTTTTCAATGCATACTATCAAACCTTTAAAAAAATCAAGTGCTGACTAAAAAATATATTCATTCAGTTTTATGTAAAAATTATTTTAAAATCTGAAAAAATGTACTTACAAAAATGTATTGTATAATTTTATGCAAACAATGCTTAAAATCTGTACATTTATTTTTGTTTTGTAAAATAAAGTTGTTAAAAAAAACCCTAGGAGAACAGACACTGGACTCAAATTGTATTACAAATCAATAATGATAAAACAAACAAATAAACAACAACAGAAAAACCACATGGTATTATTACAGAGACAGGCAAGTAGATCAATTGAATGTAATTGAATCCCAAGAAATGAACACACACATCTATGGTAACTTGATCTTTCACAAAAGAGCTAAAAACAATCAATGCAAAGATGACAGAATCTTTAACAAATGGTGCTAGTTCATCTGGTAGTCAGCATGCAGAAAATGTAAATTAATATAATCTTATCTCTTTGTATATAGCTCTAATGTAAGTGGATCAAAGACATTCACATAAAACCAGGTATACTGAAACTAATAGGAGAGAAATTGTGGTAAAGTTTAGAACACATAGACACAGGGGAAATTTTCTTGAACAAAACAACAATGGCTTATGCTCTAAGATCTAAAATTGAAAAATGGGATCTCAAGAAATTGCAAAGTTTCTGTAAAGATTAGAGCACTGTTATGAAGACACAATGGTCCCAGAGATTGGGAAAGAATCTTTACTGATCTTATGGTTGATAAAGTGCTAATATCAAATATATACAAGGAACTCAAAATGTTAGACTCTATCCAAAGAGTGGCTTCCCTGGACCTCTCAGGTCACAGTTGACAGTGTTGGCTGAGAGCAAACACTTCTGGCCCAAGGCCAGACCTGGCCCAGTTTCATCAGGACTGAACGCAAGCTCAGAGTTTGTAGAGGGGCTCAGGAGAGCCAAAGGATGTTTCCCACTGCTAAGCTCAGAGGTAAATTTAGTTCTTCCTTCCCCAGGGTTTATCCCCAGAGAGTGTTCCAGAACCCTTCGGCCATATGTGTCAATGCTGCCTAGAATCAGACACTTTTGTCCCAAGCTCAGAGCCAATGCAGTTGAATCAGGACTGGGCACTGCCATTGGAAATCAGAGCCTACCCAGAGATCCAAAAATCCAGGAATAATCTCCTTTTGGAGACCAGGAGAACAGAGACCCAAAGGAAAGTCAAATTCCAGTAAGAGACCACAAGATCACCTAATATCACCAATAACAATTTGGAAAGAGGCAAGCACAATAATCTCAGAAAATGAAACCAACACAAACTTGCAACATCAAAATGCAGTTCTCCCATCACTGCAAATGTGTATATCCCAACTCACCAGAATAACAAGATTTAGATTTAAAATCATACTTCATAATGATGATGGATATCCTTGAGAAGCACTTAAATAAAACATTTAAAGAATTACAGGAAAGCCAGGAGAACACAGGCAAACAAGTTGAAGTCCTTAAAGTAGAAACACACACACACACACACACACACACACACACACACACACACAAACCCAAACACACAAACACCAAAATAACTTAAAGAGCTAAAGAAAAGTACAAAGAAATAGGTGAAGGAACTGAAAAAAGAAATAGAAGCAATGAGGAAATCACAAAAGGAGATACCCCCAAAGTTGAAAAACCTAGTACAGACATCAATAGTCATAGATGCAAGCATTGCCAACAGAATACAAGAGATGGAAGAGAGAATCTCAGGAGCAAAATACACCATAGAAATCATTGAAAGAATAGTCAGAAAAAACATAAAAATAATTCTAACCCAAATATCCAGGAAATCTAGGAAACCACAAGAAGACCAAACCTAAGGTTAATAGGTGAAGAAATCGCAGAACCCCAACTAAAATCTCAGCAAATATCTCAAACAAAATTATTGAAAAACACTTCTCTAATCTCAAGAAAGTGATTACAACAAACACACAAGCAGTCTATAGAACTGTAAATAGATTGGACCAGATAAACGTTCTTCCTGACATAACAGTCAAAACTACAAATGTTTAAAACAAAGAGAGAATACTAAATGGCTAAGAAGCAACAAAAGAAATGTTAAACATCCTTAGTCATCAGAAAAATTCAAATCAAAACATCCATAAAATTCTACCTCCCAACTGTCAGAATGGCTAAAACCAAAAACTCAGATGACAGCAGATGCTGGTGAGGATGTTGAGAAAGAGGAACTATCCTCCACTGTTGGTAGGATTGTAAACTGGTACACCCACTCTGGCAGTCAGTCTGGCATTTCCTCAGAAAATTGGACATAGTACTAACTGAGGACCCAGCTATAACACTCTTGGGATTATACCCAAAAGTAGCTCCAACATCTAACAATGTCACATGCTCTGCAATGTTCATAGCAGTCTTATTTTTAATAGCCAGAAGCTATAAAGTACCCAGTTGTCCTCCTACAGAAGAGTGGATACAGAATTTGAGGTATATACACAATGGACTACTACTCAGCTATTAAAAACAATTAGTTTTTGAAATTTCTATGCAAATTTATATAACTTGAAGCTATCATCCTTAGTGAGGTAACACAGTAACAAAAGAGCACTCATGGTATGTACTCATTTTTAAGTGGATATTGGCCCAAAAAGCTCAAAATAACCAAGAAACAATTCACAGAATTTATGAAGCTCAAAGAGAAAGAAGATCGTAAATTAGATATCTCAGTCTTTGTTACAAAAAGATGAAATGTTTAAGGGAGGAAATAAAGGGACAAATAGATGAGCAGAAATTGGAGAAAATATCTTCAAGAGATTGCATCACTTGGGGATACATCCTATATGTACACAATAAGCCCAAGCATTTTTGCTGATGCCAAGTAGTGCTTACAGCAAAAACCAGATATGAATGCCTCCTAAGAAGCTCTGCCAGAGCCATACTAATACAGAGGAAGATACATGCAGTTAATCATGAGACTGAACATGAGGACCCCAATGAAAGATCTAGAGAAAGGACTGAAGAAGCTAAAAAATCTGGAACCTCCTGGGAACAACAAATTCATCAAATATCCAAATCCACCACAGCTCCCAGAGACTAAAACACCAACCATGAGTTCACAGGGAGAGACTCATGGCACAACATGCATATGCAGCAAAGGAAAGAATTTTATGACATCAGTGAGAGTTGAGTCATTTGGTCCAGTGAAAGCTCATTTTTTTCATTGTAGGGAGACAACATGGGACTAAGGTCGGACAGAGTGCTAGGCAGAGGGAGCACATTCATGGAGGCAATGGGAGGGGGAATGGGGAATAGAGATGCCCAAATGGGATAATATCTGAAATGTGAATTTAGTCAGAATGGCTAAGACCAAAATCTCAGATGAGAGCAACTGATGGCAATGATGTGGAGAAAGAGGAACACTCTTCCATTTTGGTGGGAATGAAGCTGCTACAAAAACTCTGGAAGTAAGTCTGGTGATTCCTCAGAAAATTGGACATAGTACTATCTTAGGACCCAGCTATACCACTCCTGAGAATATACCCAAAGTCTGCTCCAACATATACGAAGTACACATGCTCTACCATGTTCATAGCAGTCTTCTTTATAATAGTCAGAGGCTGTAAAGAACCCAGATGTCCTTCAACAAAGGAATAGATAAAGAAATACTGGTATATTTACACAATGGTATACTACTCAGGTTTTCAAAATAATGACTTAATGAAATTCGTAGTTAAATAGATGGAACTAGAAGCTAACATCCTGAGTGAGCTAACACAATCACAAAACAACACACACGGTGTGCTCTCACTGATAAGTAGAAACTAGACCAAAAATCTTGGAATACTCAAAAACAACTCACAGACCTTATGAAGCTGAAATAAAAGGAAGCTCAGAATGGGAATGTATCAGTCCTTGGAAGGGAGAAAAAAAACACTGGAGGAAAAAGTATAGGAGCAGAACTTGCAGAAAAGATCACCGGGGACTGCCTTTATTTGAGAAATCATCTGATAAGCAACCAGGAAAGGAAGTCACTACTACTGATGTCAAGAAGTATTTTAATGGCAGGAACATGATATTGATGCCTCTGTAGAGGTTTTGATAGACTCATATTGATACTGTTGAGGATGTTTGCAGCTAACCATCAGAATGAACACAGAAAAACCAAGGAAGGAAATAGAGAAACAACTGGAGGAACTTAAAGTGATTGCAACCCCTTTGTAAAAACATTATCAACCAACCAAACCCTCCACAGCTTCTGGAGTAAAAAATGTCAAGGAATTGGAAAACATGGAGAGACCTATGGCTCCAGTTTCATATGTAATAGAAGATAGCATTGTCTGGCATCAATGGGAAAAGAGGCCTTTGGCCCAGTGAATGTTAATTTTCCCAGCACAGGGGAATGCCAATCTGCTGAGGTGGGAATAGGTTGTTGGTAGAGGGAGCACCTTCATTGACGCTAGGAAAAGGGGAGTTGGGATAGGTGTAGGAGGAAAGAAATAATATTTGGAATGCAAATACAGAGAATATCAAATTTTAAAAAATCAAAAAAGAAGCCTGGTTTAGTTTTGATAATTCTGCTTTTATATGTTACTTAGCCTTTTGTACTTAGAGATTTTATTATTTGTTGTTTTCCTGAGCATTTAGTGTTTTGATGATTGCACGATGAATAGATTTTTTTTTCTAGTCTGATCTACTTGGTGTTCTATAGGCTACTTTTACATTTATATACATATCTTTCTTTAAGTTAGGGATGTTTCCTCATATGGAATTATATGGTAAATCTATCTAAGGAATATAACTTGACAGTTAATACCTCTTTAAGATGACTCCTGGCAGTCTGCTGAAGAGAGCATGTGGGTAAAATGCAAGTTGAAACACTCAAGATTATAACTAGATTTGAAATATTTCTTTTTTCTATGATAATAAAAGTGTGTATTGTTGTACAAATGTCTGAGATTACTTGCTTGTAGGTTTGCATTTCTGAAATGTAAGCACATATGAACAGTTTTCACACTGACTTTACTGACATGCAAATTCATTTCCAGGCTATGATGCTATTAGAGTTCCTGAAGTGTGCTCATGTATAATATTTCAAAATTTGTTTTGCTATAATTTCTGTAATTTTAAATATCTGTCAGTTTTTAGCTACTAATTTCAATTAGTTTCAAGGTAGCACATTAATTTAGCCTTTTTCTATATATTTCTTCTTTGTCAAATGTATCTATACCAACAGAAGCCTATGTGATCCATGTACTACAATTTTTCTACACTTTTGTCATATATGCTTCTTATCTTCATAATGCTCTCATATAGAGTCTTTAAAAATACATGTTACACACCCCTTTCTAATTTATTAGGTTCAACACATATTCAAACATATACAATCACACTTTAACCAATATTAAGATTAAAAAAATATTGAAACTGAATCTATACTATTGAATTCATTGAAACTACATTTCTTTATAAAATAAAATGCAATATATTTTCCAGTGCATTTTTTTCCTGTAGAATGGTCATATTATTAAGAATTTTCATTCAAAGGTATTAAAAATAATGGATGAGGCATCAATGTAAATGAATCTGCCCATTCACAGCATGGGATTTCGGAAAATTACAATCAAAATAATTTTCTTTGCACAAATAAATACTGGAATATTGATAAATTTCTCTCTTCTAACTAATATCTAGTTTGCTATATAAAACATATATTTAGAACCACAACTTTGATTTTCATGCACACAATGGCTCTACTGGCTACTTTTGTGTGAGTTTGACACAAGTTGGAGTTATCACAGATAAAGAAGCTGCAGTTGAGAAAATGCCTCTATGACACCCACCTCTAAAGCATTTTTTTTTCAACAAAGGATAAAGCAGGTTTTGTCCAGCCCATTGTGGATAGTACTGTCACTGGGCAGGTAGACTTTTTTCTTCTGCAGCCCATAAACCATCAGATTCAAAGGAGAGACAGATGCCAGTCACTGACAACAAGACCACATATAATCACAGATAACAAGATGGCAAGAGGAAAATGAAAGAACTTAAGCAATGGAAACCAAGACAACCTGGCAACATCAGAACACAGCGCTCCCAACACAGCAAGCAGTGGATTGGTAAACACTCCAGAAAAAGATGACTCAGACTTGAATCATACCTCACAATGATGATGGAGATCTTTGAGACGCACTTGAACAATCCATTTAAAGAAACACAGGAGGACACACATAAACAAAGAGAATCTTTTAAAGAGGAAACAAGAAAAAACTCAAAGAAATACTGGAAAACACAACCAAATAAATGGAGTAATTGAAAATGGAAATAGAAACAATAAAGAAAACACAAAAAGAGACAACCTTGGAGATGGAAAAACCTAAAAAAGAAATTAAGAGTCACAAATGCAAGGAACTTAAACAAACTACAAGAGATTGAGGAGAGAATTTCAGGGGCTGAAGACAACATTGGAAACATAGACAAAACATTCAGAGAAGATGAAAAAACCAAAAATCTCCTAACCCAAATTTCCAGGAGATTCAAGACACAATGAGAAGAAAAAACCGAAGAATAAAAGAATAAAAGAAGGCAAAGATTTTCAACAAAGATTTTCAACTAAGAGGCACAGTAAATATCTTCAACAAAATTGTAGAAGAAAACTTTTCAACCCTTAAGAATGGGATGACCATGACCATAAAAGAAGCCTACAGAACTCCAAATAGATTGGAGCAGAAATGAAATTCTTCCTCACACATAATAGTCAAAATGCCAAGTGTTTAAAACAAAACAAAACAAAAAGAATACTAAAAGCAGTAAGGGAAAATGTCATGTAAAATATAAAGGCAGACCAATTAGAATTACACATGACTTCTCAACAGATGCTATGAAAGCTAGAAGATCCTGGACAAACATACAGATACTAAGATAACACAAATGTGTTACCCAGCAAAACTCTCAATCGCCATAGATGGAGAAACCAAGATAATCAAGGAAAAAACTAAATTTATACAATATTTGAAAACAAATCCAGTTCTACAAAAAATGATAGATGGAAAACTAAACACAAGAAGGAAAACTACGACATATAAAAAGCAAGAAAATATCTAAGCAAGAAAATCAAAGGAAGAAAGACACACAGACATAATTCTACCTCTAAAAGCAAAAAATAGAAGGAAACAGCAACCACTATTCCTTGATATCTATTAACATAAATGGACTCAACTCCCCAATAAAAAGATATAGGCTATCAGACTAGATACATAAACAAAATCCATCATTTTCCTGGATATAGGAAACTCATCTCAGAGACAAAAAAAAAAAAAAAAAAAAAAAAAAAAAAAAAAAAAAAAAAAAACCACTATCTCAGAGTAAAAGGCTAAGAAAACCCATCCAAACAATCGGCCCCAAGAAAAAAGCTTGAGTAGACATTCTAATATAGAATAAAGTAGATTTTCAACCAAAAGTTATCAAAAAGATAAGGAAGGACACATTTTACTTACTATGGGGAAAATTTATCAGGGTGAATTGAATTCTCAATCCTCAACATATATGCTCAAAATACAAGAGCACCCATACTCATAAAAGAAACCCCACTAAAGCTCAAAAATACATTGCACCACACACAATAAAATTTGGAGACTTCAACACCCCAGTCTTATCAATAAACCATGGAAACAGAAACTGAACAAGAAACAGTGATCCTAATAGAGATTATGAACCAATTGGAAATAATCAGACATCAACACAATATTTCATCCTAAAACAAAAGAATACAGCTTCTTCTCAGTCCCTCATGGCACCTGCTACAAAATTGATTAAATAGTCCAAAACAAAGCTCAATAGACAAAAGAAGATTTATATACTCCCATGCATTCTATCATATTACCATGGATTAACGTTGGTCTTTAATAACAGTAATGACAACAAAAATCCCATATACACATGGAAGCTGAACAATGCTCTACTAAACTTTAGCATGGTAATAGAAGGAAGAAAGAAAAAACTTAAGGATTTCCTTGAATTTAATGAAAATGAAAACACAACCTACCCAAAACTGTGGGATGCAATGAAAGCAGTACAGAGGAAAACTCATACTTCTGAGTGCCTGTAAAGAGAAAATGGAGAGAGCATACACTAGCAACTTGACAGCACAGTAGAAAGTTCTACAACAAAAAGAAGCAAATTTACACTAGAGCAGTAGAATGTAAGAAAAAATCAAACTCATAGCAGCAATTGACCAAATAAAAACAAAACAAACCATTCAAAAATCAACAAATCCAAGAGCTGGTTTTTCAAGAAAAATAAAAATTGATCAACCCTTAGGCACACTACTAGAGGGCAAAGCGAGTATCCAATTCTAAATTAACAAATTAAGAAATGAAAGGGCTTGTGCTCTAAGATCAATTATCAACAAATGGGACATAATGAGATTGCAAAGTTTTTGTAAGGCTAAGGACACTGTCAAAAAAATAAAACGACAGCCAACAGATTGGAAAAAGATCTTTACCAACCCCACATCAGATAGAGGCCTAATATCCAAGGTATACATAGAACTCAAGAAGCTAGACACCAGAGAATCAAGCAGCCCTATTAAAAATGGGGTACAGAGCTAAACAAAAATTTCTCAATTGAGGAAAATCAAATGGCTGAGAAGAATCTGACAAGTGCTGGATATAATTAGCCATCAGGGTAATGCAAATCAAAACAATCTCGAGACTCCACCTCACATCAACCAGAATGGCTAAGATCAAAAATTCAGATGACAGCAGATGCTGGTGAGCATGTGGAGAAAGAGTATCACTTCTCCACATTTTGTTGGGTTGTAATCTGGTACAACCACTCTGGAAATCAGTTTAGTGTTTCCTCAGAGGGTTGGACATAGTACTACCTGAAGACCCAGTTATTCCACTTCTGGGCATATACCCCAGAGATGCTCCAACATAGAATAAAGACAAATGCACTACAATGTTTATCGCAGCCCTATTTATGTCTTTCTGTAGATGAATGGATACAAAAATTGTGGTATATTTACACAATGGAGTGCTACTCAGCTATCAGAAACAATGACTTTATGAAATTCTGAAGAAAATGGATGCTTCTAAAGAATACCATCCTAAGTGAGATAAGCTAGGCATAAAAGAACAGACATACTATACAGTCACTTATAATTGGATACCGGAAAGTTCTGAACTCCCCAGAAACAAATCACAGACTATATGAAGTTCAAGAAAAAAACTAAAGCCAAGAAAAGAGAAAATGAAAAACTATTATGCTTAATGTTTACACACAAAGAAAACTTTGACTAATTCCAGGCTACATCTTGTTTTACATGTACTTTATGCTCATTGTAACTAGTAAGATTTTAATGCACACTATTAAATCTTGTAAAATATTAAGTACTGATGAAAATGTATTTGTATATTTTTATGCAAAATTGCCTAAAATCTATACATTTATCTTTTTAAAAAAATAAAGTTGTTCAATTTTTCAAAAAAGAAAAAAAAAGAAAAAGTTGTTAAATCTCTTAACTGTGGGCTCTTATGAAATCAGAAATGAATTAAATACTTTCTTGATTTAAGAGAGAAGAACCATGGTGTGCAGGCTGGCTTTGTGTCCACTTCACAAAAGCTGGAGTTATCACAGTAAAAGGAAACACAGTTGAGAAAAATGCCTTCATGTGGTCCAGCTATATGGCATTTTCTCAACTAGTGATCAAAGGGAGAGGGCCCAGCCATTGTGGGTAGTGCATTTCTGGGCAGGTAGACCTGGGTTCTATAAGAAAGCAGGTTGAGCAAGCAAGCCTGTTAGTAACATCTCCATGGATTCTGCAACAGTTCCTGCTACCTGACCTGCTTGTGTTCCAGTCCTGACTTTCTTTAGTGATAAATAGCATGCAGAACTGTTAGCTGAATAAACACTTTGCTCCCCTCTTCAAAAAAAAAAAAAAAAAAAAAAAGAGAAAGAAAAGAAACGAAAGGGGAGACATAACAACTAAAACTGAGAAAAAGAAATCTTCAGATCCTCCTTCCAAAGCTTATATCCAACAAAACTGGAAAATTTGAAAAAATGGATGAATTCCTAGACAGAATCCAGGTACCAAAGTTAAAGCAGGACCATATAAACCATGTAAATAGTCCCCTAGCATTTAAAGAAATAGAAGCAGTCATCAAAAGCCTCCCAACCAAAAAAAGCCCAGGGCCAGATGGATTCAGTGTGGAATTCTAGGAGACATTTATTGACAACCTAATATAAAAACTCTCCAAATTATTCCACAAAAAAGATTCAGATGGAACACTACCCAACTTATTCTTAGAAGCTACAATAACCCTCATTCCTAAACCACACAAAGACACTACAAGGAAAGAGAGATTTGGATTAATCTTCCTTATGAACATTAATGCAAAAAGACTCAACAAGGTTCTTCCAAACAGAATCCAAGAACACATCAACATGATCATTCACAATGATCATTTAGGCTTAATTGCTGGGATGCAGGGAGGGTTTTATATACAAAAATACATCAACATAATCCACCATATGAACAAACTCAAAGAAGGAAACCACATGGTCATCTCACTAGATGCTGAGACATCATTTGACAAAATTCAACAACCCTTCATTTTTAAAAATCTAAAAAAAGCAGGAATCCAATGCCCAAGGCCCATAACTCAACTTAATAAAAGCAATATACAGCAAACCAATAGACAACATCAAATTTAATGGTGAGAAACTTGAAATACTCCCACTAAAATCAGGGAAGACAAGGCTGCCCATTCTCCCCCTACCTAATCAACATAGTCCTGGAAGATCTGGCCAAAACAATTAGACAGCAAAAGAAAATCAAATGGATACAAATCGGAAAGGATGAAGTAAAAATATCACTATTTGCAGATGACATGATACTATACTTAAGTGACCCCAAAATTTCCATCAGAGAACTTTTACAGCTGATAAATAACTTCAGCAAAGTGGCTGGATATAAAATTAACTCAAACAAGTCAGTATACTTCCTCTACTTAAAAGACAAACGTGCTGAGAAAAAATTATGGAAAAGATACCCTTCTCAATAGTCACAAGTGATATAAAATACTTTGGTGTGAATCTATACAAGTGAAGGACCTGTATGACAATGACTTCAAACTCTGAAGAAGGAAATTGAAGAAGATCTCAGAAGATAGAAAGATCTCCAATGTTCATTGATAGGAAGGATCGACTTTCTAAAAATTACCATCTTACCAAACACAATCTACAGATTCATTGCAATCCCCATCAATATTCTAACTAAATTCACCATAGAGATGGAAAGAACAATTTGTAAATTCATCTGGAATAACAAAATATCTAGAATATTAAAATCTATTCTCAACAACATGAAAATATCTGGGGGAATCACCATCCCTGACATCAAGCTATATTAAAAGGCAATTGTGTTTAAAAAAACTGCATGTCACTGGTACAAAGATAGGCAGGGAGATCAATGGAAAATAATAGAAGATCCAGAAATGAATTCTTACAATATGGTCACTTGATCTTTGACAAAGGAACTGTAAACATTCCGTGGGAAAAAGACAGCCTTTTCAACAAATGGTGTTGGTTCAACAGGCACTCATCATGCAGAAGAATTAACATTGACACTTACTTATGTCTTTGTACAAAGCTAAAATGCAAGTTGATCAAATATCTCCACATTAAACCAGGTACACTGAAACTATTAGAAAAGAAATTAAGAAAAACCTTAGAACACATAGGCACATTGGAACATTTCCTGAACAGAACAAAAACGGCTTGTGGTCTAAGACCAAGGATTAAGAGAAATGGGACTTAAAGTTATTTTATAGTTTTTGTAAGTTTAAGGACACTGTCAAGAAAAAAATCAGCAGCCAACAGATTGGGAAAAGATCTTTACAAACCCCACATCTTATAGAGTTCTAATACCCAATATATACAAAAAACACAAGATGTTAGATGCCAGAGAATCAAACAATCCTACTTAAAAATGGGTGCAGAGCTAAGCAAAAAGTTCTCAGTTGAGGAATATCAAATGTCTGAGACTCATCTAAGGAAGTGCTCAACATCCTTTGTCATCAGGGAAATGCAAATCAAAACAATCCTGAAATTCCACCTCACATCAGTCAGATTGGCTAAGGTCAAAATCTCACATGACAACAGATGTTGGTGAGGATTTGGAGAAAGATGTAAACTCCTCCACTGTTAGTGGGGTTGTAACCTGGTACAACTGCTCTGAGCATCAGTCTGTCAGTTCCTCAAAAAATTGGACATAGTTCTACCTGAAGACCCAGTTATTCCACTTCTATGCATATACCCCTGAGATGCTGTAAAATACAATAAGGACACATGCACCACCATGTTCATAGCAGCTCTATTTATAATAGCTGCTATAGAAACTGAAAAGAATGCAGATGTCTTTCAGTTGATGTATGGATACAAAAATTGTGGTATAGTTACACAATGGAGTACTATTCAGATATTAGAAACAATGACTTTATGAAATTCCTAGGGAAATGGATGTGTTTAGAGAATATCATTCTGAGTGCAGTAACTCAATAACAAAGAACAGACATAATATAATATTCAGTCACTGATACTTGGATACTAGCCCCTGAAAGTTCTCAATACCCCAGAAACAACTCACAGGCCATATGAAGCTAAAAAAAAAAAGGCCGAAATGTGAAAGCTTCAGTCTTAGAAAAAAACAAAACAAACAAACAAACAAACAAAACCCCCAAAAAAGTACATAACATCCTCTCAGAGTGTGGTACATCTAGACCTTAATTCATAAATAATGAGCTAAGCATAAAGCCTTGTGGCAATTTTTGGTATTCAATAATCATTTTTGTAATCTATACACACCAAAATTTTTTGACTGTTTTCATGTTATGTTCTTTCTACACATACTATGCTACCTAGAGAGAAATCAATGCATACTATCAATCCTGTAAAGAAACAAGTTCTGACAAATATAATTTCATATAGTTTTATGCCAAAATTCTTTTAAAAATCTGTACATATATTTCTCTTTAAAATAATGTTGTAAGAAAAAAACAACAGAAAAATAAAAACAAAAACAAAACAGTCACATATATTGGAAAGTTATTCTGGGTTATAAAGTAATATTTATTAATTGAAAATTTTATCACAAAATTTTGTTGATAACTTCAGAATAGCATTGAAGCAAATGTTGTGGTCATTCTAAATGGTTACTTTCTATTCTACATGTACTTTATGGTTATAGTAACTAGTAAAATTTCAATTCATACTATCAAAATGCTAAACTAATTATGTACTGACAAAAATATATTCACATAGTTTTATGCCAAAATGCTTTAAAAATCTGTACATGTCTCTCTCTTCTTAAAATAAAGTTGTAAAAATATATTAAAAAATAAATGATAGAGCAGAATAAAGCAAGAGTTTTTGTGTTTCAGGAAAACCTATTGTTGACAACACAAAACAGAGGAAGGTTTTTACTGAAGTTTCTTAAGTATGCTTTTCACCTCTTTCATTTCCTGTATTATACATCTTAGTGAAATTAGTGTATTAAATATGTATTAGTTACATTTCGATATTTTTGACCAAAATACTTGAAAGAAAAACTTGATGAGAATTTTGTGTTAGCATTTTTAAAAATACAAGCTGCTTGGGTTCTAAACACAAGGCTGAAATGGTGAAAATAATATACACATTCTCACAGACATATGTAATACATTTTATTATATTAATTATTTACAACATAAGGCAAGAGTGTAGCATTTGTCTATAACAAAGACATGTACTCCACTATATTCATAACAGCCTTATTCAAAATAACCAGAAATTGGAAACAACCCAGATGCCCCTCAGATGAAGAATAGATACAGAGAATATCGTTCATTTACACAATGCAATACTATTCAGCAATTAAAGACAAGGTTATCAAGATCACAATGAATGTAACTAGAATGTATCATACAGATAAAGGTAACTATGACTGAAAGTAACATGCCACTGAACTCATTAATAAGTGGATATTAGCCATAAATCTCAGTATATCCATGATATAGCCAGCAGACTAAAAGAAGGTTAAAAAAAGAAGAAGAACACCTATATGTGAGAGGGGAAGAAGAACAGGGAGTAGAAACAAATATGGGGACAGACATGTGAGAGTTCCAGAGGGCCGCTTAAATGAATAAACATACAAAGCTTCTAGTATGGGAGGTGAGGGTAATCTCTAGGTAATCACAGAGACCTGGGAAGGGGGAGGTTTCTAAGACTACATATAGGTAAACTTAGGTTAAATGCGCAGCAGTTGGAATATGGTACTTGAAAAGACCACCACCAGTAATTAGGACCCACAGAGGAGGAATGGGAATACAAACCCATTTAAAATTTTAATTCAACATCACTCCATTCTAATAAAATGCATATACAAAAATTGAGCACAGACTAAAGAAGTGGCTGACAAGTGATTGTCCCAATTCAAGACCTTTCCCTAGGCCAGGCACCAATGCATAACTCTATTATTGACACTACATTGTGTTTGAAGACAGAAGCATAGTATGTCTTTTCTCTGAGAGGCTCTCTCCATAGCAGCTGACTGAGGCAGATGCAAACACCTATAGCTAAGCATTAGATCAATGTTGACTAACTCAATGAAAGAGAAACAGGACAGTCTGTGGAGCTGACGAGAATGGCTAACCAAATGAATACCAACAATATTTAAAAACCTGAACACCTTGGGGTTTCCAGAGACTGAGCCACTAACCAAAGAGTATACATGAGATATTTAGAGTTCGCTGGAACATATGAAGCAGAGGGCTACTTGTCAGAACTCAATGTGAGAAGATGCCCCTAATTTTTCAGAGACTTGATGCACTAGAATTGCAGGATGCAGTGTGGGTAACCATGTAGAGGAAAAGTAAAAAGTTGATAAGGTTATAATTCTGTTTGTGACAAATTGGAGAAGACAGCATTTGTGATTTAAATAAAATAAACAAAAATTAATTTAAGTAAGTTATAGGTACATTTCTACATCTTTTATAAAAATATCAGAATGAACAAGTTGATGAAAACATTGGCTCATAATCCATCTATGGAGTAGCAATTTACATTTGGCACTATATTTTTTATTTCTCATACAGCTTATGTCCTAGGTATTTGGCTAAAGTGCTGCAGAAAAATAAAGGATATTTTCAGACATACATAAACACATATTGAATTTACGGTGGTATCTGACACTGCTACAATAGAAATTGTGAAATCATCATATTATTTATGTCTAGGACAAGGTCAGGTGGAAGATTTTGTCCACTCTGTTTTTTCAAGATGGAAATTCTCAGGATGTAAACATCTATTATGAAGAATACTTAGTGTGGAGCCTCTCAACACAATGATCAATCATTCATAGAAACTTACAATATTTCTGCCAAGGAAAGTTTTGCCATTCCTTGGGAATCAGGCACCAATGAGTTTTGGCTTCAGTAATTTACCATGAGCCAATTCTTTTCAAGTATTTCTGACAATTTAACAGGTCATATCAACACAAAAATACATTTTTGTCTATTCATTTTTAGGTAAAAAAATTCACTAGGGAATATAAAATGTTTCTAGTTTAGGCAGAAATATATGCTCAGTGCTAAAACATCTATTGACCTACTTAGAACAATTGGGGTCATTGATCAAAAAGAAGGATCATCTATTACTACTCTACTAAACCAGCTTGATTATCAATTTCTCTCTAAATGTTTATCTTGGAATATAGATAAATTTAGGTAGATCCAAGCCAATTTCACTTGTAAAATGTGATTTTCAATATATATAGAGAGAAATAGAACAGACAGAGATGCCAAGGACAACAGGACATGTGTTTTCCAGTTTCTTTCATTACTTTTCCCATACAGCAGCTACATAAGCTCACAAATTATAGTGGAAGATAAATTAGAGTGCTCAATGAGCCAGAAGAATTGAAGATTGATGTAAAAATGTTTCTCCTGAAAATGTCAGAGAGACTACACACATGTAGTCTCATCAATGGGGCTTCCTAAATAAGACCAGAACAAGGATGATCCTAGCGAATATTGCATTGTAAAAAGGTTATATTTAGCCACAACCATAAATAGAGAACACCAAGGAATGTTAAGAATTTGAGAAATAATATTTGCTAGAGAAGAATGTCTCATTTTGTCATCTATTACCAACATTTTAGCCCTAATATATAGTATCTATTTTTACATGTTTCTGTGAATGTGAGAGTAGTTAAAGAAATAGAATCATAAAATTGAGAGAAATGAAGAGGTTTAAATTTGAGAGAAAAAGATAAAGAGAATGTTAAGGTAGTTATAATTAAATTTCAAAAACAAGAATATATTTTTAAATTGTTTAAAATTTAGTTTTATGACAAAACCATAAACTGGTGACCTCCATAATAAATATTTTAACTTATAAGCTTACTTGGTAAGCTAACTACCTAATCATATAATAGTTTAAGACTCCTGACTATAAAATCTTTTGATTTACAGAAGTCTTGAGATCAAGAAAAAAATCAGGGTATGTAACAATTCCTATTCTATTAAAGAGAGATATAATTTCATAGTAAAAAGAAATAAAATTATCTTTTAACAAGGTGAATATTTATCATAAGAGGCATCAGGCTGGTTCACCAACAAGAGCAAAGCTTAATACTCTTATGATGTTAAAAGGAAACAGTAATAAGTTGGAAACAGTAATATGCTGGCCCCTATACAGTTTCATTTATACCCAGAGTTTAATATCTCTCTCAGGTCCTGTCAGATAAAGTTTTAGCCACTCTAAGGTGATTAAAAAACACAAAGGTGAACATTTATTTCAGGTGCTGAGAATAAGAGACTGAAAGACCCACAAAACAATCTATATAACAACTTGTCCTCCCAATTGTCAGGGTTCATCATGGAAGAAGAGTCAGAAAGATGGTTAGGCATTTTCTGATTGTAGATGATTCCTGGTAAACAGGTTTTGTCTGGGAAAAGTAGAGTTCTTATCCATGTAAATTCACCTGTTATGACTCTATGCACAAAACATGCACAAAATCCTTCTAAACAAATTCTAGCTGAGTGGAGAAGTTAGAAAGTCCCACTATTAGATGAAATTTAATAGTCACAAACCAATGCTGAGGAAGGAAGCATTAACATTTTTGGGATTTGAATTGTTTAGGCATTACATCTGCCTTTGGCTCAGGCACATGTGAACATCACTATTTAGATTTTATTTGATTGTTTTATGAAAGATATAAAATTTAGATGGAATTTTGGTGAGTAGTTAAGAAAAGTACACAATTAGAAGAGAAAAATTATTTGTAGACTTGTGTAAAACACATGAAACACTCAAACATCTTCCTTAATAAAAATGGGTATCTAAATAACTATGTTGATCATAGTTAGATGAAATCAGTGAAGAAAGAAATACAACTTATCCCAAAGACTTTTTGAACTTTCTCATGAATCTGCAATCAAAATCTGTAGCACCTTCCTCAAGAGACCTGCTAAGAACTCAGTGATCATGAAAACACTATTAACACATCATATTTCTTTGGGAACTTTCTCTAAACCAGTTTTGTTAATTAGCAACTGGAAATGTTTTATAATTGATCCCATTCCCCAAATTTTGCAATGTCACTGTCAACGAAGTTGAAATGAAAATTGCCACTCCAGAAGGAGGTGAGGTCACAGAGTCACAGACCTCTTCTTCATATTTGAGAAACTCTTTATACAGCTCTTTATTAATGTTTCTGGATTTGCTCAATGACCTATTGTCCTGCAGTGTTAAGAAGCCAGGTGAGTACTTGGTATTACAGCCTGTGTAACAGAGTCTGCACAGAAGAGAGGCTTGGGTAAGTGCTCAGTGGCCTTAAAAGAAAAAATGTTGTAGAAAAAGATCATGCAACAGACAGTGAAGTCACAAAAATTATTTCATAATTAAGGAATAATTGAAAAAGTTAAAATATTTTGTTCATTGTGGCCCATCCATGTCATTTCTAACTGTAATATAAGTCTCAAAATAAGGTTGAGAGTAGCTAGAAAAAAATACAATCTGTCTGTCAGACTGCTAAATGACAGAGGTAAAATAATATGTGATGACTCACTTTACCATGGATGATGAGGAGACTAGTTTTTTTATTTAATTTTTGTTATTGCATCTTCTCTGTATTTACATTTCAAATATTATACCCTTTACCCCAAAAACATCCTGCTTTGCCTACCACTTGCTTCCATGAAGGTGTTTTCTCTCCCAATTACCCTCTCCTCTTATTGCCTATGCAGCCTACTACACTGGGGAAATGCACACTCACTGGACCAAATACCTCTTCTCACATTGAAGCCAGAAAATGCAATCTTCTCCTACATATGAAACTGGAGAATTGGGTCTATCCATGTGTGCTCATTTCTTGGTATTTTAGGCCCAGGTAGTTCTAGAGGGTTTGGTTAATAATGCTATTCGTCCCTGAGGTTGCAACCCTTTCAGTTCCTTTGGTCCTTGTTCTGGCTTTTTCATTTGAGGTTCATGGGCTTATTCCCAAGGTTAGCTGTATGAATCTGGCAGTGCCTCTCAGGAGGCATCCAAATCTGGTTTCTTCCAGTAAGTATTCCTTGACTTCATCAATAATGCTTAGGTTTGGTCGCTGCATATGGTGCCAGGTGAGACAGTCTCTGAATGATGTTTTCTTCAAACCCTGATCCTCTATTTGACCTTGTACTTTTTTTTCCAAGAATATTTTTTCTCCCTTGTAAGGACTCAAGCATCCATATTCTGGCGTTCCAACTTTTTGAGTTTTATAAGTTTTGTAAATTTTTTCTTGGGTTCTCTGAGATTTGGGAATTTGTATCTGCTTATTAGTGAGTGAATACCATCTGTGTTCTTTTATGACTGGGTTATTTCACTCAGGTTGATAGAATCTGTTCTATTTATTTGTGTAGTAATTTCATAAAGCCATTGATTATAATAGCTTAATTGTACTCCATTGTGTAAATGTACCACAAATTCTATATCCATTCTTCAGTTGAAGAATATCTAGTTTCACTCAGGTTTCTGACTATTATAAATGAGGCTGTTATGAACATGGTGTAGCATTTGTCCTTGTTATAAGTTTGGACAACTTTTGTATATATGCCCAGAAGTGGAATGAATGAGTTTTCAGGTAGTACTGTCTCCAATTTTCTGAGGAATCAGAAGATTTCCAGCTTGCAATCTGACCAATACAGAGGAATATTCCTCTTTCTCCACATCATTGCCAGCATCTACTGTCACTTGAATTCTTGACTGGTGTGAGGTGGACTTTCAAGACTGTTTTGATTTTCATTTTTTTCTAATGACAAGAGATGTTGAGCATTTCTTTAGATGTTTCTCAGCCATTCTGTATTCCTCAGGTGAGAATTTTTTATTAGTTCTATACCTCATTTTTAATAGGATTTTGACTCTCTGGAGTCTAACATCTTGATTTCTTTGTATATATTGGAAATTAGACCTCTATCAAATATAGGACCAGTAAATCTGTTGACTACTATTATGTCTTCATGTCAGTGTTTATAGCCTACAGACAGTTTTCAATCTTATGATGTTCCATTTGACTTTTCTTGATCTTAGAGCATAAGCCATTGGTGTTCTGTTTAGAAAAAAAATTCTCCCGTGTCTATGTGTTCTGAGCTCTTCTCCACATGCTCTTTCATTAGTTTCAGTGGACCTAGTTTGATGAAGAGGTCTTTGAACCCCTTGAACTTGAACTTTTGAAAAGGAGATAAAAATGGATCAGTTTGCCTTCTTCTGCATGGTGACTGCCAGTTGAAACAGCAGCATTTGTTGAAGATGCAGTCCAGTTTCCATTGAATGTGTTTATTTCCTTTGTCACAGAGATCAAGAGACCACAGGTATATGGGTTCATTTCTGGGTTTCCAATTCTCTTTTATTAGTCTACCTGCCTGTGTCTCTACCAATAGCATGTGGTTTTTATCATAATTGTTCTCTATTAATTCTTGAGATCAGGTATTCTGATTTTTCCAGGATTTCATTTATTATTAGAATAATTTTTCCTATTCTGGGTTTTGTTTTGTCATTTCAAATGAATTTGTAAATTGCTGTCTAACTTGTTGAAGATTTGAGTTGTAATTTTAATGTGATTACACTGAGTCTGTAGATTGCTTTCAGCAAGTTGTCAATTTTTACTATGTTGGTCCTTCCAATCTATGAGCATTAAAGTACATTCAATCCTCTGAGATCTTCAATTTCCTTCTTCAGACACTTAAAGTTCTTGTCGTACAGATCTTTTACTTTTGTGGTTGGAGTCACAGCAAAGTATTTTCTATTGTTTATGACTATTTCAAAGTGTATTTTTTGCCTAATTTCTTTTTCAACCTGTTTATCAATTGAGTAGAGAAAGGCTAATGTTGTGTTTGAGTTAATTTTACGTACAGCTACTTTGCTGAAGTTGTTTATCAGCTGTAGGAGTTCTTTGGTAGACTTTTTTTTGATCACTTATGTATACTATCATATCACCTACAGATAGCAATATTTTGAATTTTTCTTTTTAATTTGTCTCCCTTTGACCTCTTTTTGCTGTCTAATTGCTCTGGCTAGGACTTCCAGTACTATATTGAATAACTGGAGAGTTAGTGAGAAGCCTTTTTTAGTTCCTGATTTTACATATAGTGCTTTAATATGCTCAGTCTTTAGTTTGGTGTTGGCTACAGGTTTGCTGTATATTGCTTTTACTATCTTCATATATGGGGCTTGTGGTACTGATATGATATAAGTTGCTATCATATAAGAAGTCTCAAAATCAACAGCAGCTATTGCAAGAAAGTTTCCTATCTTTTTTTCTAAGTTTTTTTTTTTTTTAACCTTCACAGATATAATAGGATATGTCCACTGCCTACAATTTCTTAGAAATTTATGTGGGGTCCCATCACACAAAGAAATTAAAGTAAATTAGAATTTTTATAAAATTTCAAGGATGTTAAATTTTCAATTTTTGCCTGTTAGCAATTGACCTAGACTGTAATAACTCCTAGCTAAGTAGTCACCGCAAGAATCAACAAAAGTAGAGACATAGAACACATTAATAATACTTTTTTGATTAACATTTTGTGAATTACACAACAGGTTCATTTTGGATAAACATTAGACCATGGTTTTAGGGATATCTTTCTCCAATTGTAATTTTAAATCTTATGTAAAGACAACAGCTGATATTCATTCAAAAATCTTAAAGCTAACTCAATTTCTTTATTTTGTGATTTTTACCTTTTTAATTAAGGAAACAAAACTCATAATCATACATCTAATAGATTTTCACAAGTGAAACATTCCTTGGAATTTAGTAGATAAAATATGAAAACAAGACTTTATTATTGTCAATGATCTGTGCATTTTTAGAATTGGGCATCCTGTTTCAATATTGATTAATTCATCATGGACTATTATGTGAAACATGTGTGTGTTATGAAGGCTAACTCACAAAAATATTATTAGACTATAACCTCCGTGATATTTCCATTCCTTGCTTTTTTTATACATAGAAATTAAATTTTACGGTTACTCTCAGGATTGTGCTTATTGTCATGTAGATTTTATTTATTTCATGTAAACAGATACAGAAGATTTTCACTGTATATTAGTGACATTCACAGTCATTGTCATGACATGATATTATTGGATTTCCCAAACCATGCCAAAATTTGCTATTTTTATTTTTTGTACACTTTTTTGTTCATTTTATGTTTCATTCATCTTTTTCTCTTACTGTTTTTAATTAATTTTATTTAAGTTGATTACTTTTAGGCTTTTTACAATTTAATGTTTTGATTGAACTATTTTTTCATTCTCACTTCAGCCTACACTAACTGCAGCCTATGTGAATGTTTGTGAGTTTGGGCTACAATGACTTACATTCTAGAAGAGCAAATATATGTAAGTGCTCAGGAGCTATATGGATTTGTGTTTGAAATACACACACACACACACACACACACACACACACACACACACACACACACACACAAATACAGGCATACACCAGTAAAATTTATAATTCCTTGGTTATTCCAAATGCCAGAAACTACTAAAACACCTCCTTCCAGCTTCACTGGGCAAAATCAGTGAAGTAGCCATATCTACGTACCCAAATTCTTACATGGCACATCAGCTTTATCTCCTGTAGTTCCTATGTCCCTCTATATCCCACCTCTTCATGGGTACATCTCCTCTTGCCCATGCATCCTAGCCTGCAAAACTCTAAGCAACCTCCCTTTCCACACCCATTGGGCACTGGCATATTTATTGATAGATAAAAATCACATCCTCCCTCTCTCTCCACGTGTTCATGGCCAGCCTCTCCTCTTCTTATCCTTTACTCTTCTCTTTTCTTTCACTCTCTCTGCCTCTAGTACCCTCTTGACTACCCTATTATGTAAATAAACTCTAGTCTATAAAATCAATTGGGGACAAGGAACTTTACCATTTGGACAAACAGATTCCAGGCTAAATCAAAGCATTAAAACGGATCACCAACATATGTGCTTCACATACATGTTTTCCTTCTACGGTTTTACCTTACATGCTTTCTTATGTTTACCATGCAGTCTTTATAGGGGCAGTTGATCCCATTAATAGTCTGCACTACAATTTTGTGAAATAAAATTGATATATATTCACACAACAAAAATATAAGCTAAGAAACAGTGTAGAGAGAATCTACACTACTAACTTTTCTTAAGCTGTCCAAACATAGTTTGTAATTGTGTAGAGAAATATTTTACCCAGTGGTCCTGACTTATTGATAAAGCCAGGGGCTGAATCAGAGTGGCTACTTTCAGAATCTGCAATGGAATCTCTTGTTGTCTAAAAAAAAAATAGTGACAACTTGACTTGAATGTCTTTTATCTTGAGAATTTAGTCCTTCTGTGCTGAATGGATGGGCTAATCAATTCAATGCCTTCTTTCCACCCATTTTCACTGTAGCTCTCTGAGTGATGAATGATAATTACACATGCATTTTCCCACTTGTTTATTTATTTATTTATTTACTTATTTATTTATTTATTTATTTATTTTTATTTATTCATACATTTACTCATTTTAAATTCTGGTCACTTCAGAGAGGCTGGAAAATGCCTGTATTCCCTCCAATCCTGGAAAATCGAGGCTCTGCAGAAAAATGGATATTTTCTTCTACTGTGACCATATAAGGAATACAACCTGTGAAATGGATTTCTAAAACAGATAACAACATCTGGGACAGACTATAGTCCATCTCCTGGGCGACGACATCACACAAGATTTCTCCAGATCTCTAACAGCACAGACCTTCATGTGCACAAAATGCATGTGTGTATGTGTTGTGACATTGCATAAAAGCTAACTTATAATTTCATAATATATATGCTATCACTTGCAATATCATTTAAAGTTGTTTAATGCTCTTAATAAAATTTTGTTGTCTATCTATCTGTCTGTCTATATATAGATACATACTGAATTCTGTTATCAATTTTTCATTCTATACAAACTAATATTAGATAAAATCTACTTTATGAAATGTTATATTTGAAGTTGATAGTAGTTATTAAAATTGTTTTTTTTAAACCTTGACTAAAATATGAGTATAATCTTACAGTGTTAGATTATGTTTCTTACCCCTGGTTCTCTCTTGCCACTGCATATCACAAGAAATGTAATATTGAACGTAAGTTTGCATATTGCATAATTAAAATGCCATCTTTCCAATATGCAGGTGTGTCCTGAAATCCTCTGTATGAACTGTAATCTCTACTTTTGGTTGTTAGAAATATATTGTTACAGTACATAGAGTACATACACTAAAGTCAATGATAATATTGTATTTCTAACCGTTAAGAACCCCTCTTATTTTCCTCTAAACAGGTCTCATTATTAATAATTTTCATCCATTCTTATCAGAAATATTAGTGTGGCTACAATCTAAAGAGAATATTGCCCAATCACAAAATGTAATTCTGAAATATGATATTCAAAATAATGTTCTTGTTACAAATCACAACTGGAATCCTGGGAAATTCATTTTTGCTTACCTACTATCTTATTTACTTTCATAAACACATACTAAAGCCTACAGACTTGATTATCATCCACATACTGGCATCCAATGTCTTGATTGTTCTCTCTATAGGAGTGCCCCACACATTGGCAGCTTTTGGGTTGAAGCTCTTTTTAACTGATTTTGGGTGCTCTTTGATTTTGTATTTTCAAAGAGTTGTCCGTAGTGTGTCCATTAGCACCATCTGTTTCTTGAGTGTCTTCCAGGCCAGCACCATCAGTGACAGGGAATCTTGTTGTAAGGATCAAAGAGCCAAGGCTGCAAAATACACTGGCTGCTCAATTTCCCTACTCTGGGTCTTTTATATGATTGTAGATTTTGTTTCCTTCTGTACATCCTTGTGAAAATGAATAAAAATAACATGACAAGACTCAGAGATTTTGTTTACTGTTCCACTGTAGAGCATGATGAGATTAGAGACTGGCTCTATGCAGCATTGGTGGTATGTCCTGAAATAATTGTTTCTTTTCTCATTGCCTGGTCCAGTGGCACCATGATTGTTATTCTATATAGGCACAAGCAAAGGGTTCAGCACATCCACAGCAGTCATGTTCCCAGGAGAAAGTCTGTAGAATCCAGAGCCACACAGAAAATTCTGATCCTGGTCTCTACATTTTTGACATTTTATACTGTCTCCTCTGTCTTACAAGGCTGCATTGCCCTTTTGTATCATCAAAATTGGTGGTTGATAAATATTGCCTACATAATTTCTCTGTGTTTTCCATCCTTGGGACCTTTTCTTCTAATGCCTAGATTCAGTTTGGTCTGTTTACAGAATAAAACCACCTAATCTTATTAAAGCCTTGGTATGTGATATTCTACTTTTTTTCCTGGTATTAAGTCCTACTCTTCACCGAAAGGTCAATACAGAAGTTCAAAGTATTTTGCCCTGGGATTCCTGTAGACTGGGCCATTGAGCCTTCACAGGACCAAAACATATCCTCCTATTGATCCCAAAAAATGCCATCCTCTGTACCATATGCAGCTGGAGCCATGGGTCCCTCCATATGTACTGATTGATTGGTATTTTAGTCCCTGGGAACTCTGCGGTGTCTTGTTGATTTATATTATTGTTATTCTTATGAGATAGAAAACCTTTTCTTTTTTATTTTTTTCTTGGATATTCTCGGCATTTACATTTCAGATGTTATCCCTTTCTCACAATTCTATCACCTTCCTCCTCCAATTGCCTCCATGAAGATCCTCTGCCTCCAAACAACCCTCTACCACCTCAGCACCATGGTGTTCCCTTACACTGGGAAAATGAGCCTTTGTTGAACCAGAGGTTTCTCTGTTGTGAGACACCTATTACAAAATATATTGAAGTCTAGATTAATAGGTTACTTCAGCTTCTATGATTTAGCTTATATAGAATATCACCAGGTCATTTATGCCACCTGCATGGATCTTGCTATCAATTGCTAATTTACATATTGTATTCTGTTCTCTCTGCTGAACTTTTTCCCAACCAACATCCTGGTACACAGCACAAAAGGCATTGTGAAAAGTCTCTTAGCTGGAAAATCCCCTAACCCCATACTTTATGTCCTTCTTTTCTACCTGTATAAAAGTAGCATAAAAAATAAAAATTATTCAATGTGATTCATTCTCTTGTCTTGCTCTCAGTTCCTTGCGTCTCTCGTCTTCCATTCTCTCATAGATGATCCTGGAATCTTGTTGACTGTCTTGCAGGTTGGGCTACTGGCACCCAACATTGGGGCCATGTGGGGACTCTCTGGAGAGAATGATGCTTATCTAGAAAGGAAGTCTTTCTGTGCTGTTTCAGAGAGAGACATAGCAACTACAGGACAGGATCTGCCCCTACATTACTCAGCTTGAAGAAGGCATTTTGAGGTGCAAGTTCTTAAGGTGCAGGTTCTTAAAGGTAAGGTGATGGGACAAGAATTCTCTCAAAAGTCCCTTTTTTAAAATTGGAATTTAAGGAGTCTCTCAAGATGTGTGGAACTAGATTTAAAATAAATCAAAGAAAAAGGATGTTAAAACATTTCTAGATTTTGTTGGTGACATATGTCCTTATTTTTCTCAAGAGCGCACCATTAATGAAAGAACTTGGCATAGGATTGGCATCTGCTTTAAAGATAATTATTTCACTTTTGGCACTGAAAGTATTCCAGTAACTGCCTTCAGTTATTGGAACCTTATTAATTACATATTTAGAACTACCCCAGAGGGGCCAGATTTACAACATTATTGTCAGAAGGGGAACAATCCCTCAGAGAGGCTGCTTCCTGCCCCAGTCAGTAACCGTCATCATGGAAATGGCTTCTCTCCCCCTTTCAGTAACCAAGAAAAATAGTGACCTGCCTCTGTCTCCTCCTGCCTCTGAAATTATTGACATGGAGGAAAGAACTCTGAGTACCAAGACTTAAAGACCCTGCTCAGCCCTGACTCACTTGACTAATCAATCTAAGCCAAGCCATCTCCCAGAAGACCGTACCCCTCTGTTGATGACATTGTACTGGGTCTAGGACCCACTGGTTTTTCTTTAGGGGATAAGGTTGACCTAGAGGACAAAACTTCCTTCTATGAGTCCAGACCTGCCCAAATTGACTACAATTGCACTTGCCACTGTCCCTCCACTCAGGGATGACTCTTTCAGCTGTTCAGTCTGCCTTCCCTATATGGGACCCTTGATACTATTTATAGATCCCTGCCAGTATCTTTCACTTGAAGGCAACTAACAACACTTCACCACGTGGTACCCACTAGGTAATAACAGATCCAACTTCTCATGGCTTTTAAAGAGTTAGACTTGTAATTAGCTGATCAGAGTCTCCCTCCTGGGTTCCCCTCTGAGAACAAAAGGGGAAAACAAAAAACTAAAATGTAAAAACACAAAGTCCTCAAGTTTTCTTTAACCCTCAGGAGCTTGGCTACAGTTCCTCCTGATACTACTCCCCCTCCAGAGGCCCAAAACCCAGAAGCAAGAAGGCAGACGAGGAAGGAGAGGCAGAGGAAGGGACCTCTTCAGACACTCAAAATCTAGACACCACCGAGCCTGCCACACTAGGATACCCACTTGAGCAGAACTTAATGGATAACCAGCATGCCACTTATTCAGCCCACAAGTCCCCATATATGTACCAATCCATAGACATTGAAGTCCTAGAGAACCTAAAATTCAAGGTGACCACATATGGCCCTGTGGCTCTTTTTACTCTCAACCTACAAAAATCACTTACAGAAGGCTGGCTTCTGTCAAAAGAGTTTGCTCATCTCACCAGAGTGTCCCTATTGGGTGGTGATTATGTGATATGGTGAATGGAAATGGCAATCTCAAATGATGAATTTGAAACCAAAACCTCTTGCTCTCTGAGACTTGAACTTGGGTAGTGAAAAAAAATTCTAGGTGAATCCCATTACAATTCCATAGAGGCACAAATTAATTATTCCAAGAGGCTTTGGGTCCAAGTCTCCTGGGTCTGCTTAGGGGGCTGAAGAAAACTGCCTCCAAAATCAGGACCTTCTGAGGCTGTGACCAAAATTTGTGAAGGAGAGAGTGAGCCTTATAGTGTTTTATTGACCACCTCACTGAGGCATCAGACAGCTAGTTTGGCATTCTAGACCCAGTAAATCCCTTTATTAAACAGCTTGCTTTCAGTAATGCCAATCCCAATTGCAAAGATGTCCTTAAACACAACCACCTAAATCCCTGGCTGTACATGTCTGCCCTACTTCGGGGGTGGGTCCGAACTGTGCCATAGGACTGGGATTGGTGCAGCCTTGCAGAAGGCTGGCATTGACAGCTACCTATGAATTGTTGCAATTGTAAACAGCCTGAACATTTGCAATCAGAGTGTCCACATCCCAGTTCTAACAGAGAACATGTAACTGAGCCACAGGCGCAAGGGTTCCTGCTCCCCTGAAAACCCTATAATACACTCTGTCCTCGTTTGCCATAGAGGACATCATTGGGCAAGTGAGTGCAGGTCAAAGAGATATAACCAGGAGTTTCCACTCCCGCCTCACCAGTTGGAACCCCCCCATAAACATGCCTTGGGATGCTTGTGTCTGTCACATAACAAAAACAACTTCTGCAACAGCTACAATATTCTCTACCCCAGCAGTCCCACCTCCAAAACTAAAGGGAACCCAGTATTGGAGCTTTTTGCATCTCTCTACACAGTATTGAGACCTGAGGATGGAGTTCAGGCCCTGCCAACAGAAAAATTTGGACTCCTGCCTTGGATTAATTTTGGGAAGGGCTTTCCTTTCCCTTAAAGGATTTCAAGTTACACCTACTCCCATCAACCCAGAACATCCAGGTGAAATTATGATACTGGATAGAGCAATTTTCACACTGACTTTCCTGACATGCAAATTCATTGCTTAGCCGTGATGCTGTTAAAGTTCCAGAACTATAGTCATATATAATATTGCCAACAATGTTTTGCCGCACTTTCTGTTCATTTTAAATATCTGTAAGTTTTTAGTTACTATTTTCAATTAGTTTCAAGGAAGCACATTAATTTAGCCTTTTTTCTGTCTTTCTGTCAAATGCATCTATGCCAACAAAAGCTCATATTTTCCACACACTACATTTTTTTTACACTTCTATCACGTGTGCCTCTTATCTTCACAATACTCTCATATAGAGACTTTTAAAATACATGAAATGGGCTCATTTCTAGTACTGTAGGTTCAACACATACTCAATAAAATAAAATCACACTTAAAAAATTAAGATTAGAAATAATATTTAAACTGAATCTATACTATTAACCTCATTTAAACTGTATTTATTTATAAAATAGAATACAGTATTTTTCCTGTGCATTTATTCTGTAGAATGGTCCTATTATTAAGAATTTTAATTCAACAGGATTAAAAATTGGGTGAGGCAACAATGTAAAAGAATCTGGCCCAGTCAAAGAATAGAAATTTGAAATCTGACAATCAAAATAATTTTCTTAGCACAAATAAATACTAGAATTCTGATTAATTTCTCCCTTCTAACTAATATCTATTCTGCTACATAGAACATATATTTAGATCCACAACTTTGTTTTTCATGCACATAATTGCTATACTGGATGGTTTTGTGTGAACTTGACACTAGCTGGAGTTATCAAAGAGAAAGAAGCCCCAGTCGAGGAAATGCCTCCAAGAGATCCAAATCTAAAGCATTTTTTTCAACTGGGGATAAACATGTTGGGCCCAGCCCGTTGTGGATATATCATCATCAGCTCCTGCTTCTTGAAATACTTGAGTCCCTGTTCTAAATTCCCCTGGTGATAAACAGCAGTGTGGAAGTGTAAGCTGAATAATCCTTTTGCTCCCCATCTTGCTTCTTAGTCATGATCTTTTGTGCAAAAATAGAATCCCTGATTAAGACAAATTGTCATCAGCATAGTGTGGTATTCCTGTGACAACCTGACCATGTTTTGGGGAGGACTGTGGAAGGACTTTGCTACTTTGAGCCAGACTAACCACTGGGATATTAAAAGTTTTGTGGGGTATTTTGTAGAAGCTTGGAAATTAATGTTAAAGATAGTGCAGAAAATGGAGGCCTGACTTGTGAAATCTCATAGGAAAAATTAAAGGCTCTTATCAGGGATATTGCTATTTTGATTGTGAAGATTCTGTAGTTTTGGTCAGCTGGGGTTCAAGAATCATCTGGGATTAACAAGACACCAGAACTACTAAATTGAAAGCTTTGAATTACTGGTACAATTGATGCTGATAACCTGGAACTAAGACATTAGTGGTTATTAAGAAGATACCAGCATCATATACTTGAAACCTTCTGAAAAGTGTTTTCTGAGATCACAAAAAATCTATGTTACAGAGAGAGTTAAGGTTGTATCTTGTGCTGTGGCTGGACTTGATAATGTGTAAGAGACATGCAGGTGGTACTGGTTTTGAAGGAATGAAGGGGTCACAAAGAGCAACTGAGGCTCAGTACTATAAAAGGCCTTGGAAAGGCATTGGTGATGGTACAGCTTCAGTTGCAATTAATTCCCAGGACTGAACCAGTCATTCAATAGAAGTTGAAGCTTGGAACCATGAAGAGACCCTATGAGAGTAAATTGGTGAAGTCTAGTAGCACTGGAAGACAGCAATGTTTTGGAGATACCAATACCATAAGATAAAAACCAAGAATAACAGCTAGCAGCAGTGGAGAACAGATCTCTGGAGCCTAGAAAACAAGGTGTGTCCTACAAAGGGCAGAGCTGGAGAATTGACCCAAGCCCTTGGAAGAGCACAGAAGTTTGTGAGTGGATTCCAGAGTTAGATAGTTAGAGTTTGATTTTGTTTTGGTTGTTACTATGTCCTGACATTCTTCCCTCTAGAAGGAAGAAGTTGAGCCTATAGTCAATTTGAAGTGAAAAAAAAAAGACTTTGAAAATTAAAAGAAATAAGATATTTTAAATAGATTGAAATTTTAATATGTAAGATTTTGTAAAGAATGTGGGACTCTTCAGATTATTTAGATCTTAGGGATGAATAAGAAAGTAAGGGTTGAGGCTTAATAGTGATGTGTTTGTGTGTCAAGTTGACAATGCTTCAATTGTACTTGCTGGTTTTGTGTGAACTTGACAGAAGCTGGAATTACTACAAAGAAAAAAAATCACAGTTGAGGAAATTCCTCCATGAGATTCAACTCTAAAAAATTTTCTGAACTAGGTATCAAGGAGGTGGGGCCCAGCCGATTGTGGGTCGTGCTATCCCTGGGCAAGTAGACCTGGGTTCTATAAAAAAACAAGCTGAGCAAGCCAGTAGAAGCAAGTCAGTAAGTAACATCCCTTTATTGCCACTATATTGGAACCTGCTTCCTGGTATGCCTTAGTAACTGTCCTGAATTCTTCTGGTGATAAACAGCAATGTTGAAGTGTAAGTTGAATAAACCATTTGCTCCCCAACTTGCTACCTTTTCACGATCTTTTGTGCAGGAATAGAAACCCAAACTAAACAAATGACATCCAATGTCTTCATAGTTCTCTTTATAATAGCGCCCTAATCAATGACAGCTTTTGGTTTGAAGCTGTTTTTAACTGATTTTGGATGATATTTGATTTTGTACATTCAAAAATTGTGCTGAAGTTTTAGTTAGCATCACTTGTTTCTTGTGGGTTTTCCAAGCCATCACCATCTGTCAAAGTCATCCTGTTGTAAGGATCAAAAGGCCAAGGTTGCAGAGTACATTGGCTTTTTTTCATTTTCCTTCTTTGGTCTTTTAAATGTTAATGTGTTTCATTTTCTTTATGGACACATTTTTCAAATTAATACCGATGATGGGACAAGAAACTTACAATTTAAGTACTGTTACATTATAAGCCAGGATAACATCAACAACTCACTCTATGCAGCATTAGGGTCATGTCAAGAAATCTTATCTGTGCTCATTCTCTGTTCCACTGGCTCCATATTTTTCATTCTGTATAGACACAGGAGAGGGTTGAACACATATACAGACATATACAACAGTCATGTTTCCAACAGAAACTTTTTATAACCAAGAGCTAACAAGAACATAATGATTCTAGTGTCTTAGTTTCAGATTTTTTTACTATCTCTTCCTAATGAAATGGGTTCAGTGCTGTTGTGCATAATAAGGGTTTGTGGCTGATGAACATCACTCTCTTTGCTTGTCTATATTTTCTGACTTTTGGACCCTCTATTCTAATGAATAATTATGCCCAGGTTTAGTTTGGTCTGGATAAGTAATAAGAAATCTTAACCTTATTTTGAATATTTGAAAGACATATTTTTGATTGTCATCTAGTTGTTAATTTACACTATTCCTCACAGGGTCAATACGGAGTATTAAATTAGTAATATCTTGTATTTTTAGAGATTAATCAAACTGAGTGTGAGAGTTTGTCAGCATGTTGAAAGGGTAGCTTAAAGGAGCTGGTTATAGTGTATGAGTTCCATTGCTATTTTCAGCTTGCAGCTTGAGAGCTTGAGAGCTTGAGAATTTTACCTGACCTGATATTAAAAGGAACAAGAAAAGACAGAGACTGAGACAGAGATAGAGACAGGAACAATGAGTGAGAGTGAGAAAGAGAAAAAGAGAGAGAGAGAGAAATTAGATACAGGAAGCAGCTTTGATAATTACTATCAACAATACCATCTAAAATACATACATGAAGTTGATGGGAATAAAGAGATTATACTTCATTTTGTTAAAGGTTGCATGTTACACACTTAAACCTATAAAATGGTAAATGGGAAAAAACTCTGAAAAAATTCCATTTCAACCAGGAACAATGAAAAATTTTTCTCGTCTTTAAACTGCTATTCAATATATTATTTAAGTAAAAACGATGAGCATTGAAAATCAGAAAAGAGAAAAACGGAATGTAAATTTTAAAGAGGAGACAAAATATCTCCATTTGCCCATAATTTGATTAAAGTGAGTGCAACCATCTTGATGAAAGCAATCTGCAGATTCAAATCAATATCCATTGAAATTCCTACTCAATTCTTCATAGAGGTATAAAGAGCAATGTACAAATTCGTTTGGAATAACAAAAAAACCCAGGGCACTGAAAACTATTTTCAACAATAAAAAGCTTGCTGGGGAAACACCATCCAAAACATCAGGCTATATTACAGACCAACCGTGATAAAGCACACATTGTATTGGTACAGAGACAGGCAGGTAGGTCAATGAAAGAGAATTGAAGACCCAGAAATGAACCCACACACATATAGTCACATGATATTTGACAAAAGGAGATAAAAACATTCAATAGAAAAAGAACAACTTATTTAACAAATGGTGTTGGATTAAGTGTCAGAAGAATTCAAATGAATCCATTGCTATCTCCTCATACAAAACTCAAGTGCAAGTTGATCAAAGACCTCCACATAATAGCAAGTGCTATAAAACTATTAGAAGAGAATATTGGGAAGAGCTTAGAATACATATGCACAGAGGAAAATTTCCTGAATAAAACACAAAACACTTTTGCTCTAAGATCCAGAATAGACAAATGGGACCTCAAAAAATTGAAAAGTTCATGTAAGGGTAAGGATTCTGTCAAGAAGACATAGCAGAAGCCAACAGATAAGGAAAGGATCTGTATTGATATGACATTTGATAGAAGGATACTATCCAATGTACACAAAGAATTCAAATAGGTAGACTCCAGAAAAGTAAATAGTCCTATTAAAAATGTGGTAAAAAGCTAAACAAAGAATTTTCAACAGAGGAATATAGAGTGGCTGAGAAGCACTTAAAGAAATGCTCAACCTCCCTAGTCATTAGGGAAATGCAAATCAAAACAACTGTGGGATTCCACCTCACACCAGTCAGAATGGCTAAGATAAAATGTCAGGTGAAAGCAGATATTTGTGAGGATGTGGAGAAAGAAGAACAATCCTCTATTGGTGGTATTGCAAGCTGGAACAGCCACTCTGGAAATCAAGCGGTTGGTTACTCAGAAAATTGCACATAGTACTAACTGAAGACCCAGATATTCCACTCCTAGGCATATAACCAAAAGATGCTCCAAAATATAACAGAAACACAAGTTACTCCATGATCATAGCAGCGTCATTTGTAATACCCAGGAGATGAAAAATACTCAGACATCCTTTAACAGAGGAATGGATACAGAATATGTGGTACATTTACAAAATGGAGTACTCCTCAACATTTAGAAACAATGACTTTATGAAATGCTTAGGCAAATTAATATAACTAGAAGCTATCATCCTGAGTAATATACCCAATCACAAAAGAACACACACGGTATGCACTCACTGATAAGCATATACTAGTTTTTAATAACCAAGAAACAATTCACATACTTTATGAAGCTCAAAATAAAGTGATAATATGGATATCTCAGTCCTTCTTAAGAAGGGAGAACAAACCATTTGCCAGAAGAAATACAAGGTCAAATAGAGGAGAAGGGATTGGAAAAAAAGATTATTCCAAGACTACCTCACCTTTTGATGTACCCCATATGCAGCCAGCAAATTCAAATACTATTGATGATTCTAAAAAGTGCTTCTTGTCAGGAACAGGATATGGATGCCTCCTAGTAGGCTCTGCTAGAATCATACAGACACAGTTGAAGATGCTATCAACCTAAATATCAAACTTAATTGGAGACTCCAATGAAAAAAAATAAAGAAAAGACTGAAGAAGCTGAAAGGATTTACAATATCATTGGAAGAATATTATCAACCACCCAAAGACTCCAGAACTCCCAGGGACTAAATCTTCAACCATTGAGCACACATGGAGAGACCATAGCTTCAGTTGCATATGTAGCAAACAATAGCCTTGTCTGTTATTAATGGGAGAAGATGCCTTTGTTCCAGTGAAGAGGAAAGGCAATGCACTGAGGTGGAGAGGGATACTGGAAGAAGGAGCACCTTCACTGAAGCAAGTGAAGGAAAAGAAGAGATGGGATTAAGGAAAAGGGGATAATATTTTAAATGTAAATACAATGAAAACATAATAAAATAATTAAAAATAAAGCATTTTTCCCAGACTGCCACTCAATACTGCTAATGATATTTATTGCAAAAGTGTTTATAAGTTATCAAACATATTATTAGCTATGTTATATATTGGTGATAATGGTATGAGAGAGAAATAAAGAGAGAAAAAAGAGAGAAATTACTAAAAAGTTTCAAACACAAAGATTCAAAATTGTCTGTGTGTGTGAAATCCAAGTAGATTTAATGTATTACGTCATATTTTCTATAGCTAAGTTGATAACTTCAGAATAGCATTGGAACAAATGTTGTCATCATTATAACTGGTAGAACAGAGTTAGGCAAGATATTTTTTTTTGTTTCAGGAAATTCTACTGTTGACAGCAAAATAAAAATAAAAATAAAAACAGAGGAAGATGTTTACTGAAGTTCTTTAATATCTATTACATTCCTGTGTTACATATCTTAGCAAAATTCGTGTATTAAATATGTATTAGTTACATTTCTGCACCTTTGATCAAAATACTGGAACGAACAACTTGATGAAAATTTTATGTTCATATTTTTAATATCCAAGCAGCTTGGGTTCTAAACCCATGGCTGTGGTGGTGAAACAAAAATATAGACATTATCACAGACAAACATAATATATTTCAGCATATTAATTAGTTACAACATAAAGCAAGACTGTAGCGTGTGTCTGTAACAAAGATATGTACTCCAATATGTTCATAAAAGCCTTACTCATAATAACCAGAAACTGGAAGTAACCGAGATGTCCCTCAAATGAAGAATGGATACAGAGAATGTGGTTCATTTACACAGTGTAATATTATTCAGTAATTAAAGACAAAAATATCAAGATCACAATGAATGGAACCAGAAAATATCATACTGAGAATGATAACTAAGACTAAAAGTCACATTCTCACTGGACTCACTAATAAGTGTATATTAACCATAATTCTCAGAATATTCATGATGTTGCATTCAGACAAAGAGAAGGTTAAAAAAAAAAAAACCCAACAAATTTAGAATGCTTCCACCTCAATAGAAGGGGAAACAAAATAGTCCTAGAAGACAAAGAAAACAAAAACAAAGGACATGGATACGAAAGTGAAAGAGGACGGAATATGGGATAGGATGAAATATAAAAACAGACAGATGAGAGTTCCAGAGGACAAGGTAAATGAGTAAAAATACATAGCTGCCAAGTTTAGGAGGTGAGGGAAAATCTCTAGAAGTCACAAGACCTGCGAAGGGAGAGGTTCCCAAGGCTAAATATGGGTAAACTTACTTTAAAGCCCAGCAGTGGAACCTGACAAGACCAGCTCCAGTAGTCAGGACCCGCAGATGAGGGATGAGGATACAAACCCATTTAAAAATGTTTAATTCAACATCACTCCTGTCCATTAAAAATGTACATAAAATATCAAGAACAGTGTTTAGAAATGGCTGACAAGTGGTTGTCCCAATTTAGGACCAATAGCTTGACCAGGCACCAATGTATAAATTTATAATTAATACAACCTTTTATTATACTTGCAGACAAGTGTCTAGTATGTATTTCCTCTGAGAGGCTCTCTATGGCAGCGGACTGAGGCAGATGCAAATACCTACAGCCAAGCATTAGACCTAGGTTGATAATCTCAATGAAAGAGATTCAGGGCAGTTTGTGGAGCTGAAGAGGGTTGCCAACCACAGGAATACTAACATTATTTAATAACCTGAAAACTTTGAGGTTTCCAGAGGCTAAGTCACTAACCAAAGAGTATAAATGTGCTATTCAGAGGAACATATGAAGCAGAGGGCTACATATCAGACCTCAGTGTGAGCGTATGCCTCTAATTTTTCAGAGATTTGATGCACCATAATGGCAGGAAGCAGTGGGGTGACCATGAAGAGGTAAAATGAAGAGTGGATAAGGTTAGACCTCTGTATGAGAAGACTAGGAGGAGACAGCATTTGTGATGTAAATAATATAAACAAAAATTAAATTAAGTAAGTTATAGGTACTTTTCTACACCTATTATGAAAATATCAGAAAGAACAACTTTATGAAAAATGTGTTGGATCATAATCAATCTATGCAGTAGGGTTTTGTATTTGGCAGTTCTTTAATTTCTCATACAGCTTTTGTCATAAGTACATGGATAAGGTGCTGCAGAAAAAAAGGATATTTTCAGAAACAAACATAAATTAATATTGAATTTATGGTGTTCTCCGACACTAAAATTGTATGATCATCATATTATTTAGGTACAGAATAGGGTCAGTTGGTAGATTTTGTATTGGTTTTTATAGATGAGAAGTCTCAGGTTGTAATGACCAATCATTCATAGAAACTTACTATACTTCTTCCAAGGAATGTTTTGCCATTCCTTGGTTATCAGGCACAAATGGGTTTTGGCTTAAGTAATTTACCATGGGCCAATTCTGTTTATTTTTTTTTCAGAGAGTTTAACAGGCCATGTCAACATGAAAATGCATTTTTGTCTAGTCTTGCTTTTAGGTCAATAAAAATTGCACAAAGGAATCTAGAATGTTTCTAGTTTAAGCAGAAATATGTGCTTACTGCTAAAAGCCCATTAACCTACTCAGAACAATGGGGGTCATTGATCATAAAGGAGAATCATCTATTGCCACTCTACTAAACAAGCTTGATTATTTATTATTCTTTAAAAGTTTATCCTGGAATATGGATAAATTTAAGTAGGCCCAAGCCCATCTCAGTTATAAGATGTGATTTTCAATTTATATAAAAATAAAATCTACCATAAAGTAGGTACATAAACTTAGAAATTATAGTGAAAGATAAGTTAGAGTACTTGTAAGTGTCAGAAGAATTAAAGACTTGATGTAAAAACATTTCTCTTGGAAGTGTCTAAGAGGCTACACACATGAATTCTCATCAGTGGAACTTCCAAAATAAAACCTGAACAAGGATGATCCTGAGAAAGATTAAAATATGGAAAGGATACATTTAGCCAAAACCATAGACAGACTTAGAGACAACCAATGGGTGTTAAGATTTTGGGAAATAATATTTTCTAGAGAAGAAAGTCTCAGTTTGTCATCTACTAACAACTTGTTAGCCATAACATCTAATATGTATTTTATATGTTTCTGTCTATGTGACAGTATTTAAAGAAATAGAACTATAAATTTGAGAGAAATGAAGAGGTGTACATTTGAGGGGAAAAAAGAGAAAGGAAGATATTAAGATTTTCTTAAATAAGTTCAAAAAAATAATAAATATTTTTAATTTTGTTTTATGACAAAACCATAAACTGGTAGCAACCTTTAAACTTACTTGGCAACCTAAATACACAATCAGATAGCAATTTAAGATTTTTGACTATAAAATATTTTGGTTTGCAGAAATCTGGAGATCAAGAATGATTCAGGGTATGTAACAATTCATATTATAGGAAAGAAAGTGATAATATCACAGCAAAGAGAAATGGAATTATTGTGTAACACAATGAGTATTTATCATAAGAGGAATCAGTCTCATTCATCACCAAGAGCAAACCTTAATACTCTTATGCTGCTAAAAGGAAACAGTAATACTTTGGAAACAGTAATATACTGGCCCCTACACACTTTCATTTATACCCAGAATTTAGTACCTCTCTCAGGCACCATCAGATAAAGTTTTAGGCAATCTATGGTGATTAACAAACATAAAGATAAACATTTACTACAGGTACTGAGAATAAAAAACTGAAAATCCCAGAAAAAAAATATGGGCTATCTATATAAAACCTCATTCTTCCAATTTTCAGGGGTTATCATGGGAGAAGAGTCAGAAAGAGGGTTAGGAACTTCCTGATGGTAGATGATTCCTGCTAAACAGGTTTTTTCCAGGAAAGGAGAGACATTATACATATAAATTAATGTTGTTATGACTGTATGCACAGAGCATGCACAAAATCCATCTAAATAAATCCCAGCTAAGTGGAGAAGTGAGGAAGTCCCACTACTAGAGGAAATCAAATAGTCACAAACTGATTCTGAGGAAGGAAGCATTAAAATTTTTGGGATTTCAACCTTTTAGTCACTATATCTGCTTTGTACTAGGTACATGTGAACATTATTATTTAGTTTTGATGTGATTGTTTTAAGAAACACATGAAATTTGGAGAGGATTAAGATGGGAAGTTAAGAATAATACACAGTTAGAAGAGAAAAATTATTTATTGACTTGTGTAAAACACATATGTGTGCATGAAACACTCAATCATTTTCTTTATTAAAGAATATATATCTAAAGAACTATGTTGATTATAGTAAGATTAAATCAGTGAAGAAAAAAATCCAAATTATCACAAAGACTTCTTTAACTTTCTCAACAATCTGCACTTAAAAGTTTGCTGTATTTCCCTCAAGAGACCTGCTGAGAATTCAGTGATCATGAAAACACTATTAAAATGTCATATCATTTTGGGAACTTTCTCTAAACAAGTTTTGTTAATTAGCAACTGGAAATTTTTATAATTGATACCATCTCCCAAAGTCTACAACATCACTGTCAAGGAAGTTTAAATGAAAATTGCAGTTCTGGAAGGAGGTGAGGTCACAGAGTCACAGACATCTTCCTGACATTTGAGAAACTCTTTATACAGCTCCTTAATAATATCTCTTGACTTGCTCAATAAACTACCATCCTGCAGTGGCAAGAAACCAGGTGAACAATTGGCATTTCATTCTGTGTGGCAGAGTCTGCAGAGAAGAGACACTTGAGTAAGTGCTCAGGTGTCTTAAAAGGAAAAAAAAATGTTGTGGAAAGAGATCATGCAACAGTGAAGTCACAAAAATAATTTCATAATTAAAATGATTGAAAAATTGAAAATATATTTTTCCTCATGGCCCCTCCATGCCATTTCTAACAGTAATATAAGTCTGAAAACAAGGTTGAGAGTAGCTATCACCCCCCTTCCAAAATACAATACATCTGCCAGCATGCTAAATGATTGTGATAAGGTAACATGTGATAACTCACCTTACCATGGATGATGAGGGGACTAATTTTTTTAATTTAATTTTTGTTATTGAATCTAGTCTGTATTTATATTTCAAATGTTATACCCTTTACCCTCACAAACATTCTGTCTTGCCCTCCACTTGCTTCCATGAAGATGCTCCCTCTCCCAATCACCCTCTCCATTTTATTGCTTAGGCAGTCAACTACACTGGGGAAAAGTACATTTACTGGACCAAATACCTTTTCTAACACTGATACCAAAAAATGCTATCTTCTCTTACATATGGAACTGGAGCCATGGGTTTTTCCATGTGTGCTCATTTCTTGGTGTTTTACTCCCATGGAGTTCTGGAGTGTTTGGTTGATAGTGTTGTTCTTCCCTGAGGTTGCAAACTCTTTCACCCCTTCAGTCCTTGCTCTAGCTCTTTTATTTGGGGTCACTGTGTTTAGTCCCATGGTTAGCTGCAAGTACCCTCAACTGATTTTGTATGAATCTGTCAGTGCCTCTCAGGTGGCATCCATATCTGGTTCCTACCAGTGAGTATTTCTTGACATCATCAATAATGCTTAGGTTTGGTTGCTGAATATTGGGTAGATCCACAGGTCAGGCAGTCTCTGAATGATGTTTTCTTCAATCCCTGCTTCTGTATTTGACGTTGTATTTCATCCCAAAATTATTTTTTCTCCCTTGTAAAATTCAGAAATCCTTGTTCTGACGTTTCTGCTCTTTGAGCTTTATAAGATCTGGGAATTGTTTCTTAGGATTTCAGAGATTTGAGAGCTGGTATCTGTTTATCAGTGAGTGCATACAATGTGTTCTTTTGCGATTGGGTTACCTCATTCAGGATTATAGCTTCTGTTCCATCCATGTGGTTATGAATTTCATAAAGCTATGATTCTAATAGCTGAATTGAATTCAAATGTGTAAATATACAACAATATCTATATCCATTCCTCAGTTGAAAAATATCTGTGTTCTTCAGGTTTCTGGCTGAAGTAAATGAGACTGTTACGAACATGGTGTAGCATGTGTCCTTGTTAAAGGTTGGAACATCATTTATATATATGCCTAGGAGTGGAATACCTAGTCTAATTATCTGAAGAATTCACCAACTGATTCCTAGAGTGGTTGTACCAGCTTGCAATCTCACTGATAACAAAGGAGTGTTCTTATTTCTCCACATTAACACCAGTATCCACTGTCACCTGAGATTTTGATCTTAACTATTCTGACTGGTGTGAGGTGGATTCTCAGTGTTGTTTGGATTTGCATTTTTCAGATGACAAGGGATGTTGAACATATCTTTGTATTCTTCTCAGCCATTATTTATTTCTCAGATGAAAATTCTTTGATTAGCTCTGTACCCCAGTTTTAATAGGATTATTTGTTTCTCTAGAGACTAACTTTTGAGTTCTGTGTATATATAGGATATTAGCCCTCTATCAAGTATAATAGACTGGTAAATCTTTTGACTCCTGTTATGTCTTTTTGAAATTGCCCTTAGCCTTACAGAAACTTTTCAATCTCATGAGGTCCCAATTGTCTACTCTTGATCTTAGAGCATAAGACATTGGTGTTCTCTTTAGGAAAAGTTCTTCCTTGTCTATGTGTTCTAAGCTCTTCTCCACATTCTTTTCTATTAGTTTCAGTGGACCTGGATTCATGACGAGGTCTCTGATCCACTTACACTTGAGTTTTAAAAGAAGACAATTATCTATCAATTTGCCTTCTTCTGCATGGCCACTGCCATTTGAAATTGCCCCATTTGTTGAAGATGTTGTCCAATTTCCATTGAATGTTTTTAGTTTTTTGTCAAAGATTAAGTGACCACAGGTGTGTGGGATCATATCTGGCTTTTCAGTTCTGTTTTATTGATATACCTGCCTGTCTCTCTACCCATAGCATATGGTTTTTATCATCATTTTTCTGTAACAATTCTTGAGATTAGGGATCTTGATTTGTCTTGAATTTCTTTTATTGTTAAAATATTTTTGTTATCTTGGAATTTTTTTAAATGACTTTATTTTACAAAACAAAGATAAATGTAAAAAGTTGTGTGTGCCAGTTACCTTGTTTTTTTTTTTTTTTTTTTTTTTTTTTTTTTTTTTTTTTTTTTTTTTTTTTCAGAGCTAGGCAAGCGCTCTACCACTGAGCTAAATTGCTGTGTCTAACTCTTTGAAGAATGTAATTGTAATTTTTAGTGGGGATTTCACTTACTCTTTATCTTGCTTTCGGCAAGTTATCTATTTTTACGAGGTTGATCCTTCCAATCCATGAGCATGAAAGATCATTCTCTCTTCTGAGATCTCCTTCAATTTTCTTTTCATACACTTGAAATTCTTTTTGTAGAGATATTTTACTTGTTTGGTTAAATTCATACTAAGGTATTTCTTATTGTTCCTGATTATTTTGGAGTGTTTTATTTGCCTAATTTTTTTTCTCAGCCTGTTTATCAATTAAGTAGAGAAAGGCTCCTGATGTGTTTGAATCAATTTTATATCTAGGCACTTTGCTGAAGATTTTTTTTACCAGCTCTAGGAGATCTCTGGTGGAATTTTTTCGATCACTTACATATGCAATCATATCATCTGCAGATAGTGATGATTTTACCTCTTCCTTTTCAACTTGAGTCCTTTTGACTTCAGATTGCTGTCTAATTGCTGTAGATATGACTTCCAGTACTATATTAAATAGTTAGGGGGTGAGTGAGGAGGCTTGTATAGTTCCTGATTTTAGTGTGATTGCTTCAATTTGTTCAACATTTAGTTTGATGTTGGATACAGGTTTCCTATATATTGCTTGACTATATTTATGTATGGGTTTTGTGGTCCAGATAATATATATAAGTTACTATCATACAAAAGTTTCAAAATCAGCAGAAGTTCTTTAAAGAAAGTTTTCTGTCATTTTTTTTTCTTTTTTTTTCTTTCTTTCTTTTTTTTTTTAACTTTCACAGATGTGGTAAGTTATGTCCACTGCCAACAACTTTCAAAAATATGTCTGAGCTCTCAGAAAGTCAAGATCCCCAGGTAAACAGAACTTGTAAAAGATTCCATGCCAGTTAAATTTAAAATTTTGCCTGTTGGATAACAATTGACCTAGATTGTCATAATTCCTACAAAAATTGTCACTACAAGAATTCACAAATACACAGACATGGCACCCATTAATGAAACTATTTTCGTTAACATTTTAGTGAATTATATAACAGGTTCATTTTTGGTGAATATTTAGTCATGGCTTTAAATATATCTTTCTCCAATTGTAATTTAAAAATCTTATGTGCAGACATTAGCTGAAATTTTTTCAACAATCTTAAGCCAAACTTAATTTCTTTATTTTGTGATCTTTACCTATTCAATTAAGGAAATGGAATTCATAATCATACATCTCATAATATTTCACAAGTGAAACATTACTTGGAATGTAGTAGATGAAGTATATTTTTTATGATTTTCAATATCTGTGCATTTGTAGATTTGTGTTTCCTTTTTCTATATTGATTAACACACCGTGGGCTGTTTTGTGGAACATGTATGTGTTATGCATGCTAACTCACAAGAATATTTCTAGACAATAACCTCCATGTATTTGCTCCTTTTAAGTTTTGTTTTTGTTTTGTTTTTTTTCTCATACAGAGAGATTAACTTTGACTGTTATTCTAAGACTTTTGCTTATTGTCATGTAGATATTATTTATTTCATGCAAGCAAATACAGAAGATCTTATCTGTACTTTAGTGACATGCACAGTCATTATGAAGACATGATATAGTTGGATTTCCAGAACTATGGTAAAATTTGCTATTTTCATTTTTTGTGCCCTTTTTTATTTCATGTTTCTTTAATCTTTTTTGATTACTGTTTTTGATTAGTTTCATTTCAGTATAGTTGGTAATTTTAGGCTTTTTACTATTTGTTTTAATTGAGCCAATCTTTCTTTCTCACTTCTGCCTACACTAATTCCAGACTATTTGTATGTCTGTGAGTTTGGGTTACAATATTTCGCTTTTAGAGGATTGAATATATGCAACTGCTCAGGAGACATTTGGATTTGTGATTGAAACCCCCCCCACACACACATACACATGAATCAGTAAAATTTAAAATTCCTTGGCTACTTCAAATGCTGGACACTCATAAACCTCCCTCAGCTTTCCAAGACCAAATCACTGAAGTAGCCATGGCTACTTCCTCTCACATGGCTCATTATCTTTATATCCTGCAGCTCCTATGTCCCCGTATATCCCACCTGTTCACATGTAAATCTCTTCTTGCCCATGTATCCTATCCTGCACAACTCCAAGTGTCCTGTCTGACCTCCCTTTCCACAGCCATTGGCCACTGGAATATTTATTGATAGATCAAATTCAATTGGGGACAAGGTACTTTAACATTTGGACAAGCAGATTTAAGACTGAATCAAAGCATTAAAACCAACCACCAACATATGTGTTCCACATACATTTTTTTTCTTATATTCTTGTATCTTATATTCTTCCTTATGTTTACAATACATTCTCTTAAAATCAATTGATGCAATTTATGGTCTGCACTAAAGTTTTGTGGAATAAAAACATATTCACTCACATATAATCACATAATAAAAATTTTAAGCTAAGAAACAGTATAAAGACAGAATCAACACTATTAACTTTTCTTAAGCTGTCTTAATTTACTTAAGACAGGGCTTTTTATTCAGTGTGATAACGGTTTCTCCAGGTGCGCTTCAGGCCTTTTAAATGGGGACATGAAGACTGTAATTATTGGTAGCTCCTAAGGTCACAGCTTATTTCTCTACTTTATTTTATACAGATTCCAGACATCACTGTCCATCTGTTTCAGTTCTTGATTGTCAGTTTCACTTTCCAAGCATAGTTTGTAAATGCGTAGAGTAAAAACTGGGTCTGACTCCATGGTTTAGCCAGGTGCTGAATCATGTTTGTTACTTTAAGAATCTTCAAAAGGATCTCTCATTATCTCAAAAATAAAATAGTGACAACTTGACTTGAAGGTCTTGTATCTTGAGAATTTCCTCCTAAGTCACTGCATGGATGGGCTGATCAAGTCAATGCCTTCGTTCTACCCATTTTCACTGTAGTTCCCTGACTGGTGAATAATAATTGCACACCCATTTTCCACCTATCTATCTATCTATCTATCTATCTATCTATCTATCTATCTATCTATCATCTATCTATCTATCTATCTATCTATTTACTCAGTTTACATTCTGGTCACTTTCCATCCTTCTTCCCCCTTAACTTCAGAGAGACTGGAAAATACCTGGATACCTTTCAATCCAGGCAAATTGAGGCTCTGTAGAGAAATGGATATTTTCTTCCACTGTGACCAGATAAGGAACACAACCTGTAGAATGGATTTGAAGAATAGATAACAACATCTGGGAGAGCCCAGAATCCAGCTAATGGGTGATGGCATCACAAAAGTTGTCTTCAGATCTCTACAAGCACAGACATAAGTGTGCAAAAATGCATGTGCATGTGTACTGTGACATTCCATAAGAGATAACTTATAAATTCATAATATATATGCTGTCATTTGCAATATCATTAAAAGGTGTTTAGTTCTTTTTAAAAATTGCTTCTCTATCTATCATCTATCTCTCTGTCTATATAGGTATAGAAATATACTAAATTCAATTATTAATTTTCATTATCTATTAAGTAATATTAGATAAAATGTACTTTATGAATTGATAAATTTGAAGTTGATAGTAGTCACTAAAACTGTTTTCTTAAGCCATGACTAAAAAATATGAGTATAATCTTACAGTGTTGGATTATGTTAGCTAGTCTTGGTTCTCTTTTTCTATTGCATCTCACAAGAGAAGTAATCTGGCCCAGGAGGAATCATGTTCTATCATATGATAGTATCTTTCCAATATGCAGGTGGGTCCTTAAACCTTCAGAATATTGTAGGTATAAACTTTAGGTTATAATCGCTACTGTCAGAAGTTAAAAATGTATTGATGCAGTACATAGAATACATATACTAAAGTCTATGATGACATTGTATTCCTAAGCTTTAAGGACACCCCTCATTTTCCTCTCAGTAGCTCTTCAGATTATTAATAATGTCCATACATTCTGATCAAACAATGGGTGGAGCTAAAACTTAAAGAGAATATGCCCAATCACAGGATGAAATTCTCAAATATGATAATCAAAATAATGTTCTTGTTACAAATTACAACTGGAATCCTGGGAAATTCATTTTGGCTTACCTACTATCTTGTCTACTATATAAAACATATATTAAATCCCACATCAATAAAGTGATCACATTGTAGAAAGGATATAAGTAATGAGCAAGTAAAAATTGAGAACAATATCTTGAATGAAACAGGAGATGACACCAGTACAATGGATATCAGTTAATTATAATTGCTCCTTAAGACATGAAAGGCTCTAGGTGCCAGGAGTAAGTACTGCATTAATATGGGATCTGAAAATGTTTAAATATTGAGTAGCACAGCAAGTGAAGGAAAATATAGAATATATTTTTTACTGTTATGATGACGAAAATTTTGATAATTATTAAAAATCTTAATAATATAGATAGTGGATGCCTTATCTAAAATTAACGCATGACTAATGAGGAAGACTTAATACTACTCAAAATATATCTATTGTGTCATAACAGGGCAAAGGTTCTTTTTTTTTTTTTTTTTTTTTGTATCCAATGAAGCAATCTTTCTTTAACATGAAGTTTATATCTTCCCAACCCATACCCTGAATTTTAACTCCCTTCATGGAAAGCCATTTTGGAAAGTAAGCAGTTATGTGCTCATAACTATTCACAAAAATGTATGTTGCTGAACTGCTGTGCATTATATATTTCTCCCTGAAACTGTCAACTACCATGTCACTACTGTGGGTTCTTTGCCATTTTTTTTCATTTTTATTGGATATATCATATATTAAGAGTTCAAATGTTATAACCTTCCTCCTCTTTTGTCCCTCCCCTTCCTCTTACATCCTTGAAGATGTTCTGCCTCTCACACTCCCACTGCCACCTCATCATCCTGGCATTCCAATATACTGGGCCATTGATCCTTCACAGGCCCAAAACCTCTTTATATATTGATGCCAAACAATGCCATCCTCTGCTACATATGCATCTGGAGCCATGGGTCTCTCCATGTGTACTGATTGGTTTTTTTTTTTTTTTTTAGTCCTTGGAATCTCAGGGTGGGGAGGATGTCTGGTTGGTTGATATTGTTTTTCCTATGGGGTTGAACACATTTTCTTTTTAAAATTTTTATTGGAAATTCTATTCATTTATATTTCAGATGTTATCTGTTTCCCAAAATCTCATCCCTCTCACTCTCCTTTGCCTACATGAAGGTACTCCCACTCTCAACCACCCTCTCCCACCTCAGCACCTTGGTGTTCCCCCTACACTGGGAAAATAAGCTTTGGCTGGACCAGAAGAATCACTGTTGGGAGACTTCCATTACAAAATATTTTAAAGTTAAATTAATAGGTTACTTTAGATTCTACAATTCAGTTTGTATAGAATATCACCAGGCCATTCAGGCCACTTGCATGGATCTTGCAGATCAGGTTGCTAATTCACATTCTGTTCTTTCTGCTGAACAATTTACCCAGCCAACAACCAGGTACACAACACAAAGGATATTGTGAAAAGTTCTTTAGCTGGAAAGGCCCCTAGTCCCATGCCTTAGTTTCTTCTACCTGTATAAAACTATTGTGTAAAAAAAAATAAAACCACTTGATTAGACCTCCTATCTTTCTGCCCACTCCTTGAATCTCTTTTCTTTCAATCTCTCCTAGATGATCCCAGGTCCTTGTTGACAATCCTGCAGGTCCAGGCAACTGTCACCCAACATTGGGGCCATGTGTGTTTTCTCTGGAGAGAATGTAGCTCATCCAGTAAGGAAGCCCTTCTGTGTTGTTTCAGAGAGAGACAGAGCAACTACATGACTTGGCCTTCAGTAGCTCAGCTTGTAGAGCACATCCACGGCACAGATCCTTAAAGGTAAGGTGATGGGACAAGTATTCTTTTATAAGTCCCTTTTTATTTTGGGATCTAAGGAGTCTCTCAAGTTGTGAGGAACTAGGGTTAAAAAAATAAAAGAAAAAATATATTAAAATTATCTAGAATTTCTTGGTGACATATGTCCTTGGTTTCTTCAAGAGGGCATCATTAATGAAAGAAATTGGCAGAGAGTTTACCGCTACTTTAAAGATTATTATTGAACCTTTGGCCCTGAAAAGATTCTGGTACCTGCCTTCAGTTATTGTAACCCTATTAATGACATATTTAGGGCTAACCTGGAGTGCCCAGTTTTACAACAGTTAGTATCAGAAGGGGAAAAGTCACTGAGAGAGACAGCTTTCTTGCCCCTGTCAGTAACCTCCCTTATGGAAATGGATCTACCCAAACACCACCTTCAGTAATCAAGAGAAATAGCAACCGTCCTCGGTCTCCACCTGCCTCTGTAATTATTGACACAAAGGAAAGAACTCTAACTAACCAGCCTTAATGACCCTGCTCAGCCTTGAATCACTTGACTTATCAATCCAAGTCATCTCCCACATGATTGTCCCCTTTGTTGGAGACATCCCACTGGGTCTAGGGCCCAGTGATCTCTCTTCAGGGGAAAAGTCAGACCTACAGGAAGAAGCTGTTTCCTATGAGTCCAGACCTTCACAAATTGGCTACAACTTCCCTTGACACAGCACCTCCACTCAGATATATCTTTTTGCTATTCAGTCTGCTTCCCCTACACACACTGAACCTCACACAATAATAGTGGGAAATTCCAATTCCATACTAATCAATGGATAGAGCATGGAAACAGAAAGTAAAGAGAGACCCACTGAAACTAACCACTCTGGAAATTAGTTTGGTGGTTTCTTATGAAAGTAGAAATATTTCTAACTTAGGACCCAGTTATACCTCTCTTAGAAATATACTCAAAAAAACTACCAACATATAAAAAGAACACATGTTCCCCTACATTTATAGCAGCCTTATTAACAATAGACAAAAGTTGGAAGCAAGCCACATGTTTCTAAAAAGAGGAATGGATATAGAAAGTGTGGTAAATTTACAAAAGGGTATACTAATAATCTATTTAAAACAATGGCTTCATGAAATACACAATCAAATGAATGGAACTTTAAAATATCATCCTGAATGAGGTAACCCAGGCATAAAAGAACACACATGTTATGTACTCACTGATAAGTGGATATTAGCCAAAAGGAAGCTTGAAACATGCACCTTAAAACTTACGGAGGAAATGAAACCCAAGATTGACAAAGACTACAGTAATGTTTGGATGCTTTAGTCATACACAAAAGTAGAAAAATTAACTTGGCAAATAGAGGTAGACAGGGATCTGGGAGGAAGAAAGGAGGGGGACAGAGGTCCAATTCAGATATGAGAGGTCATCGGCAAAAAGTACAGTGAGTCAGGATTTTGAAAGGAGGTGTGTAAGATGAGGAGAGAGTGGACTGTAGTGAGTTACTACAATGTAACAGATGACAGAGACCTCAGAGATTTCCAGGACACAACAGGGTTGCCATTAACCATAATATCCAACAAATGGAAAGTAGAACCTGTAGAAACCATATACAATGTATAGACATGCCCTGTAGTTGAGGGTTAAGACCCCCACCGTCTTCAAAAATATTACTCTGGAGGTCCTCTTGTCAATGAGAAATGCACAAAGAGTAGAGAAGAGATTGATGGAAAGGCCATACAGATATTTCCCACCTAGGAATTCATCTCATTCATAGGCACTACCACTATTGCTGATGCCATGAAAAACTTGTTGGCAGGAGACTGGAATTGCTGTCCCTTGAAAGGCTTTGCCACAGCCTGACTAATACAGGCACAGATGCACTAGGTCAAACATTAGATTGAACACAGGGACCAAAATGGTGAAGTTAGGGCAAGGACTGAAGGTGCAGAGGGATTTTCAACTTTCATAGTAATAACAACACTATCAACTAACCATTCATGTCCTCCAACAAAATCTCCCAGAAAATAAACCACCGATTAAAGGGTACATATGGGTGAAGGCATTGCTCAAGCTGAATATGTGGCAACGCATGATATTTTTGGGCATCACTTAAAGGGAAGTTCCTTGGGCTTGATGGCTCAGTGTGGCAAAATGCTACAGAAATGAGGCAGGAGTATGTGAATAGGTAAGAGAGCACCCTCATAGAAGCAGGGAGATAGGAGAGTATAAGAGGTATGAAGAGGGAAAACTGTCAACGGTGGTAAATGTTGAAATTAAAATAGTTAAAATAACCAATTGTCCCTTGGAAGCAGCACATGTCTACACAATCCAAACTAAGCCCTTGCTTTCAAGTCTATCAAGCTAAATCATCCAAGAATGAAGTCACAGTTACTGTCCAACAGTGGGCACCAAAGCTTTATTTTCCATTTCTCTAATCTGACATTTGACTTTTGCAAGTCATAGAGGAAATATCCTCGTTTCTTATCCACAACATGGACACCAAGAAATAACCATATAGGGCTTTTTTTTTTTGCTAGGCTGTAAAGTTTCTACTCCCCACCACTTATTCATGATTAGGCTTGGATGAGTTTTATTCAAGGTTAGACTTGGACATTTCAGAAGACTTAATGGCAATAAAAATTACTCTCTATATTTTTAAAGGGACATATATTTGCAGGTAGATTCTTTGGATTGTTGGGCTGAATATTCCATCACTAGGCAGTTGTTTGTAGATATGTTTATTGGCCAGCAGTCCTAAAGGTCACAGTCTTGAAATTTGTTGCAAAATCATATCACCCCCTATTTTGTGCCTGAAAACACACTTTAGTGTGACATTCACCCTCCTTAAGATAAAAGATAACCCATGGATTGTCAACTGCAGACAGAGAGATCCGTGTAGGGGGAGAGACAGACCACTGTGCATCCCAACAAAAAAAAGTTCTTCCTAGAAATACAAAACCAGACCTGTTTAGATAGACTTAGATTTATTCTGTCCTTGAATTTGTTTCAGCAACCATCATCCACAATTAGCAGAAACAATGAGATTTCCACATTGCCTTTGTCACTTGTATGAGGTCATGACTCATAAAGTGTCAGAAAAATTTTAGAAGGTTTTCTGCTAAATCATGGAGACACATAGATGTCCTTCTATACAAGATGGTCCATTACTTCCTGTAAGTTCCATGAACATGAGAACTTTATATGACTTGGCCTATACCTGGAAAGTCAGTTCTGAATAAAAAGAGGAAATACTGAAGGACATGGAACAGGTCAGTCAAACAGCAGTGTGATCATAGAGGGGAATGTGGCCAATGTTTTTTATGTACATGAATGGAAATGTCACTATGAAATTGCACATGTTGTATACTTTATATAAACTAATATCCCAAATAGTGAAAGAAATAAAGCCAAGTGACATAGGATATTTAAAAATAGAATTAAATATCTAATTCAGAAAGAAAATAAAATTTTTCCAAAATAATACTTAAAGTCAAGGACGGTATGTAATTCCATTAAAAAAAAAAAACAGATATAAAGGAATGTAAAACAAAATTCAAAATGTTGAAATTCAACAGTGTACAAAAATACAAATGCAGTGACCTACCAGCTTAGAAATCCAAATGTATTTTAGCTAATCAATATAATGCACTCATTATAAGCCTGAGCATTAAGTGAATTACCTCACAATGTTTCCTTTTGAGATCAGAGCTTAAGTGAATAAAGCATATCGGGTAAAACCCAAGGTTTTCCCTCAAATTCTGTCTTCAAAACATTAAAGCCTTCTCAGTGGTGCAGCAGAGACTTGAGCAAGATGATTACACCCTTTCTGCTAGGCTATGTTTCCCAGATGTTTTAAAACATTGCCAAACAAACCTATTGCTAGGAAACATTTTTTTTTTGGAGAGTTCATATCCAAGACCCAATATATACACTTTTGACTTTAATAAATATTAGAAACTTTTAAATTACAACATGCTACAGACTGTTCTCCTTAATTGGACATGCACAATTTATTAGTATGCTTTCCTATGGCAGGATTCCGAGCACCATGACCAAATGCAGTTTGAGGAAGAAACTGTTTATTTGGCTTCCACTTACCACTCCCCATCTACCAAGAATGGAAGTCAGGACATAATCTCAAGACAGGACACTTGAGGCAAGAACTGAGGCAGATGCCATGGAGTAAAGCTGTTTGTTTCCTTCTTCTCTGTGATAAACCTAAAAATATATGCTTATCTAAAGAAAAGACCACATAACTAAAATCACTGTATTGTGATGTCCCCATAGACTTACCTACAAGCAAATTAAGTCCCTTATTCTCTCTTACATATCTCTAGCTTCTGTAAAGTTACCAAAAAATACATGACACTAACATTCATGTATTAGTCTATGAATAATATGTTTCATTTTCACTTGATCCTAACATTAAGTAATTAGTGTGCAGAACCTACTTAATTTTTATGTTTTCCTAAATTATTTTTGTTAGATTCAGAGTAATAGGAATAAAATGGTAGCTTTTGACTATCACTGGGATGCTGTGACAGGTGCTGTGTTTCCCATGACACTTCACAGTACATGACTACTATCTATAGGGCTGACAGTAGAAGACTCATGTTTTCACCATCAACTTTTCTTCTAGTTTCTCATCACACAGTAAGCTAGAATCACAGGAAGCACTGTGCTAAAATGTTCAAAATGACAGAGGAAAAATATGATAAATGGTCATTCTGATATCTTTCTTCCTGAAAACTAATGCACATGGCTGCTGTTTCCATAGAGCATTTTGAGAAAGGAGACAAAAAACTTTCAAATCAAACAATAATCAAAATTTTTGAGTATGTAAATCAAGATAATTGAACATTTCTTGGATGAAGCAACTCCTAACTGGTTTCTCTGGACATGTTTGCACAACATTAGTTCCCCTGGCCACTTTTATGATTTAAACTCTATTTTGTGTCTTCATTCTCTCTGGATTTTACGTCCTGGTCAATTGGTGCTTTCCTTTTTCCAAACCCCTAAGATCCTCAAGGTGTTGCTTTATATTAACCAGCCATTGTCATTAGTACCAAGGTCACCTCCCACCAATAGATCACTTGTTGTTCTTCCATCCTGTTTTCCAGTTCCTCACAGCCACTCTTTAACTTTTAGTGTTTACAATGATTGTCCTACTCATCATTTTTAGCACATGAGGGACAGTGAACAAGATGGATGCCCATTTTCAGCACTGAGGCAGCTCTAGACAATGACTTTTGATGTTTGTCAGTCATTTCACTTTGCACAACTGTCAGTGGCAATATGACAGATAGATAGCATTCTGGTATGGTTGGCACTGCTGAACCATTCTTATTTGAGAACAAAGTTACTTTGATCTCAAAACAGCCTGAACTCACTGCAAAGCCTGCTGCCTTAAAACAGGACCAGAGCTGTATTTCTTAAAAATCTCTGACAGTAATCTTTTTAGTTTGGTAGAACTAATGTGGTTAATTAGAACTTTTTGAAATTGAGGTCTTTATTGTGATAGCTAGTGTAGGAGTTACTCAAGGGACTGATATAGGTGAGTGATCTAATATCATCTACTGACCTTCCTCAAGATTGTGTTGCTGTGATACAAACCAGGACCAAAACTTGGTTGACAGGTTTGATAAGTTGCCTATTCTTGGCCCAGTGAGTGGCACTAGTAGAAGGTATTGTCATGTAGGAGTATGTGTAGCCTTGTTGTATGTCACTCAGTATGCACTATAAAAGTATCATGTTAGCTATCTGCAAACCAGCATTCTGCTAGCAGCCTTCAGAGGATGTTCAACTATCAGCTCCTCCTCAACCATGCCTACCTGGATGTTGCCTTGTCTTTCCTTGTTGATAATGGACTGAACTGAACCTGTAAGGAAACCATAATTGTATGTTGTACTTATAAGAGTTGCCTTGATCATGGTGTATGTTCATAACAGTAAAACCCTAAGACAGAAGTTGATTCCAGAAGTAAGGCATTGTTGTGATATGCCTGATAATATTTTTGTTTGGAAGAATATGGAATTTGGGATGTGTATTTGGTAATAACTGGTATGCTGTAAGTGGGGCTTAGCAGACTATACTAGAAGGAAAATGGAGACTTTGTTTCTGTGAGTGATTTGAACTATGCTGGCCTGATGCAAGAGTTTTCAGTAGAGAAGAATTTCAATATATGGCCCAGAGACTGTTCTGTGGTATTTCACTGAAGAAAGTGGGTGCTTTTTGACATTGTCTGAAGACTCAGACTGAGCATAAGGTGAGGAGAATTAAATTAATTTCTTTGAAAAATAAAGTCTCAAACAGCCTAATGTAAATCTCGTTGTGTTGTTACTAAAGTTCACTCTTCTGAAGAGCATTTGAATGAAAATGAGCAAGCTGAGAAAGAAATAATATGATTGAAGAATTAATAGGATAACAGGAAGTAAAATAAAGCTAAAAGATGTGTTCAAGGATATTAAATTGAATTAAAGTACTAGTAATCTTGATAGCAGATCTCACAGAGTTAAGTTTAGCTTCAGTCGTGTATTACAAATCTTTAATCCTTAGAGGAAAAAGTTAGCAGATGTCTGAGATCAAGGCCTAGTCTAGAAAAAAGTAAATTTATATGATGAAAAACTTAAATCCTGGTTTGATTGCCCACACCTTTAATCCCAGTGCTTAGGAGAGAGGCATGCAGATCTTTTAATTCAATTGTCAGTCCACAGAGCAAGTTGCAGGACAGCCAAGATTAAGCAATGAAGAAGCTGGAAAACAGAAAGCTGGTGACAATAAAGTAGAATATAATAACTAGCTATGTTTCAGCCTCAGCAAACAGCAGACCTCATCACCTGTGGCCACTTGACTCTGGCTTTAGATTCTGAATTAGAAGCAACTACTATGACAACTGATGTTGGTTATCCTCAGCTATGGAAATGGCAATTAAGGAGAGACCAGCATCATCGAGGTGAAATCTTCTGGGAGGTGTTTCCTGACAGCCAAAGGAAGCTGTGTTCCAGGGATACCTCATGCTGAAACTGTGCTTGGCAATGTGTATCACCCAAATATTCCTAGTTTTGAAGTCATGAAGAACAACTGAGGCCTAACATTTTGAGCTACCATGGAAGGACATTGGAGAAGGAGCAGTCTCAGTTATAACTGATCACCCAGGACTGAAGCCATTAGGCATAGGCATTGATGGTTGTCACCATAAAGAGAGCCTAAGAGAGGCTACTGGAGAAGTCTAATTTAAGCAGAAAACCCCAGTGTATTGGAAATGGCAGCCCTATGGATGGTCCCCCAAACAGCATGAACAGTGGAATTAATCAACCTGAGTTTAGAGTGCTATCTAGGGCAGGACGGATGAAGTAATGGCAGCTTTAGAAGAGCCCAGAATATTGTATTTTGTTCTAAACATAGAAAACAGAAACTGTAACAGTGAAGTGGACTTGGAGTTTCCAAAATTTTTGAGATGCTATCACCATAGGAAATCTGCTGAGGAAAGCTGCTAACAGGGGGTAGAATCATTGTACGAGAAAAAAATGTGTTTCAGTTAAAAAGAAAAAAAAGTATTTGGTAATCTGAAGACCACTTTGATATCAATCAAGGAGATACAGAGTTTGGAGTTATCCCAGTTGATTTCCTGTTCTGCATTGGGGACTATATTTAAGTCAGTGAAAGGAACTTCTAAAATTGGTCTGAATGTATGTTGCATTATATAATGTTTAGGTATATTATAGACTAAGATGTTTGAACAAGTCCATGTGGGCCAGGAAGTGGAATGTTATTGTTTGTATATGCTTAGCCCGGGGAGTAGTATTTGTAGAATATGTGATTCTGTTTGAGTAGTTGTTTCCTTGTGGGTGAGGTATATAAGAATCTCATTCTACAGCCTAGAAACCATTATTCTTCTAGAAGCCTTCAGATGAAGATGTAGAACACTCAGTTTTATGCTTGCCTATATGCTGATATGTCCCCTTGATGATATTGAATTGAATCTGTAAACCTGTGTACTAGCACCAGTTAAATGTTGTCCCTTTTAAGACTTGCATTGGTCATGGTGTTGTTCACAGCAGTAAGGCCCTAACTAAGACAGGATTGAAAAAAATATTTTCCTACACTTTAATACCTGTTAATAAAAGATCCCATATAAAATGATAGTCACGAGTTAAGTGGATTCCACAGATGAAGGTTGGTCTTTGCCTTGAACCCTCTGGCATTCTACCTTCGTTATACAAGAAGACCACTTGCGCAGGAATCACATTACCCACACTAATGAAACAGGGGCATTCTACACCAATTAGCAATTAATCAAGTGTTCTGGCAAAACTACTTTGACATTTTTTTATTATTTCTAAAACTTCTCCTGTACATCATGCTGGACTGAAATTAAGCATTTAACTCCTGTTTTAAAAACAATTTTTTTAAAAAAATCCTAAAATTTCAGTCTTACCAAATGAAAACTCAGGAGTTCTTTGTTGTGGTGAAAACCTTTTAGCTCAGAGAGACAGAGAAAACACCTAACTGCCCATCAACAGAAAGAAAAATAAAAAAAAAAAAAACAGTTTTTCTTTTCCATATTAAAACCCTTACAAATGAATATCCCTCATTTCTACTTCCTTTGTCTTTGTATCCATTGGCCTGACTTTCTGTCATTATCTATTGTTTTGTCCTAATTTCATTTTCTGTCAAATGGTTGCTTGTTCCAATTGACTTACTCAGTATTGTACTCAAGAATGAGAAAAAAAAAATTATTAAAGGTATGTGCTAGGGCAAAGAAGTACCAAAATAAGAAACAGTTTTATTTTCTTTCCTGTACACCATCTCACTGTGCAATTCAATCTCAGACAATACTCTGAGATTAAAAGTTTGAGCTACACCACACCTACAGTGGATTTTCAAATATGCAACTACATAGCACAGACAAATTTCATACAAGTTTTGATCTTCCTACTTCTCCTTCTCAAATTTTGTAGTGAGAGTCATTGGCACCAAGCCTAGCTTAGCAATTTTCACATTTATAGATACCTATTTTTACATTTTCCTAATGTATTATGCAGTGTAGTAAATGTAACTGTTTCTATTTTAGATTCTTACTTTTATTTACCTAGTTATTGCAGCCCTGGGATTATACATTCAGGTTCTTGTACATAATTGAAAAGAACTTAAATAACGTGAAATGTCTCTACCTCTTACCACTCTGACCCTTTGTTTTGGATTTTGTTGTTGTAATTAGACAGGGTCTCTCTGTAGTTATGGAGCTGGACACATAAGACAGGTTGGCCATGAGTTCACAGAGACCCTATTTCTATATTCCCTGAATTCTGGGATTACAGACATGGGCAAACATTGAGACAATCATTGGTGTTTGGGTATTTTAGTTTTGTTGCTGTTGTTGTTTTGAGCCAAGATCTTGCAACATACTTTAGGCTGGTGTGGAATTTGATTTGTAAGTCAATTGGCAACTATTTTACAATTTTTAAACTTTTTGTCTAGTGGAAAGATTGAAGTTATAGGACAATGCACTAGGTTCTAGGTACACTTGTTTATTATTTACGACTAGGTCTTATAGTTCCAGGCTGCCTTTCAGCTGAAAATGTTTAGTAAAGGCTACCTTAGAAATTATACAGAAGGTAGGATCTTTGAATGTAGAAGAAGGGGTATCCTTTACAACTTCTGATATTACAGCTCAGTGCTTATTAGCCAGCTTGATAACAGTTTCTTTTATCATTATTTTATATTAATTTATTTCTTTTTAAATGCACATATGCATATTCATGGCATGGTGTATACATGTAAGATAAAGAAAACTTGAGACATGTTTCCCACAAGGTAGTGTGGGATATTACACTCTAATCCTTTGGCTTGTGATAAACATTCATACCCACAGAGCTATCTTCCTGGCTTTCAAGAAAACACTTCAGTTTATCTTGTATAAAGCTGAGTGTGCTAAAACTTGTATATGTTCCTTCCACTCAAGCGATTGCATGTCACTAATCAGTTTGTACTAAAATTTAAACAATATTATATCAAGCTCCTAAATGACATGTTATTTGTCTTTTATTTTACCTGTATAGCTCATCTTTAAATATCTTTGTTATTTAGATGAAATTTCAGACTTTTATAGAATAATCAGTAAATTGGCTGCTATAGAATTGTGAAGACCTGTGTTCAGAATCTTTTCCCTCATGTAAAATTATTTCTGAATTACACAATGAGATGGCATTCATATAATATTAAATAATAGATTGGAGAAATTGCTTCTGAATCTACTCCAATAGCTGTTGTACAAAATATTGACAAAAGGTAGAGCTATTTAACCCTATTTGTGGCAGGACTTTCACTTACATATTTTTACTACTTTATTAAAGGTAGGTACTGAGAAAACAAACCTTTTCTTAACACAGTCATATAAAGGAATTGTAAAAAAAAAAAAAACTGTCTTTCATGTTAATCACTATGATAGCCCATTACTTGGGCAACATAGAATTCAGTAGGATCACAGATGGCAGGAAACCCATTAATTGAATAATATTATTAATTGCTCTGTAATCTTTCAACATCATTCATTTGCCAGATTTTTTTCAATGACAAATACTGGAGAATTTTAAGGGTTATTAGATTTCTCTATAAGCTGAGCCTCCAGCTGCTCCTGTACTTCTAATGCCTGATGTGAGTGGTTCAAGATTTTTTCCTGATTCTGCAAATTTATTCCAGGCATTTAAGGCTAACAGTCTAGACAATGCCAGAGTTTTTTCATCATATACATCCCAAACATTTACCTCAGCATAGCAACCTTTGCCAAGCAGCCTATCTATGGAAATATCTCTCACCCTGCCTATATTTTGTCCTGCTATCTCCCTTGCCTCTTACCTCCACCATGAGATGTACTGTAAATTTGCAGCCAGCCCTAATACTGTTCTTATTACATCTCTCCACTCTTGGAAGATTATTCTATTTAAATAGCCCCAGAGATCAGGATTACCAATGATGAAAGCATTCCAAAATTAGTGACACTTTACTTCAATTTTATCAGTTCTAGCACATTCACTGGATGCCACTGAAATTCTTAATAACCATGTGGATGATTTTATCTGGAGGTCATTGTTATATATTAACTAGATGAACAAAAGTGTGCTTTCTAATAATCTTTTGTTGGCTTTTTCAAATTTTATCATCTTTCTCTACCTGAATATTTCCTTTTTTTTTTTTCTTTTTCCCTTTGACAATATTGCTCCCAGTCTTTTCTTTCCTCTGGCTCTCATTAGTTACCATGACTATCACGATGCCACCAGTAAGCTGTTTTAAGGAAATGAGTTACTTCTTCTTCTTCTTAATTAACTAATTAGTTAAAATACTCTGTGTTTACATTTCAAATGTAATTCCGCTCAACCCTATAACACCACCCCTTCCACTTATTGATATAAAGTTACACCCCCCCTCCAAATCTCACACTCCACCTCAGTGCTGGGCATTTCCCTACAGTGAGAAAATGTGCCCTCACTAGACCAAAGGCGTCTTCTCTCATTGATGCCAGTATATCTTCTGCTACATATGCAACTAGAACCCAGTATGTCTTCATGTGTGCTCAAAGGTTGATGTTTTACTTCATGAGAGTTGTGGAAGGCTTGGTTGGTTGATAATGTTGTTTTTCCCATGAGGATGCAAACCATTTCAGCTTCTTCAGTCCTTTCTCTAGCAATTTCATTGGGGTCCCCAGGATCATTCTGTTGGTTAGCTGCAAGCAGGCTCAAATGTATCAAATTCTGGTAGGGCCCTGAGGAAGAATCTATATCTATTTTTTGGCAGTAAGTACTTTATGTCATGAGCAATAGACCTTGGCTTTGATAGCTGAATATTGGGTGGATCCCAAGGTGAAGAAGCATCTGAATTGTTTTTTCTTCAATTCCTACTCTTCAATTTAACCTTGCATTTCCTCCCATGCATATTTAATTTCTTTCTTATAAGCAGGAATGAGGCATCCATATTTTGGCCTTCTTTCTTTTTGAGCTTCATAAGGTCTGCAAATAGTTTCCTGGATATTCACAGCTTTCTGGGGTAGTATTCATTTATCTGTGAGTGCATATCATTCACATTCATTTGTGATAAGGTTATCACACTTAAAATGATATATTCTAGTTCCATCCATTTGCCTAGAAATTTTATAATCTCATTGTTTATAATATCTGAGAAGTATGTAAATGTCCCAAAATTTTTGTATCCATTTCTCTCTTGATGGACATCTGGATTCTGTCTATATTCTGACTATTATAAATAAGGCTGCTATGAACATGCAGAAGTACATATTCTTGTTATATGTTGGAGCATCTTTTGTGCACATGCCCAGAAGCAGAAGATCTGGGTCTTCAGGTACTGTGTTCAATTTTCAAAGAAACTGCTAGAATGATTTCCAGAGTAGTTCAACCAGCTTTCAATCCCACCAACAATGAATAAATGTTCCTCTTTCTCCACTTATTTTGTACCAAAATCTACATTCATCTGAATTTTTGATCTTAGCCAATTTGACTTGTGGGAGGTGCAAACTCAGGATTGTACTGATTTGCATTTCCCAGTAATGTTGAGCATTTAAGGTGCTTCTCAGCCATTAAATTTTTCTCAGTTGAGAACTCTTTGTTAAGCTCTATACCCCATTTTTTTTGCTACTGACAGTTAAATTTTTATTTTATTTTATTTTATTTATTTTTCTTACTACCATATTTATCAAAAATGAGGGATACATATACAGATTTTAAAGGCATTTTTGCATAACATATTATAATTATTTTTTTAGTACTTAATTCTTTTAGAGTTTTTAAAGCATGCATTGAAATCCCTCTAGTTACCATAAGGTTGAAGTACATGTAGGACAGAGCGTAACATGGAAAAATATTTATTTTTGATTATAGATTAAGCATGATGATCATGTGAATACCAAAAATTGCCAGAAGGCTATTATCTTAGCTCTTGGATTATTAATGATGTGAGGTCCAGGTGTACCACATTCTGAGAGGGTGATAAATGCTTATTATTTTCCTAAGAAGGACTGAGGTTTTAATTTTTTCTTTGGCATTTGATTTTCTTAAGCTTCATATAGCTTCTGAGTTATTTTGGGGTGTTCAGAGCTTACTAGGGTTAGTATTCAATATTCAGTGACTGCATATTATGTCTGTTCTTTTGTGACTGAGTTCCCTCACTCAGGATGTTATTCTCTAGATGCATATATTTTCTTAGGAATTTCATAAAAATCATTGTTGCTGATACCTGAATAGTAATCCATTGTGTAAATATACCACAACTTTTGTATACATTCATCTACTGAAAGACATCTGGGTTCTTTTCAGCCTCTGGCTATTAAAAATGGAACTTCTATGAACATTGTGGTACACGGGTCTTTATTTTTTTATTTTTTATTTTTTTAATTGAAAAACTTTATTTAAAAAAAACAAAGAGGCAGAGCCTGGCCCAACTGACAGCCGGAAAGGCGGCTCGAACAGGCTGAGCAACTGGTGAGTGGGAGACCTAGGCTGCGGGGGAGCAGAGGGATCTCTGCGGAGTGCACATGGAAAGAGCACCCCCTGCCCTGACCTGCCCTGTCCTCCCCGATCCAGTGAACGGGAACAGATCTTAGGAACTTCTGTTCCCACCCGGAGACGACTTCAAGACGCAGAGCAGATCCTGGCCCAACCGCCAGCCGGAAAGGCGGCTCGTACAGGCTGAGCATCTGTGACCAGGAACAGATCTTAGGAACGTCTGTTCCCACCCGGATGCAACTTCAGTACGCAGAGCGGAGCCTGGCCCAGCTACCACCCAGAACCTGGGCTGCCGGGGAGTAGAGAGATCTCTGCGGATTGCACACGGAAAGTGTACCAGGGACACAGACCAGATACAAGGGAAAGGCAAGAACATATCACTGACAACAAAATGGCAAGAGGAAAGAGAAAGAGTATATCCCAAGGAAACCAAGACAATCTACCAACACCAGAACCCAGCTCTCCGATAGTAGAAACATCGGAATTCCAAACACTCCAGAGAAAGAAGACACAGACCTGAAATCATGCCTCAAGACGCTGATAGAGTTACTTAAACAAGAAAGGGAGGAAAAGCAAAAAGATTCAGAAGCTTTTAAAGAAGAAACAAGAAAAACACTCAAAGAATTCAAAGAATGAGATGAAAACAGAACCAAAGAAATAAAGGAATGGAAGAGGGAAATTAAAACAGAAATTGACACAATAAAGAAAGCACTAAAAGAGATAACCCTAGAGTCAGAACACCAATAAAAGAAATCAGGAGTCACAGAAGCAAGCATTTCCAACAGATTACAAGAGATCGAGGAGAGAATCTCGGGGGCAGAAGACAACATTGCAAACATAGACAAAACAGCCAGAGAAGATGCAAAAAACAAAAAGCTCCTAACCCAAAATGTCCAGGAAATACAAGACACAATGAGAAGACCGAACCTAAGGATAATAGGAATAGAAGAGGGAGAAGAGTATCAACTAAGAGGCACAGTAAATATCTTCAACAAAATCATAGAAGAAAACTTCCCTACCCTCAAGAATGAGATAACCACGAGCATAAAAGAAGACTTCAGAACTCCAAATAGGTTGGACCAGAAAAGAAATACCTCCCGACATATAATAGTAAAAACATCAAGTGCCCAAAGTAAAGAAAGAATACTAAAAGCAGTAAGGGAAAAAGGTCAGGTAACATATAAAGGCAGACCAATCAGACTCACACCCGATTTCTCAACAGAGACTATGAAAGCTAGAAGAGCCTGGACAGACATCATGCACTCCTTAAGAGAGCACAAGTGCCAGCCCAAGCTGCTATACCCAGCAAAACTATCAATCACCATCGATGGAGAGACAAAGATATTTCAAGACAAATCAAAATTCACACAATATCTGACCACAAACCCAGCACTACAACGAATTATAGGTGGAAAACCCAATACAAGGAGGAAAAATACAGCCTAGTAAAAACAAGAAAACTCCTAAACAAGAAAACTAAAAGAAGAAAAAAACACAGACACAACTCAACCCAAAAAAGCAAAAATGGCAGGAAACAAACAATTATTCCTTGATATCTATTAACATAAATGGTCTCTACTCCCCAATAAAGAGACACAGACTATCAGACTGAATACATAAACAAAATCCATCCTTTTGCTACATACAGGAAACTCATCTCAGAGATAGAGACAGACACTATCACAGAGTAAAAGGGTGGGAAAAAAACTTCCAAGCAAACAGCTCCAAGAAGCAAGCTGGAGTGGCTATTCTAATAGCGAATAAAGTAAACTTCCAACCAAAAGTTATCAAAAAAGATAAAGAAGGACACTTTTTACTCATTACCGGGGAAATCTGTCAGGAGGAACTCTCAATCCTTAACATATATGCTCCAAATAAAAAATCACCCACATTCATAAAAGAAACTCTACTAAAGCTCAAAAAATACATTTCACCCCACACAATAATAGTGGGAGACTTTAAAACCCCACTCTCACCAATGGACAGATCAGGGAAACAGAAAATGAACAAGGACACTGCAAAACTAGCAGAGACTTTGAACCAACTAGAATTAATAGATATATACAGAACATACTATCCTAAAGTAAAAGAATACACCTTCTTCTCACCACCCTATGGCACCTTCTCGAAAATTGACCACATAATTGGACACAGAACGAGCCTTCATCGATATAAGAAGATTGAAATACTCCCATGCATCCTCTCAGATCACCATGGTCTACGGCTGGTCTTTAACAACAACAAAGACAACAAAATGCCCACATACACATGGAAACTAAACAACGCTCTGTTAAAAGATAGCAGGGTCAAAGAAGAAATAAAGAAAGAAATTAAGGACTTTATAGAATTCAATGAAAATGATAACACAACATACCCAAACCTATGGGATGCAATGAAAGCAGTATTGAGAGGAAAACTCATTGTCCTAAGTGCTTCCAAGAAGAAACTGGAGAGAGCTCACATCAGCAACCTGACAGCACAGCTAAAAGCCCTAGAACAAAAGGAAGCAGATATACCCAAAAAGAGTAGACGGCAAGAACTAATCAAAATTAGGGCAGAAATAGACCAAATAGAAACAAAGAAAAAACCATTGAAAAAATGAACAAAACAAAGAGTTGGTTCTTTGAGAAAATCAACAAGATTGATAAACCCCTAGCCAGACTAACTAAAGGGCAAAGAGAGAGTATCCAAATTAACAAAATCAGAAAGGAAAGTGGTGACATAACAACTGAAACTAAAAAAATTCAAGAAATCATCAGATCCTACTACAAAAACTTATACTCCACAAAATTGGAAAATCTGGAGGAAATGGACGAATTCCTAGACAGATACAAGGTCCCAAAGTTTAACCAGGACCAAGTAAACCATCTAAATAACCCTATAACACCTAAAGAAATAGAAGAAGTCATCAAAAGCCTCCCAACCAAAAAAAGCCCAGGTCCAGACGGGTTCAGTGCAGAATTTTATCAGACATTTATTGGGGATATAACACCAATATTTGCCAAACTATTCCAAAAGATAGAATCAGATGGAATATTACCCAACTCATTTTTTGAGGCTACAATAACCCTCGTACCTAAGCCACACAAAGACCCTACAAAGAAAGAGAACTTCAGACCAATCTCACTTATGAACATTGATGCAAAAATACTCAACAAAATCCTTGCAAACCGAATCCAAAAACACATCAAAACCATCATTCATCATGACCAAGTAGGCTTCATCCCTGGGATGCAGGGATGGTTTAACATAAGGAAATCCATCAATGTAATCCACCATATAAACAAACTTAAAGACCAAAATCACATGGTCATCTCACTAGACGCTGAGAAAGCATTCAACAAAATCATACACCCCTTCATGTTAAAAGTCCTGGAAAGAACAGGAATCCAAGGCCCATATTTAAACATAATAAAAGCAATATACAGCAAACCAACAGCCAACATCAAACTTAATGGCGAGAAACTTGAAGCAATCCCACTAAAATCAGGGACTCGACAAGGCTGCCCACTCTCTCCCTACCTATTTAACATAGTACTGGAAGTCCTGGCTCGAGCAATTAGACAGCAAAAGGAGATCAAGGGGATACAAATCGGAAAGGAAGAGATAAAAACATCACTCTTTGCCGATGACATGATAGTGTACTTGAGTAATCCCAAAAATTCCACCAGAGAACTCCTAAAGCTGATAAACAAGTTCAGCAAAGTGGCCGGATAAAAAATTAACTCAAACAAATCAGTAGCCTTCCTATACTCAAAGGACAAACATGTGGAGAAAGAAATTAGGGAAAAGGTACCCTTCACAATAGTTACAAAAACTATGAAATACCTTGGTGTGACTCTAACTAAGGAAGTGAAGGACCTGTATGACAAAAACTTCAAACCTCTAAAGAAAGAAATTGAGGAGGATATCAGAAAATAGAAAGATCTCCCATGCTCATGGATTGGAAAGATCAACATCTTAAAAATGGCCATCCTACCAAAAGCAATCTACAGATTCAATGCAATCCCCATCAAAATTCCAACCCAGTTCTTCATGGAATTGGAAAGATCAATGTGCAATTTCATATGGAATAACAAAAGACCTAGAATAGCGAAATCCATCCTCAACAACAAAAAAACATCTGCGGGAATCACTATCCCTGACCTCAAGCTATATTACAAGGCAATTGTGCTGAAAACAGCATGGTACTGGTACAGAAAAGGGCAAGTGGATCAATGGAATAGAATAGAAGATCCAGAAATGAGCCCTCATGTATATGGTCACCTGATTTTTGACAAAGGAGCAGTAAACATTCAATGGAAAAAGGACAGCCTATTCAACAAATGGTGCTGGTCCAACTGGCACTCAACATGCAAAAGAATGAAAATAGACCCATTCTTATCTTTTTGTACAAAGCTCAAGTGTAAGTGGATCAAAGATCTCCACATTAAACCAAATACACTTAAACTATTAGATGAGAAAGTAGGGTAAACCTTAGAACACATAGGCACAGGAGAAAATTTCCTGAACAAAACACCAATGGCTCAAGCTCTAAGGTCAAAGATTAACAAATGGGACTTAATGAGATTGCAAAGTTTCTGTAAGGCTAAGGACATCTTCAAGAAAACAAAATGGCAACCAACAGAATGGGAAAAGATCTTTACCAACACCACATCAGATAGAGGCCTAATATCCAAGGTGTACAAGGAACTCAAAAAGCTCGACACCAGAGAATCAAATAACCCTTTTAAAAATGGGGTACAGAGGTAAACAAAACGTTTTAAGTTGAGTAACACCGAATGGCCGAAAAACATCTGAGGAAATGCTCCACATCCTTAGCCATCAGGGAAATGCAAATCAAAACAATCCTAAGATTCCACCTCACACCAGTCAGATCGGCCAAGATCCAAAACTCAGATGACAGCAGATGCTGGCGAGGCTGTGGAGAAAGAGGAACACTTCTCCACTGTTGGTGGGGTTGCAAGCTAATACAACCACTCTGGAAATCTGTCTGGCGATACCTCAGAAAATTGGATATAGTACTACCTGAAGACCCAGCTATTCCACTTCTGGGCATATACCCCAGAGACACTTTAATACACAACAAAGATATATGCCCCACAATGTTCATAGAGGCTCTATTTATAATAGCCAGAAGCTGGAAGGAACCCAGATGTCCTTCAGAAGATGAATGGATACAAAAATTGTGGTACATATACACAATGGAATACTACTCAGCCACCAGAAACAATGACTTAACCAAATTCTTAAGAAAATGGCTGCATCTAGAGAAGATCATCCTGAGTGAGATAATCCAGTCACAAAAGAAAAGACATAATATGCAGTCACTGATAGTGGGATGCTAACCCCAGAGGCTTGCACTCCCCCAGAAACAACTCACAGACTGTATGAAGTCCAAGAAATAAAGAAAACAAAAAATATACATATATTCACAAAACAAGAAGACTTTGACTATTCCCATGTTGTGTTTTGTTTTGCATGTACTTTACGCTTATTGCAACTAGTACGTTTTCAATGCATACTGTCAAGCCCTTGAAAAAAATCAAGTACTGACTAAAAAATATATTCACATGGTTTTATGTAAAATTTATTTTAAGTTCTGAAAAATCAGTACTGACAAAAATGTATAATTTTAACAAAAATGTTTAAAATCTTTACATTTATCTTTGTTTTGCAAAATAAAGTCATTTAAAAAAATAAAAAAAAGAGTAAAAAAAAATAAAAAAACAAAGATAAATGTACAGATTCTATGCATTTTTGTTTAAAAGTATACAAATACATTTCTGTAAGTGCTTGGTTTTTTTAAAAGGTTTGATAGTGTACATTAAGATTTTAATAGTAACTATAAGCATAAAGTACATGTAAAACTGGATGTAACCTGGAATTAGCCAGTTTTCTTAGTGTGTAAGTATTAAGCATTATGTTTTTTTCTTTTTCTTTCTTTTCTTTTCTTAAACTTGACATAGTCTGTGAGTTGTTTCTGGAATTTTCAGAGCTTTCTGAGGTTAGTATCCAATTATTAGTGACTGCCTATTATGTCTGTTCTTTTGTGACTGGGTGATCTCACTCAGGATGATATTCTCTAGATGCATCCTTTTTCGTAAGAATTTAAGAAGAATTTAAGTCATTGTTTATGATAGCTGAGTAGTACTCCATTGTGTAAATATACCACAATTTTTGTATACATTCATCTACTGAAGGACATCTAGGTTCTTTTCAGCTTCCAGCTATTATAAATAGAGCTGCTATGAACATTGTGGTGCATGTGTCTTTGTTGTATGTTGGAGCTACTCTGGGGTATATGCCCAGAAGTGGAATAGCTGGATCTTCAGGTAGTACTATGTCCATTTTCCTGGGAACCTGAAGACTGATTTCCAGAGTGGTTGTATAAGTTTACAACCCCACCAACAGTGTAGAAGTGTTCCTCTTTATCCACATCCTCGCCAGGATCTGCTATCATCTGAATTTTTGATCTTGGCCAATCTGACTGCTGTGAGGTGGATCTCAGCATTGTTTTTATTTTCATTTTCCTGATGGCTAATGATGTCGAGCACTTCCTTAAATCCTTCTCAGCCATTCAATATTCCTCAATTGAGAACTTTTTGCTTAGTTCTGTACCCCATTTTAATGGGGTTTTTTGATTCTCTGGTGTCTAACTTCTTGAGTTTTTGGTATACTTTGGATATTAGCCCTCTATCTGATATGGAATTGGTAAAGATCTTTTCCCACTCTGTTAGCTGCCATTTTGTTTTCCTGACAGTGTCCTTAGCCTTACAGAAACTTTGCAATCCCATTAAGTCCCATTTGTCAATCTTTGACCTTAGAGCACCAGCCATTGGTGTTCTGTTCAGGAAATTTTCCCCAGTGTCTATGTGCTCTAAGGTTTTTCCCTATCTTATAATAGTTTCAGTGTACCTAGTTTAATGTGGAGATCTTTCATCCACTTGTAATTGAGCTTTGTAGTAGCAGATAAGAAAGGGTCCGTTTTCATTCTTCTGCAAGCTGAGTGCCAGTTGAACCAACACAATTTGTTGAAGAGGCTATTGTTGATTCTTTGAATGGTTCTTTTGGTTTCTATTCGGTCAATTTCTGCTGTCAGTTTGATTATTTCATGCCCTCTACTCCTCTTGGATGTATCTGATTCCTTTTGTTCTAGACCATTCAAGTGTGCTGTCAAGTTGCTAATGTATGATCTCTCCAGTTTCTTTTTGGAAGCACTCAGATCTATGAGTTTTTCTCTTAGTACTGCTTTCATTTCATCTGATAGGTTTGGAGTTGTTGTTTTTTCTTCTTCATTAAATTGTAAAAAACCCTTTGTTTCTTTCCTTATTTCTTTCCTGACCATGCTGTCTTTTAATAGAGCATTGTTCAGTTTCCAGGTACCCCATTTTTAATAGGATTGTTTTATTTTGTTGAGTCTATTTTTTCAGTTCTTTGTATATATTGGGTATAGGGCATTTATTAGATGTGCAAATGGTAAAGATTTTTCCCAATCATATATTTGATGTTTTGTCTTCTTGACTGAGTCATTAGCTTTACAGATAATTTACAATTAATTAAATCATAAGCCACTGGTGTTCTGTTCTTTAAATTTTCCCCTGTTCCTATGTGTACTAATCCCTTCTCTGCTAACTTTTCTAATAGTTTCAATGTAACTGACATTATGTGGAGCTCTTTGATCCACTTGCACTTGAGATTTGTACACGAAGATAGGAAAGGATAAATTTGCATTCTTATACGTGCTGACTGCCACTTGAACAAACACCAGTTGTTTAAGATACAGTCCTTTTTCCACTGAACGTTTTTAGCTCCTTTGTCAAAGATCAAGGTACCATAGTTAATAGGTTCATTATTTCTGTTTCTCAATTTCTGTTCTATTGATCTTCCTGCCTATCTCTGTACCTATGTCATGTTTTGTTTTGTTTTTGTTCGTTTTGTTCCATGATTCATTTGTAATACACCTTGAGGAGCTTGCAGTTTGATATGGCGATTCTCTCAGAAATTTTATTAGTGTTGAGAATAGGTTTTGTTATCGTAGGTTACTTGTTATACCAAATGAATTTTTTAAGGAAAGATGGGTAGTTTTACTATGTTGATCCTTCCAATCCATGATAATGGGAGATCTTTCCATCTTCTGAGACCTTCAGTTTATTTTTTGAGTGATTCAAAGTTCTTGTTATACAAATCTTTCAAATGCTTTGTTCAGGTCACACCAAGTTATTTCAAATTGTTTGTGAGTATTGTGAAAGCTGCCTTTTCCATAATTTCTTTTCAGCATGTTTATCCTTTGAGTAGAGGAGGCTATTGATTTGTTTGAGTAAACATTGTAACCATCCACTTTCCTGATGTTGTTTATCAGCTGTCCAAATTCTGTGGTGGAATTTTTTAGTTTCAGTGAAGCATGCTATCATATCAGCTGCAAATAGGGATATTTTGATTTCTTCCTTTCTGATTTGTATCCTTTTAACTTCATTTTGACATTTAATTGCACTAGTCAGGATTTCCAGCACTATATTGAATAGGTAGCTGGATAATGGGCAGTCTTCCTTTATCCTTGATTTTAGTGTGATTGCTTCACGTTTCTCATCATTTAGTTTCCTGTCGGCTACTTGTTATATAAATATTGCTTTTAATGTGTTTAGGTATCTGTCTTGATTTTGTTATTTTTTTTTTAAAAAAATTAACATGAAGGGGAGTTGAATTTTGACAATGCTTTCTCAATATCTAATGGGATGATCATGTGGAGTTTTTCTTTATGTTTGTTTACATTGATAAATTTCTGTATCCTTAACCATTAGTGCATCCCTGAGATGAAGCCTACTTGATTATGGTGAATGATCATTTTGGTGTGTTCTTGGATTTAGTTTGAAATAATTTTATGGTGTTTTTTTAGATTAATGTTTTTGAAGGTAATTGTTCTAAAGTTTTCTTTGTTTTTAGAACTCAGTTTGGTTTAATTATGAACTTAATTGTGGCTTTGAAGAAGGAGTTGTGTCATGTTTCTTCTATTTCTATCTTGTGAAATAATTTTGAGAGTATCATTATTAGGTTTTCTATGAAAGTCTCATAGAATTTTGCATTGGTCCCATTTGGTCCTTGCCTTTTTTATTGTTGGGAGATTTTTGATGACTATTTCTATTTATTTAGGTGTTATGAAATTGTTTAGATTATTCACCTGATCATGATTTATGTTCCTTACCTTGTATCTGTCTAGAAATTTGTTCATTTCCAATTTTTTTGAGTATATGCTTTTTTAGTAGCCTCTAATAATTTCTTGATTTTTCCTCAGCTTTGATGTCATGTCTCTTTTTTCATTTCTGATTTTGTTAATTGGGATACTGTCTCTGTGCCCTCTAGTTAATTTGGCTAAGAGATTATTAATCTTGTTGATTTTATCAAAGAATTAGCTCTTGGTTTTGGTTGATTTTTTTGTAAATTTCTTTTTGTTCCTAATTTGGTGATTTCTGCTATGTGTTTGATTATTTCCTGTCATATACTCATTTTTGGTATAGCTGCTTCTTTTTGTTCTAGAGCTTTCATGTATGTTGTAAAGCTCCTAGTGTATGCTCTCTCCAGTTTCCATTTGGTGACACTCAAAGCTATGAGTTTTCTTCTTAGTAATGCTTTCATTGCATCCAATAAGTTTGGGCATATTGTGTTTTCATTTTTGTTAAATTGTAAAAAAAAATCTTAGGTTCATTCTTTATTTCTATTTTGACCACATTCTCATTGAGTAGTGTATTTTTGTACTGTTATATGTTTGTTTACTTTATGTTTTGTTTTGTTTTTTTGTTTTTTTTTGTTGATGTTGTTAAAGATCAGCCTCAGTCCATTGTGATCTGATAGGATGCATAGGCATATTTCAATCTTCTTAAAACTTTGGGGACCTGTTTTGTTATCAAATATATGATCCGTTTTGGTTAAGGTACTGTGGGATGATGAGAAGCAGGTATATTCTTTTGTTTTAAGATGAAACATTTTATACATACCTGTGAAATCCAATCGGTTTATGACCACTGCTATTTTTATTGTGTCTCAGTTCAGTTTCTTCTTCCATAATTCATACACTCATAATAGTGGGGTATTGAAGTCTCCCACACTTATTGTGTGTGGTACAAAGTATGCTTTGAGATTTAGAAATCTTTCTTTTATGAATGTAGTTCCACATTTATTTGGAGCATACATGTTCAGGATTGAGCATTAATTTTGATAGATTTTTTCCTGTGGTGAGTACAAATTGTACTTCTTTTTTGTTGTTAATTTTTGTTGAAATTCTATTTTAATTGGAATTAGAATGGGTACTACAGCTTGTTTCTTGTGAATATTTGCTTGGAAGTTTTTTTTTTCCAGGTCTTTTACTCTAAGGGACTTTCTGTCTTATTCTCTGATATGAGTTTTATTCATGCAGCAAAATGCTTGATCTTGTTTATGTATCCAGTCTGATAGTCTATGTATTTTTATTGGGAAATTATGTCCGTCGATGTTAAGAGATATTAAGAAATAGTGATGATTGTTCCTGGTTTCTCTCTCTCTTTTTTTTTTTTTTTTTTTTTTTTTTTTTTTTTTTTTTTTTTTTTTTTGAGGTTAGAGGTAGATTTATGTTTCCGTGCTTTTCTTCTTTTGGATTTCTTGCATGTTTATTTTCTTGCTTTTGTTAAGTGTACTGTTCCTCCTTGTGTTTGAATTTTCCAATGATTTTGCTTTGTATGGTTAGGTTTCTGGACAGATATATTGTAAATTTGGTTTTGACCTGGGATATCTTGATATTTTTATCTGTACTAACTGAGAGTTTTGCTGGATATAGTAATCTGGGCTGGCATTTATGTTCTCTTATGATCTGTATGATATCTGCCCAAGATCATCTAGCTTTCATAGTCAAAAGTTAGAAGTCTTGTGTAATTTTGTTTGGTCTGTCTTTATATGTTACTTGTCCTTTTACTTTACTGCTTTTATTTTTTGTTTTCAACTTTTGTTGTTCTAACTCTTAGGTGTCAGGAGGACTTTCTTTTCTAGTCCAATATATTTGGAGTTTTATAGGTGTATTGTATATTCATCTTGTTCTTAAAATTAGTAAATTTTCTTCCACGTGTTTGTTTCTTCTAAGATTTTGTGGAAGATATTGCATCTGCTTTTGGTTGGGAGTCTTCTCATTCTTGTACACTTATTATCCTTTGGTTTTGTCGTCTCAATTTTTCCTGGATGTCCTAGATATTTTAGTTTGAGGCCTGTTTGGTTTTTGCATTTCTCTTACTGTTGTGTCAATGTTTTCTATGTTGTCTTCTGCCCCTGGAATCCACTTTTACATCTCTTTTCATCTTTTTGCAAAGTTTTCATCTATGACTCCTGATATATTTCTTGTGTTTACTATCTCCAGTGTTGTCTTCTATTGTGATTATTTTTTTTAAATTTTTGTGGAAAACGGGTGTGGCGAGAATTGCAAGATGGTGCAAGATGGCGCTTGGAACTGGGACCAAGTCTTGTGACTGGCTCCAGCCTTCTTCCCACTCCCTAATAAAACCACGTCATTCCTTTAAGCTGTGAAGACACACCCATGATGCAAGATCATGCCAGATGACTCAGACCTATGAAATGCAGGCACACAACATGGACTGAGGAGGTGGAATTGAGAGAGGATAAAAGGGACTGCACTTGGGGTGAGGGTAGACTTTCACTTGCATGCTGTAAGGTTCCTGAATTAACCACTTTGAGAGGAACACTGTGTTGTTGCTCCTTTTCAGCTTGTAGGGGATGGTAGCAACATGTGGTGGTCAATACAGGGAGACCATTCAGAACTCATCACGGTCAGGGTAACTAGTCGGTAAGTTCCCAGGTAAGTGGGACCATCAAGGTCCTTGGCTTGAGGCTATAAATATCTCCAGTACAGAGGATGAGGAAGGCTCTAGGATAGAGACAATAAGGTTCCCGGTGTAGGGACAAGTTGCACCAAGCACAATGGGAAACACAACATTGGCTCAGGCAGTTCACCAAGCCCTTAAAGATCTGCTACAGGCTAAAGGGATCAGATTGAAGAGAGAAACAGTGGACAATTTCCTAAAAGTAGTAGACCATGTCGCTCCATGTTTCCAGATGCCCGGACACTTTACAATATCTAGTTGGGAGAAATGAAGGAAGGATTTGAGGTTTGCTGAAGAAAAGGGAGTCCTATCTGAAGGAGTACTGCCAATGTGGAAATTAGTAAAGAATTGCATAGGGAATGAGGAAAAGTGTAATGCCGAGTTAACGAAGAGGAATGAGGCATTGAATCAGGTTAGGGAGGAGCAATCTCAGAAATCAGAAGCTGGAGGAGATTCTAGTGAGAGAGACATGTCAGAAGATGATCTAGGGAGCATCGCTGACAGCCTAGAGAAAGTGAAAGTAAGAGTAAAGCCATCGACTCCAGGGCCACCTCACCTGCCTCTGTATGCTTTGGCTGGAGCAGAGGGGCATAGTCTACACCCGGAAACCTGAATGGAGCTATGAGCCCAAATGTGTCCATATATTTCAGGATGAACAGGGCAATCACTCCCATAAACCCTTAGACTGGAAGGTTGTCCAGATACTGGCTGAATGAGTCGTGCATACAGGGTCAGTGCCGCTTATATAGTGGCACAGTTAGAATCCTTACACCGCTTCTGCATGACTCCTAATGACTGGCAAAATCTGACTCATGCCTGTCTGACCTCAGGACAGTATTTATATCGAAAGGCTTATTATATTGAATTTGCTGTGGAGCAGGCTGTTCTCAATGCCTGCAATGGACAGCCTGTGTGGGATCAAGATATGATAATGGGACAAGGGAGGTTTCCAGCAGCACAGATAAATTATTCAGTCCAGGTGTATGAGCAGATGAACATCATAGGAATTAGGGCATGGAAATTTCTACCCAATAGAGGGGAGGTGAGTGGGAACTTGACCAAGATCCTCCAAGGGCCCAATGAGCCTTTTGCAGATTTTGTAGCCAGAATAATGGAGGCTGGATGTTGGGTTTTTGGAGACCCTGATACTGCCATGCCCATCTTGAAACAGCTTATCTATGACCAATGTACTAAGGAGTGCAGACAAGCCATTACCCCCTACAAAAGCAAAAAGCTAGAAGTGTGGATGAAGTTGTGCAGGGATTTAAGAGGGCCTTTGACCAATGCAGGGCTGGCTGCTGTGGTTATGCAGATGTCCCAAGGTAGAAATGGCCAGAAGAATAATAACTGCTTTGCATGCAGACATCCAGGCAATATGAAACGCCAATGCCCTCAATGGGACGGGGCTGACAGGCAGCACACTCAACGGCTAGGGGCACTTGGGCTGTATCCAAAATGCAGAAAGGGGAACCATTGGACCAATGAGTGCCAATCTGTGAAAGACATTCAGGGAAAACCACTTAATCCTGGTGCACAGTCAAAAAACTGGAGACGGGGCCCTTGACCCCAGGGCCCTCAAATATATGGGGCAGTGTCAGAAGGATGGCCAAACCTGAGACCCCAGTGAATTGGGGCCGCCCCGGTGAGCAACAAAGGAGAGTGCAGGACTCAACCTCAGTTCAACCACCAGACTCACATTGATCCCCCAGATGGGAACCCAATTAGTGGATACAAATTTTAAAGTTCCTTTATCTCCCGATACAGTGGGATTAATATTAGGAAGAAGTTCTGTTACTATGCAAGGTCTTATAGTTCATCCTGAAGTGATGGACCCAGATTATACTGGACAAGTTAAAATAATGATATCTTCCCCCAGAGGCTTTTATGCTATATCTCCTGGGAATAGGGTAGCTCAATTGCTCCTCTTATCCAGCTATCATTCTAAATTTCCTGCAAAAGATCTAGAAAGAGGAAGTAAGGGTTTTGGTTCCACAGGAGTCTCTAATGTCTTTTGCTCCTTAGATCTTGACACCCCGCCAGTGTTAAAATTATCAATTGATGGGAAATCCATATCTGGCCTCCTGGACACTGGTGCTGATTGCAGTATTATTAGCATCAAGGATTGACCTACAGGATGGCCAAGACAACAATCAGAGCAAACATTGAGAGGTCTAGGATATGCTCAAATGCCAGAAAAGAGCTCCCACATGTTACAGTGGAACGATGATGAAGGACTATCTGGGGCTTTTCAGCCATATGTGTTGGCCATCCCCATGTCCCTATGGGGCTGCGACCCACAGAATGAAATGGGCTTGGTCTTGACCAATGAGGGACACTATAGCACACAAGCCCTAGAGATGATGAGAGGAATGGGCTGCATTCCTGGAAGGGGGATAGGCTGCTCTTTACAGGGCAGGACTTCTCCTGTGACGGTCTGTAAGAGGGGTGACTATGGCGAGCTGGGTTTTTCCTAGGGGCCACTGAGGAAGCATTGCCTGTTACATGGAAGACTGAGGATCCAGTGTGGGTTCCTCAGTAGCCACTTCCCTCAGAAAAATTGCATGCTGCCTAAGAATGAGAACAAGAGCAATTAGGTTTGGGCCATATCTGACCTTCGACCTCCCCTTAGAATACTCTTATATTTGTCACAAAGAAGAAATCAGGGAAATGGAGATTGTTACATGATCTGAGAGAAATTACTAAACAGATGGTTTTGATGGGGCCAGTTTAGAGAGGGCTCCCTCTGCCCTCTGCATTATCTAGGAATTGCCCTCTTATAGTATTAGATATCAAGAATTATTTTTTTCTCAATTCCTTTGCATCAGAATGATATGGTTAGGTTTGCTTTCACCTTTCCCTCCCAAAATCATGATAAACCTGATAAGAGATTTGTATGTATGGTTCCGCCTAAAGGTATGGCAAATAGTCCCACTATGTGTCAATTATATGTTGATGCAGCCTTGAAAGGGGTAAGACAGAAACTTCCTAAAGTAAACTGTTATCATTATATGGATGATATCCTTATCGCAGCCCCCAAGGAGAAGCTGCTAGAAAAAGCATATAGCCATGTGGTGAGTCAACTAAAAAAAAAGGAATTATTTAGTAGTCCCGGAAAAGGTACAGAAGGATTTAGTGATGAATTACATGAGAACTAAAATAACTGCAGATTCAGTAGCCCCACAAAAAATTCATATCCGTACTCATAAGTTGATTACATTAAATGATTTTCAAAAACTCCTTAGAGATATTCAGTGGGTTCAACCCCATTTATCTTTAAGAAATAAGCAATTGCAGACATTGTATGATATTCTGCTGGGTGATTGTGATTTATATTCTCCCAGGGAACTCACTGATGCTCCCCAACCAGCTTTACAGCTGATGGAAAAAGGAATTCAAGTACCAGCCTTAAGGTGCCTAGATTAGTCACAGCCTATCGTGATGTGCATCTTACCAACAGAAGTCCAACCCATGGGAGTCTTACGGTAGGGAGCCCCCCCTTTTTTATAAAACAACTTTATTTTAGAAAACAAGGATAAATGTACAGATTTTAAACATTTTTTGCTTAAAATTATACATTTTTGTCAGTACTTTTTTTCAGATTTTAACATAATTCTTACATAAAACTATATGAATATACTTTTTAGTCAGTACTTGATTTTTTTCAAGGTTTGATTGTATGCCTTGAAAACTTAATAGTTACAATGAGCTAAAGTACATGTAAAACAAAATGTAACATGGAAATATTTAAAGTTTTCTTGTTTTGTAAATTTTTTTTGTTTTCTTTTGTTTTCTTTATTTCTTGGACTTCATACAGTCTGTGAGTTGTTTTTGGGGGAGTGCAAGCGTCTGGGGTTAGCATCCCACTATCAGTGACTGCATATTATGTCTGTTCTTTTGTGACTGGGTTATCTCACTCAGGATGATATTCTCTATATGCAGCATTTTCTTAAGAATTTGGTTAGGTCATTGTTTCTGGTGGCTGAGTAGTATTCCATTGTGTATATGTACCACAATTTTTGTATCCATTCATCTTCTGAGGGACATCTGAGGTCCTTCCAGCTTTTGGCTGTTATAAATAGAGCCCCTATGAACATTGTGGTGCATATATCTTTGTTGTGTATTAAAGTGTCTCTGGGGTATATGCCCAGAAGTGGAATAGCTGGGTCTTCAGGTAGTACTATATCCAATTTTCTGAGGTATCGCCAGCCAGATTTCCAGAGTGGTTGTATTAGCTTGCAACCCCACCAACAGTGGAAAAGTGTTCCTCTTTCTCCACAGCCTCGCCAGCATCTACTGTCATCTGAATTTTGGATCTTGGCCAATCTGACTGGTGTGAGGTGGAATCTTAGGGTTGTTTTGATTTGCATTTCCCTGATGGCTCAGGATGTGGAGCAGTTCCTCAGATGTTTCTCCGCCATTCAGTATTCCTCAACTGAAAACGTTTTGTTTAGCTCTCTACCCCATTTTTAATAGGGTTATTTGATTCTCTGGTGTCTAGCTTTTTGAGTTCCTTGTACACCTTGTATATTAGACCTCTATCTGATGTGGTGTTGGTAAAGATCTTTTCCCATTCTGTTGGTTGCCGTTTTGTATTCTTGACGATGTCCTTAGCCTTACAGAAACTTTGCAATCTCATTAAGTCATATTTCTTAATCTTTGACCTTAGAGCTTGAGCCATTGGTGTTTTGTTCAGGAAATTTTCTCCTGTGCCTATGTGTTTTAAGGTTTTCCCTACTTTCTCATCTAATAGTTTCAGTGTATCTGGTTTAATGTGGAGATCTTTGATCCACTTACACTTGAGCTTTGTAGAAGGAGATAAGACAGGGTCTATTTTCATTCTTTTGCATGCTGAGTGCCAGTTGGACCAGCACCATTTGTTGAATAGGCTGTCCTTTTTCCATTGAATGTTTATTGCTCCTTTGTCAAAAATCAGGTGACCATATACATGAGGGCTCATTTCTGGATCTTCTATTTTATTCCATTGATCCACATGCCTATTTCTGTACCAGTACCATGCAGTTTTCAGCACAATTGCCTTGTAATATAGCTTGAGGTCAGGGATAGTGATTCCCGCAGATTTTTTTTTGTTGTTGAGGATGGATTTCGCTACTCTAGGTCTTTTGTTATTCCATATTGGGTTGGAATTTTAATGGGGATTGCATTGATTTCTTTATTCAGAGATTTGAATTTTTTTTTATACAGGTCCTTCATTTGATTATTTAGGGTCACACCAACGTAGTTCATATTTTGTTCTGAGTATTGTGAAGGGTATCTTTTTCCTAATTTCTTTCTCCACATGTTTGTCATTTTAGTAGAGGATGGCTACTGATTTGTTTGAGTTAATTTTATACACAGCCACTTTGCTGAACTTCTTTATCAGCTGTTGAAGTTCTCTGGTGAAATTTGTGGGGTCACTTACTTACACTATCATGTCGTCTGAAAATATAGTAAATACAGTGAGGTTTTTACTCATTTGCATTTTGGATCACTTTGATTTTCTTTTGCTGTCTAATTACTTTGGTCAGGACTTCCAGTACTATTATGATTAGTTAGGGGGTAATGGGGAGCCTTGTTTAGTCCTTGATTTTAGTGGGATTGCTTCAAGTTTCTCAACATTAAGTTTAATGCTGGCTAGTTATTTGCTGTATATTGCTTTTATTATGTTTAGTTATGGGCTTTAAATTAATGTTATTTCCAAGTCTGTTAATATGTAGGTGTGTTGAATTTTTTCAAATGATTTCTCAGCATCTAGTTAGATGACCATGTGGTTTTTCTCTTTGAGTTTATTTATGTGGTGGATTACGTTGATGAATTTACATATATTAATCCATTCCTGTGTCCTAGAGATGAAGCCTCTCTGATCATATGAATGATAGTTTTGATACATTATCGGATTCAGTTTGCAAGGATTTTGTTGAGTATTTTAGCATCAATATTCATAAGTGAGATTGGTCTAAACTTCTCTTTTCTTGTAGGGTCTTTGCATGGTTTAGTAAAAAGGGTTATTGTGGCCTCAAAAATCCATTAGGTAGTGTTCTATCAGACTCTATTTTGTGGAATAGTTTGGAGAGTATTGATTTGTATTAGGTTGTCAATAAATGTCTGATAGAATTCTGCACTGAACCCATCTGGACCTGGGCTTTTTTTTTTTTTCCATACAGAGAATTTTGATAACTGCTTCTATTTCTTTAGGTGATATAGGAGTATTTAGATGGTTTACCTGGTCCTGGTTTAACTTTAGTATCCGGTATTTGTCTAGGAATTTATCCAATTCCTCCATATTTTCCAGCTTTGTTGAGAATAGGCTTTTACTTTAGGATCTGATGATTTCTTTTAATTCATCAGTTTCAGTTGTTATGTCTCAATTTCCTTACTGAATTTGTTAAATTGGACAGTCTCTCTTTGTCCTCTAGTAAGTCTTGTTAAGGGTTTATCAATCTTGTTAATTTTCTCAAAGAACCAGCTCTTGGTTTTGTTGATTCTTTGAATGGTTCTTTTTGTTTCTATTTTTTCAATTTTTTTCTTAGTTTGATTATTTCTTCCCATTTACTTCTCTTTGTTGTATCTGCTTCCTTTTGTTCTACAGCTTTCAACTGTGCTGTCAAAGTGCTAGTGTATTCTCTCTACAGTTTCTTTTTGGAAGCACTCAGAACTACGAGTTTTCCTCTCAGTACTGCTTTCATTGTATCCCATAGTTTTAGGTATTTTGTGTTTTCATTTTCATAAAATTCTAGAAAATCCTTAAATTCTTTCTTTATTTTTTGAGCATGTTATCATTTAATAGAGCTTTGTGTAGCTTCTATGTGTATATGGGCTTTATGGTGTCTTTCTAGTTACTAAAGACCTGCCTTAGACCATGGTTATCTGATTGTATGCATCGGATTATTTCAGTCTTCTTATACCTACTGAGGCTTGTTTTGTTACCGAGTATATGGTCAATTTTTGAGAAGGTGCCCTGACGTGCTGAGAAGAAGCCATATTCTTTTGTTTTAGGATGAAATGTTATGTAGATGAGTATTTATTCCAATTGTTTCATAACCTCTACTAGTTTCACTGCATCCGTGTCCAATTTCTGTTCCCATGATCTGTCCACTGATGAGAGTGAGATGTTGAGGTCTCCCTCTTTTACTGTGTGCGAAGCAATGTATTTTTTGAGCTTTATTATGGTTTCTATTATAAATATGGGTGTTCTTGTATTAGAGCATATATGTTAAGAATTGAGAGTGCCTCTTGACAATTTTTCCCTGTAATGAGTAAAAAGTGTCCTTCCTTATCTTTTTTGGTAACTTTTGTTAGAAAATCTATTTTTTTTTTTTTTTTTTTTTGATATTAGAAAGGCCACTCCAGCTTGCTTCTTGGTGCCATTTGCTTGGAAGGTTTTTTTTTCCCAACCTTTTACTCTGAGATAGTGTCAGTCTTTGTCTCTAAGATGAGTTTCCTGTATGCAGCAAAATGCTGGATTCTGTTTATGCATCTAGTCTGATAGCCTATGTCTTTTTATTTGGTAATTGAGTCTACTTATGTTATCAGATATTAAGGAATAGTGGTTGCTGTTTCCTGTTATTTTTATCTTTACAGGTAGATTTGTGCCTATACATCTTTCTTCTTTTGGTTTTCTTGCTTAGGTATTTTCTTGTTTTCACTAGGATGTAGTTTCACTCCTTGCATTGGGTTTTCCATCTTTAATTTTTTGTAGTGCTGGGTGTGTGATCAGATATTGTGTAAATTTAGTTTTGTCCTAGAATACCTTGGTCTCCCCATCTATGGTGATTAAGAGTTTTGCTGGGTGTAGGAGGTTGGGCTGACACTTCTGTTCTCTTAGGGTCTGCATGATGTCTGTCCAGCATCTTCTAGCTTTCACAGTCCCTGTAGAGAAATTGCATGTGATTCTGATTGGTTTGCATTTATATGTTACCTGACATTTTTCCCTTACTGCTTTTAGTATTCTTTCTTTGCTTTGGACACTTTGTGTTTTGACTATTATGTGTTGGGAGGAATTTCCTTTCTGGTCCATTCTATTTGGAGTTCTGTAGGCTTCTTTTATTTTCATGGTTATCTCATTCTTAAGTGTAGGAAAGTTTTCTTCCACGATTTTGTTGAAGATATTTTCTGTGACTCTTAGTTGATATTCTTAACCCTCTTCTATTTCTATTATTTTTATGTTTGTTCTTCTCATTGTGTCCTGGATCTCCTGGACATTTTGGATTTTGAGCTTTTGGTTTTTGCATATTTTCTGAATATTTTGTTTATGTTGTCAATGACTATGTCCCTGACTTCAACCTGTGAGATTATCTCTGTTAATAAATTGGCTTAAATTTTAAAAGAACTTTCCATTGTGTTTCCTAAGGTGACAGAGTTCCTGCTCCCTTGAAGCAATCAGGGGGAGGGGCTTTCCTCCTACTCGGTCCTGACGTCTCTGAGCCCTGGCTACTTGCAGGGCAGTCTCACCAGGCCTGTGTCCCTTCAACTCTGCTGTTTCCGGTCACATCCTCTCTTTCATACTCTTAGAGATGAGGCTGATCCCACTACTGATAGATAACTTACTATTGAAGCCAGAGATTATTTGCAAAAAGTACAAGATACATTGGAGAAAAACACATTTAAGTTATATAGATCATTCAATACCTTTACAACCATTAGTGTTTTCATCTGACCATACTCTAACAAGAATATTTTTGCTAGCAAGGACCTATTTTATGGGTATATTTACAGGCCTCATTTAAAAAAAATTGTTGTTTCTTACCCAGAAATTGTTATAAATTTATTTTTAAGTACAAAAATAGCAGTGCAGACCTTTGGAAAAGAGCCAGAGGTTTTTGTTACAGCTCATTCTGAAGAGCATGTATGCTTTTTAGCACAAACCCATACTGATTAAGCTATATTTTTATACAGTGCTATAAGCAAACTTGATAAGAAATCATTTACCACAAGAAGTAATCTAATACTTTTTCTGACTTTTCTTTTAATATTAATTTTATTGGATATTCTTTGTATTTACATTTCAATTATTATCGCCTTTCCACTGAATTAATCACTGATTTGCAATGCATTCAATGTTATGGGCATGACTACCCGAGGCATGTGATTTTACCAAAAATTGCAGGGTCAAGATATAATATTGACTACTGATAACCTGGAGTAAATTATGTTCAGAGAGCATTTATCTACTCCATAACAATCAAGCCAATGTTCCCAATGGACACATATTTCCTGTAATTTCAGCATTGAAATATGTTGTGTCAAAGATTAGAGAGCATTGCTGTCTTCATCTCTACACAATCTACACAGCATTTTCTGCCACAATGAGATCTAGCAAACCAGGATCCTTACAGGTCATGAGCATGAAGCATAGCTCTCCTTACTTCAATATCATACTGAGATATTTAGATGTACCTTTTATTCACAAGATGTTGTTGCCATCTGAGAGAGTAATTTTTTGTAGTAATTTTTTAAATAAAGTCACAATTTGTAGTAGTTTTTGAACTCTAGATAAATGGTTAACTTAATCCTTTTGGTGCAAATTCCTCTCCATGCTTACTGGTTTGCTTTGGATCCTGTTAGTTCCTCACGAATTGCTATGCTTAGCCTCGTACTATGACAATCTATTCTAACCATCTTCTTTTGTCCAATTCCCTGGCTTCATCTGTTTTCACCTACAATCTACCTTTGTAAAACGGTCTCAGTAAAACTGTATTTCTTCTCTGTCTTTTGATGTGCTGTGCTTTTATGTTCTTCTGTGCTGTGCTTCCTGTGCAGTTCTTGTGAAAATCTGTTAAATTCAGTCTCTGTCTCAGTCTGTCAAACTTTTCTCTGATGCATCACTTGGTCTGACTTTCAATTAGTTATCACTTGCAACATGGCCAGTTCCTTTCACAGAGAACATAAAATTGTTAGAGATTAAAGAGATGAACTAAGACCACACTTATATTAGAGCCAGATAGGTTAAAGGAGTGTCATTTCAGTTAGATCACAGAGATCTAAATACTTGGATATTATCCCTTGCCAAAGCAATGTATTTGCATTAAAATTATAATTCGTGAACAGAGGTACTGAGTGACATTTCAATAATATAATAATATTTTTGAAAATCTTATACTCTTATCAACACACACAGAGAGAAACAGACAGACACATACACACACACAAACACACACACACAAACACACACACACACACACACACACACACACACACACACACCTCTTTGATTCTTTGATGTGTTTCCTTCTTTTTGTTCTAGACTTTTAAGATATGTTGCTAGTGCAGGATGTCTCCATTTGATGTATATAAGCACTGAGTGCTATGAATTATCCACTTAGAACTTCTTGTATTCTGTCTTATAGATTTTGGTAAGTCTTTTTTTTTTTTTTTTTGCTTTTTTTAAATTGTAGAAAGACTATATTGTTTTCTTTGTTGAAAAAGAAAACATTCAGTAGATAAATTTTTAATTCACTTGAGTATGTGTGTTTTCTTTTTTTTTTTTTTTTTTGTATTGAAGACCAGTTTAACCATTGGTGATCTGGTAAGATGAATGGAGTTATTTCAATTTTCGTTTATCTGTTGAGGACATTTTCTCTACAATTATATATTTGATTTTGGAGCAGGAACTAGAAGGGAACTAGAAGGTGCTAGAAGAAGCTATATTCTCTTGTTTTAGGATAAAATGTTACATAGATATCTATTAAAACTTTTTGGTTCATGATTTCTCTCAGTTTCATCATGCCTCCCATTAGCTTCATTCTAGGTTTCTGGACCACTGGTGTGTATTCCATTTCAAGTCTATCATTATTATTGAATGAGTTTCACTGTCTGTTTTAAGCTTCGGTAACATTTCTTTTACAAATGTGGGTCCTCTTGAATCTTCTTTGAGGTATAGTTGTTCAGAATTGAGGAATGCATTTCCTGGATATTTCCTTTGCTGAGTATGTGGATTCCTTCCCAATCTTGTTTGATAATTTTTATTAAACTTTTATTATATTGGATATTAGAATGCCAGCTTATTTATTAAGAACATTTGCTTAGAAAAAATTTCTGGAAAATTTATTTGAGGTCATGTTTTTTTTGGTCACTGAAGAGTGTACTATTTATATACAGAAAAATTCTAGGTCGTGTTTGGATATCCAGTGTTTTAGATTTTGTATTTATTGGAGAATGTGTCCATTGATATTAGGACATATTAACACCAACGATTGTTTGTTCCTGTTTATTTTTTTTGTTGTTGTTACAGGTGATATTATGTTTGTGTGTTTTTTTTTTTTAGGGTTTGCTGTGACATGGTTACTATGTTGGTGTCCTTGGGTGTAATTTCCCTTTTAGTATTGTAATTTTCCTTTTCTATAGGTCCTGTTTAGTTGAAAGATACTGTTTAAATTTGTTTTTATCATAGTATATTTCAGTCTATATATACCCAAAAGACACTCAAACATATATAAAGTACACATGCTCCACCATAATCATATCAGCCGTATTTATAGTAGCCAGAATCTGGATAAAACCAAAAGTCCTTCAACAGAGGAATGCATACAGAAACTGCAGTACACAAACACAATGGTATACTACCCAGCTATTTGAAATAATCACTTTATGAAGTACCTAGGAAAATGGATGGAACTAGAATCTATCTTCCTAAGTATGGCAGCCCAGGCACATAAAGAACATATATGTTATGCACTCACTGATAAGCAGATACTAGCTAGCCACAGAAATCTCTGAATATTTAAAAAATAATTCACAAACCTTTTGAAGCTCAAAAAGAAAGGTCAGAAAGTGGATGCCCCAGACCTTCTTACAAGGGGGAACAAATGACTCATGGAAGGATATACAGGGGCCAATAGAAGAGTAGGGGTTGTAGAAAATATCATCCATAGACTGCCTCACCTGGAAATCAATCCCATATGTAACATTCAAACCCAAGCACTGTTGCTGATGTCAAGACATGCTTACTGGTACAGAAAAGCCTGATATAGATGCCTTCATAGCAGTCTTACCAGAGTCATACAGATATTGTTTAGGATGCTTGCAGCTGACTGAGCACTGGGACTCTAATAAAAAAGGTAGAGAATTGGCTTCAGGAGCTGAAAGAGTTTGACACCCCTTGGGAAGAACAACATTATAAACCAACCAAGACTCCAGAACTCCTGGGGGATAAAACACTAACCAATGAGCACACATGCTGAGACCCACAGCTTCAGTTACATATGTAGCATATGTAGCAGAGGTTATCACTGCTTAGCATCAGTAGGATAGGGGGCCTTTGTTCAGGGAAGGCATGTGTTCACAGTGTAGGGGAACACCAAGGCACTGAATGGAGAGGGTGGTAAGGACAGAGAGTACCCTCAAGGAAGCAAGTGGCAGGAGTTTTTATGACTGTGGAGGAAAAGGGAATAATGATTGAAATGTAAATACAGAGAATATCTGAAAAAACAAATTTAATAAATAACTTTAAAAGTGATAGTGAAAGAGAGAATGAGGAGGGGAGTAGAGGGAGAGGGAGAGGTATAGGGAGAGGGAGAGGGAGAGAGAAGAGGACAAAAGAGGAGAGAAGAGCAGAGGAGAGGAGAGTTTAGAGATTTTTGATGCCCATAGCAGTCTGAGGCAGCATTCATTTTCTTTTTGTGTCCACATGATGTCTCTCCAAGATCCTCTGGCTTTTAGAGTCTCCATTGATTTTTTAATGGAATTATCATAGGACTAACTTATTGTGTTACTTTTTTTTCCTCCACATTGTTTTTATTATTATTTGTTTAATCTATGTATTTATTGTTTTTATTATTAAGTTATAGGAGGAATGTATTTTCTGGTCCAGTCTATTCAATGTTATGTAAGCATTTTGTACATTTATGGTCATCACTTTCTTCAGGTTAGATAATTTTTCTTCTATGATTTTGTTGAAGATACTTTCTGCTCCTCCGAATTCAGATTCTTCATTCTTTTCTGTGCCTATTATTCTTAGGTTTGGTTTTTAATTGGGAGTGTCCTGAATTTCCTGGATATTTGGGGTTAGAAGTTTTTTGTACTTTGTATTTTCTTTGAATGTTGTGTCAATTTTTTATGTTAACTTCTATGCCTCAAATTTTCATACCTTTATTATTTTGTTGTCGATGCTTCTATCTGTAACTCTTGGTCTCTTCCTTAGTTTTTCAATCTCCATGTTTGCCTTGCTTTGTGATTTATTTTTTGTTTCAATTTCTATTTTTATATCATGTATGGTTTTGTTCAATTTTTTTCACCTATTTGATTGTGTTTTCCTGTATTTCTTTAGAAGATTTTTGTGTTTCCTTTCTAAAATTTTCACCTATTTACTTCTGTTCTCCTCAATTTCTTTAAAAGAAGTTATTTTTATTTTCATTAAGGATTTTAAGTTAGAATATTTTTTTCACACAAGGTACGGTAGCCAGGGCTTGCTTTGGTGGATGAACAGAATTCTGTTTGTTTCATGTGGCACTGGTTTTTGTTGCTCATTTTCCTGTGCTTACCCTTTGCCATCTGTTTGTCTCTAGTGTTAACTGGCCTTGGTTATAGTTTCTGAAGCCTATCCCTCCTGTGAGCCTGGTTATAATGGAACTCATCACATCTCTGGGTGTGGAGGAGGTTTTGTGATCCTGTGAGACTGATTGTAATATACCACTTGCAAGTCATGATCTTGCCTAATCTGCCATGGAGAATTTTGCCTCTCATTAGGAAGATGAATCTCAAGAAGTGTTAATAAGTCTTGTGTATACTGGGATTTTTGGGACTCCTATTTTACCAGGTATTTATGGTGGGGATGTCTCATATGTAAGACTGGTTGTGAGAGACTACAGGGAGTCAAGCTATACTTAGGAATTAGAGGTGTTCTGGAGCAATGGATCTGGCCTGGATAGAGTTGAGGTCCAGAATGTTGATGTGTCATCACTAGGGAAAATAGGAACTGTGTCCTCTGGGTATCATGGTTATCCCATTTAGGACAGGTATTATGTGGGGTTAAGTGTCTCATCTCTGGTATTAGTGATGACAGACCTCCTGGGTGTTATCCTATCTCTGGGTGTCCCAGTAATCTTTTGCACTAAAAAATTATATTTTCTGAGTATTAGAACTACTACACAGAATGATTAAGAGGAAGAGAATAAAATTCTCTCTAGGAAAAACATGTCAATTTGTTTCCCAATAAGAGATGGTGAATCCTGAAATTATTTTCATGCAGAAGACATTTTTGTGCTTGAGCAAAGTTGTCTAGAATTCATTTTTTCAGGAATCTGTAAGGGAAAAGAAGCAAGAGCCCAGATGTCTGTATTGCAGCAGCCTCCTAATAGCATGAAAGTACCATGTAGGTCATGAAGGGTGCTTCATATTACAGAGTCTACAATATTTCTGGAATAATTAAGAAAAAACAAAAAGAATTTTGAGAAGATGCTTTTAAAAACAGAAATAAGGGAATTAGAAAGTAAGATGGCAACAAGAGTGGTATGCAGCTAATCATGATGAATCTACACTATGATTGCAGTTTCATAGCTAGCAGATCTCAAACATAATGGTCCTGCCCCTTAAGTCATGGGGCTGTCTGTACCAACAGCAGGGAGATATGCAAAGGCTCTACTTTACTCTCTATGAAACAGGTCAATATGTAGTAAGGCTAGTCTAGGCTTTACTAAGGGGCACCCAGGTTGGACCTACCGCATATGATGACTGAATTGCTTGTGTCCTGAGCAATGGAGATCTTGGTTCAGTGGTGATATTAAGACTAGAGTGTGAGTGTGATAGGTTTGTTAATGTGAAATTGCACCCTCACAAAAATTTACTAAACATATTATGTTAAAATAGGCCAAGAACCCACAGTGCCAACATTCTTGTTGACAACTGCAGAAATAAATGAGTTAAAGCACAGAAGCAATACAATAAACTGCATTTTGTCAAAAACATATTTGGTTATTTTCCAATGGGATTTTCCATTAAGTGGGTTAAAATTCAGGGTAGGGGTGAGAAGGTGTAAGTTTCTGTTTAAGCCAAAGAGGGCTTGAACTGATGCAAGAAAACTGAACCTTTGCCTTGTCACAATACCATAGAAATAATCTGAGTATTATTATTTTTTTTTCACTTGATATGTTTTAATCTTAGAATATAAATACATTAATAATTTATATTATTAAGATTTGACATCATAATTAAATTTTTTCTTTAACATGCTAACTAGAAAATATGTTCACTGTAATTTCCTTCACATGTTGGGATACTTAAACTTTAGGCATTTTCAATTCCCCCATCACCCCAATACATACTCCTGGCCTCTAGAACCTTTGTCATACAGGGGAGTAGTTTTCATCATTATGTCCACTGTAGTTTTTTTTATCTCCTGTTTCCTTCAAGGAATTCTCCTCACTTTCTTTCCTCCTTATTTTCTATATGCCTTCTACAATGTGACCACTTTATTGATGTGGCTTTAATAGAAAACACCTTTAGAAAAGATGTGCTTTGCTGTTTTTACCCAATTATGATATTATTTTTTAAAAGTTTTTGACAATTTTGCTCTTTAAACATAATAGGAGGTAATCAGTAAGAGTCTGACACTTGCAACTTCAATGTGTTGTTTCTTTGCTTTAGTTTTCTGTACTGATTTTTGTAACTTTTTGATGTAATATCGTTTTGTAATGACAAAAAGAGAGTGGATCATTATGGGAGGGAAGAAACCTGGTGTAGTAGAAACAGGCAAAGCAAAGCTGTAGTAAGCATATATTTATGAGAATAAATTACTTTCAATAGAATATTAAGGTAACAAATTTTTAGCAATTACATGAAAATTGAATGATTTTTGACATCGAGCATATTTGTATGATGCATTGCATTTACTTATAGCTATAAGAGGAACAGTGTCTGCATCTCTGGATAATTTGTGGTGATATTTTATTTCAAGTAAATATCATCTTATTGTGGTGAACACACCGATCAAACAGTTTTAAAAGTTAACATAAAATAACCAATAAAAGAAATAGATGCTCAGACCAAACTTCTGTACATTTCAGTGTTCTGAAGAATGTTAGAATATCCATGATTAAGAAAGAAATTTGGTAAGTGTTCTAAACTCTCAGAAGCAGTTGCATTTTTATATCCCTGCCTATTAAAAACAAAATTTAATTGACAACAATTAATATCAAAATATAACTATTGTACATGTTCTATTATAAATTTTGAATACTCTCCCTGACTGTAACATAATATTACCTTTATAGGTCTACTTTATTAATGCTATAACTAAAGTAACACTTATAGTCTTTTGTATATAGATGGAGATATTATAGAACATGATCTTCATGAACAGGAACATGTAGACTTTCTCCTTTTTGTGTTATGGTGGCATGGCTTAATGTTATTCATTCTCAATCAGTCAATCAATCAATCAATAAAACAAATAAGCAATTTATCATTTTTTCTCAATCTCTTGTGACTCTTTTTTACATTGGTAGAATTTTAATTCATTTAATATCTAAAATGTTTAATATTTGACTTATCTATTTATCAATATATCAAAGATATGCCTATCTCAATGCTGCAATATACAGATCAGCAATGGTCACTAATAGAGAAATATATTTTGTTGTATAATATGGGTTTCCATGTATAGGCCCTGGAGTGGAAGAGCTACCTCAAACAGTCCTTCAACTTTAACATTCTTGGAGAAAAAAAAACTAGTTTCAATGATGGCTATATGAATTTATGCAAAATTTTTAGATGAAAAAAAATTTTTAATCTTGATATCAAACAAGATAAAGATAGAACAACTACAAAGGCATTTCATTATCAAATGTTCCTGTTGATAAAAAATCTCTTTATAATGAGTTAGCAAAAATGGCTAAAAGAACATGTCAAAAACATTCATTCATTTTTAAATGTTTCTGAATAGGTAAAAGATATGATCTTATTTTTATAAGGCTGGTGCTGGAAATAACAACTATAATGTTGGGAAATCCTCATAAAGAAAAAGCACATGGCCAGCCATAGTTTCACCTTTTCTTGTTCTTAGAATGTTGGACTCACAGATTTTCTGTGAAATTCCTAGCACCGAGCTATCCTGAGAGAATAAAATCCACAAGGTCAGTTTTTTTTTTTACCAGTTTTCCCCCTGGCCAATTTCACATCAAATTAACAAATTTAAGATTCTCGAGAGTGCTTGGGGTCACCATGATATGATGAACTTCATGTAAGCTACTCATTTCCATACTCATGTTTGCTAATCTCAGTAAAAAAAAAATGTCCTATGAGTTAATTTTTTATTTAACTCTTAATGGAAAATCTGAATTAATAAATGCAAATCAAGTAAAATATATGATTCAATTAATTTAATAAGATGAGAAGATTTTATTCCATAACCAGATCAAACTGAATCTGGGCATAAAAGAGTAATTACTCATAAGAACAAAGTGTCCGAAGGATGGAAAACACAGAGAAACAAAGCGGCTGATATTGAGCAACCACAAATTGTGATGATACAAAAGAGCTATGTAACCTTGTAAGAAAGAGGAGAGAGTATAAAATGCTAGAAATGTACACACCAACACTATAATCCTCTGGGTGGCTCTGGATTCTGGGGTGATTCTCCTGGAAACAGGACTGCTGTGGATGTGTTGAACCCTCTGTTTGTGTCTGTACAGAATGACAATCATGGAGCCACTGGACCAGGCAATGAGCACAGAAAAGAAGATTTCAGGGCACACAACCAATGCTATGTAGAGTAAGGCACTAATATTTTCAACATTACTGGTTGAACAGAACTCAAAGTCACGGTTTCTTGTTGTGTTTTTGCTATTTACGTTGCCAAGTATGTATCCAAATAAAATAAAATTCATAATTATGGACCAAGCCCAGAGAAAGGAAATGAAGCAGCCAGTGTACTTTGCAGTCTTAGCTTTTTGATCTTTACAACAGGATTCCTTGGGACTGATGGCGATGGCCTGGAAGACACTCAAGAAACAGGTGATGGCAATGGACATACTCCGGCTAACTCTTAGGATGTACAAAATTAATCTGCATCCAAAATCACTTAAAAATTGCTTTAACCCAAAAGATGCTAATGTGAGAGGTACTCCATGAGAGAGAACTATCAAAGCATTTGATGCTATTAGGTGTATGAGAATCAAATCTATGGGCTTTAATGTAAATTCTATATAGTAGATTAAATAGTACATAAGAAGATAGATGTTTCCCACAATTCCAGTGGTTATTTGTAACGAGAAAATGATTTTTGTTGCCATATTCCAAAATTCCATTCTCTTATGGGGCATGTTTTTCTTTTATTTAGATTATAGCCACAATCATTTTTCTGATCAAAATAAATAAAATGTATTAATAATGTGATGAGGTACAAAGAGGCTAAATCAGGGGTTCCTAAAAGCTCAGGAACACCATGTATTGTTCGATTTCAGTCTGTACTCTGTGTACTATAACAATACATTCCTGAAGTTTTTAACAATTGCAATTATAACTTATAATACATACTTACAATACAATTCTTTAAGATTGCTGGAGGTTTCCGGACACACATTTGAAATGGTAGATGTCTTCACAATTAAAGAATAAAGAGCATTATGGTCAAGATTACTTGGCCTGGGAGAAACAATAAAAAGAGCAAACCAATAGTAGTAAGCATTATTAAACTGTGAATATATACTTCTATTTTCTTTTCATGGCATGAAAAAGTTAATTTTTATGGCAAGTAGTAACTTTAAGCATATCAATTATTATAGCCAATTTCATTAAATATTATGTGATAGTGACAATTAATAATTATATTCATAATATGTATATATATATCATAAATAAAAATTCTATTAAGAACACAAAACACATTTAAATGATAATTCAGGTGACAGCATACATTTTATTATGTTAAAGGTTAGCTCTTATATAAGGTCACAACATATAGACACATAATCATTTCAGCATATTCAGGTATATGCTGTTAGTGTTCTGGGAACTTCCTGTGTAATGTAATTTCCCAGCATCTGGACTATCAGCTATACCTAATGCTACTGTTTGTCTGAAGATTATGTTCCACTCACTGGGTGTCTTATGTAGTATCAGTGGAAGAAGGTAAACATATCTTTGTAGAACTTTGATATGCCAGGATTGGGGAGATTCTATTGGAGTGTCCACCTTTTCAAGGGTTAATTTAACTGAAATAAACATGGAGAAAGGCTTAGAGAGTTTTAATCTGCATAAACTAATTTACCAGGTATATATTCACCATGGAAATGAAAATTCAAGTGAGTAAAAGTTCTCATAGTTCACTTTTGCCTTGGGTAAATAGTTATTAAAATTACCTGCAAGAATAAATTAGGATTAATCAAATTACTAATGCAGTGACTGGTTCTAGACTAGTGCTTGTGGCAGAAACTACACACTACCCAGACAAGGTTTCTCTGTGAAATTTCCTTATCATGTAATACATTGTTCCTTTTTGGAGACCTCTATCTGCTACTACTCATTAAACTTGAAACCTAGACCAACAGGTCAGCTTTTCATCAAGTGAAGCTTCTTAGTCTGTCTTTGGAAACTTGAGGAGATGATAACTCTGGGGTCAATGACAGCATAGGGCTTCAGAATTTTCCAAAAATAATTTTATCCATGAACATGTTTTGTTAGTTTCACTCAGAGTTGATGGGAAGGGAAGAACGATCACTGAACAGGATATAAAGCTAAATCAACTAATCAATAGATAAATAAATAAATAAATAAATAAATAAATAAATGGGGAAATTTGTATGTGTAATCATCATGCACCCTCTCAGAAGACAGCAGTCTAAATGGTAGAAAATAAGGCAGTGAATTAGTCAGTCCATCTATGCTGTCCAGATTGAAAAAGATCTCAAGACACCATACCTGAAAGCCAAGTTCTCACCAGATTCCTTTTAGAATAAGAGAGATCTCATTACAAAGTCTTAAAATAGCACCTGTGAATCAAGATACCCAAGTAGGATAAATGATACTCTGCACACTCATGAGCTATGACTGAACATAGAACCTTACAGTCAAGAACTGGAAGAGAATTAATAATACAATCTGGAACTGTAGAAGATGAAAGAATATAGAGAAATAAACTGAGACCTCAGGAGCTACTAATACTTATAGGCTTCCTTTCAGAACAACCTGGTGAATGGCTACAGCAGTGAATAGAAAGCACTGTCTTAAGTAAAGTAAGATGGCTTTAGAAAGATCAATAGTGCAGATTCTATCACAATAGTGTTTCTGAATTATGTGTTATTATACAGAGTGAGTACATTTTGAACCCACAAAATTAAAATGTACCCCATAAATGAGATGAAATATCTCTATGAGTGATTCTTTTAAAGGTAAGAAAGCATGTTAGATAAGAGAGAAGGAATAATGTACATGGAACACATATGTTATAGATTGGTTCTAATGCTCCAATTCAAACAAGAAACTAAATATCTAAATGCTTAAATTCCTTGATCTCAATTGGTTTTATCCATCAATAAAGATGCCAGCAGCCAATGACTGGGCAAAGGGAGATGGGATAGCACCAGTAGAATTGTGACAGCTAAGATGCAGGAAGAAAAAGACAAATGTCCACAAAGCAGTGTGATGCAGATGGACATAGGAGCTGTAAGACATACCCAAGGAGACCTCTAGTATTTCGGGTAAGTAGTCACTGGGCTCATTTGGACTGGGGTAACTGAGTATGGTTTAGAAATGCCCAGCTATTTAGGTAGCAAATAATTTTAAAATCATTTGGTGTGTGTGTGTGTGTGTGTGTGTGTGTGTGTGTGTGTGTCTTCCATTTGTGATTTTTTTATAGAACCTGGAGGATTTATGTTGGCAAATGGATGACAGTTATTAATATTTTTTTTGTGTCAGGTAATACAATCTCAAAAGTACACACATTCTATGCATTCAGTGATAACTAGATGTTTTCCTGAAAGCTAGAAATACCCATGATACAATTCACAGACCATAAGAAGCTCAAGGAGAAGGATGGCCAAGGTGTGGATATTTCAGTCTTTCTTAGATGTGGGAACAAATATATCCATAGGAGGAAATACAAAGACAAAGTTTGAAGCAGAGACTAATAGAAATACCAGTCAGAGACTTCCTGCTGGAAATCCATGCCATACAAACCCAGAAGATATTGCTGAAGCCAAAAAGTGTATGTTGACAGAAGCCTTATGTAGTTGTCCTCTGAAAGGCTTTGCCAGAGAATGACAAATACAAAGGTGGATTCTGGGTGAAAACCACTGGACTGACAACAGGGTCACCAATATAGGAGTTAAAGAAAGGAGTGAAGGCGCTGAATGGTTTTTTGACCTCTTAGGAAGGACAACAATGTTAAGCTACCAGATCTCCTCACCCTCCAGAGATCCCAGCAACTAAAATATAAACCAAAGTGAATACATGGAGTGACCCATGGCTCTACCAACATATGGAGTAGACGGCCTTGTTGTGTTTCAATGGGATGAAAGGTCTTTGTACCTCTGAAAGCTTAATGTGCCTGTGTTGGGAAATACCAGGGCAGGGAGGCAGGAGAGATTGTGTGGGTGGGTGAGCGAACACCCTCATTGGGCATAAGGAGGGGAAATTGGATAGGTGCATTCTGAATGGAAAACTAGGAAAGAGAATAATATTTGAAATATAAATAAAGAAAATATTCAGTAAAAATAAATAAATAAATAGCACACTAAATAGTAAAAAAGAGCCTCAAAAAAACTTTGTGCATTGATACAAAATAAAAATAGCAGCCAAAAGTTCAAATAAATTTTAAATACACAAATGTTGTACAAAAAATTAGTTGAAACTACCAAATGTACATGTAGTTCTGAAAACCCAACAAGATCACTGCCTGTCACAAAAAAAGTGTAAGATGTCTATATTTGCAAATACCATGTACATGACAACAACCATAACCCTTAGAATAACACTCAAAATAATATTTTGTACCATGGAAGAAACATGGCCTTTATAATCTAGTAATGTTCTTGGGAATTTCAGTCTGCATTTCAGTCCCAGGTCTGCAGTGACAGCCCTTGGTTAATTAATCAATATAAACACAGCACAACCATAATTCTACAAATCTACACACAGTTAAAAATCTTTAAACATTATTTTCATGCTTCATCTACTAGATTCCAAGCAATATTTCACTTGTGAATTTCCATGAGATGTATGATTATGATTTTTTTCTATAATTAAAAATGTACTTTCACATTTTTAAGACTGTTAGTAAATGGAAGCTGGTATCTGCACATGAGATTCAGTCATTACAGTTGGAGACTATTATCCTAACAAATTGATCCAACATTTACTGATTTGTGAGTTCACTAAAATTTTCAACAGAAAAGCATCTCAATCATGTTCCTTGTTTGTGCTTTTGTTCCTTTATCTGTTGAATATTTAAGGAGCAATTATGAAACTGTGGTTTAAATGCTGTCCCACAGGAGAAAAGTGAAAATCCATTATCCTTGGAAGTTTTTTTATTATTATTATTATTATGTGTACCTGGAGTTTTTGGCTTGCTGAGATTTCAGGCGCATTTCTAGCAAATTGATGGCAGTTGTCCTACCCTACCACATCTGTGAGGATGAAAAAATTACAAAATTGACAGGAATCTTTATTTCAAGAACTTTGGGACTTCTTGTATAATAGAAACTTATAAATATGGATACCACATGTTGGATAGTTTAATTTATATATTTTAGATTCCTTCTGAATTCAGTGTTGGGAATTAGATGCCCTACTAGAGAAAGTAAACCATGAGCAATGTCCATCACAGTGTGAGAGCACTCTGTTGCTCAGATCTGTGAGATCACTGGGTGTAATCTGGACATTTCTCTCCACAGCAATAAGATCTGCACATAAGATTACAGTGTGGGCACAGTGGTCACATCCACTGAAGTTCAATATTCTGACTTGTAAATATTCACTTTTTAAAATATTGGAAATAGTTAAGTTTAAAATAGAAAATAAAATTTACTTAAGTGTAAAATTAGCAAACAACACTGGCAACATATAAAGTAACTATCCTCTCAGTTTGATGATTTCTTTTTTGTTTATAAACATAAGATCTGGTCAGTAGCATTACTTCCACAATAAATACATAAACTTAGGAAAACAAAGGGTAGGAGTGGCATTCAGTACAAAACTGCTTAGAGACAGAGTAGGTGCTTGAAGACCTTGACTAAGTATTCTATGGCATAATTAGTTTTACGTCAGTCTCTACCCACAGAGCTATGACATATGCTTCCAGCATAATCCTGCTTTCCACATACTTTCTGTTCATACCTTAATATTTCATTCACTTTGTTTGCATTTTATTATATGCTTGTTGCTGAAAAGTAGTTTAATTTTGGAGGCGATAGTGAGATGGTAAAGGACACTTGCTACTGTTTCAGAGAAGCTAAGTTTGTTTCCCAGAAACCATGTGGTGGCTTATAAAGGCTTTTAAATCCAAATCAATTGTTCTCAGTCTACTGGAGTGCACAGGCTCTGAATTCAAATAGTGTGCATGTACACTTGCACACAAATATTCACACACATGCACACACATATACCTGCACACACACAGTATGTACATGAATATATAGACAACAAAAATAGACCAATAGACCATTATAAAAATAAATTTTAAATTTAACATAAAATTGAATTTTATAAAATAATTTCTAATACTAATGTGTTGAGATTTTAATAAAAAGCAGTTCTCAGTGTGGTCTGACCACTCTAATATTTCTCACTTTAATTTCAGAAGCACAGGTGGACTTTGTGATATGCCGTAAGGTTGTGAATATTTGTCCCTGCAGAGGTAGAAGCTACACAGGCATACAGATCAATTACTAATACTTTACCCTATGCAAAATTTCACCTAAAATATTAGCATATATTTATAATTAATAGTAGTTGACAATTTAATTTACTAACATGTTTTTTTTTTTTTAAATTGAGCACATATTTTGCTTTGTAAATGTAGATTTCTCATGATGGAATCTCACTGTATAGCTCTAGCTGTCCTGGAAATCACTCTGTAAACCATGTTGGACCCAAAATTTAGTGAGACCTGTCTGACTCTACTTCGAAAATGTTGGGATTAAGGATTTTCAATCCACACCTTGCTTATTTGATAATATATATATATATATATATATATATATATATATATATATATATAAATACTCTATTATGATAAACTTATGATATATTCTAATAAAGGAGCTGTTTGCAAACTACTACAGTACAATCAGAATAAAGTATGAAAAATATTAAGCATTGCACATTGATATATAGTAATAACTATCCAGAAAAAAAAATTCTGAGTAATAGAACCCTGGAATATCATGAAAAGTGTCTATGTTACATGAACAATATCAGAATCAGAGAGAAAATATGTCATATCTAATTGGGATTAGAGTAATATTAAGCAAGAGAAATTAAACAGAATATACTTGGTCCTGGCTGCAATTGCTTAGTTCTCAAAGTTAACCATCATTTCCATATTACCATCACACATTCAAGAGGGAGAGGCTTCAAAAGAGACAATGTAATAATGCCCACTTAATCTAGACAGTTATTGCCTGTAACAAGAGTATAGGTGAAGAGTCACATATGAATACTTTTCACACTGGAAACATGTTCACATCATGACCTTTGCAAGACTCTTTCATGCTTCCATTTCCATTCTAATATTTTTTCTTTGATGAAAACATGATAAACTAAATGATAATATAATGCATAATAACTTTTATGTTATTAATTTCCATTTACAATAATCAATTTGTATCTTCACAGATATACTGCGTTTTTCTTTTCTTTTCTTTACTTTACTTTCTTTTTTGATACCTGCATTCAACCTTATTTTGGAACTTAATTATTATCTTTTCAAAAAGACAGAAAGTGTGCCATGGTGAGAAACACTTTTACATCTTTCAGTAGTGTCTTAATTGTGAAATTATTCTCATGACTTTATTGTCTGTTCCATGGATAATGTTCTACAGCAAATTATATTTTTTAGCAAACTCAAGACATTACCTGTGCCACTATATTTTGCAGTCTGCTGCTGAAATACAAGATACTCACATGGCTGTTTGATGTCTCAGGACAGTGCTTTCACTAAACACATCTAGACTCACTAATATACAGTTCTGTATAAGAGTAGATATCTGGGACTGTTGACTCACCTCCCTCCAGAACTGCAATTTTCATTTCAACTTTGTTGGTAATGGCAGCACTGGCTTTGGGAGAGGAGATCATTAGTAAAAATTTTCCAGTTGTTGATTAACAAAAAAAAAAAAAAAAAAAAAAAAAAAAAAAAAAAAAAAAACACCTTAGAGAAAGTTTATTGTGAATATATCCAAAATAATAGTATTGTTTTAATGTTTTAAAATGTTTCTTATGAACCCTGAACATTCTCCCGGTCTCTTGTGGAAGTTGCAAGAAAATTTGAGTGAAGATACATGAGAAAGTTCAGGAAGTGTCTGTGATTATTTTTATTCCTGTCTTCACTGATTTCTTCCAAATATAATACATATCAATTATTTTTAGGTTTACATTATGTAGTACTTAAAATGTTTGAGGACTTCATACATCTTTATGTGTTTTACACACGTCTATGAATAAGTTATTTATTCTAATAACGTAGAGTAAGTCTGGGGCAGGAATAGTCTGTAAAAGTTGGAAATATTAAGAAGTCTGACATGTCCTCCCTCAGAAGCTGTTTGTAGCTTTAATTTGGCAGTATGACTTCCTAATATTCTCTCCTCAGATGGAATTTTTCTAGATTGATATTGTGTATATTATGTGCATAAAGTCATAAGAAGCAAATTTACCTATGTAATAATTCTGCTTTTTCTGGAAAAGCTGATTTCTTTTATTTATGTGTGTGAAACTTGTTACATTTTATTTGTCAATAATGAACAGCTTCAGAACAAATCTAATGTAACTTTTCCAAAAAACACCAAAAAGTAAAGTGTAAAGCACCTGCTCATTAAATTCAAGCACTCCCTTTGTGATGCACTGCATCAATGTTTTGCATACACCTTGATGCAAAGGAAATTTTAAGTTGCACCCTGTTTAAATTAAGAAAAAAAAAAAGACTTCCAGAACTGAACAGGGATGACTACATCACATTCTAAGAAACAAAATTTCCCTCCAACAAAGCATATTGTTTTGTTTATATACAACATTTCAGCACTCAAGAGTTTACCTTGAAAACCTGATTTCTATCAATCATATACCTAACCCTCTTTCTACCTCTTTGACCATGATGATACCAACAATTGAAAGCAATAATTTTTATAAAAAAATGTCCCATATTTTTCTCTAAGGATTTTAAGAGTCTTTTACACTCTAGTACCTTAAATAAATATGGAGATTTGTGTAAATCACAATAGAATTCTTAAAAAAACTTCTCTAATGAGAAAAGTACTAAAATTTGGATAAAAGGTAAAACTATAAGGGCCAGTTCATTACTAGTTCCAGTTTCTTGCTATGCTAGTTTATCAGCCAAAAAGTGTTAAAGATTTCCCATGGTAATGAACCAGCCTGAAGTTTCTTCTTAGTACTCAATTTGTTACAAGATAACTTCATTTCTGTTTAGTATAATAATCATCTCTGTGTCCTAGAATATGAATTATTACATATCCTGACTTTGTCTTGACCTCTAGCCTTCCCCCAAAAAACAAAATATTCTATCGAAAAATCATCACTATCATCTAATTATTTACTTTTCTTACCAACTTTGTGTGTCATAGCATTTCTCCTGTAAGCCTTAAGTTTATAGATTTATAATAAAAATTCTATTTATTATTGAAATTTAATTATAATTTAACATCAGCTTTAAATTAAACTTTAATTTAAAATTCTCCATCTTTTCTCTTTCCCTTAGTGTACACATCTCCATTTCTCTCACATTTATGGCTCTAGTTCGTTTTTATATTTTTTATTAGATATTCTCTGTATTTACATTTGAAATGTGATTGCCTTCTCCCACCCTGCTTCTACCTCCCCAACCCTTCCACTTGACTTCATGAACTTGTACTGGCATCTAATCACCCTCTCTAATCCATTGCTTTGGCATTCCCTTACAATGGAAGAAAGTGTTCTAGTGGTCCAAAGGCCTCTTCTTACATTGAAGCCAGACACTGCTATCTTCAGCTTCATATACAATTGGAGCCATAGGAATCAAAATGTGGGCTCAGTGGTTGGTGTTTTAAACCATGGGAGTTTTGGAGAATTTGGTTGGTTGAAAATGATGTTCTTATCATTGGGTTGAAATCCTTTCGGCCCTTTCAATCTTTAGCATTTTCATTGGGTTCTTCTTTTGATTTTCTTGCACGATTATTATTAATTATTATTATTATTATTATTATTATTATTATTATTATTATTATTATTATTATTATTTTGCTTTACCTTGGATGTAATTTCCATCTTTGTGTTAGATTTTTTCATTTATTATCCTTTGCAGGCCTGGATTTGTGGCAAAATATTGTGCAAATTCAGTTTTGTCATTCATTATCTTGGTTTATTCATTTATGGGAATTGAGAATTTTGTTGAAAATGTTAACCTGGGTTGGCATTTGTGTTGTCCTAGGATCTATTAGATGTTTGTCCAGTATCTGCTAACTTTTATAAATTGTGGTCTAATTCTGCTTGGTCTGCTTTTGTATGTTACTTGTTTTATTTTTATTTCCCTCAATACTTTTAGAATTTTTTCTTTTTCTATGTTTTCTTTTTTTTTTTTTGAACATTTTGTGTTTTGACTGTGATGTTCACTTAAACTACTGACAAACACAAGTAAATACACCTAAGACCTCAGTGCTAACAAGTATTTAGTAGATGACCAAACGAGCAGTTCTCTCCTCTGCATCATTATGTATTCCAATGTCAGTATTCCTCTGTTGTCTCTAATTTTCTGTCTATGTTTGTGGCCAAATGATATTTAATCTTTTAATGTTACAATATTTTTAGGAGCATCCTTACTCATGTATTCCTTAGGAAGCCCCACTGATGAGAATTCATGTGTGTAGCCTCTCTGACATTTCCAGGAGATTTATTCCTATAGCAAGACTACTGTTTCTTTTGCCCTTGAAAGCATTCCAACTTATTTTACACTTTGATTTCTGAGCTTATATTTTGCTATTGTGCATAACATATATTGAGTGGTGCTGGAAAAACTGTGGTATCTTGTTATTTGGCAATTTGGTATGCTACAGTACTCTCTAATGATTTTCATCTATTGAAAATCACTTTTTACATATGAAATGGAAATTTATACTTATACTATACTTAATTTATACTATACTTAATTGCATGTTAAGAAATTTATTTATAGAGTAGGGAGGAATTATGATTGTTTAGTAATCACAATTGAAATTTCTCGTGTATACTATATGACCCCAACTGTTCTGAGTAGTTAGCTAGTCTTTTAGCACTAAGCATATATTTCTACCTAAACCAGAAAAAGTCCTTTATGTAGCCATTTTAAATCTGATAGGAAGAGTGGACAGAAATTGGTTTTAATGTGGAAATAACCTAATAACATGTCAAAAAATATGGCCCATGGTAAACAAGTGGAGCCAGAACCCATTTGTTTCTTATACATAAATAATGGCAACTCTTTCCATAGGAGACTGAGTGTGAAAGTTTGTGAGTGACAGATTATTGTGTTGAAAGTTTATCAAGTAATTACTCTTCATTCTAATGTTTAATCCTGAGACTCCTCAGCTATCAAAACCTGTAGTGAACAAAACCTAACACCATACCCTCTGTTGTACCTAAAGAATATTATGAGGTCATAACATGTTTGGAAGCAGTATCAGAGAAAACAACCAATTCAAGTTCAATGTACACACATCATTTACTCCATCACCACCTCTAGCCATAGATCTAAAACCAAACCAGCATGAGACATGAAGAACTGCCAAGTGTATATCCAGACTCCATAGAAGGAACATGAGGCAAATAAATTCCTCATCAAGTTGTTTCTTCTGATATTTTTATCAACAGTACAGAAAAATAACTATTTCTCACTTCTTTGTTACTGGACACTTGTTAATGATTTTTATTTTACACCACATGATTTTATTTACACCACATGTGATAAATAAAATAAAATGACTTTATTTACACCAAAAATGCTGCCTTCCAGAGACTCCTCCAGCAGAGTTCTATCTTAATTCCCCTTCCTATTGTCTATAAGAGGGTGATATTCACTACATCAACCAATTTTGGCTTATGAAAAAAAAACTGTAAAATGTCTTTCTTTTCAATATTAGCTGCATCCTCTTCTACTGAACCCTTACAAGGCAGCCCTCTGCTCCATCTCTTCCAGGGACCTGGAAACATCTCATGTACATTCATTGATTGATGTCTGAATCTCTGTAAGCTCCCAGGGTTTCAAAATATTTAACACTTAGTTTTTCTGAAGATGGCCATTGTCTTCAGCTCCTTCAATCCTTTCTCTGTCTTGTACAAATTAGGTCCCCAGCTTTTCTCCAGTGCTTAGCTATACTTGTCAGCATTTGTCTCAGTCACCAGCTATATAGAAACTCTCAGAGAATATATATAACAGGCTCTTGTCGTCAAGCATAGTGTATCATCAATAATAGTGATAGGAATTGTTGGCTGCTCATGGGATGATCCCCAAATTGGAACAACCATTTTCCGGCCGTTTCTTCAGGCTTTGTTCAATTTTCCTTCTCCATTTCTACTAGGCAGGAGGGTTTCTGGGTCAAAAAAAATTGGTGTGTTTGTATCCCCATCCCACAACTGGTAGTTTTGTCTGACTATTGGATGTAGTCTCTTCAGGTTTTATATCCCTACTGATGGACATTTGAGCTAAAGTCACCCACAATTAGTCCTGCAAAACTCATCCAACCTGGTATCTAAAAACTCTTAGAAATTTACCTCACATTCAATCTTTGACATCTTTGATTTCTAGTCATGTTGCTGGCCCTCTGACCCTCCTGTCTGTCTGCCCCCACACTTGATTATGTAAATGTAAGACATTCTCTACAATTTTCTCATCCAGGTCCCTTTTAAATCTTATTTAATCCTTCTTCCTTGGGTTGTTTTTTTTTACCTACTTTGTGTTATGGCATGGATATTCTAAACTTTTTGGCCAATATCTACTTCTCTGTGAGCACAGTGAGCATGTCCTTATGGGGATGCGTCATCTCATTCAGGATATTTTCTAGTTACATCCATTTTGTTGGAAAATTCATGATGTTCTTTCTTTTAATAGCCATATAGTATTCTTTTTTATTGAAGAACTTTATTTTAAAAACAAAGATAAATATACAATTTTTATGCATTTTTCTGCATAATAAATTCAATTTTATTAAATATTAAATTATTAATTTTATTATCATAGAAAATTTTTCTCCAAATCATTTCAACACTGAGCAATGCTAACAATATTAATTTAATTTTACTAATAAATTTTGGGTCTTTTTTAAAGGTTGTAATTAAGTATTTTTGCATACATATACATACACATATGTATATATGTAACAATAATAAAGGAAAAGAGGCTATTCATTTGAGGGGATAGGAGAGAAACTGGGAGGGGCTGGAGGGAGGAAAGGGGGATGTGATACAGTTCTATTTTAATTAAAATATATTCTTTTTTCTTTCTTTCTTTATTACTTTTTCTTGAACTTCTCACAGTCTGTGACTTGTGTCTGGGGTGTTCAGAGCTTTCTGGGGTTAGTGTCCCATTATCAGTGACTGCATATTATGTCTGTTCTTTTGTGACGGGTTATCTCACTCAGGATGATATTCTCTAGATGCATCCATGCATTTTTGCATAAAAGTATACGGATACATTTTTGTCATTGTTTGGCTTTTTTTTAAAGGTTTCATAGTGTGCATTCAGATCTTACAAGTTACACTGAGCATAAACTACATGTAAAACAGGATGTATTTAAATGAACATTTTCTGTAACCATTCTCCATTTAAGGGGCATCTGTGTTGCTTGAAATTTTTGACTTTAATGAATAAAGTTGTTATGAAGATGGTGAAGTGCATGCCCTTGCTTTTGACAAAAATAAATGTTATCATATTGTCTTATGTTTACCTAAGGAGATACATATATATTGAGAATTTCCTTTCTTTTTTTCTTTATTACCACTACCCATGGGTGAAAAACCCAAATTATATGAGACCTGAAAAACTGCAAACAAAATTTGCATCAAGTTATTTTCCTGGTATTGGCCAAAGATATCAAAAATGATTTTATACATATTTAATGCACTAATATGACTAAAATGAGTACCAAAGGAAACTTAAAATGTGATAAACATAGTTAGGAACCTTAGTAAACACCTTACTCTGTTTTGTGATTTCAGAGATAGGTTTTCCTGGATGATGTAAAGTCTTGCCAGAGTCCGTTCTAACAGTTATAAAGAAAACAATTTGTACTACTGTGCTTCTTGGAGTTGTAGACATAATTACAGGAAATATTTATGGAATATATTAACTGAACTTTCCATTCCACACAAACACATACCCTCTGATTTTTACTTCTTAATCTTTTCTAATGTCTCTCTCTCTCTCTCTCTCTCTCTCTCTCTCTCTCTCTCTCTCTCTCTCTCACACACACACACACACACACACACACACACACACACAAACACACACACACACTCATACATTCTTACCACTGGAAAAATACATGGATATTAATATGGTTGTAATTTATAAATACTTGCTCTAAATTAGCTTCAATAACACTGTTGGTTAAAAATTTGGAGAGGTCCTTTATGATAGAGTCACATTACCCTATTATTTGAAAATAAAGATACTTTAAATTCTTTTTTTCCTTACATATCTGATTTTCCACGTCTTGTCTGATTTTCTTAACTTATGAGTTTTACTAAAGCATGGATGAATAGTTGTTTAGAGTCAAAAGTTATTGTATTGTTTTTCATCCTAGTGGAATGTTTGATATTTTCCCCTATTTACCTTTGTGTTGCCCTTAGTTAGTTACACATAAAATTGATTATGTTGATATATAATTATTTTATCTAATCATCTCTATGACTTTTATGATAAATTGGTGACACCAATTATCAAAACCTTTCTCTCTATTTAATGAGATAATGTTATGGTTTCAGTTTTTGAGTTCTTATGTATGATAAATTATATTTATTTGTGAGTGTATATTAAACTATTTCTAGATATCTGGGGGTAGTCTAATTATGGTTAGTAACTTTGTTTAGTCAAAGTCATTTCGATGTATAAAATATTACACAGTTAGTGTAACAGAGACAGTCAAAACCTTGGTTAATCACAAATTCTACATTTCTCAGTGAATGTCTATGCTATTAGAACATCATTCTAAATCTATAAGATGTGTACAGAGTTTTATTCTTTCATCAGCAATTATATTGATTCCCTCATACTCAACAAAAATACCTGACACAATTAATACACACACATGATTCATATTTAATGTGACGGTTTTCTTATTAGACATTCTAAATCTACTAATTTTATCTTTATTTCATATCTGATTTTTTCTCCCTTTTTATGACATACTCTGTATTTATATTTAAGATTTCCATGCTCCGGTCCCATCATTCCCTCTTCATCCATTTGCCTTCACAAAGAAGCACTCCATTCTAATCACTCTCCATCTCATTTTCTTAAGACATTACATAGGGAAAACATGTCATTCCTGGACCATAAGCCTCTACCCACACTGATGTTAGATAATGCAAGTCAATCAATAGGTCTCTCAATGTGTGCACAGAGGTTGGTGTTTTAGTCCATGGGACTTTTAGAGGGTTTGTTTGGTTGATAATATTGTTCTTACCATGATGTTGCAAAAGCTTCCAGATCCTTATGTGCTTTTTTAGAGCCATGATGAGATCAAAACGTTTGTGTAAGGTTAAGAACATTGTCAAGAAAATAAAATGGCAGCCAACAGATTGGAAAAAGATTTTTAGCAACCCCACATCTGATAGAGGTCTAATATCCAATATATAGAGAGAACTCAAGAAGTTAGATCCCAGAAAATCAAACAATCCTATTAAAAATGGGGCATAGAGCTAAACATAAAATCCTCAGTTGAGGAATATCGAATGGCTGAGAAGCATCTAAGGAAGTGCTCGACATCCCTAGTTACCAGGGAGATACAATTCAAAACAACCCGGAGATTCTACCTAACACCAGTCAGAATGGCTAAGATAAATAATTCAGATGACAGCAGATGCTGGCAAGGATGCTGAGAAAGAGGAATATTCCTCCATAGTTTGTGGGGTTGTAACCTGGTACAACCACTCTGGAAATCAGTCTGGTGGTACCTCAGAAATTTGGAAATAATCCTTCCTGAAGTCACAGTTATTCCACTTCTGTGCCTAAACCCACAAATAATCCACTATATAATAAGGACACATGCACCACAATGTTTATGGCAGCGCTTTATATAATCGCCAGAAGATGAAAAGAACCTAGATGTACTTCAGCATAGGAATGGATAAAGGAAGTGTGGTATATTTACACAATGGAATACTACTCTGCTATTAGAAACAGTGACTTTATGAAATTCTTAGGAAAATAGATGTATCTAGAGAATATTGTCCTGAGTGAGGTAACCCAGTCACAGAAAAACAGACATAAAACACAGTCACTGATAATTGGATTCTAGCCCCAGAAATCTCTGAATATCCCAGAAACAACTCACAGGCCATATGAAGCTCAAGCAAAACAAAGGCCAAAATGTGACAGTCTCAGTCCTACTGAGAAAAAAAAATATGTGTATAGCACCCATTCAAATTGTGGTACTCCTTGACCTTATATCATTCATAATCCAAGAGCTGAAAATATAGCCTTGTGGCAAATTTGTATTCAAAAATTATTATGTTTAATCTATACACTCCAATAAACCTCTGACTGTTTCCATGTTATGTTCTGTTCTACATGTACTTAATCCTTATGGTAACTAGTAGATTTCAATGCATACTATCAAACTTCTAAAAGAATTAAGTACTAACCAAAATGTATTCATATAGTGTTATGGCAAAATGCCTTAAAAATCTGTACATGTCTCTTTTTAAAACAAAAAGGTGAAAGTTAGAAAAAAAAGTTAATTACGCATAAGCCGGGGTTTGGGGTAAAAACAAAGGGTCTAAAGGATGAAAAACACAGAGATGTGACAGGTGATATTCACCAGATGCCAACTGTGATTATTGAAAAGAGCAATGCAGTCTTTTAAGAAATAGTAAATAGTATAAAATGGCAGAATGTTAGAAACCAGGACCAATATGTTCTGAGTGTCTATGGATTCTGGAGAGTTTCTGCTTCAAACATAAACTGATATGTTTTCAAATCAATTGACATATTAACTATTTTTAAAAAATCATTCAGACTGTTAAGACACAAGAGGTAGGGCAAAGCATTTCTGTAATCTGAGTATTAGTGTTTATGGATATCTCTTTAGGGTTTGAAGAGACTACCAACTTAGGATCTGTCATCATGAATAATATCAGCTCATGACTGATTGTCATCTATGAACAAATACTATCACCATGTCCTTTATTTTATCTAATGAATATAATTAGTTCAGATGGCAGCAATATCAGGGCATAGCATATTTCTAAATATCTTTTATGTTTTTCTGTGAAAATGATCATTTTTGATTCCTTTATTACAAATCAACATGAGTTTAAGACACAAGCTGTTTAAAACATAAAAAAATTCCAAACACATAAGTAGGCTCCATTGTAGTATTAAGGGCCTTTACCTAATTCAACTACAATGGTTCCTAACTATCAACAATTGTAGGGTAATTTTCTCCTTCTCTGTCAGTCAGCTGCTTGGTGGACCCCTCAGAGGACACACATTCCAGGCTTATGTTTATAGTACATTCATTCTAGCATCAGTAAAAGTGTCAGGCATTGGAGCCTATTCTTTAAATGTATTCTAATTTGAACCAGACATTGAACTTCCTTTATCTCAGTTTCTTCTAAATTTTTATCCCTGCAGTTCTTTTAGACAAATACAATTCTCGTTTAGAATTTTTAACAATGAAATAGCACCTTCATCCTTCATGCCCTACTGGAGGTTTATTCTACAAGTTTCCTATATCCACTGTTGGGTATTTCACCTAAGTTCTCTCCTTTGGAAACGTGAAATAATCTAACATTCCAAGTTTCTAATATAATCCACAGTGTTCCCCCTACCTACCACCTCTAGAGGTTGTATATTATCATTCATTCTATGGCACTTCAGGGCTTCATACCTGTGTTTTCCCTAATACCTGGCCATATTCTCCTCGTACAGTGGTATGCTCCAACACATTTCCCTCTCTCTGTCTGCCTTCTGCCTGATTCTGCCCCCAAATGAGATTAAAATATGCTCACTAGGACCTTTTATCCTATTAAATTCCTTGAGTTCTGTGGGTTGTATCATGGGTATTCTGTAACTTATTTTTGGCTAATATCTACTTATGAGTGAGTACTTATCATGCATATCATTTCTGTCTGAGCTACCTCACTAAGGATATTTTTTGCTTCCACCCATTTGTTGGCAAAATGCATGATGTCCTCATTCTTAATAGCTGAGTAGAATTCCATTGTATAAAATAACTGCATTTTCTCTATCCATTCTTCTGTTGTGTAGCATCTCAGTTGTTTTCAACTTCTGGGTATAAAATAAGGCTGCTATGACAACAGTGTAGCATGTGCTCTCATAGCATGGAGGGGCATTTTTTGGGTATTTGCCCGGGATTAGTATAGGAGGAATTTCAGGTACATATATCTTCAATATATTAGGAACTTTCAGAATAATTATTAGTGTTTAACATATTAGTGTTTAACAAGTGTGTGTCTCTGTGTGTGTGTGTGATTGTGTGTGTGTTTGAATCATATACTCACAGATGCAAACACACTTATCATTGATTTATTGAGTACTGATATATGTGTTAATTTTTATTACTTAATTATAAGTTTACCATCATTAGTAACATTTTAGTGCAGACTTTGTGGTCTCAAATATACAACCACACAAATAATATTATTTCAAATAGAGGTACTGTGGTTTTTGTACTATTTTCATTCTTTCCTTTTATTTTCTTTACATACATTAGATTCTTAGTTTCAGTTTATTTCTACACTGAATAGGATTTATATTATTGCATATTTTTTTTTAGTTTTTTAACATTTAGTATTATATTATCTATTACTTTGTCGATATTAGCATTCATTTTGGTGAGATATGATGTTTATACTTGACCCTCTTCATTAATATTACAATGACGGTATACTGGGTTTTACAAAATACTTCTCATATGGTAATCATATAGCTTTAGCCTGTGTCTCTCCAAGTGCAAAAGTACATTTACTTTATCATAGTATATAAATATTTTTAAATTCCTTTAATATAGTGCACTTAGTAGTAAAAGCATTACACAGCTAGCTTCAAATTTCTAATAAAAAAATACAAACAAAAAAGCTAGGTCAAATCCCACGAAATTCTCTGTTGTTAGAGAAAACGTTCCAAAGCCAGGAATCATTGATTCAGACTTAAAAAGTTTTTTTTTCCCAGTAACATTGCACTCTTGTCCATTATGAAAAAAATTAAAAAGTGACAATGATAGAATTAGAAAAATATTATCTTTTTGCAGAAGTATAAAAATTGTTCCTGTATCTCTATCTCCATTTTATTACACAGTTATGTTCCTAATTTCCTTACCTCACACCTGATATTATCTGAGGCACCCACATCAGCAAGCTCTAACTTGGAAGCAATAGAATACTGTGGTTACGGAAACTGGTAGGCTAGCTGCAGATCATGAACTACTCTTTTTTTTTCAAATCTAAATTCAAATTTAATTACAAATTTTACAGAACACCTTATGCTGAGACATTCTTTCTTTTTCTAGCAACAATTGCAAGAGAATCTCACAAATATTTGCTTCATAATTCAACTTTCTTCACACTCAATGCTCTTCACCAGTTTCCAACACCAGCAGGCAGTACATAGGACCTTAAACACTATAGATGAGGAAGAAAGTAGAGTCTTTAACTCTACTCCCAGTTTTCCAAAACAAATACAGTAAATAGAAGAATCTCAGATCAAAAACCAAAAATATTTCTAACAAACCATAAAAGAAAAAAATTCTAGCCTAAAGAACAAAATGATTATGAATATACATGAAGCATGGAGAACACAAAATAGATTAGAACAGAAAAATTTCTGCTTGCTACATTTTAATCTAAACAAAAAGCATCAAGAATGAAAAACAAATATTAAGAGCTATGATAGAAGAACAAGTAACATATAAATATTTATCATGAAAATTGTAACTGATATTTCTGTAGAGATTCTAAATGACAAAAGTCCCAAGGAATATGTGCTACAGATTCAAATGGACCACAGATACTAACACATGGTACACTGTGTAACACCTGTACACTCAAAAAGTAATAATAACCATAGATGGATAGATTAAGATAGGATATGATCTGAATTCAGGAACAGACCCCATGATACATGCTCCAGCATTTAGAGAGCAAAACGAATTAAAAAGGATACAAATTGGAAAGGAAAAAGTAAAGACATCACTATTTGCAGATGACATGATAGTGTTCTTAAGAGACCCCACGAATTCAACCAGAAAATTCCTACAAATGATAAACAAGTCCAGCAAATTGGCAGGGTATAAAATTAACTCAAACAAATCAGGATCCTTCCTCTATTAAAAGGACAAACGTGGAGAAAGAAATTAGGGAAAAGATACCCTTCACAATAGTCAAAAAATATGAAATACATTGGTGTGACTCTAACTAAGCAAGTGAAGGACCTGCATGACAAGAACTTTAAACCTCTAAAAAAGGAAATCTAGGAGTATCTCAGAAAATGGAGAGATCTCCCATGCTCATGGATTGGAAGGATCAACATTTTAAAAATGGCCATCTTACCAAAACCAATCTAGAGATTCAATGCAATCTCCATCAAAATTCCAACCCAGTTCTTCACTGAGTTGGAAAGAGCAATGTGCAATTTCATCTGTAATAACAAATGACCTAGAATAGAGAAATCCATCCTCAACAACAAGAAAACATCTGCGGGAATCACGATCCCTGACCTCAAGCTACATTACAAGGCAATTGTGCTGAAAACTTCATGGTACTGGTACAGAAAAAGGCATGTGGATCAATGAAAAAAAGAGAAGATCCAGAAATGAGCCCTCACATATATCGTCACCTGATCTTTGACATAGGAGCTGTAAATACTCAATGGAAAAAGGACAGCCTATTCAACAAATGGTGTTGGTTCAACTGGCACTCAGCATGCAGAAGAACTAAAATAGACCCATTCTTATCTACTTGTTTAAAGCTCAAGTGTAAGTGGATCAAAGATCTTCACATTAAACCAGGTATACTGAAACTATTAGATGAGAAATTAGGGAAAAACTTGGAACACATAGGCACAGAGGAAAATTTCCTGAGAAAACACCAATGGCTTGTGTGCTCTAAGTTCTAAGATTGAAAAATGGCACTTAATGAGATTGCAAAGTTTCTCTAAGGCTAAGGACACTGTCAAGAAAGCAAAATGGCAGCCAACAGAGTGGAAAAAGATATTTACCAACCCCAGGTCAGAGTCCTAATATCCAAGGTATAGAAAGAACTCAAGAAGCAAGACACCAGGGAAGCAAACAACACTATTAAAAATAGGGTACAGAGATAAACAAAAAGCTCTCAATTGAGGAATATCGAGTGGCCGAGAAGCATTTAAGGAAGCACTTGACATCATTAGCCATCCGGGAAATGTAAATCAAGACAACCCTGAGATTCCACCTCACACCAGTCAGATTGTCCAAGATCCAAAACTCAGATGACAGCAGATGCTGGTGAGGATGTAGAGAAAGAGTGACACTTATCCACTGATGGTGGGGTTGTAAACTGGCACAACCACTCTGTAAATCAGTCTGGCAATTCCTCAGAAAATTGTACATAGTACTACCTGAAGATCCAGCTATTCCACCTCTGGGCATATACCCCAGAGACACTCCAAGATATAACAGAGATGCATGTACCACAATGTTCATAGTTGCTCTATTTATAATAAGCAGAAGCTGGAAAGTACCCAGATGTCCTTCTGTAGATGAATGGATACAAAAATCGTGGTACATTTACACAATGAAACACTACTCAGCTATCAGAAACAATGGCTTAACCAAATTCTAAAGAAAATAGTTGCATCTAGAGAATATCATCTTGAGTGAGATAACCAAGTCACAAAAGAACAGACATAATATGCAGTCACTGTTAATAGAATACTAACCCCAGAAAGTGCTGAATACCCCAGAAACAATTCCTAGACTGTGTAAAGTTCATAAAAAAAGAAAAAAAAATAACCATTATGCTCAATCCTTACACACCAAGAAAACTTTAACTAACTCGGGTTACATCCTGTTTTATCTGTACTTTTTGCTCATTGTAACTAGTAAGACCTTAATGCACACTATCAAATATTTGGGAAAAAAAGAGTAAGTGTAAAATGTCAAGTATCTTAAAGGGTAGACTGATCAGAATTAGACTTTTTAACATGACCATTTACATAGTAGGTCCTGGACAGATGTCATTTAGACTTTAAGAGAATACAAATGACAGCCTAAGACATACATTGCAATACTGTCAACTTACATAGATGGTTGTAATGTACATATGTGATGGTAGTGATAAAGTCACACAATATATTTACACAAACTCATCTCCACAAAGAGTAATAAATGGAAATCTCTAACAGAAGAAGAGTAACACCACCCTGGAAAAGCCAGAAAAGAGTCTTCTTGCAACAAAAAGTAAAGAAGAGAGCCAACAAAACATACATCTATATCTAATATAAAAAATATAGAATACATCAATCAACATTTCTTAATTTTTAAAAAATCATGTATTCAATTTTCCCCAAAACAGACAGAACTAGCATACTGAATATTTAAAAAGACAATTTGCTTCATGCAGAAAACACACCTCTGTGACAAAGACAGATACTTTCTCAAAGTAAGAGACTGGAAAATAGTTTTCCCAGAAAATGTTTCAAAAAAAAAAAAAAAAAAAAAAAAAAAAAAAAAAACTGGAATTGCCATTCTAATATCTAATAAAATTGACTTTTAACCTAAAGTTATCAGAAAAGATAAGGAAGGACACATCATACACATCAAAAGAAAAATTAACCAAGGTAAACTATGAATTCTATATGTCTATTCTCCAAATGTAAGGGCACCCTCATTAATAAAAGAAACTTTACTGAAGCTGAAATCATCCATTGAACCATACATCATAATAATGGGAGACTTCAATGCAGTGGTCCTTTCAAAGGACATATCATTGAAACAGGACATGACCAGAGACATCATGAAACTAGCAAAAATTATGAACCATATAGATTTGGCAGATATCTACAGAAAATTTCATCCTGAATACACCTTCTTCTCTGTAACTCATGTTACCTACTCCAAAATTGACCATAATTTTGCTTCAGAATAGGTCTCAACAAATACAAGAAGTCTGAAACAATTCCACACATCCTATCAGATAACAATGGATTAAAACTGGTTTTCAACAACAAAAAGAAGAAGAAAGACACACTTGCTAGCTGAAAACACTCTATACAGTAATAATATGGTCAATGAGGGAATATAGAAAGAATTTAAACAAGTTTTAGAATTTAATGAGCACAAAGACACAAGATATCCAAACATATAGGGCATAAGAGTAGCAGTACTAAGAGATTATTTCAAGCTCTGAGATTCTTCAAAGAAAGAAAGTTGAGAGAGCATAGACTAGGAACTGGAAAGCACACCAGCTCTAAAAGAATCAAAAATTCATCCAAGAGGATTAGAAGGCAAGAAAATATCAAACGAAGGGTGAAATCAACCTCAAAGGAAAAAAAAATAACTATACAAAGAGTCAACAAAACGAAGATCTGATTCTCTGAAAAAAAAAATCAAAAGGTAAATAAACTTGTAATCATACTAACCAGAGGGCATAGAAACAATATCTAAATCAACAAAATCAGAAATGAAAAGTCACACATAACAACAGAAACAGAGAAAATTTGAGAAATTCACTAGATACTTCTACAAAATTCTGTACTCAACTGAACTGAAAATGTGGATGACATGGACAATTTTCAAGATGGATAAGAGGTACCAATGTTAAATCAGGATCAGATAAGCCATATAAACAGTCCCATAACTCTTAAAGGAATAGAAGCTCTCATCAAAAACCCCCCAACGTGAAAAAAATCTAGTTCAGAATTCTATCAGACCTTCAAATAAGACCTAACACTGAAACTTTTCAAATTATTTCAGAAAATAGAAACAGAAGAAACACTACCTAATTTGCTCTATGAAACACAATCATACTTATACCTAAACCACAAAAATACCCAACAAAGAAAGAGGATGAGGAGAAAGAGGAACACTTCTCCACTGTTGGTGGGGATGTAAACTGGTACAACCACTCTGGAAATCAGTTTGACAATTC